>NC_136061.1:582955026-583591857 GCF_964261635.1 Lissotriton helveticus | reverse complement strand
AAGACAAGACTCATAAAGAACTAAATCAATGGAGGCGATTGGGACTATTGAGCAAACAAGAGCATGCCTTTTTTAAAACTGATTTTCCAGTTACACCCTTCTTTTATTTGATCCCCAAAATTCATAAACAAGTATTTCCTGTTCCTGGGCGACCTATCATCTCTGCCCAGGGGAGCCTATTGGAATCTATTTCCAGATATGTGGACCAATTCCTGCATGAATTCGTGGAAGACTTGCCATCCTTTATTAAAGACACTGGCCACTTCCTCTCTAAAATCAATGATATCAGTTGGGAAGATGATTTTGTACTTATTGCTTTAGACATCAATTCTCTTTACACTAGTATTTCTCATGTAGATGGTCTTAATGCAGTTAAGTACTATTTGAGTAAACGTAGTATTTCTTACAGCCAACATAGTACTATGTTATTGAGTATGCTAGAATTGTGTCTGAATAACAATTTCTTCCTGTATAACAAGGAGGTTTATCAACAATTGAGAGGAGTGGCTATGGGGGCATGCTTCTCCCCCACCTATGCATGTTTACATGTAGGGTGGTGGGAGGAGCATGTCCTCATGGGTACACTCGCTGATTTCTTTCCTAATTGTGTTGTACATTTTTGGCGCTTCATTGACGACATCTGCATGATATGGAGGGGTTCTGTTGAATCAGCCACTGAATTTGTCAATAAGATTAATGACAACCATCTCAATTTACGTTTCACCTCTCAGATTAGTACCAATTTAATTCAATTCCTTGATGTGGAAATCTACATCTCTGAAGGAAGGCTGCACACCCGTCTGCATAGAAAATCTACAGCGGGCAATGCGATTTTGCACGCTAGCAGTTCGCATCCTAACAATCTGATCAGAAGCATCCCTTATGGGGAGTTTCTCAGGATGAGGAGGATATGCAGCACAGCAATTGATCTTGAGAGGTGTCAAAATGAGGCTTTTGTAAGATTCTACGCTCGGGGTTATGATACCTCTTTGTTGCAAGAAGCAAGAGACAGGGCAAATCAGTTCGATAGAGACAATTATCTTGCCTCAGTTGATGCAGGCGTCACCTCTAGTCCATTGAATACTGAGGGAGAGGCAGTGTGTAATAACATCAGTTTAATCACGACCTTTAATGGTGAGGAGAGAAAGGTGAGAGGCATATTAAAAAAGCATTGGCCACTTTTGAAGACTGATATCAGCTTAGCCCCCCTTATATCGGACGAGCCATCGCTTGTTTTTAGACGAGCACCGTCCATGAGAGATGTTTTGGTCAAATCCAGCCCGGAGGTAGCAATTAAACCTTACCGGATTTCAAACAAATGTGGCTTTTTTAAGTGCATCTCTTGCAGAGCGTGCAAGTTCGGGGTGAACACCAGTGAGTACCACTCTGCATTTGACCCTAACCCTATTAAGATCAGGGAGCACTTTACCTGCCGCACTGATTTTGCGGTGTATGTGCTCCAATGTACCTGTGGGCTCAGGTACGTTGGTAGCACCAAATTACAGGCCTTTAACCGCATTTTGCAACACCTGAGAGCTGTAGTTAATTCGGATGTGAATTATCCAGTCGCACGACACTTCGAATTGGTCCACAATAAGAACTTAAATGACCTGAAATACTTCATCATTGATGTTGTACCCAAAAACATCAGGGGTGGTAACAGGGAGAAAGCCCTAAGGCAACTGGAAAGTAAATATATTTTACTCCTAGACACCAGGATCCCTAATGGATTAAACACAGGGGAAGATCTTCATTGTTTTTTATAAATTATGGAGATTAATAGCCATACAGAGGCTTACCCTTGTGAACATCACTTTCTAGCTGGATTGTTATTCAGATATAGATTAATATATCATCCAATCCGGGAGGTTTGGTTACTGCTAACCAATTAATTAAATGCATAGGGCTCCAGAAAATCCCCCCCCCCCCCACAGGATGTTCACATTTTATTTTGAGGCTCTTTCCTTTGGCAGTCTCCCCTTTAAAATAACGATCATTGGGTCCGGTAGGGCGAGGTACTGAGTATATATTCGCCTTTACCCACAGTTTTTTTTTTCTATTATGGAAATTGGGCACTATGCCATAATGTTTTTTTTGGTCTCAAATACATACTGATTCATCCTAGTTTTCTGAAAATAATGTGTGTCCTGACAGATATACTTTGCACGTGGGTGGCATGTAACTCTTCATAAATAGAGGTTTTAACGTGCCATTACCAATGCACTCCCTTGTATATATGAATTTAATTCCCCCTGGTTTTCAGGTTAAACTGATTGTACACATTGTACAACTGAGCACTTCAATATGTTTAGCACTTGCACTTTTCCTGATTGTTGAACCAATTCAGCTTTTTGACTAGCATTGTGTATATAAATGAAAGTAAAATGACATGCATAACGTCTTTTGGATGGATTAGGTAGGACAGAACAGGTATCTGCAAAATAATAATTGTTATTGCGGAGTGATAAATATTTTTGGACATTGTGTAAAATATTTGTATATATATGGAATTTAGCTGGTCCATACCTATATTTGTAAATAATGGATGTTGTTCTCATAATATATCTTCTATGTCTATGCATTGCTGACGTTTTTACAATCGGAATTTTCACAGTATATAAGTGCACTTATTGGTTCCTATGGTCATGTGATCAAGGCTACCGTGACGTAGCCGAAACGCGTCATTCTAGTGACAGAGGAGCAATAAACCACCTTTAAAGTTATTTTGAGCGCTGTTTTGTGGTCTGTACCTACGTTTGCTGAATTGGTGTCCAGAGCCGATTTGTAGGAGTGTGGAACGGATATATATATATATATATATATATATATATATATATATATATACTAGCAGCCCATCCCGACGTTGTCCGGGGCTGAAATAGAATGTGTGCAAAGGGTTGTAATAGGCAAGAAAAATGTATTGAATTTTGTGAAAGCTTACTAATGTCTGCTGGTACGTTGATTCGCCTTAATCCCCGCTTGAGGCCTGAGCAATTTGGGCAGTGTTAAATGCGAAGGGTGTGATCCCCGCTGGTAGGCAGAGTGGCTTGATCCCCCGCCTGAGCACCGGAGCAATATGCGAAGCTTGTGCTCCCCGCTGGTAGGCTGAGTGTCTTGAGCCCCCGCCTGAGCACCGGAGCACTATGCGAAGCTTTGTGCAATATGCGAAGCTTGTGCTCCCCGCTGGTAGGCTGAGTGGCTTGAGCCCCCGCTTGAGCACCGTAGCAATATGCGAAGCACCGCAGCAATATGCGAAGCTTGTGATCCCTGCTGGTAGGCTGACTGTCTTGAGCCCCGGCTTGAGCACTGGAACAATATGTTAAGGCGTGAGCGTTTAATGCCGCGTGAATGCCGCGTCCTGTGAAGCCTTGCCCATTGGTGGTTGGCCACGCCCCTCTCACAACGGCCACGAGCCGCGTCCCGTGAATGCCGCGCCCATTGATGTTTTGGCACGCCCCTCTCACAACGGCCAGGCACACAAGGGAGTAATGTGAATGTTTTTGTTTAGAATGCCGTATTTGCTTTTAGCAGTAATGCCGGGTAATGGCGCGCCTCGCATGCCGTATTTGTTTTTAGCAGTAATGCCGGGGAATGGCGCGCCTCGTGCCCCGTGAATGACGCGCCCATTGCTGTTTGCTGTTTGTCCACACCCCTCTCACAACGCACATGCCCACAAGGGAGTCCTGTGAAGGTTTGTTTGCCGCGCCCATCGCTGACAGCACAACGCCCACAAGGGACTACTTAATCCCTAAGGATCTTTTACCTTTGTAATGTATATGGTGGGCACCTGTATAGCCTATGTCCATCTGCTGCAACTGTCCTTTCCAATGCTGTATTGGGTGTTGTGATTGGTGCTGTACTTCTTGAGCTTACTCGCCTCAAAGGTTTGGGCTCTCTCTTTATTATATTAGTATAGATATAGATATATATATATATATATATATATATATATATATATATATATATATATATATATATATATATATATATATATATATATATACATATATAATTATATATATATATCTATACTACTATTATAAAGAGAGAACTGTGTCCTTTGAGCCAGGTAAACTCGAAAAGTACACCACCAATCACAACACCCAATACAGCGTTGGAAAGGGGGGGGGTCCTGTAGATGGACATAGCTATAAAAAAATAAAAATAAACCTTATTTAAAAATTAAACAATAAAAAAAAGTAGTCCCTAAGAAGTAGCGCCGGCCGTGTGCGCTAACAACGTGGACGTGTGTGCTGACATCATCTAGCGCGGGGAGGAGCGGCGGACAGCAGCGGTGAAGTCGGGCTGAGATACATGAAGCGCGGGGAGGAGCGGAACGTGTGCGGCTCAGAGAAGCGATGGAAGGAGGCGGAACGAGGAGCGGTGAAGTCGGGCTGATGGGAGGAGGCGGAACGAGGAGCGGTGAAGTCGGGAACGAGGAGCGGTGAAGTCGGGCTGATGTGAGGAGGCGGAACGAGTAGCGGTGAAGTCGGGCTGAGGTAGGTGAAGCGCGGGAGCGTTGGGAGGATGCGGAACGTGTGCGGCTGAGTGAAGCGTGGGGAGGAGTGGAAATGTCGTGGCGGGCGGGGGCTGGGCGGGAGTGCACACAAGCCTGAAATGCTGTCCCCAGCCCCCTTATGCCCCGGGCAACGCTGGGGCGGGCTGCGGGGAGGAGTGGAAATGTCGTGGCGGGCGGGGGCCGGGCGGGAGTGCACGCAAGCCTGAAATGCTGCCCCCAGCCCCCTTCTGCCCCGGGCAACGCTGGGGCGGGCTGCTAGTAGATATATATATATCCAACAACAGAAGTTCCCTGATTTGGAAAGATACTTCACAAAGGTTTGACTCTGCAGCCTTTTATTAGGAAAAAACAGCATTACATTCCGGAGTTCAGTGAAAGTCCTTACGCGTTTCAGAGCGCACCTGGCTCCTTCGTCAGAGGGAAACAAGGCAGTTCTCCGCTTTTCAATTTGCATCAAGTACGTAATCACACGCAACTTTATGGGTTCCCAGCCAATGGGCGATCCCTCTTGGCATGCCGGTACTCGTAGTAACAATAATGTTCAGCTCTGTATTACCCCAGTGGGTGCGGTGAAAAGTCATGAAATTAAAACATGTGAAAAAACCTCCGGGCCGTTGATGCTGCAAGATTCATCCATTTTGCCTTTGTACCCCAACTTGCCCCAAACAGTGCCAGCGCGGGTCCCCGCGCACTCTGGTGTCATCTTCCCTACAGCCGGGGCAGCCGTAAAACAATCCAACAACAGAGGTGCCCAGATTTGGAAAGATACTTCACAAAGGTTTGACTCTGCAGCCTTTTATTAGGAAAAAACAGCATTACATTCCGGAGTGCAGTGAAAGTCCGTACGCGTTTCAGAGCGCACCTGGCTCCTTCGTCAGAGGGAAACACGGCAGTTCTCCGCTTTTCAATTTGCATCAAGTACGTAATCACATGCAACTTTATGGGTTCCCAGCCAATGGGCGTTCCCTCTTGGCCCCTGAGCACTGATTCAGTGAAAGTAAAACAAGCCCATCGGCTCATTTTACTTTCCCTTTTACTGCAATAATGTCAGCGCACACTGCACGCCAATCGTCATTGTAGTAAAAAGGTAGCTCTTCCCAAGCAGCCGATGTAAAAAAAATAAAGTTTCTCAGCATTTACATACCTCCCCTAAGGCCAAGACACACACTTGGGAGGTACTGTGGGTGTTGGCCATTGGCAAATACCTCCACTTAAAAGGTTAAAGTGTCTGGTAGTTGTCTCTATTGTGGGTTGCTCGGATCCCAAAGAAAATGTTGTCTGACTAGTTCCTCATCATGGGGCTCGAACATGAATTTTGAGTTAAGTTCACCTTGTTTTGACTTAAATTCTTCACCTCTGTTATGAGAGAGCTTAGCACAGTGGGACGTGAGAGAAGTTTATCAATTACTGGAGAGCACGTTCAGTTGGCAGCACTAGATTCTGCTTCTCCCTTTGCCCAGTGTATGAGATTGTTGAGGCGTTCAAGCTTTTTATTAACTTCTGACACAAACACAGCCAAGGTGAAGTTTGAGACCCACCTGACCTTCTAGCTTATTTGACTGGAGGATCAAAGCCCTAACAGTCATGTCTAAAGTATTTCATAGGAGTCCCAAGAGTGGGGGATTGTGGTCCTAAGAATTAAGAACAGGATAATGACCATCACTGCTAGACTCGCCATTTTTGACATGTTGCCCGTATTTGTTTTTATTGTGTCTGCTTTAAAATTCAATATTTGACAGGGCTTTCGTGGGCCTAGTTCTTGCTTGGAGTTCCAGGCATTAGAAATACATTCCTTTATGTAAGAATTGAGAAAGAAATGTTGATACAATGGCATCCACCAGAAGCAACAATCATGCAGAAATCTACAGCAACTCATTGAGGTCTTTCTATGCTAACTTGCAGGCTGCCTAGATATTATATAATGTGAACTTTTTCGGCAGCTTTTTAATCTTTTGTAATCATCAAACAAGATACAAATGAGGCTTCAGTTTGGCCTAGTGAGACAGATAGAGGTCTATTGAGTGAGAGGAATTTAATGCTTGAAAAAAAATTCCTTTGCATAGGCAATAGAGACTGTATTAGCCACCTTCGACCTAAAATAGGTATTGGAAAGGGGAACTGTTTAAAGCACCTTTAATACTAATGTTAAACATAATCTTCGTCTAAAATCTTTTTAGGACTACTTGAGATGTAAAATAATGAGATTTGTATGTCTTTCGTTGTGCTCATATGACTTGTTTGGTCCTATTGCCGTAGTGTAGGCTTTGCAGGAAGGTTCAGGATAACTTAATATGATTTATCCGTTTTTGCCCAGTGTTACATCTAGAAGGAATCTTGGGCCTCCTTTATGAGGCCGTGCGTCACTTTTACGCCGCTGGTGCATCACTTTTTGTGTCGCACCAGCAGCGTAAAAAATGTGCCTTGTTGCACCAAATTTACAAAGTGACGCATCTAGGTAGACGCGTTACTTTGTAAACCCCTGCGCTACATTATACCTGCGCCAGGTATAATGTATGCAGTGTGGAATTTTAGTTCGTGTACTGAACATCATCTACGCCATCTTGCAGACTCACGTATGAGCATACACGACAGCCATTTTAGGTACCATGGTCTCCCTGTTCACGATTGCCCGTCAGCACACTTCCCTGAACCTTGCAAGCCTTCCCCGCGCACCCTGGCTGCCCCCGCACTCACATGCCCAAGTCATGACCCCTCCCCTCCCATGACTCTGTCTCAGGGAATCACACCCCGCGCCTGACCAACACCTCCTTTCCGTCCATGAATACCCCTCCTTTGATGACCCCTTCCTCTGAGCCCGACTGCCTGTACGAACCGCTGGTCATCCTTTAGCCCGAGGATATAGTTTATTGCCCACTACTGTATGCACTCGCTTTTCCTGAAAGGAGCCACTATTGATCATGACCTCCCCAACCCCTGAGATTCGATCAGGCGCACACATTCCAAAGGAATCGGCAGAACACTCAGCTGCGTGATAGCCCCCTCCCAATCATATGAGGGGAAAGGGCCTCTACTGTTGTCATGTGTTGGAAGGGGCCGGAACTGGGGGGTGCCGGGGATGTCGTTCTCATACTTCACAATGTCCTTGTTGTAATAAAGAACGTTCACATGTCTTAAACCAGTGTATAAAAGACCAGGTCTCAAAGAGGCTGAGAGAGCACCTCGAGACGATACCTTGTTGTCTGATCTGATGTGTTCTACTCCGTCAGAATAAACTTGTTTCCTGTCTTCCTGTCTCCAGCGCCTGCCTCTTTATTGAATAACTTCGTATGGTATTAGAGGCGTTTTTACGCCGGGCAAATTTAACTTAGGAAACATCTACTGAAATCGCCTGACCATTTTGAATTGATCTTTATCAATTGGCGTCCCAAACGCGGGGCCCATCAGCGACACGTGGATCCAGTGGGAGAGGTCCCGACGACAGAGTGAACGACTGCAACGATCGGGAGAGCTCCTGTCCGATAGACCCTCGTCTGACAGCCGATCATCTGAACTTCACTGATTCCGAGCAGACCTCTCCCGAGTGATCTACGGTCCTGACTGGGAACCACCAGGAGTGCCGCGATAGCAACAGAGAGTAGAGGACGATCGGGCGCTGGAAGCGGAAGACGAGAAACTGTCCATGCGGTCCGGGTAAGGTCGTGACACACGACGAATCGTGAAATTGATTGATTGATTGTTTGAAAATACTAGTATTACTTATTGACTGTTTCTGAGAGATTCTCTATTTGCAAACAAGCACAGAATCGCCATACTCTGTTTAGTCTTTGCAGATAGTGAAGGATAGGTAACGCGGACTTTTGTCCCCCATTGTAATCTGCCGTGCCTATTTTTCTCCCCATTGATTGATTGATTGAATCGAGCATTGAATTGTTCGAAGTTGGTTCTCTTAAGGATCTTCTCTGCCTACAAACGGGGAAGAATAGGAATATTCTCTCTCCCTTTGCAGATAGTGAAGGGTAGGTAACGCAAGCTTTTAACCCGTCGTACCTATTTCATTCCTCATTGATTGATTGTTTGTCCAAACATTGACTGTTTGGAATTGGTTCTTTCTGGAGGTATTCTCTATTTGCAAATAGCGTAGAATAGAATATTCTGTCCAGTCTTTGCAAGTAGTGAAAAGATAGGTAGTGCAGGCTTTTGCCCCCCATTGTAATCCGTCATGCCTATCTTCTCCCCATTGGTTAGTAGTTGGGTCAACCCGGACCGCTTATTAGAGATGAACCATCCAGCTCCACTGGAAGGCACCCCTAATAAGGACATGTTTACTAAGCAAGGACTAGTCGCTATAGCTTATAGTAAGTTATGGCATAAATATACAAAAAAGGATCCTGAAAGTCAGTGGCCACTGATAGGTTCTTTTGATGAAAATAAAATAAAAACACTAGAAGCAGCTGTAAAAATAAATAAGGCAACGCCCACTATGCTCGATAGTATTGGCATGTGGCGCAAAGAAGCAGAACAGCGAAGAAAAAGAGAGGAAGCAAAAATAGTGAAAGAGTTACGAAAAGCAGCCCATCTGGCCGCAAAAGAACTAGATGAAGAAATAAGAAAAAGAGAGGAAGTTAAACAAACACAAGAATCAGGACTGGCAGGCCAATGCCCTGTCAGGACCACCTCTACGCTCTACCCGGAGATGCCCTCCAAACAGCGGGCAAATGACGAGTTACTGCTCGGTCCTCCAATTATCTACATGCCCCCTCCTTATGCTCCCAGCCAACCTCTAGCACAACACTCACCAGTTCAAAATGTAGGCGAGGGTGACCATAGCGCTAGTGCCCCGACTCTTACGGCCTTCGCACCGGCCGCATTGGTAACAACACCAGATGAACTCGAGACTGGCAAACAGCTAACAGCCAGGCCAGGCCAAATAGGTTGAGCAAAGATGAGCGGGATGGAATCGACCAGATAGCAAAGACCCTGGTAGAATGGAAGGAGAGTGAAGAATATACGATGAATATGCATAATTCACATGCCGGTAGTCACAGACGGCATTTCATTTTACGGTTCAGCTACCACACCCTGAACGCATATGAGGATAGGTACCAGAATAAGGGTACCTTATTCTGGTCGATGTTGGAGATGGGACTGAGAGCGATGTGACGGACCTCTTCATGCAAACGCTTGAGGTCTTCCGCCACCTCGCGGAACAGAAACCAGAGGTCAAGATCACAGTCCCTGAGACGATTGAGCCCTCATTAGAAGCAGCCAACACTATGATGCCTATCAGAGAAGCCGCCCCCTACTGGGTTCCCCCAAGAGGTCAGGGAACAAACAATGATATCAACCACGCAGATGCAAAAGGGAGGGTTGTGTACAACTGGGTTTACCAACCATGGGATCGGCAAGATATTTTAACTTTTAGGCAAACCCTGCCCGATTTAAGAAAGAACCCTACAGCATTTAATACCGAACTAGGCACAGCCTTGGGCTCAACCATAATGACTCTATCGGACATTGATTTGTTTTTCGGGTTGTGTCTGCCGGCTGATGTGTGGAAGCAAATCCGGAAAGCCGACCACACAGACCTGTTCGGACACACCTGGAAACAACTCGATGAACTAGATAGGCAGCGAGAGCCCAGAAAGAAACCTGTAAAAGACATACTGGAACTCCCCGACAAAATAGTGCAGAAGCTAAAGACGTTGATCCCAGAAAAAAAGGTAGACTGGTCGGTAGTCACGGCTTGCCGCCAGAAACCTCAGGAGGACGTATCAGAATACTTCTCCCGATTTGAGACGGTTTTCTCCGACTACAGTGGCCAAGACATGACCACCGCAACCGGACAACACCTATTCGTGCAAAACTACGTAAAAGGGCTATCGCAAGAGGTCTCCCAAAAGTTACAGACGAGTGAGAGTAGTTGGGGAGCCTCCAAACCTGAAGCTATCCTTCAGATGGCTCAGTATTACGAACACCAAAAGAATGAGAACGAGAGGGCGACTGAGAGAAAGAAAAAGGACTTAAAGGAACGAGTGATGATTGCTCAATTACAGGGAGTGACTACAGGAAGGGAACGATATAGGGGGAACTACCAGTCGAATGCCCCTAGGAATCCGCCCACTAGAGACCGCAACCCCACACCCGGTGCTCCACGAACTGACCTCGATGAGAACCAGTGTGCATTTTGCAAAGAATTTGGACATTGGAAGTCCCAATGCCCGGCCCTTCGGGAAATGATTAAAAATAAAGAGACAAGGGACATGACAAATGGCCCAAAAACTGGAGGGCAGGGGCGAGGGCAGACCTACGACACCACCAATGACCGACCTGGCAGACCAAACACATTTGACCGCCCCCGACAGAATCAGTGCCAACAGTCCGACTGTAACAATGCTCACGACTCTGCATAGGACTGCCAGGGGCAAGGGAGGGATCCAGTCGAGCTCTGTGTTGACCAGCAAGGTCCTTACGTCACTGCTAAGGTCCTGGGTACAAAGTCTCCATTTTTGGTAGACACTGGAGCGACACGTAGTGTATTATCAAAACGACTGATTCCAAGGGCACCCTTGTCTGGCTCACACATTACCTCGATAGGTTTCGATGGAACGCCCTCCACTAATCCCCTGTCTGTACCTATCTCCTTTGACCTAGGAAACAATCCCACTGACACCACGTTTCTGCTCTCCTCCAACTCCCCTGACGCCATTATGGGTATTGATTTACTGAAACATTTCCGAGCTACTATTAGGTGTTCCCCGGATGGAGTCCGAGTCATCCTGTACGACAACCCGAGCATGTCCAGACCCTACGCCGCACGACATATGTACACCATAACAGATGCTGACCTATCCTTGCTCGATACCCTACCCCTGTACCTATGGGCCAGAAACGACTCGGATGTAGGACGAATGATGATCGATCCTGTACACATAACTGTTCGACCAGATGCAATACTCCCAAAACTCCCACAGTACCATATATCGCCCGAAGGCGAGAAGGCATTGGTAGCGATTATTCAGTCCTTGGTAGATGCAGGAGTGGTAGAGGAAGTGGTTAGTAATGTCTGCAATAGCCCTATCCTACCCATTGTTAAGAAGCAAGGTGAGGGAGATGAGAAAGCGAACCGCTTCATCATCGACCTGCGAGAAGTCAACAAAGTGGTGGTACCACAGTACCCCGTAGTCTCAGACATCGCCACCATTCTGACTCTCATCCCGTCCACTGCCACCACCTTCACCGTTATTGATCTTAAAAATGCATTTTTCTCTATCCCCATCCATCCAGACAGCCGTTATCTCTTCGGCTTCACTTTAAAAAACCGTTCATACCGAATTTGTAGAGCTCCCCAGGGCTACACTGAAAGTCCCAGAATTTACAGCCAGGCCCTCAAAAGACAGCTGGACGCCGTCCAGCTACCAGATGGAGTGGTGTTGATCCAATATGTCGATGATATCCTTTTGGCGGCCGACACCACTCCACTTGCAATCACAGCCACTATCCAACTCTTGCACTTTCTTGCGGAGAATGGCCACAAAGTCTCCAAAAAGAAACTGCAGTTCTGCCAGCCCCAAGTGACATACCTAGGCCATCTCCTGTCCAAAGAAGGGAGGAAACTTACGCCCGACCGAATCCAAACCATCCTAGACACCCCCATTCCAAAAACACAGAAGCAAGTCCGTTCATTAGTGGGCCTTACTTCTTTCTGCCGACAATGGTTACCAAATTTCAGTCTCATTATAAAACCCCTACTTTCCCTGTTGGCCAAAGATGTTCCGTTCCCACTCCCTTGGACTCCCGAATGCCAAGCATCCTTTAAGGAGTTGCGGGATGCCCTTTGCTCGGCACCCGTTCTAGGAACACCAGATTACTCCAAGCCCTTCTCCCTCTTCACTCACGAAAGGGAGGGATGCGCATTGTCTGTTCTAACTCAGCCCATCGGCGCCAAACAACGCCCTTTTGCCTCCTTCTCTGCCACTCTTGATCCAGTCGCCAGAGCCTTACCTGCCTGCCTTCGAGCAGTAGCCGCTGCTGCTGTCTCTATCCGCCAGAGTGAGGGAATTGTGCTTTCGAACTCTCCCACGGTATTAGTGCCCCATGCAGTTGACACCCTTTTGAACCAGACCAAGACTCAACACCTGACTAGTGCACGACTGACAGGGTACGAATTGACTCTACTTGCACCCCACATCACCCTGAAGAGATGCACGACATTGAATCCTGCTACACTGTTACCCTTGCCCGAGAATGACCCCGATGTGCCCCCTATACACGACTGTGTGACCCTCACGGACGAACAGACTAGGAGTAGAATTGACCTCCGAGACATTGCTTTTACAGATCCTGATGGAGAACTATGGGTAGATGGCTCTTGTATCAAACTCCCAGACGGCACCACTTCTGCTGCCTATGCGGTGACGACAGCTCGAACAGTAGTTGAAACAGCTCGCATCACACAACGATCCGCACAGGCAGCAGAACTAATTGCCCTCACACGAGCATGTATCATAGCAGCAGGAACCACAACAAACATTTACACGGACAGCCAGTACGCCTTCGGGGTGGTGCATCATTTTGGGCTCCTGTGGAGGGAAAGGGGATTCCTGACGTCCCACGGTACGCCCATCCTTCACGGAGATTTAGTCTCCGCCCTGATTGAAGCAGTTCTTCTCCCCAAACGATTAGCAGTGATCAAATGCCAGGCACACAAGAAGGTGACAGATTTAGTTGGACAGGGAAACGCACTAGCCGACATCACTGCCCGAACCACAGCTGAGAATAGGACAACGACACGCATGTATGTGACCAGGTCACAAGCAGAAAAATGGACTGACGCTAGGAAAACGATCAGGGACATCCAATCGGCCAGCACACCTCTCGAACTGACTGAATGGGCACGGGTGGGTCTAAGGGACGATGAAGGCTGCTGGCGGACAAAGGACACGAACAAATGGTTGCTGCCTGATGCATATTTGATCCCCATACTGACAATGGCACACTCCCCTGCACACATAGGCTCTGCCCCCATGATTGAACTCATTTCCAAAGTCTGGCACAACAACAAGATCCCCGACTCGGCCAAACGCCTAGTCCAGCAGTGCCTTATCTGCCTACAACACAACCCCGGGAAAGGAACTGTGGTACCCCGGGGAGGGTTTGGGATCCCCGACCACCCCTTTGAGGTCCTCCAGATGGATTACATCCAATTAGAGAGGTGCCAAGGCTTGAAGTACGTATTAGTCATTGTATGTGCCTTCAGCAAATGGGTGGAAGCCTATCCGACCCGAGATAACACTGCCATGACTACTGCCAAAGTACTACTGAAAGAGTTTTTCCCTCGCTACGGCCTTTGTCGAATTTTATGGAGCGACAATGGCCCCCACTTCATAGCTGAAGTTATCCAACTAATCCTGAAGGGGTTGGGGGTAAAACAGAGGTTCCATGCAGTCTTCCACCCCCAATCCGCTGGCCTGGCTGAACGACACAACGCTACACTGAAACTGAAACTGTCAAAAATAGTGGCCACCACAGGACTTAAGTGGCCAGATGCCCTTCCACTGGCATTACTATCGATGCGCTCCACTCCCACTAAGCACCACTTGACCCCCTACGAAGTTGTGTTTGGGCGGCCTATGAACCTCTGGACTGCCCCCAAACCGACCTCCATTCACGACGTCCCCGACGTCCTGCTGTCAGATTATTTATACAAATTAACTAAAACGTTGTCTGTCATTCATCAACAGGTGCAGCAGGCCATCCCCGATGCTTCCAGGGGTCCCGGTCACGATATCCAACCGGGGGACTACGTCCTAGTCCGGAACTTTCAACGAGCGAAGAGTCTGGAACCCCGGTGGACGGGCCCCTGGCAAGTACTGATCACCACTCGGACGGCTCTTCGAGTGGAGGGGAAGAAGAACTGGCTGCACGCACACCACTGCAAAAAGGTTTCCTCGACCCTGGCCACGACAGACAACGTCAGCACCCAAGAAGAGCTCCTGAACAAAGACCGACCATCACTGAACTGCTATCCTGATACCGAGGCACTTGAACTTGCAAAACACTCTGATCCCACTGTGCCTTCCCGAGAAGGGTATTTCCTGCGTCGAAAGGAGGGAGCTTCGGCTAAGTAGGCCACTGACTAAGTTAAAAATCTCAGAACGGTGACCCAAAGCAACCAAGGGTTACCCGGAGAGAAGCTAAACAAAGTCTGTGGTTCTGCCCACTACCGAGCACCTTGAAGATGAAGATGATGGAAGCGCCAGATAAGAAGATGATGGAAGCGCCAGATAGGAAGACGTCGGAAGCAACAGGAAATACCCGCTACAGAAACCCAAAGACTGATAATTTGCACAAATCAAAGACAATCGCTTTCTTCATTGTCTTCCTCTTTTGCCTCCTCCTCATGACTTCCTTCTGGATCTTGGAGGAAAGCACACCCGCTCACCAGATGTTGCCAACCACTGTCCAGCCAACCACCATGAAAGAGCACCACCTGATCACCCTTTCACCTCAGCTCCGAGAAAGGCGTAAGGAGTTCTGGAACAATTCCTTCGTACAACTGTTGCACCAGCACAACCTTGCTGCAAATGCCACGAACTGCTGGATCTGTGGGTTGCTCCCACATGCTACCGGACACTCCATCCCCTTCATCCCTTCTCCTTTCTCAGTTCACGGCTCCTGCCTCGCCTGGTTGATCCTCATGCAGGAAAGCCACAAGGACAACGCCGCTTCTGGTCAAACAGTGTCACACTTCTACTATGGGTTCTGGCTGAACAAAACAGGAAAGATGTCTGCTCCCTTTTGTCCTGCAATTTCAGGTTCAACCTTCCTTACGAACATCCCTGCCAAAGAAAGGGTCGAAATGCAAGTGCTCCACAATCCAGCCAGACCCACCTTCTCCCACCTGCGGAAACAAATGGCTGCCACCCTGACCGTGGCCCTGTCTGTCATCAATGTCACAGGACTCGTATGCCTCGAAGGACAAGGAACGCAGCTGGTGGGTCACAGTTCTTGTCGCATCACCAAAACATTGGTCTCAGCTGACCCCCCCTCCTTTGTTGCTTCTCCGAATATGTACTTTGTTTGTGGCACCAAAGCTTACACTTGGCTCCCAAAAGGCTGGAGGGGTACGTGCTACATCGCCTTCATTCTTCCTCCCACGTATGTGGCTTCAGCCTACCACCACCGGCAAAGGCGCGCAGGAGATGTTGAACAAGCCGACTCCACCGGAGCACAGTTCCTGGATGCAGCAAAGGGACTTGTTCCTCTGTGGGGACCAATGGCAAATAGCCGCGCTATCCGACACCTGACTCAGGCAGTAGAAACAACCATTAACATCACCGCTGGCATCCTTGCTAACAACACGGCTGAGCTTCAGGCAGTCCGCCTGGTGGCTCTTCAGAACCGCCTTGTTCTAGATGTGGTTCTGGCCGACCGTGGAGGTGCATGCCGTATCATCGGCTTCAGCTGTTGCACCTACGTGCCAGATAACTCACCTTCAGTCTACAAAGCAATCGAACACCTCCACAGACTGTCCTCGGAGGTTCACCAGGAGCAGGAAGGATGGTCGCTTGGAGGCTGGTTCTGGGACACTTTGAAGAACTGGGGATGGAGATTGTTCACATTTTTATTGATAGCAATCATGATACTGTGTGGGTGTTGCTTGGGTATTCAATGTTTACCACCTTTATGTGCACTCATTTCCAACTGTATGTGCCCAAAGACTTTGAACTTTAAAACTGAGCACATGAGTCCCCTATATGAGATAGAGGTGCGTGGTCTCATGGGGATCGATCCGAACTGACAAGCTGGCGAGACATGTTAAAGGGAGGACTGTGGAATTTTAGTTCGTGTACTGAACATCATCTACGCCATCTTGCAGACTCACGTATGAGCATACACGACAGCCATTTTAGGTACCATGGTCTCCCTGTTCACGATCGCCCGTCAGCACACTTCCCTGAACCTTGCAAGCCTTCCCCGCGCACCCTGGCTGCCCCCGCACTCACATGCCCAAGTCATGACCCCTCCCCTCCCATGACTCTGTCTCAGGGAATCACACCCCGCGCCTGACCAACACCTCCTTTCCGTCCATGAATACCCCTCCTTTGATGACCCCTTCCTCTGAGCCCGACTGCCTGTACGAACCGCTGGTCATCCTTTAGCCCGAGGATATAGTTTATTGCCCACTACTGTATGCACTCGCTTTTCCTGAAAGGAGCCACTATTGATCATGACCTCCCCAACCCCTGAGATTCGATCAGGCGCACACATTCCAAAGGAATCGGCAGAACACTCAGCTGCGTGATAGCCCCCTCCCAATCATATGAGGGGAAAGGGCCTCTACTGTTGTCATGTGTTGGAAGGGGCCGGAACTGGGGGGTGCCGGGGATGTCGTTCTCATACTTCACAATGTCCTTGTTGTAATAAAGAACGTTCACATGTCTTAAACCAGTGTATAAAAGACCAGGTCTCAAAGAGGCTGAGAGAGCACCTCGAGACGATACCTTGTTGTCTGATCTGATGTGTTCTACTCCGTCGGAATAAACTTGTTTCCTGTCTTCCTGTCTCCAGCGCCTGCCTCTTTATTGAATAACTTCGTATGGTATTAGAGGCGTTTTTACGCCGGGCAAATTTAACTTAGGAAACATCTACTGAAATCGCCTGACCATTTTGAATTGATCTTTATCAGCAGGAGGGCATTCTGACGCAAGAAAAGGTCATAGAAGTGACACAGTGAAATCTATAAGATTTCACTGCGCCACTTGTAGGACGCAAAAGCGTCAATTTCTTACGCCTGCCTCACAGCAGGTGTAAGACTGACGCAGGCCCTTTCACATGGGGCTTGCCCCATGTGAAAGGACACATTGCTGGAGTTGCATAACTTTTGTAACAGACTCCAGCAAGGCGTCACTTTTGCGCCATGCAGATACGTCAGAAATACTGACGTATCTTTAACTCCTTGCGCAATGATGCGTCATATTGTAAATATGACGCATCATTGGTGTCGCAAGGAGGGCGCAATGAAAAGTAATGCATCGCTGTTTTGACGCAGCGATGCGTCACTTTTCATAAATGAGGCCCCTTGTTTTTACGACATGCTTTTAGAAGACTAGGGGACATATTTATCAATTTTTCACACAGCGCAGCAAGCAATCGTGCAGTGCTGCATGAAAGGGAGAGGTTATAATTGTACTGTATTTAATATTATACAGCACATTCCAGTTTTCTGCCTGAGCTGGCGCACAAACCGTTGCCTAGCGCAAACATAGGCACCATATTACACAATGGTGCAAGGGTGCCTGCATTGTAGGCAGGATTGTTTTTTGCAGCAAGGGGCCCCTTCTTCCACATAAACAGTCCTCAGATGCATTTCCCTCTTTCTAAATGTGCTGCAGATTGCAGCACACTTAGAAAAAGGAAACAAGGAGAAATAAAGATATTTCACCTCATTATGCCTCTGGTGGGAAGGTGTACACATCTGATGCATTCCTAGATCATTGAATGATGGTAAATATGGCAATGTGTCAGAATCATTGGGTGGATGCCTGGGAACACCCATGTTTCACGGCCGGACTGGGAACTGAAACTGGCCCTGGCAATCAGCTCGACCAGCCCCCAAGGGTGCGAGTGGGAAGCACCACCCCACTGCCTCTTTTGTTACAGGTGGCCGACATTGCAGCACATATTGCAAACCTGCCCATCTGTAATAAAACGGGCCCGCAGGGGTGCAAAACTGCCCCCTCTCCTTCTGGCCCACCAGGGAAACGCCCGGGACCCGCTATGGCCAGTCCGGCCCTGCCATGATTCACCCATGACACGCCTCCCTCCTGCAGGGTAACGCAAGGCAGCGATTTGCACTTCTTTGTATTACTCCAAATTTATCACACCACGCAGGGCCATGCAAGGTGGCCTTGCATGACTTGATAAATATCATTGAGGTTTTTCGTCGCCATTGTATCCCTTTGTAAGAGTGGCTCAAAACTTCGATAAATAAGGGCAGAGGTGTGCAAAACCTGCACTAAAGCCATTCTATGGTGTTTAATAGTTCTGATTTCCAACTATTTGGTTTCTTATAAAATTAATGAAGGAAGCTCATAAGCGGATTACAGTGGTGAAATCTTTGTGTAAGAACAGCCACTTAGCTAATGCTTTTCCAGTTGTTGTATAAAGGTAGATGGCTGTGCCCTTCTGATTGTATCTCCTTCTTACCTAGTAACTACCTTTCCAACAATGTGTTTGATGTTTGCTATTTTATATCAAGTAATATATAGTATAGAAATTGACATGGTTTCTAGTAACCATTCAATAAACTTATTTGGATTGATATGATGAGAATCAACAAACAACAGGTGTTTTATTTATGTCATCACCTGCCCTTTCTTCACCTATAGACACACTCCGACCATAGTAGGCCTTACATTATCCAAAATCCTTTGAGTGTGGTAAAAACAACTACACCATGCCCATTCCTGTCCAATGAGGAACAAAATAGAGAATCGAGATTTCAAAATAGAAGTACTCAAAATTAAATATTTACTCCCTAAGGCACGCACCATCTTGGCAATTTTGGAATCACTATCAACTCCCACACTATGGCCCATATTCTGAAAGCTGACAAGCAACACAACATAGCACCCAAAGATGCTGCGCTTTGTTGCACGGCAGGGGGGGAACAGGAGAGGCCATATTCACATACAAATAGCTCTCTCCTCCCCTCTCCCTAGCACCGGTGCTGATTTCATCTGCCAAGTGCCATGGACACATCTTGGCGCAGGCAGGCAAGCGTGTATGTGTGTGTCTCTCCAGCATAGGTTTTGTGCAGGAAGGAGATCCTTCCTGTACAAAATACTATATTTAAACATGTTAAAAAGCTTTTCCTACTTTGTATGAGTGCTGTACAGTGCAGCACAAATGCAAAGATGTAAAAAAAAAAAGGAAAAATGAAAACACTTCTCCATTTAATGCCTGCTTTTAGCGGCGTTAATTTTTGGCGCTAAAACCTTTCTACTGATGGTTGAGAATAGGGTTTAGCATAAAAAAGCATTTGGTAGTAGCACAGGTATGCCCATGTAACGCCCCTTTGACTCAAAGTAATGCAAAGCAGTGTTTTCCTCTGCTTTGCGTTACTTTTCTGTACAAACCAACACAAATACCAATTTGCGTTGGTTTGTGAATCCCAAAAAGTTTTAGCATCGATTTAGTGTTACAAAAATAAGGCTAACCCAACACTAAACCTTTGAGAATCTGGGCCTACATCTCATACCTTAGTCTTCCAACACACCCACTTCCCCCTCCCTTTCAATCCTCAATGTTCATACAGCAGTTTTATCTGACAAACACCATCCACTCAAATGAGAAGAATTGGAGAAAACATGCAATAAATGACTAGTCGGGGTGTAGCAACTAAACTTACAAAACTCCTCACTTGTCACCCTTCATCTCTAAGGCTAAGACAAGTCCTTTCTCCCTTTCAACCGTACTCTTCCCTTGCCTAGAACCTGTTGTGTGTAGGGTTATGTTGTAACGGAACACCTTCTTTCTAGAAGTGCTACATCCGGAGGAGAACCAACTGGTGGAATTTCTTCGAGCATGTTATCCCGGTGGTGGAGGAAATTCCACTGGTAGAATCTCCTTCACTTTAGCACTTCCTCCAGGAATCAGAGAGTTGACTATCGACAGTAAGCTCTAAACTAGGCCTAGGCGGTGAACCCCGCTCCGTTCGCAGAGTTTGCAGAGTTTTCTGCACTCCGCGGAGCTCACAGAGTGCAGAAAACACCACATTGCGTATTGCAGTGTAACTTTTCCCCGCTCGCAAACGGTAAGTTCGCGAGCTGGCGCTTGGGTAGAATTTCTGCCTGAGCAGCAGGAAGACCAGCGGGAACGGCAGATCACATTGCACTCTGCCCCTTGTGGAACTTCACTGAGTTTTTTTGTCACTTCACAGAGTTCCACGTAGCAAAACTCAGCGTACTACGCCCAGGCCTGCTCTAAACCAGGCCCTTATTTTTTTTTTCAAATCTGTTTTGTAGGCAACGATCTCTGCGGCCGAATGCTTACTAGCCACTTGAACTGGAAGCTGTGGGTGTCTGTGGGGGCAATATTGCAAACTGAGTTCCACAGGAGAAGGGCCACAGACACAGGGGGGCCCTTCACCTTCAGCAGACTGAATCGATGGCATGCAGGTAGCAATCCACTTTCAGACCCCAGAATGCCCATTTGTACTGCCGACCTTTCCTCTCCGCTGACCACATGACTACAGATCGAATGCAGATAGAACATTTCACTGGCGGACACAGCTTTTGGCAAGTTCACACGATATGGGGAGTCGAACAGACGCCCGAGCTCCTTGGTAGTGTGCATGTGAGTCTCTGTGCATGCCTAAAAGTACCAGTGACATGCCCCCAGTAAACTACGTCACTGGCTGGCAGTGGTTATTCTTTCATGAATTTTATTTTTAATCGGGGAGCCATACAGGCTTCAATGTAGTAAGCCGTTGATTATGGCAACAGCTGTGGTCTGACGACTAGAATAGGAGGCCAGGGAGATGAGCCATTCCCTGCACTAAAGTACTGTGTCTGCTCTTCAATGGCCTGGTCTGCTTTGCATTCAGTAAATGCGGGCACACTTCTATTCGCACATAATTGGGACAAGAAAGTGTGTTGTTGTGTGTGTGCTGAAACTAAACTGCGTACATCTTGCAAATCTCAGTTTTCATTGGGTAGTGTGTGCCCTCGGTGGCAATAACTCAACAACCCTGTTAAGTGTGTTGCGTATGGAAATACCTCAGGCACAGGGCTCCAGTTCTATCACTGTAATTGACAGTTGTAGAGGTGGAGGGAACCGTGTGCTTTGGGATTCAGTATGTGATGCGGTCTGCTGATCAGAATTTCAGACACTCCTAGCACTGAGCTTCGAGACCATCTGCGGGGCGTAATAACCAAAATGTGCCCCTCCCCCCTCCCCTCCCACGCCTTAGCAGCTACAGCAGCCTTAGCAGCTACAGCGGGTGTAGATTTCTTGCTGGGCGTCTTCTGTCTGCAACTCGGAAGACAAATAACCTCAAAGTGTAAATGGTTGGTTGGGTAAGTGAAAATACAGATGGATAGGTGTGTGAGTGAAAGGGTGGATTGGTGAGTGAAAGAGTGCATGGGTGAAAGAAAGAATGGATAGATGAGTGAAGGAGTGGATGGATGTATGAATGGCTTGATGGATAAGTGAAAGAATGGATCGATAATTGAAATGGAGGGTGGATGGATGAAAGAATGAATAGATGAATGGGTGAATGGATGATGAGATAGGGTGGATAGGTGGAGTAAAAGAATGAATAAATGGACGCAATGAAAGGGTAGATAGATAGATGGATAAACAAAAGGATGGATGGATGAGTGAAAGGATGCATGATGGGGCGTTGTGAAACCCCAACTTTGGAGCCCACAGTGGAGTTGAGTTCTTGATGTGCCTCTTCTGTCTGCAA
Organism: Lissotriton helveticus; assembly: GCF_964261635.1. Lineage (NCBI taxonomy): Eukaryota > Metazoa > Chordata > Amphibia > Caudata > Salamandridae > Lissotriton > Lissotriton helveticus. The sequence continues at coordinate 583,569,904 of NC_136061.1, read as the reverse complement.
CTGGGCAGAGAAAGATGAGTGAGTGGATGGATGTGTGAGTGAAAGGGTGGATGGATGGGTGAGTGAGTCAGTGAGTGAGTACGTGAGTGGATGGATGTAAGGATGGTGAGTGAAAGGATGGATGGATGAATAAAAGAGAGGATGGTAGATGGATGAATGAGTGAAAGGATGGATGGATGAATGAAAGGGAGGGTGGGTGGATGGATGAGTGAGTGAAAGGGAGGATGAATGGATGAATTGAAACAGGGTGGGTGGAGGGATGAACAGATGGATGGATGGAGGAGTAAAAGAGTAGATGGATGATCACAGAAAGGATGGATAGATGAGTAAAAGGGAGGGTTGATGGACGATGAGCGAAAAGATGGATAGATGGCTGAGTGAAAGGGATGGATGAGGAGAGAAAGGATGGGTGAGTGAGTGAGTGAGATAAAGGATGGGGTAAAGTGAAAGGGAGAATGGATGGATTGATGGATGGGATGAGTGAGAGGGAGGATAACTGGATGGCTGGAGTGAAAGGATGGATAAATAGAAGGGGTGAAAAGGTGGTTGAGAGAAAGGATGGATGAGAGAAAGAATGGATGAAAGAGTTAAAGGGAGGTTGAATGGATGATGAATGAAAGTGTATGGAGGGATGGATATGTGAAAGAATGGATGAGTTAAAGGGATGGTGGATGGATGAGTGAAAGAGAGGATGGATGGATGATGGACTGGATGGCTGAATGAATGAATGAATGGGTAAATGGATGGATGGATAATTTGATGGGGAAGGATGAGTGAAAGGATGGATGAATGGCTGAGTGAAAGCACTATGGATGAGTGAAAAAGAGGATGGATTAGTGTAAGTGTGGATGGATGAATGGATGACTGAAAGGATGGATAGGTTTGGAAATGACTGGATAGGTTTGGATATGGATGGGTGAAGAGACGGAATGGTAAACGACTGGATAATAGATGAAAGAAAGTATTAATGACAGAAGGTAAATGTGAAATTATGGATCTCAGCAGGAGCATGGAAGGATGAATGGATAGATGCTTGGATGGAAGAGACAAGAGAGCTCTTCTGAGGAGGGTTGTGATGACTTGCTTTGTTTGCTTTGTGCCATAAGAGCTTTGGTTTAAAGTGGGGGATATTTACATTTTCTGGCTACTCTCAACTATGCTTTCTTGCTCTTGCTAACATTGCCCATAGGATGTATCCGTCTCTGGAGTTGAAGCATGCTGCATCTTGTCATGTGAGACATGACGCCGTGAATTAGCTGCTCAGGCGAAAACTGTTTACATATTTGGAACTCTTGAAGGCCGTTATCCGGCTCTCATGAACTCAGGTAAGAAACCCCCTTGCAATTTTTGTGAGAGTTTTGTCATGTGATCGATACTAGAAACCCAGATGCATTAGAGTATATATTTCAGTTGTACCTATACTCTGGAAGCTTGCCTCCACTGATGATTCCAAGTTGGTTTACTCTTTAATTCAGACTATTTATTTGTTAATACACTATTTTAAATTCATTAAGTAACATGAAGAGAAGCTTTCTTCGGCAGGCATCAGTATCAGAGTAGATTGATAGCATCAGGTTTTTTTTTTTTACACATATCCTAAAATGGTAGGGTCCACTAACTCAAGCAGCCGTGTTCTGAAGAGTCTGTAGTTTTGCCAGAATATCTTCATTTAGCCCATTGTACATAGCGTTACCATAATCAATATGGCTAATGATCAGGCCTTGGACCAATGGTTTTCTGGCTTCTATAGGGAGCCATCTAAAGATCTTCCTAAGATTGCGCATAATTCCATAACATGTCCCTGTCAATTTAGTGATATGATCTTTCATGGACAAGGTGCTGTCAATGATAATTCCCAAATTCCGAACAGCTGGCTTCGGGACAGGACACTCCCCCAATTCAGAGGGCCACCACTCGTGGGTCCAACACTTCTCCGCCCTACCAAACAGAATTATCTCAGTCTTGCTGGCGTTCAACTGGAGTTTGTTATTTCTCATCCAGTTGCTCAACTCAATCATACATTCCTTGAAACGAGAACGAGTGTCAACGGGATCCACGCCGCATGTGATAAGCAGCTGGGTATTGTCGGCATACGACACGTTTCCAAAGCCGTGAGAGTTGATGATTTTAGCCAGCGGTGTTAGGTAAAGATTAAAGAGAAGCGGACTCAAGATCAACCCTTGAGGTACTCCGATTGTAACAGGATGCCCACTGGAGACCAGAGAACCGACACGAATGGAAGAGAGGTGATCAGTCAGGTATTTATCAATCCAGCCTAAGGCCCCCCCTCTGACACCTATCTCCCACAGACGATGTTTAAGGATGCTGTGGGAGATGGTGTCAAATGCGGCGGAGAGGTCCAGGATGATAAGAATGGCTGAATCGCCTCAATCCACCGCGAGCCTGATGTTATCCACAATCTCCACAACAGCTGTTTCCGTGCTATGAGCAGCACGGAAACCAGACTGAGAGGGATCCAGGACTCCACGCGACTCTATGTAATCAGCTAGGCGTTTGTTCACTAGATGTTCCAAAACTTTCCCAAAAAAGGGAAGCAGAGTTATCAGCCGATAGTGGGATGGTAAGAAGGGGTCGTCCGAAGGCTTCTTAAGGATTGGTTTTACTTGGGCGTGTTTCCAATCTTTTGGCAAAACCGCTTGTTCAAGGGAAGAGTTATAAATGGCAGTGAGGGAGTTGGCCAACAGCGGCAAAATAGTAGCACAGCGGCGAGGTGGAAAAGGGTCCAAAGGAAAACCAGATTTTATTTTTCTTAAGGCCTTCAGTGTTTCGGTGACTGTGATCGGATCGAATTCGGTCAAATAGAGAGATTCATTACAATCCGAGAAAGATGGTGGGGGGCTCCGGCTGTGCTCTAGCGAAAATAGTCCCTGGTCTGTATTAGGAAAAGAAGAGTAAATTAATTTGATTTATTCTCAAAAAACTCAGACACTGATTCAACCCAATTTTGGGAAGGATTAAAAAGAGCCTGTTCAGCACGTGGGGAAGTAAATTCTTTAAGTATCTTATACAGTTCTTTACTGGAACTGGTATACACCTCTACATCTTAAGGGCTAGCAGTCTGGGTTCTTCACCGAAGCGCAGCAGCAAGAATACATGTTTAAGCATCACTTTAGACTTGACAGTACTCATGACATTTGTGGATTATTAGAATGTATTGCAATTACAGCATCACAGATGAAATCACAGGGGTATCGTAGGGTTTTGTTGTCAGACACCCTAGACCTAGTGCGCCAATCTTGTGTGCCCTTCATTTCTTAGATGTCTTTGTGCTGCACTAGGCTTTTAAAGTTGATAAAAGTTCTCCGCATTGGCGCTGCTGAAAGCGCAAGTATCTGTCAGACCAGCCTTTTTTGAAGTAAATCTGCTTGCACCGTGATTGCCGACAGCCACGAGCAACCTTCTACTAATTTCAGCGTAATCCAAGGGCATATCAAAACGTGCAGGTGCCGTGAAGAAAAACAATACCATGGGGGGGGGGGGGGTTAGAAGGGCAAACAGGGAGAGGGAAGACTAACTGCAATGCACTGGTAGGAGTTACCAAAAATAAAATCTGTACCTCTGATATTTATTGTGTCCAACAGTAGCGTTTATACGCTTTCCTCTTCGTTCATTTTTTAGATAAACAAACAAGCATGAACTGGGAAATGAACTACACAGGAAGGGGACAGCGAATGACATGGGAAGGTAGCAAGCAACGAGGTGGGACTCGGGAAGAGGCAGCAATACCACGGAGGGTGGCTGGGGCGGTGCAAACGAGGGCGACGAGCGGGAAGGCTGACAGCAAAGTTCTGGTAGAAGTTCTAAAACAAGCGGGTGCCCCGCAGAAAAAAACAAGACCACGGAGGGGTGGGGGCAAACTGAGAGAGGGAAGGATAACGGCAATGCACTGGTAGATGTGCACAAGAAACCAGCTTTCCCATATTGCTGATAACATGAAGAACACACGATAACCCAATAACCGCCTGTGGGCAATTATGGAGTGGGGTGCCAGGGAGAACTGCTACTCTGTCTGCACCAGATGTGGAAAGCTGGATCAGTTCTTGGTACTTTTTCCATCCTGCAACAAGGTAAATGGAGAGGAACCGATAGGACATCCGTGCCACAGACAATAAAGCTTATGATATGTTTGCTTGAGATCGTATTAATCATCACACTAACTCATTGGTAGGGAGCACTGAGAAAGCTGCAGGAAGATTTTGTATCCACCAGAAATAGTATTACTGATGGCAGACAATGTACAATGAGACTGCATGCCTGGGGTGGAGTTTATGCAGTTTCTCTTCTGATGAAGTGGAGGAAAAAGATGGACGAGTGATGGACTGGCCCATGTGAAAACAAGGTACTGCCTTTGGTAGAAAAGATGTGCAGGTGTGAAAATTCAATTTATCTGGGAAGAATACTGTGAATGTTGGTGGAACCAAATGGGCCTGAAGTTCACGGACCCCGCAGGCTGAAGGCATTGCCACCAGGAAGACATACTTCAGAGCAAAAAGCCATACTGGGCAGCTGTATAACAGCTCAAATGAGGATGCCATTGGAAAAGTCAGCGCAAGGATCAAATACAGCAAAGAAAAGTTGTGTGGCAGGAAACAAAATATAATAAACCCTTCAGAAAATGCACCACTTATGACAGAGAAGACTGCTCTGGCAGACACATGAGGGTGGATAGGACAGCCAAATAACAATACCCACTGCTAGACCTTGTTGTAGTGTGAAATGGATAACATCAAAATGACAAGACTAGAATGGGTTCAGATCTTCTGGCTGACACCAATGAATAAAAGTGTGCCACAAGCACAAACACCTTTGGGAAATGGCATTAACAAAGTGGTGTAAACCACTAGTGCCGTTTCAACGCAAGCGGTACCATACTTGCTTTTACCACGCATATGCCTGTACCACACATATACCTTTATCAAGCATATTACCCGCAGGTCCCTACGTCCTCGACACCTTCATAACAAAGTGAGATAATCCATCTCACTGACAGAAAAAAAGAACGAAGGAATGCTGTACCTACCCTCCCCCTCCCGCTGGGAGTAATAAGCGTACAGGTCCCAGCATTCCCTCTGTTTCTTTTTTCTGTCATTCTGACAGTGATCTTGGACGTAGCAGGAGCGTGGGCGCTCCTGTGTTTGCTGGACTTCTGTGGGGGGCTGTTGTTCGGTCCCTCCGGTGCTGGTTGCCTCTCCCTCCCTGCCGGGCTTGGGGGGAGTGGCGTGGGCTGTGCTGGATGTTTCTTGAGCCACGCGGCGGGGTCATACCGCGTGGGCTCTTAATTTGCCCGATGGCCGCCCCTCCTGGTCTGCCGGGATTACTGGGAGGCGTGGCCTCTTTGTGTCTCCGGATTGGCTGATGGTTGATTCTGCCTTCCGAGTCCAAGTTGCATTAGCTGTTTGGAGAGAAGATGCACTCTTATTCGTTTGAGGTCCTTCTGCTGCTCCTGTCCCTTCTTTTACCTGAATCTTTCTTTCACCCTTCCTCTCGTAGGCAGTTTGTGAGGGGCCAAGGGAGGTTTGCTTCTGGCCGGGGTCGGGATCGTAAGGCTCGGTCCCCTCCTCCTGCCAGGCCGCGTTCCTGACTCTTTGGCAGAGGTTTCTGGGTTGTTGGTAGGAGGGCGGCTGCGCTTCTTCCTGGATGCCTGGGTTCAATCTTGTTCCGACGTCTGGATGTTGGATGTCGTTCGCGTGGGTTCTGTTGTGGTGTTCTCTGTTCCCCCTCCGGACCCCGGCGTTCGCCCGGCTCCCTGGCCTGCCTGCCAGTCCATGAGGGCTCATCTTTCTCAAGGGGTGGAGGCTCTTCTTCTGGAGGGTGCCATTCAGGAGGTTCCTCCTTTGGAGGTGGGGACGGGCTTCTATTCCCTGATCTTTCTGGTTCCCAGACTTGCGGGGGGGTTTCCGCCTGGTTTTGGACTTCAAAATGATGAACTGGTGGGTGGTCCAGATGCCCTTTCGTATGGAGATTTTGCAAGGGGTGTTTCCTTTGGTGCTTTCGGGTCACTTCAGATGTACCCTGGATCTTCAGGACGCGTTTTACCATGTCTCGGTACATCCTCGGTCCCGTCGATTTCTACGGTTTTGTGTTCGATGGCGTCGCTGTCAATTCCAGGTCTTGCCCTTCGGTCTTCGGTTGGCCCAGAGGGTCTTTCCGAAGGTGGTGGCTCTTTTGGTCGCCTGGCTTCATCTCCGCAGGGTGATGCTCCCTCTCGGGTCCTATTGTTGGTGGCCCGGGAGTTGGTGTGTTCTGCGTTGCGTCGACATGGAAAAAAGCCCACGGCCATACCACCATGAAAGCACCTGACTTCGTCTGATCTCAGAAGTTAAGCAGGGTTGGGCCTGGTTAGTACCTGGATGGGAGAGCTCCTGGGAATGTCAGGTGCTGTAGGTTAAACCCCCTTTGGGTGTACCTCCTGTCTCGCTGGAATCCGTTGTCCCACCATTTGGAGTTTCTTCTGCCGGTGTCTCCTGTTGTCCTCCTGGTTCTTCTTTGGTGGTCTGTGTGGGTCACTCTGTCTCGGGGTCTCCCTCTGCAGGCTTCTCCTTCTCTGGTCTTGGCGGCGGATGCCAGCTCCTTGGGGTGAGGGGGCAACCTTGGGGTCTCGGTCCCTTCAGGGTCGCTGGTCCCTCCTGGAGAGTCGCCGTTCTTCCGACTGGAGGGAGTTGACGGCTGTGTCCCGTGCTGTGATAGGGATTCGGGGACTATTGCTCGGCCGGGACGTTTTGGTGCAGTCCGACAATATGGTGCCGGTGGCTTGTCTCAATCCTCATGGGGGGGTTCGTTCGGCCTCTTTGGACGCGGTGGTCGTTCCCCTGTTCTGTTGGGCGGGGAGTCGTCTGCTGTCTCTGACTGCGATTCTTATTCGAGGAGTGGACATCTGTGTGGCGGATGTCCTGAGTCGTTGCTTTCCGGGTACTCTGGAGTTGTCTCTCGCCCCGGTTAAGTTTCAGCTTGTGTGCGGGAGGTTTGGTCTTCTCTTTCTGGGCCTCTTGCCTCCCGGCACAATGGACAGCTTCCTCGCTTCTGCCCCCGGTGTCTGCAAGAGGGTTGTTGGTGGGTGGTTGCCCTGTCGATTCCTTGGCCGTCCCGCCTTCTCTATGCCTTTCCTCCTCTGGCTTTGATTCCCCGATTTCTGGCCCGCCTGTGTCTGGTGGATCGGGTGGTGGTGGTGGTCCTGCCCTTTTGGCCTCGGAGGTCGTGGTTTCCTTTGGTTCATCTTTTGGCGATGTGGGGTCCCTGGTTTCTTCCCCTGTCCCCATCTCCCCTGAGGTCTTCCCCATCCCTGTCTCTTCTCCGGTTGCGGCTGTCGGTGTGGAGATTGTGCGGCAAGGGTGGCGACGGCGCGCTTTACTCGGAACGTTTAGCGGTGGCCCTTTGACGTTCCCGTCGGCCGTCTGCCCTCATGTCATATGATCGCGTTGGGGTGGGTTCAGTCGCTGGCGTTCGGCGTTGGGCCTTTCCCCTTTGCCCTGCTCTTTGCATGTGTTGCTTCAGTTTTTGTGAGGAGGTTTCGTGAATGGTTGGGCTGTGTCCGCTTTGCCATGTGGGCCGCTGTTCGGGCATTTCGTTCCCCGTGGGGAGACCTTTCGGATGGTGTGGACCTGTTTTCTCGTCTGCTATCAAGCTTTTCTCTTTTTCGTCCTGTATCACGCCCATCCTTTCCCCTGTGGGATTTGCCCTTGGTTCTTCGGGCTTTGATTGCTCCTCCGTTTGAGCCCTTGGCTGAGGTGGACTTGAAGTTCGTTTCTCTCAAAGTTGTTTTTCTGTTGGCCATCACCTCTGCTCGTCGCCTTGGCGATTTGGGGGCTTTGATGGTGCGTGTGCCTTTCTTGTCCTTCTCGGAGGGTGGGGTGGTGCTTCGCCTTGATTCTTCATTTGTGCCGAGGGTTGCTTCGCTGTTTCCCAGGTGTTGGTCTTGCCTGTTTTGGGCTCTGTTCTGGGTTCCCCTGGTGGTCCCCATTGGTCCTTGTTGAATGTGTGCTGGGCTTTGTGCATTTGTCTTGAGCGCACGGCGGTGTTTCGCGTGCCTGATTCTCTTTTGTCTCCTTTGGGGCTTCTTCACGTAGGGGTAGGGCTTCCTCTGTGTCGATCGGTCGTTGGCTGCCGCAGGTCGTTTCCTTGGCCTGTTCTCTGTCTGGGTCCCCTCCTCCTGTGGGAGTTCTGGTTCGTTCTCCGAGGGGGGTGGCTGCCTCTTTCATCAGGCCTTACTGCCTTCTCAATCTGCGGGGGGATGAGGGCGGTTTTGCTTTGGGAGTGTTGGGCTGTGTTCGCTCCTGATTTCTTCTGTTTTTGTCAATGAATCTCTGGGTTTATTTGGTGTCCTGGTGGTTTGTTGTGTTTTTGGATGAATGCCGGGGTCTGCTTTGGTATTTCTCACTTAGTTATGAAGGTGTCGAGGACATAGGGACCTGGGGGTAATGTCCTATTACTTGCCGGTAATCTTCATTACTCCGGGTCCCGTAGTCCTCGAAACCTTCATGACTTCCCTCCCTCCCTCCCGATCTGCCGGCCTTCATCCATGGCTTGGTATTTCAGAGGGAATGCTGGGACCTGTACGCTTATGTACTCCCAGCAGGAGGGGGAGGGTAGGTCCAGCATTCCTTCGTTCATTTTTTTCTGTCAGTGAGATGGATTATCTCACTTTGTTATGAAGGTGCGAGGACTACGGGACCCGGAGTAATGAAGATTACCGGTAAGTAAAAGGACATTCCTCTACAACAATTTCCGTTTATTGCCATTCTGAAGCAGAGGACTGTTTTTGACCGCGTTTCTATCCACAAACACAGATTGTTTTTCAATGACATTCATTAATTCTCATCTACCCTCAAACAAGCCAAGTGACATTTTCTACTTCCACGTTGGTGAATTAACCATAAGGAGAAGATTCTGTATTCTATGATCCGTGTTGATATAAATCTTACATGAATTTTTATCACTAACTTTGATAGTTGTCTCATTTTGTTACATCTGGTCTTTCCAACTTTGGCGGTTGGCATCTTACCAATTTACTCAAGTGGTCTGTTCATACCATCCGTTTGCATATAAATATGCGATGTGACTGTTTGAGAATTTTCTAATTGTACCCATTCTTCATACTACCATTATTGGCATGTTTTGACCTCTGGCTTTCCTGAGGAAGGTGTTTGGGTCGCCGAAATGCACGCAGACTCGATTCAATGAAGATCCATCGACAACACAAGCCACTATACTTCCTCTCAGGATAAATAGATTTATTGGTATATTGTATCATTCTTTGTTCTACTATTTGAAAACAATGATGAATATCGGCTAATAGATATGAATGTATAAAGTAGATGTTTCATAATTTGTCTAATTTGAACCAAGGTTATGTAGTGATTCTACCCAGTTATCCAGTTTCACGGTTACCAAACCTTGGTCCTGATTATTATGCATATTTGCGTGAGAGGAGTGTTTGCTGTGATCTATTTCCTTTTTAACTTCTCATGTAATATTATAGATATCGAATATCATTGTTTTAGAGGTTTTTTTTGTAAAAATAAAGTCTGTATACTTTTTCTTTTAGAATACGCCTTGCCTTTGTAAGGTTTGCTCCATGCCCAATTGTGTGTGCAGATGGAAGAACGCTTTGCTTTCTAGTTGACACGTGAGTGTCTTCCGCCCTGCCCTTTCACTTACCTGTTGCTTCTGAGTCGCCTCACGTCGCGGTCGGCGTTCCTCGTCGGGCTGTAGTGCAGTGGATCATCTTCCCTCTTTGACAATTTGCCTGTCTCCTGCGGTGACGCCTGTAAAAAATAAGAATAACAAAACTTCTAAAGTATCAATGCTTTCTATCAAGTCAGTAACGCGCTCTGAACATGAGATACATTGTGCTTCACTAGTCTGATGTAAATCTCCACGGCGTTTAGAGATTCCATTTCCTTTTGTGTATTTCTAGAAAACTATATAAAAAACAAAAACAAAGGATTAGTTAATCCTGAAGTTAAGGAACTAGTCTCTATTTTTGAGCCCTGCACATTTTTGAATCACATAGAAAGATCCCGAACCTTACCATTCATCTTTGAGTGCGCCTTGGACATTTGTCTTTTCTCTTCCCTTGTTTTCCCCTCTTCTCCCCATCTCACTATATCTGACTTTGACATTGTTGGACTTTCTTGGTGGGAGAGGGAAGCTGGGACCTTGCTTCGGAACTTGCATCTCGCCCCTGCAGAAACCACGGGTGAGAATTGCAGTCTTCAAGCTTATCGAATATTATGATATAAAGGATTAGCTGTCTAGGGATTTGTTTATACAATTTTGGTACAAAACTGAAGACTCTTCCGATTCTGGTCCCTGGACACCCCAATTTAGAGCAGGATGGTGTTGTGCTGCCAGACAGAACCTGAATGGTGCTCTGTGAGATGAAAGAAAAGCATTCATGCAAAGCAGGCCTCCCACAGCTCCATCATGTTTCTATGCAGGCGCTGCTCTGACAAAGACCAAAGGCCGGTGCAGTTATGTCTCCCTGGTGGCCCATTAGCTTAACAGGGAACCATCTAAGTCCATGGCAGCCTGCACCTGCAAAGGCCTGAAGGAACAACCCACCAGATGGTTTGAGGGGTACATACAATATTGTAGATCCAGATGGACTGCCTCGATGATATTCACCCTAGTCAAGAAGCTCCTTTTGAGTTGGGGCCACTGTTTTCTCAGGCACTTCTGAAAGGCTCTCATCTGCCATTTAGCACTAACAGAATGCACAATACCACTGGAAACAGAAGGTAAAGGACTTTCACAATTAGATTCTGTGTCTGAATCAGAAACATCGGGATCACCTCCCGAATGTCTGCAACCCATTAAGGAGGACATTCTTAGGGGTTTATTACGAGTCTGGCAGTCCATGGACTGCAAGACTTGTGGGGCGCAATGGTGGCGGTCTTCCAACAGCCCTATTAGGACTAGGGCAGTCGGAATGCCCTGGGACCACTACAACCACCAGGGATCATAGATTCTTGGTGGTGGTGCGGCGGTCCTGAGGCCATGAAATGCTTGGCGGTGCTGCTGCAGCCCGTCAAGCATATTGCAAGTTTCCTCACCGCCACACTTTTTAATGGCGGTGCGACATGAAAAGTGTGGCGGTGAGGAAACAAAGGGGGCACCTCTGTGTATGGGGTGCATGCAGGTTGGCACATGTTGTGCACCCCTGTGTGCATGCACCGCAGTACCTGCACGGCATGGATTGCAGCAGTCCATGCCGTGCAGGTATTGATTTTAACGTTCCCATGGCAGTGCCTATTTCATAGACACCGCAATGGGAATGCCATAGAACAGCCCACTAGACAGTAGAAAACTCCTAATCTGGGAGTGGTTCAAACATGGGTTTGGCGGTGCAGGAGCGGGGCGGTCCTGCTCCCGCACTGTCAAACTCATAATAAGGCCCTTAGTACTGCTTGTCTGAAGGTCAGCCTATGCATTGGCCTAGGTTGAGACTTCTGGGCATTTACAGTAAAGAACAAAACATGGAGAAAGGTCATAGTGTGTTTAAGATATTCCTTGGCAGGTGCTGGCCACTTTTACAAGCTTGTCGTCCAAGTATAGAATTGCATGGGCTCCTGATCTACTCAATGAACTAACCACACCCACCAGCACTTTGGTGTATACACATGGTGCGATTGTAAGGCCAAAGGGCAGGAGTACAAACTGAAGTAACACCTGTGGGAGGGTAAGATTGGTAGATGAAAATAAGTGTCCTGCAGGTCAAGAAACCTGCCATACCCCTGCATGGAAGGCCAGCAGGACATAGCTCAGGAACAAAATCTAGAACTTATCCTGCCGAATGAACAGGTTGAAAGTCAAAGATGGAGGACTAGTATAGAAGCTCCATTTTTCTTTTTTTTCCTTTTTTGTGTTCTCATACATGCCACCAGAACAAGTAAACTCTAGATGGGGTCCCTCTGCGCCTTCCACACAGACATATTCAATAACCGCCCTGGATATCTGTGCCGGGCAGACAGAGTTGGGCCCAGAGGTAAGGCGGTCTCCCTGATCCCACTCCCGTTCACCAGACTGGACAAACGACAAGGTACTAGGGAGGACCGGGCAACAATTCTCTGGCATAATCATAGGACCAGTATTAGTTCTTCCTCCAGGTCTCTAAAGCTATCCAGATCCTATTGGTGCTAGATTCATCGCCGGCCATATCAGACTGGCTAGTCATGATGATGTGTTTAAGACAATCCGTGAATATAGATGGAGCCTCAGATTTCCAAACCCTACAAATTTCCCTTCTGGCAATGACTATTACGTAAAATACAAATTTTTAAACAGGGGTGCTCATACAGTAACCCAACAGTAGACCAAAAAAGCGAATCTAGTGCTAACTTCAATTGGCCTTAATAGAACCTCCTCCAAGAAGCCACATACCTCAGTCCAGTATGGAGCAATCTTTGGGCATCCCATGAACATATGTTGGTCGTCTGCTGCCGGGTGCTTACATCTGGGGCAGTAATATATCCTTGTGGTCACCTTAGATAGTTTACCCAGAGTCCAGTACACTCTATAGGCAGTATAGAGATGGTTCTTCCTAAGAGTCGCTGATTTGACCACTGTCTGGAACATAGTGAAAGAACCGCACCAGATTTTCCGTAGCTCCTCTCTGTTATCTGAAAAAATATTACCCCAAAGATTCTCCAACTGAGAGTCCCGACAGTCCCCTGCTCTGATGAGGGCCCTATACCAGAAAGAAATCCCAAATTTCCATAGGCCCGCTCTGGAAATGGAATCGACGGACACACTGGCTTCCTCACTACCCCAGCATTGTGTTGCCCACCAAGCAGAGAGCTGGTAAAACTTAAATCTTGTTAAAGTCCCATTTGTCAAATTTGAAAGGGACTCCCAGTTCATAAGCTGTGAGTTTTTACAGAGATCACCCCAGACAGAAATACCAGCTAGTTTAAGCGGCTGACACAGTTGATCCAGGAGGTAGTCAGGAGTGCCAGGGGAATCCCAAATCCGAGCCTATGAAGTGTAATACGGTATGCCCAGAGCTCTCCTGATATATCCCCAATTCTTAAGAGCAGCTAACAGGATTTTAAGGCGGACTTGTTTGTAAAATTTGGGGTCACCAAATTTAAAGAAAACAATTCCTGTCCCTGCGGCACATCGTATAGCATTGCCCGAAATAAGAGGCCCTGCGAGGAAGAATCTAATTTGTTGGCTAGTATTCTAAAATTCTTAAAATGGAAGGCATGACAGTAGGAAAGTAAATCAGGTAGGGCCAAACCTCCTATCTTCAACCCTCTCCTTAGTTTCCTCCAAGCTACTCTGGGGGTTTTTGTAGCCCATATGAAGGAACCGATCTTCCCTTGGAGAGTAGCAAGATCCTTAGAATTAAAAGGTAGTGGAATTGTGCTAAACAAAAAGGTTATTTTGGGCAAAATCATCATTTTTACGAGATTAACTCTTCCATAAATATTCAGCGGCAGATTCCCCCATCTCAGTAATAACTTGCAGACCTCCTTAGATACCTTCTCCAAGCTGATCTTAGGCACTATACAGGGGGCAAGGGAGCAGATGGTATACCTAGGTATTCATCTAACCCAGAAACTGACAGATATACCTAAGATCCATTTTTCTTGAAGACAATGATAAATAGAGTAGAATCTCATGCACCTTTCCTTCCATGGCACCGAATCTATGGCCGCCCTGGATGTCTGTGCCGGGCAGACAGAGTTGGGCCCAGAGGTAAGGCTGTCTCCCTGATCCCACTCCCGTTCACCAGACTGGACAAACCACAAGTTACTAGGGAGGACCGGACAACAATCCTCTGGCATAATCATAGGACCAGTATTAGTTCTTCCTCCAGGTCTCTAAAGCTATCCAGATCTTATTGGTGCTAGATTCATCGCCGGCCATATCAGACTGGCTAGTCATGATGATGTGTTTAAGACAATCCGTGAATATAGGTGGAGCCTCAGATTTCCAAACCCTACAAATTTCCCTTCTGGCAATGACTATTACGTAAAATACAAATTTTGAAACAGGGGTGCTCATACAGTAACCCAACGGTAGACCAAAAAAACCGAATCTAGTGCTAACTTCAATTGGCCTTAATAGAACCTCCTCCACGAAGCCACATACCTCAGTCCAGTATGGAGCAATCTTTGGGCATCCCATGAACATATGTTGGTCGTCTGCAGCCGGGTGCTTACATCTGGGGCAGTAATATATCCTTGTGGTCACCTTAGATAGTTTACCCAGAGTGTACCCTGTTAAGGACAAATACGTCTACCTGCATAATCGTGGCATGTCTTGAGCACTTCTTGATGGAAGGAGGGCTGTCCAGAAAGGGGCACAGGAAGATAAAGGCTAAGGGCATAGCCCTTGCAGATTAGCCAGAGACCGCAACAATCTATCGTGATTGTATCCACACTGGTGGGAAAATGTACGACCCAACAACGGAAGTTGGTGGCCTAAAGGAGAGGATTCCGAGAGGCTTTCATGCAACACAGCCTGGGAAAGAAGACAGGGTTGGAACCAGCTGATGCTGTTGGAGAATGTATACCCTAGATTCATCTCTGCGCAGAAATGAGTGGTGTACACTAATATATATTTACATTTTTAAGGCTTTGTCACTCAAAATATTAAAAGTAATTAATATTAAATTAAAATTAATACAATAATTTGTGAACTGTAAATATACATAAATAAATGATGTTTACGTAATTGATAAATGAAAAAAGAATCTTTTAAAAACATATTTAGGTATATTGTTTTAAATATTTTAGGCATATCTAGGCATAGTGAAAAGCTTTTAGGGTTCAGGGATGGGTTGTGTGTGGGGTAGTAAAGAGTTCTTAGGGCTCAGGGTTGGGTAGTGTACCGTGATAGTAAGGAGATTTTAGGACACATAAGGGATGGGAAGTGTATAGTGGTAGTAAGGAGTTTTCTAGGCTCATGTATTGGTAGTGTAGTGGGGGTAGTAAGGTTTTTTTTAGGTTTCAGGCATGGATATTGTATGGGGTAGTGAGGAGTTTTTAGGGCTTAGGGATGAATAGTGTATGAAATAGTAAGATGTTTTTACGGTTCAGTGATGGGTAGAGTATAGGATATTAAAGAGTTCTTAATGCTTGTGGATGAGTAGTGTATGGGTAGTTATATAGGGGTAGTAAGGAGTTTTTAGGGCTCAGGGATGGACAGAGTACAGGCAGGGGTAATAAGGTATTTTTAGGCTTCAAGGGTGGGAAGGTAATTTTTGAAAAATATTTTTAGCTCAAAAAGGACTGTGATTTAATGAGACATTTAATTAAAAATAAATGAATGAACTTAAAATATATATTTAAATATTACATATATATGTGTATATATCTATATGTATAGTAAATATACATATATATATGTGATCAAGGCCCGAGTGGGGGCTGAAACACGTAATGGCAGATATGCTGGACATATAATAAATTCACTGTTTTGCACTAAGAACCTTGGGTATGCTTTCGTCATTCCATACAGGAACTGGAGTTGCTTTGGCGAATCCTGTGATTGAGATATATATATATATATATATAGTGCAACGTCTCCTTTGGTTGCAATATTAAAACGGGTCTATGGTTTGAGACCCCCACGCTGCACTGGCAGTAAGAGTGCGCCGCTTCCAGATCATTTGTTGGAGAATGTTTGTTAAGTGGCGTAACCCGGTGTGTGACTAACATCGTACTACGAGATGGAAAGTTGACGTGGAGATACCAATCTCCAGCACATGTACTTAACATTTGGAGACTAAATAGAAGCGGCGCTTCAACGAACTTCCAAAAGTGCATAGCGCAACTACACCTCCGTGGGACAAGATCTGCCATTGCAGACCATTTTTGGAGAATATATATATCTATATAGATATAGATATATATAGGTCACAAATACTACTTACCATCTAGCCTTTGAAGTAATGTACTCCTGAAGTAAAATACTGTAATATAATGGTAATCACAATGTAATGACTATCGATGCAAAATACATTGTACATTGTTGTAACAACTGACATTCTGGTAGAATACTTTAGTTCTATTTGCTGCCGAATATTTAAAGAATGTTGTTGATGAAGCACAGAGAAGAGCTCCAGATATGTGTGGATGAGGTATAGAAAAACACAGACTGAAACCAGCCGGTCAGTTGGCAGCTTGGATACACAGAAGATTTCACACCCAAGGTAGGTAGAGTTGGGATTGAGGCCACAAGGCGCCATCTAGGAGGACATTCGCTAGGTGAGGAATTTGAGAAGATGTATCCTTCAGAATCCACATTGCTCATATTGCATGGCAAGCACAGTAGGGGCCCGATTCACAGAACTAACTTAAGACAAAATCCTAAACTTACTACCATTTTGGTATTCACAGAAGGCACTTACTCATTTCGGTATTCACAGAAGGCACTTACTCATTTCGGTATTCACAGAAGGCACTTACTCATTTCGGTATTCACAAAAGTTAGGAGTCCGAACTTTAGGACTCCTAAATGCCTTCTGTGAATACCGAAAGTCTTAAAGTTAGGATTTTTCTCAGTTTAGGAGTAGTAAAGTTAGGACTCCTAACGTTAGGACTCCTAAATATGCCTTCTGTGAATACCAAAAGTCTTAAAGTTAGGATTTTTCTCACTTCAGGAGTCCTAAAGTTAGGATTCCTAGGTGATCGTATTGGGAGCAAACAGATTTGTTTTTCCCATCTCCTTGGGCTCCTGGGGCCCCCCAGTTTGTCCGGCGGCTGTTCACGGTGTGGAGACCCCAGTAGTCTGGTTCTTAGTCTGAGACCCTTGCATCCGCCTTCTAAGCACCCAGGGGGTTACGGCAGATCACACCCCATCTCACGGTCGGGTCTTCTTAGTTCTTAGGAGTCCCCCCGGTCCAGATGTAGGGCGGGTTAATTCGCCCGGGGCCCCGGCGAGACGCTCAGCAATCCCTTCTCCGCTCCACACATGTGAGGATTTGCCCCTCTTCTTCAGTGTTAGGGTCGCTTGCGACCCTCACAGGTGCACCTCCCTGCCACAGTCTGAGTCCGGCATCACCTCAGCCTTCCTGTTTACTGTACTACAGGATGCCAAGGTGGTCAGTATAGGCCCATAGATGTGTGAGGGTCTCCAGCAGTGATATTGCAGTCAGCCCCGCCTCCGCAGTGCCTCCAAATGTTGTGCAATCTCAGCGGGGGCCACTTCACCCAATTCACTGGGCCTCATTGCAGCAGGGCGGGCGGCAATCATCGGCGCACAGCACGGAGTTTAGGTAGAGCCGGGAGTCAGGCGCGCCAGCAGCTGGGCCGCCAGAGGATCTCTCTTCCCATTCTACTTCCTGCGCGGCTCCCCCATGCCTTCAGACCGGGGCCCGGCAACTTAGAGCAAGGCTCCTCCTCCATAGTACGCCTGCCGATCGGGGCCTCCAGCATCCACGACCCAATGCCTTCTAGGCCCCTCTGCTCCGGCCGATCCGCAGGCCCACCATAGCCGCTCTCTCTCCCAGCAGCAGGCCATGTCGGGCTCAGGTGCAACAAGGAATCAGGTGCGCTGGTGGGAGAATCCCCAGAGGATTCCGCATCATTCTCTTCTCGCCACATTGCTCCCTCCCCGTTTCCAGTCTGGGGCCCGCCAACTCACAGCAGATCTCGTCCCCCGCAGCACGTCCACAGATAGGGACCACCAGCATTCACAGCTCAGGACTCTCACGGGCAAGGCAGGCCCCTTTGCTCCTTCCGGTCCGCAGGTCCCCTGCAGCCGGTCCCTCGTTTAGTAGCAGGCCTTGGCAGGTCTGGACCTGAGTGTCAATCTGGGAGTAGGTCCCGGGCAGCCCAGGAGTGGCAGAGCCTGTCCCCACCACTCAGCCAGCCACCTCCACGCCCAGTGGCGCAGGCCAGCCACCGCACATGATGAGCACGAGAGACCCTGTACACTACTCAGCGCCTTCCCACGCAGTGCTTCACCAGACAGACGGGTGCCGATTGGGGACAGTGACGCCGCTGGCAAGTTCTCCAGAGCAGAGATACTGGCGGCCATTTAGGGGTCCCGAACAGCCTTTGAGAAGCAGATCAAGACAGTCTCAATAGATATAACTTGCTCAGAGCAGATTTGCGCAAAGTAGAGAACAAAGTCTCAACGGCGGAGGGCGACATCATTCCGCTACAAGGTGAGGTGACACAGCTGACCAACTCGTCAGGGGCGTTGGAGTGCCAAGCGGAAGAGGCGGAGGATCGAGCGCCGCAGCAACATCAGAGTCTTGGGGATACCGGAACGAGCAGAGAGGGCAAGACTGAACTCTTCCTAGAACGCTGGATACATACCAAGCTATGTCCCAGGGGGCTGTTGAAGGTGTTTGTGGTGGAGAGGGCTCATTGGGCTTGGTCTAACTCAGGGCGGAGCTGGCGGAGTGGAATTACTTGGAGGTCCACGGAGTTCGGGGGAAACTCTGTGGAACTACTCTCCGCTCCGCCACCCACCTCGACCCCCTAATTAAAATAATAAGACCAAGTTAATTTAAAAGAAATAAAAAGACACATGCGCAGTTCATGCAAGATGTACGGTGATGAGGTGGAGGGCAGCCCGGGGACGCCGCAATTCAGGTAAATGACTTATTTCTTTTAAATTAACTTGTTACTATTATTTTATTAAGGGGGTGGAGACAGAGGGCCAATGAACCGGGGGGGTGGGGTGGGGCTGGCTAACTCTGCTCCACTGCGGAGTCTGAGTTTTGTTCCCTACTCCGCGTTCTCAGCGTAGCGCGTAGTAGGGAAATCCCTGCACACTCCGCTGGTGGAGCGGAGTTCTCCGCCTGCGCTTACTTTTGTCCCCCCTACGCCACCGTGGCTCCCCCCAGGGCAATAATCACCGAAATCCCGAACTACCGGGACAGAGACTGCATCCTCTGAGCAGCACGGAAGCCCCGGACCTATGCTGTGAGAACTCTAAAGTGTCTGTATATCCTGACTATACTAGACAGGATCAGGAGCAAAGGAAAATGTTCCTCAGAGAGAAGCAGAAGCTCCAGGAGTTGCACCTACAGTATATGCTGCTCTACCCAGCCAAGCTGAAGGTAATCTCGCAGGGGAAGACCCACATCTTCAATACCCCTGAAGAGGTATGGGAGTGGCTGGAGATCCAAGGGGATGCCCTTCCCCCACCCGGGAGCGGGAAGGCCATTGGAAAGACTGGGGAACCAGGCCTGCGGGAACTCGTGGGGGCCGGCACAGGAACAGCTCTATGGACAGCGACCTGGCGGGACAGCAGAGAATCACGGTGGGAGATGACAGAACTATGCAGTTGGAGACCCCGGGCGACTCTCCCCCACAGATGTTGGAGGGGAGATCCGTCGCGGAACTGGTCACTGCCACCCTTCTCCAGACGGACGCAATGATCCCGGAGACCATCACTGACTCAACCTTGTCCCCACAGGACCTTGGGTGAACAGTCCACCTCTGTGAAAGTATGACTTGTTGCCGATAGGCAGGCATGAACAGACACCCTAAGGGATATCCAGTCGTACAGGTGGTGCGTGATCAGAGGGGGTTCTGGTCGGGGAGTGAGGTGAAGGGGGGAGTCACTTTGGGGTGGGAGGTTGAAGGTAGGGGCCCGTGGTTGAACGGGAAGCCTGCCAGCACAAATATTCACCTTAGGGGGGCTACTGCCCTAAGGCGGGTAGGCCTTATTCAGTGGGGCGCCTGCAGGATTGGTCTCCTTACTTTATTGTTTGAGCTAGGCCGGGATGCCAAAATGTTCGAGTTTCACTGCCCCGTTTGGGCTGATGGGAAGGCTATGCACGTCCTGACACAAGCAAGGGGAGGGCTTAACCACATGCACAGTTGCTGGCCATTTGCGCATGGGTGACGGGGAGTTTTTGGGGGTTGTTCACACTTCATATTCATAGTTTTGTTAGGCAGTATACAGTGTGTAGGATGATTGAGCTTCAGGAGGAGCTGGGGATCTTCAGGACAGTACACCACTGTGACAATGGGGACTAAGTTCATGAACTGGAATGTAAGAGGGCTAGGCACATGCACCAAGCATTACAGGGTCCTCTCATTCCTTCGGAGGCACCACGTTTCGGTGGCATGCCTACAGGAAACTCACTTGGTTGAGGTAGGACCCCAGATGCTTTGAAAAAATGTTGCGGGCAAGTCTTTCACTCATCATATTCTATCAACGCCAGAGGAGTCCTTATTTAGGTCGCCCCGGGGACACTGTTCGCTCTGCAATATATGGAGGTGGACATCAATGGCAGATACATCCTATTAAGGGCGAAAATGGACGGCAGGGAACTAGTAATGCTGAACACATATGCCCCAAAGGTAGACGACCCAGGTTTCTATCACTCCCTTCAGGAAATCTTATTTGTGGACCTGGAGGTGCCGATTATGTGGATGGGTAATTTTAATTGCATGTTGGACCCTGAGCTAGATAGGTGCCCGCCTCAAAGAGGTACAAAACCCTAAATGACCGAGGAACTGTCATGCCTCGAGACTCCCCTACGCTGTCCCTTTAAGACACATGCTATTTAAAGAACCAGGAAACAGGGAACGACGCTTCACGTTCTTGCGTCAAGCTTCCCTTGTTTCCGGTTCCGTCTATTCCTTGTTGCCTGATCTTGCAGTTCCTGTTTCGCTTTCCTGATTCTGTTGCTGGTTAGCGTATGCGTCCCCTGCCTTCTCCTAACTCGGGAGACGCCTACGCAGTATTGTTTGGCAGTGTTCCGCTGCCTTCGGCGTTTCTCGAGAACGCCTATCCCTCTACTCCCCTTTCCGTGTGTCCCGCCCGGCGGCCGGGCTTAGCTCCGCCATCCGGCCGGGCACAGCATTCTCCGGCGTTGATAAAGAGCCTGTACTCAGCGCCGGAGTATACTTCATTGCCATCCACTGGTTGTGTTCTCCATCCGGCGGCCGGGTCTTGCTCCGCCGTCCGGTGGAATCCATTACAGAGGGTTCGTTTCTAATTGTCCTCAGGCTGCATTCTCCACCCGGCGGCCGGGCTTTGCTCCGCCATCCGGTGGGGATTGTTTTCCCTATTTTGTTTTCATCTACTTGTGTGCTGCGCCGGCGGCCGGGCTTAGCTCCGCTGTCCGGTGTCAGTGAATTCCCCGGTCATTATTTTTGTTTTCTTAGTTAGTTAGTTAGTTTGCTCCCTATCTGATTTACCTGTTCCTATCCTAACTCCACCTAGACCCTATGATTCCCCATTTCCGGTACATCAGCCATTTATCGCTGAGATAATACTGGAACCTTTTTTCCTTGATATTTGGTGGCACTCTTGCGTGGATCAGGGTGGGTGCATATTCTACACTACTAAGAATCGCGGTAAGAGCGCACATGCGTTACCAATCTTTTACTAGTAATATATATACGTATGTATGAATTAAATGTCCTGCTTTGGTTCTTCTAGATGGTGATACACTGTGTAAGATATCTCCAGAAGTGTTGGGCGGAAAGATCATTATATGCCACACAGTAGTGAAAGTGTCTTCGAAGATTGGTCTATTATAGTTGATGTAAGAAGGGAGTTCTATGAGCCATTATTGTACCTAACACCCTCTCACTTGTAGGTGCTCAACAGCCCATTGTGTCATCTCTGTTATAGCTCCAGACGCTGTGCCATTGTCTTCACCTTCACATGTTACATCTGCTACATATTAAGAACCTGGGGTATGTGATATGGTTGTATTTGTACATTGGTATATTAGTACTGGATTAGAGCTAGAATTGTTGACTTCCTCTTGTTATTACAGCCTACCTGTTTGTTCCGGTTCCTTACATAAAGACACCATCGTATTCACTACTGGAGAGCACCATCAATCATCGTTGTCTTCCCCCATCTTTCCTTGTTTTGTTTCCCTGTTTTCCCCTGGCGTGTCTCTCGTACTCTAGTGCTTGATAGAGTCGGAAGACCGTAGGGGAAGGCTGTGGATTACTCTTCGGATTCCTGACGCTCCTGTGGAACCAGCCTGCAATCCTTACAGAACGTGAAGCCCAAGTGGTACGTTCTGCCCGAGCGTCATGGATCTCGAAGCAGTGACCCTGGCAGACCTAGCTGGAATGTTGGGTAATCTCCAGGTAGAAACGCAAACTCTAATGGCTAGAATGGATGCCCTCCAGAGACAGCAGCCCTCGGGGGCTTCAGGTGGGGGTACACCAGTGGTACAAGTAACTACTCCCTCTGTAATTCCGCTGGCACCCCCTGAGAGATTTGCAGGAGATGCAGCCCGATGCGCTGCTTTCCTTAGTCAGTGTCAGTTGCACTTTTCTTGTAAAGCAGCATGTTTTCCCTCAGATCAGGCCAAAGTAGCATTTGTGATATCGTATCTTAGTGGGTCAGCGGCCGACTGGGCAATTCCGTTGGTAGACCGGGATGATCCTTTATTACACAGCTACTCGGCCTTCAGGCGAGAATTTCGCAAATTATTCGATAGGCATACATATACTCACTCAGCTGATACTGAATTGTTAGACCTTAAACAAGGCACCCAAGACTTGGTAGCTTATATAACCAAATTTCGTAGCTTAGTGGTTGAATCTGACTGGCCTGAATCCAAACAGTGTACTGTGTTTTATAGGGGTTTACGTGAAGATTTGAAAGACGCTCTCTCTCAGATAGTAGACCTTCCCACCTCCTGTCCTGCTTTAATCGATTTAGTCGTTAAGATAGATCATCGCTGCAAAGAACGAAGAAAAGAGAGAGGGAAATATGATTACCGTTACACAGGCACAAAGGATAAGAAGACCACTCCTGAAAAATCTAGTGATGACAGTGAACCTATGCAGATAGGTGTTGTTAGAGGTCCTTTGACTACAGAAGAGAGACAGAGGAGAAGAGCACTTAGATTATGTCTTTATTGTGGTAAAGCCGGTCATTTTTTGCGGGAGTGCCCTGTGAAACCCAAGTCCCCACAAACTAAATTACAGGGAAACTAGCAAGCCTGGGTTCTTGTGAGACAAGGAACCCAGGTAGATCTGGTCTTACGGTCTCTTCCTCTGATGTTAACGCCACTCCCACGAACCATTTATATATCTCAGTACATATGACTCAGGGGGAGCTGGGTTTACATGTATTAGTTATGATTGATTCCGGGGCGTCTGGAAATTATATGGATCAAGAGTGGGCAAGAGAAAACCTGATAGCCTGTGTGACAAAGAAAACTCCCTGTACTGTTACAACTATCGACGGCAGTTCTCTTATTTCGGGCCCCGTAACTCAATGTACCAGTCCTCTTCGCATGACTATAGACCCCGACCATCAGGAGGAAGTGGTGTTTGATTTAATAAGTTCACCACAATTTCCAGTATTGCTGGGTATCCCATGGTTGAGGGCTCAGAATCCAGTTATCGATTGGGAAACATCTAAGGTTACCTTTCCTTCTGTCGTGCCTTCGTCCGTAGTGGGGGCAGCTGTAGAAGGCTTAAGTAGGAACTGCAACAGCCAAGAGTCCAATACGTCCTTACCACCCTGCTACCAAGATCTACAGGCAGTCTTTGATGCCAAGGAAGCTGAGGTTCTTCCCCCACACAGAGTGTATGACTGCCGTATAGAGTTGGAGGCAGGAGCTAGAATCCCTTGCAGTAGGGTCTATGCCCTTACCGAAAAGGAGAACGTTTATTTAAGGGACTATCTGGATACCATGCTTCAGAAAGGGTTTATTAGACAATCTCGGTCCCCGGCTTCTTCTTCTTTATTTTTCATACCAAAACGAGAGGGGGGTTTGCGATGCTGTATTGATTATCGAAAGTTGAACGATGTTACCATCAAGAATCGTTACCCCCTGCCTCTCATCGCCTCCCTCCTTGACAGAATACGCAGTGCCCAGTTTTTCACCAAGCTAGACTTGCGTGGGGCCTACCATCTTGTGCGTGTCAAGGAGGGTGACGAATGGAAAACCGCCTTTTGCACCAAGTATGGTCTTTTTGAATATCTTGTGATGCCCTTCGGGCTATGTAATGCCCCTGCGGCGTTTCAATTCTTTATCAATGAGGTATTAAAAGACATGCTTGAGATCTATGTGATTGCTTACATAGATGATTTATTGATTTTTTCCGATACCCTGACTGAACACAAACAACATGTCCGTAATGTGTTGGAACGACTGCTTGACAACCGTTTGTATTGTAAGCTAGAAAAGTGTACCTTTCACACCAAAGAAGTACCATTTTTGGGATATGTCGTATCCCCTAGGGGTCTTAGTATGGATACTTCCAAGGTAGAGGCTGTGTTGGCTTGGCCGGCTCCTCGTTCGGTGAAGGAAATTCAAAGCTTTCTGGGCCTAGCAAACTTTTACCGACGGTTTATTCGGGACTTCTCTACCTTGATATCGCCGGTCACTTCGCTATTGCGTAAAGGTGTCCCCTTTGTGTGGTCTGGTGAAGTAGATAGGTCCTTTCAACTTCTGAAGAAGGCATTCACTAGTGCTCCTGTCCTGCGTTATCCGGACCCTGCATTGCCTTTTGTGGTGGAAGTGGATGCCTCCCAAGTGGCCGTGGGTGGTGTGCTGTCCCAAGCGGATGCGGTGACTGGAGAGTGCCATCCGGTCGCTTTCTTCTCGCATAAGTTCACTCCTGCTGAGTACAATTATGCTGTAGGGGATAAAGAACTATTAGCCATTAAGAAGGCGTTTGAGGAGTGGAGGCAGTACCTCTTGGGGGCTAGATATCCTGCTGTTGTATATACAGATCACAGAAACCTCCAGTACCTCAAATCAGCTAAGGCCCTATTCATGAGACAGTTACGCTGGTCCCAATATTTTAGCGAATTTGACTTCACCGTTCAATACAGACCAGGGAGAAAGAACGGTAAGGCGGATGCTTTGTCCCGATTGGGTTTTGATGTCCCCTCAGACCCCATTGAGCAAGTCAACATCATCCCCAGAGCTAACATCATAGGACTTGTACAGAACGAGGATGAATTCCTAACCTTGGTCAGAACTAGTCAAGTTGCAGCAGACATGATGCAGGTGGTAGGGCCACAAGAAATGTCGCTGCGAAGGGGACTGGTACAGGTACAAGGGGGAGTGGTGTTGCCATCGAGAGAACTACAGGAACAGGTCCTAAGGTGGTATCATTCCCATCCAGTAGCAGGCCATCCCGGCGTCAAGAGAACAATAGAGGCTGTGCGTGACCGGTTCTGGTGGCCTAATATGTTGAAAGACATCGAACACTACGTGAAGACATGTTGTGTGTGTGCTCAGACCAAGGTGTCACGTCTCAATCCAGTGGGCCTTCTTATGCCTTTACCTTCACCTGCAGGTCCATGGCATACTGTGTCACTTGATTTTATAGTTGAACTACCGCTCACAAAACTGAAGAATAATACACTGCTAGTGGTAGTAGACTTATTCACTAAAATGGCTCATTTTGTGCCCTTAAAGGGTTTGCCCACCGCTGTAGAGTTGGCATCCATTTTCATGCAGCACATAGTCCGACTACATGGTTTCCCTTCTGCTCTAGTGTCCGATAGAGGGGCGCAATTTGTGTCACGATTCTGGAGAAGTTTATGTTCCCTTCTCCATATTGATGTCCGTCTGTCTTCCAGTCACCATCCCCAGTCTGACGGGCAAACAGAAAGGGTAAACCAGTGTTTCGAGCAGTATATCCGGAATCAAACATTACAAACTTTGGATGAATGGGATGAGTTAGTCTGGTTAGCTGAAATCTCTTACAACCAAAGCTCACACTCCTCCACCAAGACCTCTCCTTTCTATTGTTCCTATGGCTATCACCCCAGGTTGTTGCCTTCCGGTGTCCCCACCGATTGTCCTACCCCAGCTGCCGCTGACAGGGTTGAACACCTACACGAAGTACAGAAGAGAGCTCTAGAGAATCTAGAAATGGCAAAGGTGCGATACACTGAGGGGGCAAACCTACACAGGAGACTAGAACCCATTTATACACCAGGAGATGAGGTCTGGCTCTCCACTAAGTACATCACTTTGGGGGGTCCACGCAAGTTTAGCCCCAAATACATAGGACCCTACAAGGTGGAGAGGGTGATCAATCCTGTCGCCATCAAGGTCATCCTGCCTCCCTCCTTTAAGATCCATCCGGTCTTCCATGTGTCACTACTCAAACCGGTTGAACCAGGGACTAGGATTCCGGTGAGGCCTGCTCCTGTGCTTTTGCAGGATTCAGAGGAGTACGAGGTTGGGGCCATTATGGATTCCCGGAGAGTTAGAGGCACATTGCAATACCTGATACATTGGAAAGGGTATGGTGTTGAGGAACGCACGTGGGAGCCTGTGGACAATATACATGCTCCCCGATTAGTGAGAGATTTCCATCGCAGACACCCTGACAAGCCCAAACCAGGTGGGGAGCATCATGGGGGTAGGGTACTGTCATGCCTCGAGACTCCCCTACGCTGTCCCTTTAAGACACATGCTATTTAAAGAACCAGGAAACAGGGAACGACGCTTCACGTTCTTGCGTCAAGCTTCCCTTGTTTCCGGTTCCGTCTATTCCTTGTTGCCTGATCTTGCAGTTCCTGTTTCGCTTTCCTGATTCTGTTGCTGGTTAGCGTATGCGTCCCCTGCCTTCTCCTAACTCGGGAGACGCCTACGCAGTATTGTTTGGCAGTGTTCCGCTGCCTTCGGCGTTTCTCGAGAACGCCTATCCCTCTACTCCCCTTTCCGTGTGTCCCGCCCGGCGGCCGGGCTTAGCTCCGCCATCCGGCCGGGCACAGCATTCTCCGGCGTTGATAAAGAGCCTGTACTCAGCGCCGGAGTATACTTCATTGCCATCCACTGGTTGTGTTCTCCATCCGGCGGCCGGGTCTTGCTCCGCCGTCCGGTGGAATCCATTACAGAGGGTTCGTTTCTAATTGTCCTCAGGCTGCATTCTCCACCCGGCGGCCGGGCTTTGCTCCGCCATCCGGTGGGGATTGTTTTCCCTATTTTGTTTTCATCTACTTGTGTGCTGCGCCGGCGGCCGGGCTTAGCTCCGCTGTCCGGTGTCAGTGAATTCCCCGGTCATTATTTTTGTTTTCTTAGTTAGTTAGTTAGTTTGCTCCCTATCTGATTTACCTGTTCCTATCCTAACTCCACCTAGACCCTATGATTCCCCATTTCCGGTACATCAGCCATTTATCGCTGAGATAATACTGGAACCTTTTTTCCTTGATATTTGGTGGCACTCTTGCGTGGATCAGGGTGGGTGCATATTCTACACTACTAAGAATCGCGGTAAGAGCGCACATGCGTTACCAATCTTTTACTGGTAATATATATACGTATGTATGAATTAAATGTCCTGCTTTGGTTCTTCTAGATGGTGATACACTGTGTAAGATATCTCCAGAAGTGTTGGGCGGAAAGATCATTATATGCCACACAGTAGTGAAAGTGTCTTCGAAGATTGGTCTATTATAGTTGATGTAAGAAGGGAGTTCTATGAGCCGTTATTGTACCTAACACCCTCTCACTTGTAGGTGCTCAACAGCCCATTGTGTCATCTCTGTTATAGCTCCAGACGCTGTGCCATTGTCTTCACCTTCACATGTTACATCTGCTACATATTAAGAACCTGGGGTATGTGATATGGTTGTATTTGTACATTGGTATATTAGTACTGGATTAGAGCTAGAATTGTTGACTTCCTCTTGTTATTACAGCCTACCTGTTTGTTCCGGTTCCTTACATAAAGACACCATCGTATTCACTACTGAAGAGCACCATCAATCATCGTTGTCTTCCCCCATCTTTCCTTGTTTTGTTTCCCTGTTTTCCCCTGGCGTGTCTCTCGTACTCTAGTGCTTGATAGAGTCGGAAGACCGTAGGGGAAGGCTGTGGATTACTCTTCGGATTCCTGACGCTCCTGTGGAACCAGCCTGCAATCCTTACAGGAACTCCAAGAGGTGATGGGAACTTAGGGGGAGCATTGGCAGACTACATGACTTGCAACTGGGAAGGTGCAGACATATCTAGGGCCACAAAAGTGGAGGTCCTGAAGGTAGCGGCGAGAGGGGCATGCCTGAGTCCGACGTGTGAGGTCCGCAACCAGTTGCAGAGGGAATTGGGGGCAGAGGAGGCGGCCTTCGTGGAGGCACAAACCCGTGACAAATTGGACCCATCAGTGGAGGCCAGGGAAAAGGACATATGGACATGCATAAGTGATATATGGGACAGGCTAGATAAGTACACTCTTAGCCAATACCAACAGCATCTACACAGGGAGGGGGATAAGTCAGGGCTCCTACTTGCCTGGATCGTCCGAAGGGAATAAGCCCCCCCCAACAGTAGTGCTGTGCATGCCCACAGGGGCAGTGGCCAACACCTGTGCTGCAATATTACAGGTGCTCCAATGTCACCTCCAGACTGTTTATACGGTGGGCCCGACATTGGAGGAAGACGCTTATCTTCCATATTTACAGACCTTGACAACACTCTCTGAGCAGGCTAGGGAGCAGTTAGAAGCTCCACTTTCCATTGAGGAAGTACAGTCTGAATTACAACTGCTCCCAGGTCCAAAGTCCCCAGGTAGAGACGGATTCCCTCCTGAATTCTATCAGGCTTACGCTGGCACGTTGACCCGAGGCCTTCAATAAGGGAAATCTTCCTGCTCCTATGAGACAGGGCGGAATATGTATGATCCTGAAGCCGGGCGGGGACAGCTGCGGACCCTCTTCTTATTGCCCAATCACCATGATTAATGCTGACACAAAAATACTGTGCAAACTATTGGCCTCCCGCTTGGGACCCCATATGCCGCACCTCGTTCACAAGGAACAATGTGGCTTCATACCAGGCCGCAATACCGCGATGAACCTGCGCCACCTAACCCACATTATGCAGGAAGTGAGACACCGGAAGGAGGAAATGGTACTCGTGTCTATAGACCTAGCTAAGGTGTTTGACACGGTCGACTGGGGTTACCTTCTAGAGGTCCTCATGGCAGTGGGGCTGGGACCCAAATTCCAACAGTGGATCAAAATACTATACACTGAGCCTCGAGATCAGGTGAGAATGGGGGGGAGGCTCGATCGGAGGAGTGGGTACTGGGGCAAGGCACCCGACAGGGATGCCCGCTCTCGCCCCTCCCTTTTTGCCCTAGCCATTGAGCCTTTGGCTGTGCGGATGAGAGCCGAGTTGGTTCTGTGGGGTATCCGGGTGGGAGACACGTCCCACATAATTTCTCTACATGTGGACGACGCGCTCTTCTAGCTAGCATATCCCCGAGTGGCCGTACCTAGTCTTTTGCACCATCTGGACAGATTCAGGGAGGTCTCTGGCCTGAGACTCAAGCATAACAAATCACTGCTCTTCCCTCTGGCCAGCATGACTGCCACACCCCTGGGGGGTCTCCCAGACTTGGAACTCAGATGGGAACGAGCACACTTCCGATAACTGGGAGTCCAGATTGCGCTAGACAAGGCCCAGTTAATAGCCCTAAACTTGGACAGGACCCTTGATGCCCTGCAGGGTTCGGTGAACTTCTGGAGCAACCTACCACTGTCCCTAATGGTCAGACTTGCTGTCTCTAAGATGGTAATGCTTCCTAGGTGTCTTTATGCACTTCAAAATTTACTCTGCCCGATTCCGACATTAATTTTCAAGCAATTGAATACGATCCTTATCTCACTACTGTGGGTTGGGTAGCGGAGTAGGATGGCCCTTGACACCCTGACACGTCGATATGAAGAGGGTGGCTGGAGACCCCATGCTTCGACCTGTACTACATTGCCACCCAGCTGCAGCCTGTGACTCGCTGGATGGCAGAAGGGGACAATTGGGAAAAACGACTATTGGCTGGAAGGGCAGAACTAGAAGCCCTCCCGATAGCGTTGAAAAAGGGTAAGGGAGCAGAAGGGGACCTCCCATATCTAGTGCACCAAACGGCGAGCATATGGCAGCAGTTTGTGGAAAAGGTGCTGCAACATTCAACATTTTACAGAGAGCTTCCTATTTGGATTCTGGCCCCTATCGGAGATAAGGGAACACACATGTCCTTATAGGCTTGGAGCGACGGTGGATGCGAGGTCCTCGCAGACCTTTACCCGAATGAGACCTTTATAACCTATGAACAAGCAAGTGACAATTTCGCTCTCAGACAGGGTAGTACTTACAATACAGGGCAATTCAGGAGGTAGTTACGGTCACCTGGCCCCAACAACCCGATATTACCTAACCGAGATCCGGGAGCAAGATATTATTCCTGTATAAAGCCATGAGGCAGGATTCTGCAGCCCAGCCACATCGGTCAAGGGGCTGCTTGGAAGAGGTACCTTAACACACAAGTAGACGATAGGGCTTGGGCAACTATTAGCGAACTCACACACAGTCTCCCGCAATCCAAGGTTTAAACTGATCCATTACAACTTTCTACATTGTAACTACCTCACACCTACGAAGTTGAGATGCATCTCCCATAACAATGATGGCAAGTGCCCCAGGTGTGCAACTGAGGAAGTAGATTTTGTACACCTGGTGTGGGAGTGCCCTGATCTGAGACATTTTTGGACACAGGTTGTTGAAAAGGTGCACACAACCACAGGCCTTCCGGTAAGAGATAAGCCACTAAAAAGCCTGCTCACCTACGTACGCAGACCCAAAAAACAAAATATACAATATAAACTCCTTCAGCTGGGGGCGTGGCCTGAGGCGTCAAGATGGCGGACGCACTCTAAGAGTGCTCTGGACCCCTTCCGTCATCCGCCTGGCATCCGCCTGTCCTCAGCTGCAACCTACCTCTTGCAGACGAGGACCTTGAACCCAGCACTGTCCGCTCCGTTCCGATCCCTCTTGCGAGCGGATCGGACTTCTCTTCCACGTGGGCAGTCTCCTCCTCCTGCTGGCCCCGACTCTTCAACATGGCGGCCGCTGCGGCTCACCGCGCATGAACGATACCCCTCTGTCTGGCAGCCGTGTCCACTCTGGTCTGCCGCCGGAGCCCTTTGCAGTGACGTCTCCTCGGGGGGCCCTCTGGTGCTGGGGCGCCCTGGAGTGACAGCGGGGGTTGGCGCTGCCGTCCGCAGCGGCCTGCGCTTCTGCCCCACTGCGCTGAGCGGCCTGTGACCAGGTGAGGCCTGCCACGCCTCGGCTGCCATCCCAGATGGAGGTGCTCTTGTCTGCCGCCCCCCCCCGCCTGGCCCTGCTGCCAATCGGGCTGCCTGGTGGGTCGGCGGGGCTCATCTGGGTTGTTCCTTGCGGCCTACGCCTGCTGCTGTGACGGGAGAGAGCAGCGCATCACCCCCTGGGGCCGTGAGGGGCCTCCCCTGAGAATCTGGATGGCGTGGTGGTGCGGCTGCTGGGAGACCGAGTAGACTGCAGCTACAGCCTTTGGGTCCTGCGCAGACGGTGAGTGGGGGGGATCGGTTACTAAGTCGGGCGGCGGCCGGGGTGACAGGGTAGTGCTTCGCCCCTCCCCATTTCCTCCTCTCCTGTTATTGGCCAACTCAGACTGGTTGGGGGTGATTGCCCTCCCTGGGGCCCTGGACTCTGGGGGCGTCCTGCCTGAAGTGGTAACCCTAGTGGCTGGAGAGGAGGATCGGCCACTATGCCGGGTGGCGGGCGCAGGTGGAGCAGGAACATTGGCGCCCCGCCCCCCCCCCCCGTGAATCCACCAGCTTGGGACTGCGTCGCCTTGACTGGGCCCTCTACATCTAACTGAGGTCTCATCTTTGATGCCGGGCCGCTGGCCCCTGCGTTTGCTGGTCTCCGGGGCCTGCACCGGGTGTTCCTCGCCGA
The DNA here is from genome assembly GCF_964261635.1 of Lissotriton helveticus. Classification (NCBI taxonomy): domain Eukaryota; kingdom Metazoa; phylum Chordata; class Amphibia; order Caudata; family Salamandridae; genus Lissotriton; species Lissotriton helveticus. Next base: position 583,538,244 of record NC_136061.1, on the reverse strand, counting down.
CCGTGGCCAGCCACTTGTATACGGCTGCTCCCGTTGAGGAGGCCGGGGTCCGGCTGGGGTTGTTGTGGGGGGGGGGAGCACGTTGCACGCTTCACCCTTGATCACACTCTACGCCGCCTGTTCTGGACAACTTAAGAGGGCCATGAGCTCTGCGGCGGGCGTTGGCCCCTTACTGCTCTGGGCTGTTCCATCGGAGGTGTGGTCATCTGCTTCGGACTTCGGAGACGGGCTGGAGACAGGTGGAGGTGGTGGGTGTTCGGCCGGCCTGGCCACCCTTCGCTGAGGAGCTCTGCCTGACCTCGTGTGTGGTGCAGAGACATGACTCACTTCTGCCCCTGCCGGCAGGGGCGTAACACAGGCCCCCGCAGCACACGCGGTGCGGGGGGGGCCCGAAGCTCCAGTGGGCCCCCTCGGCACTGCACTATGTCCGGAGAGCTCCTAATTGAGCCCAGAGGGGGCCCTGTACATACCTTCCAGGGAGGCCCCCTCAATTTTCGTTACACCAGTGCCCGCCGGGGACCTGAGGGGTTGGATTTGGACACCTGGGCCCGAGCATTGATGGCCTAGGTTTCCGGGGGACTCCCCTCCTGCAATTATTTCCCAACAGCTCAGCCATTCAACCCAAGATGGGCAGAAACCCCCTGTCCAGAATCCAGTCCCTCCAACCCAAACGAAGATGGATTAATTTACCACGTCGGACCGGGACCCGGGAGGCGAACCGCCTGGCCTGCCGGGAGCTGCCGGGAGAAACCTCTCCACCATTCTCCAGGCGATAAGCACCTCTCAGGCCTCGGTGGAATCCAAGATCGGCGAGGTGAGGGTGGATGTAGCTCTCATTCACCAAGATCTGCGCAACGCGACAGCGCGCATTACGGAGGCGGAATCCCGTATCTCCAAGGCGGACGACGACATCAGCCAAATTAAGACCCAGGTGGCCCGTCTACAGACTCAGACGTCGGAGCTCCACCATAGGGCTGAGGACGCGAAAAAAAATAGATCGAGGAGGAATAACCTGCATCTCCTGGGGTTTCCCGAGGGAGTGGAACAAGGCCAAGCCGACACATTCATGAAGACCTGGGTGCGCTCCTGGATGCCCAACGAAGCCTTGTCGCCATGGTTTGCCGTTGAGTGGGCTCACCACTCCCTGGCGCCAAGAACTCTGCCTGGGGCCCCTGCCCGCCCCATAATCTTGAGGGTCCTCAACTTTCGAGACAGGGACGCCATCCTCGGGGCTGCCAGGGCACAGGGGCCACTGCACTATCAGAGCAGCAAGATCATGATCTTCCCGGACTACACCAGGGAGGTGCAGGACCGGCGCCGGACCTACGATGAGGTCAAACAGAAGCTTCGCGCCAGGGGTCTCCGATATGGTCTCCTCTACTCGGCCCGGCTCAAGGTCATCTTCCAGAATAAGACCCTTTTCTTTGATAACCCTCAGGCGGCGTGGACTTGGCTCACGGAGGAGATACCACTCCAGTCCCGGCCAGCTTCCTCCCCCACCCAAAAGGCTCCTCAGCAGCCGCGCCCAACCCTCCCCAGGCCCCGGAGGTGGCGGTCGAGGTCACGCAGGAAGACCGACAGTCGTGGGGAGGCTTCCCGTTCTCTGGGCGGGACGTCCCAGCATTTTCCATCTCGAACACCGGCCCGAGGCTCCAACAATCCCAGCTCAGCCAACTCACTGACCAACCCGAGTGACCGCCCGGGCCCCTCGAACAATTTGCGACACGCCATCTCCAACTCTGACCTGTCTAGGAGCCCGATGATCCGAGGAACCGGTGAATCTGAGGTCACCTGAACGATAGCTCATGGCAAGGACGCTTTCTCAGGCCCTCTGAGGCACCCAGGAGGCAATGGACTTTGAGCTTCACGCCAGGGGGGTGATCTACTCTCCTCGACACCAATGGTTTCATGATCTACTCCCTTCTTCACTCCCTGGACTCAATTTGCATTCCTAGTGTTTACTTGCCCGATGCCTAGTTGTAGCTGTTCACGATTCTCCTATCCGATCGCATGGAGGGGGGTCCATCTCTGCCACAGTCGTGTTCCGCTAATCGTTCTAGCTTAGCGACTGGACTTCTTGTTGTTAATTTTTTACCTTTTCAGGGCGACAGATGCTTCACGTTCGGAGGCGAAAGTAAGGCAAGAAGTCAAAGAAAGTTCTTGGTAAGGTTTCCCGAGGGGGGCGGGGGGGGGCTAAACAGCTCCCTGAAGCCAATAGCTGCAGGCGACCGCGACCCTTCAGGGGTCCCCCGCCCCACTCCGCCTATCGATATATGTGGCACATGGGTCCCTCACGGGCCCCTAACACATTTTGCAGGGAGGCCCATCATTTTGCATTACGCCACTGATGACGGGGACAAACTCCATTCCTGTACACAGACTTTGTGCATTCCCAACGCGAAGCAAAAAACAGGTAATCCTGTAAAGATTATACGCTTCCCCCGTCTCCACAATTTCATTCACCCTTCCAGGTGTGGGCAGCTGATACGAGGCCGAGCCTCAGATTCAATATTCCCGCCAGGATCCGCACATGGATGGCAGAGATAAGGACTAATAACGTGCCGCCAGACGCCGCACTTGGCGCGAGCCGGTATCCCACGCGCCATCAGCGACCCAGCGCCCAACGACATCTGAAACCTTGTTTACTTCCCCCACCGCCCTCCGAAACAAGGTCTTACAACTACAGACGGCCGTTTGAAGTGTTAACTTTGCTTTCCAATTGTGCGTGTTATTTTTAGAGGAGCTCAGAATAAAGATAAGTGCCCTACTTTCTCTCTCTGAAGATCATATCTCGCGTTCTCGCCCAAGCAGGAGCAAGTCTGACGGGTAGCCTTTAGGCATGAGAGAAACCCAAGCCGCCTCTGAAGGTTATTCGAAAAGATTGCGCTTCAGCGACCAGATTGCAGTTCAGTCCTGAGTCCTTTCACATCCAGCAAATAAACGTTCTTTTTCGCAGCCGTCAAAAAATAAGGTGAATCTCACATATTAACCAGTAAATTACATCGCACTGAGCAGCTTTAAGTGGGATGAAAAAACTGGGGGGGGGGGGGAGCTCTCAAGGGGGCGTGGCCAATGTAATGAAGGGCGTGGCTTAAAAACACGTAAGCTAAAAAAGTGTGCTTAGCATAGTGTGTCGCCCCACTGGTATTTTGCTGTTTCTGTCATTGCACCCAGATATACGATACAACAAGTAACATCATACCTACAACAATTCAAGACTATTGGCTTGGTCAATGGTTGTTAGTTGCATAAGATAAATATGCAGCAACTGTGGCTTGTACATAATATTGAAAAAGCGTCCACATAAAGCCCTGGTGACACCACAACAATGTTGCTGCTCCTGAGTTTCAAAAAGAGAAGTGAAATCCAGAGAGAAAATGACTCGCTCTAAAGGATTTCCCTTCCCCTATAATGCTCGAAAAAAACGGACCGCCTGTGCCAGGGCACAAAACAAAGCCCGATAGAGACCCGTTTCGAGGCCTCCTTAAAGAAACTGCCGTGCTCAGACCCGGTGAGATCGGCCCACTTAAAGCCCTGGCACTGGGCATACTCATAATGTGTATACTTCGGGGGCTCCATGCGGTGCGGGTGGGGGGGCCGAAGCTCCGGGGGCCCCCTCGGCACTGCACTCTGTCCGGAGCGCTCCTAATTGAGTCCGGAGGGGGCCCCTCTATATACCTTGCAGGGAGGCCCCCTCAATTTTCGTTACGCCAGTGCTCCACATGCAAGAGACTAAGGCGTTTTCAGGTCTACCTGAGCATGACGCATGCGTAGATAGTGTTGCTACGCAAATATTGTTCTTAAAAAGTCTCGTTCTTGCTTCTGGCGTCGGAGCCTTACCGGTCCAAGCCCTGGAGCCCCGTGCCTGGGTCCAGTGACTACGTTTTGACATTGAATTTCTTTAGTGACAGTATGGAAAAGCTATTGGGGTTACAATTATAAAAAATTGACTATTTGGGACAAAGGACCGTTTTATTGTCGGGCAAGGACGGCCAACCATTTATTCGGTGTAATATGGGATGCTGCTATGCCATTGTGCTCTATTGTTAAAAGCAGAAATCCAGATTTTGTTCTCATGCTAAGTCTTCTGTTTCGCATACTGTGTTAACAATTGTGATCCTCCATGGATTCCATGCTTGAAAAATTGGAACACTCCAGGGCCAGATGGAGACTGTGGGTGCTCTGTTCCAGCGTCGGAGAGTTGCCCCACTGCTTCAACTGCAAGCTCAATACAAAAATTAAAATGATAATATCGCTCCGTTATTTTCATTTTATTTTTTGTATTGAGCTTGCAATTGAGGCGGCGGGGCGGGGCTCCCTGTGTGACAGGGAGGAGGAGTGGTGGCTGTATCTTAAGTGCGCATGACGATTTGGCCGGCACTCTCAGTCCGGCCAAACCGGCATGTGCCCCTTGCATGTTCCCCACCAGGCTGCATTACAGCCTCGGTGGAGAACATGCACAGGCTCCCATTCCCCATCTGAGCGTCGAACCACTCTGCTTAGACCAATCAGAACACAGCATTGCAGAATTTTCATTGCAGCGTTGTGATTAGCTGGGAGCCTGGGTGTTTGTTTCCTGGTTCCTGTGGAGGAGAGGCGGCAGCTGGTGACCAGCATGTAAGTTTCTTTTTTCTTTTCTTTTTTTCACTTCTACGTTTTGCCCCCATTTTGGCTGCTATCTACTGGTGTAATAACTCTGAAACTCCCTGATTCCTGCTAACCAGGACGCAGTGCATGTGCTCTGACCCTAAAAAAAAAAACCTTAAAAAGTGTACATTTGATTGGCAGCATTATGGGAAAAGTTAAAGAAATGGGGAATCCCACGAAAACTCCTGGAGGCAATTATTCAGTTACACTCAGATACATGGGTTCAGGTGAAGCTGGGGTCCGGCACACATCTTTCCCGGAAAATCATGACAACCAGGGGTGTCAAGCAGGGTTGTGTGTTGGCCCAGCTTCTCTTTAATCTGTTTATAGCTGATTTACCGACAGCCTTAGAAGAAACCAAGTCACCCACCAAAGATGGGTGGAGTTCCCATAAGCAACTTGCTCTACGCTGACGATCTAGTGCTTTTTAGTCTCACACGAGTGGGGTTACAAAGGCTCTTAGCTAAACTATACAATTACACCACTGTAAATCAGCTAGAGGATAACCTAAAGAAAACACAAGTGGTTACCTTCGGTAAAAAAAGAAAAGCAGGGGGAGGATGGTTGTACAACAACATGAGTATTGCAGTAGGAAGCACATATAAATACCTAGGGGTTAACCTTGATTCAAGGGGCAACCTTGCTAAACAACGTAAGGAGATATCAGTTAAAGCTGTGACCCTACAGGTGACCCTCTCAAAGCTCTCAAAAAAGTTGGCCGGCCCAAGCCTAACACCTTTACTTGAGGTAATGAGAGCAAAAATTGGCCAGACACTGGCATATGGCTATTCTAGTTTAGTAAGAATCATACCTCCTTGAATAATATAGTTTCCCTTTACACACTTTAATTAGGTTGCCTGCCCCATCTTTTCTGGTCCTGAAGAAGACCCCACAGCAAGGGCACAACTTATCCCTGCGTATATCAGAGGGTCGAAACGTCGACAACCACCTTTCTTTGTGTCAACTTCACGCCACCAATGAAACATTAATTGTATTTTGTGAAGTATGCCGTCTTGATTTATATGCCGAACTTTTGGTCATTTTGTTGTGTATTTAAGTCGTCAATATAGTGTGGCCAATTGACTGATTTTACTGTCACTAATTCCTTCCACTTCCACATCCTCACTTGACTATCACTTCCCTTCCCTCTCTTCCCCCGGGGCACAGCACAACCGCCTAATAGCGTTTGATAAATTGTTTTGTATATTGAATATACTTTATCCCATTGTGAATTAAACAGTGTGGATACATTGAGTGTTTTGTGAGATCCAGTTTGTGATTTATGTTTATTACTCCCTGTTCACACTGGGACCCCTTCCTCCTAGTACTTTGTTATGGTTGCAGCTGGCATGTGATAAGCCCCTTCCCTGCCTGTCTTCAAGTGTCCCAGTGTCAGAAAATTACACAAAGATGAGTTCAGCATATTTCAGTGAATTTGAAAGCGGCCAGCTTTGCAGCAGGGTAGAAAGCGTCTACCCTCTCAAAATTGTGGGTTGACAGCGTCTACCCAAGACTCCAGCCCTGTGTACATATATAAATAATGATGCAAGATTTTGAAAATCATAAAATAGGACGCATTTACTGATTAAAGACACAAAAAATTAAAAGTATTCTTTGCACACATTAGTCACAGTGACACAAGAAAATGAGACAAGTGTAGTAGATGCACCATAAAAGCGTGCTTTAAAAGATGAAGTAAATATACATTCAAAGCATTACTAATCCATATAAACGAGTGGCACTAAGGAGAATTTCTTAAGAACATGTTGTTTAGTAACATTTACTGATGAACATTGTGCTATTAATACAATGGACTAGTGTTTTAAATGCCTTCGGTTAAAATGCAACATTTAGAAAAGTTGGTGCAAAAATGTGTGGAAACCTGGCTACTCACCAGTACCTAAACACAACTAAATAAAGCTCTCATGTGGGCAACCCATATAGGGAAGCGGAGTCCCAACACTCACCAACAGGTGACATGCTTCATCATCTGGGATCTCCTCCCAGCTGTAACCCCTAGTACAGCCGAGGGCTACAACCACCTCACTGTGAGGGAGGAGCGCAGGGATGTTTTATGGGATCTCCTAGGGTATACTAAAATCCAGAGTATGATGAGCTGTGGTGTCTTATTTGGTGAGGGGAGCAGTGCAAACATTTTTAAAAAGTGATGTTAAAACTGGCTACTAAAAATATTATATATCTCTTAGTGTCAGGAATAAAAACAGTGTTAAGGCAGTTTTGAAAAAATAAACTGCTACTGTCTAGTTTGGAGGGTTGGTCTACATGTTTCATCTATCAGTGACCCAAAGAATGTCCAGCCATCCTCAGGACCTAAAAAGTATGAGCTACTGCATAATAAGTGCAACTAAATCATGTATATTACAAGTGTGAAATGTAAATGAAAAGAAGGGAAAAAGTACAACTTATCGCACCAATTATTTCATTTCCAGGTACAGCTTTGAACCCGAAATGTGTGGGTAAAGAACCTCACCTCAACTGGCCACTGTTCAGCATGTGAGGCACCGCTCTATCCGTCGGTACCCCGGGCTTCTCTGAGCCATGGTAGTGTTTTTAAAGGTCAAACCGCCCTCTTTAATATATGTAAGTCTAACCAGGCCTAAGGCAAGGTGCTGTATGTTAAAAGTGGTTTAAAAAGAAGGGGACCCCTATATACTAGTAATGCACTTGCTATACATAGGGAAACACAATTATTTTGAGAACGGTCTATAGTTCAAGTTCAAGTTCCAATATTTATATAGCCCACTACTCACCCAGAGGGTCTCAAGGCGCTTGGGGGAGGGAGGTGTTTTTACTTGTCGAATAACCAAGTTTTCAGTTGTTTTCTGAAGGAGAGGTGGTTCTGTGTAAGGCGGAGGTGGGTGGGGAGAGAGTTTCCAGGTTTGGCCGCTAAGTGGGAGAAGGATCTTCCCCCCATGGTGGATCTGTGGATGCGCGGAATTGTGGCGAGGGCTTGATTGGACGATCGTAGTTGTCGGGAGGGGGTGTAGAAGGATAGACGCGTGTTGAGGCATTCAGGTCCTAGGTCGTAGAGGGCTTTGTGTGCGTGGGTGAGGAGACGGAACGTTATTCTCTTGTTGACAGGGAGCCAATGGAGGTCTTTCAGGTGGCCGGAAATGTGAGCTTGCCGAGGGATATCCAGAATGAGTCTGGCTGAGGCGTTTTGGATGCGTTGGAGTTTTTTCTGAGCATTCATAGGATGTTGAAGCAGGATGATGAGGCGGGGTTGACTTGTCTGGTCATCGAGAGGGAGGAGTCCAGGATGAAGCCCAGGTTACGTGCATGGTCGGTAGGTATGGGTGCGGTTCCGAGGGCTGGAGGCCACCATGAGTCGTCCCAGGCAGAGGGGGATGGCCCTAGGATGAGGACTTCTGTTTTGTCCGAATTTAGTTTTAAACGGCTGATCTTCATCCACTCGGCTACTTCTTTCATTCCTTCGTGTAAGTTGGTTTTGGCGGTGTTTGGGTCTTTGGTGAAGGAGAGGATCAGCTGGGTGTGGTCTGCGTATGAGATGATATTGAGGTTGTGTTGGCGTGCGATGGAGGCGAGGGGACTCATGTATACGTTGAAGAGGGTGGGACTGAGTGATGATCCTTGTGGTACGCCGCAGATGACTTCGGTGGCCTCAGATTTGATAGGGGGGAGGCGGACTCTCTGTGTTCTTCCGGTGAGAAACGAGATGATCCAGTCCAGTGCTTTTCCTTGTATTCCGACGTTGCTGAGGCGTTGAATGAGGGTGCTATGACAGACTGTGTCAAAGGCTGCGGAGAGGTCAAGTAAGATGAGAGCGACTGTTTCTCCGTTGTCCAGTAGTGTTCGGATGTCGTCTGTTGCAGCGATGAGGGCGGTTTCGGTGCTGTGTTTGGCTCGGAAGCCGGACTGTGAAGGGTCGAGGGATTTGTTGGATTCGAGGAAGGTGGCGAGCTGACTGTTGACGGCTTTCTCGATGACTTTGGCAGGGAATGGGAGGAGCGAGATGGGGCGGTAATTCTTAAGTTCGGTTGGATCTGCCGTGGGTTTCTTCAGAAGGGCGCTGAGTTCAGCATGTTTCCAGTTTTCCGGGAAGGTGGCGGAGTTGAGGGAGCAGTTAATGACATCGCGGAGATGGGGTGCAATGATGGAGTCTGCTTTGTTGAAAATGTGGTGGGGACATGGGTCGGTTGGTGATCCTGAGTGGATGGAGTTCATCAGGCGGATGGTGTCTTCGGTGGTGATAGGGTTCCAGGCGCAGAGGTTGTTAGAGTGTGGTTTTGGTTCGGAGGTGGGTGGAGTGGACTGGTCTTTGGACTGGTTTTCAAAGCTGTTATGTATTTCGGCGATTTTGTTGTGGAAGAACGAGGCTAGAGAGTCGCAGAGGTCTTGGGAGGGAGTGATGTCGTTAGTTCCAGTGGAGGGGTTATCGAATTCTTTGACGATGTTGAATAGTTCCTTGGGCATTGTTGTCAAGTCGATCCTTGAAAGCTGATTTCTTGGTGGATCGGATCAGTTGATGGTGTTTGCGGGTGGCGTTCTTGAAGGTGGCTAGGTTGTCAGTGGTTGGGTTTTTTCTCCAGGTTTTCTCGAGAGTACGACAGAAATTTTTGGATTTTTTAAGGTCATCGTTGAACCAGGGGGCTTTTTTGCTACCATGCTTGATTGGAAGGTTTTTCAAGGGTGCTAGTTCGTCAGCGCTCTGGATGATCCACCGAGTGAGGTTTGTGGCTGCTTGGTTAGGGTTCGCTGAAATGGCAGGGGGGTTTTGGTGAAGCGATGTGAAGAGTTGGTCGGTGGTGATTTTGTTCCAATTTCTTCGGGGAATAGGTTGTTGGGGGTTGTGGGTCGTGGACTTTATGTAGTTGAAGTGAACGCAGCTGTGGTCCGTCCAATGGAGAGCTGTGGTGTGATCGAAGGAGATGTGCTTGCTGGAGGTGAAGATAGGGTCGAGCGTGTGTCCGGCAAGGTGGGTGGAGGTGTCAACAAGTTGTTTGAGTCCGAGATTGGCCAGGTTGTCCAGGAGGGTGGTGGTGTTGTTGTCGTTTTTCTTTTCCAGGTGAAAGTTGAGGTCTCCCAGTAGAATGTAGTTCTCGGATGGGAGGGCAAGAGGGCTGATGAAGTCAGCGATGTCTTCGCTGAATTGTGTGCGGGGTCCTGGGGGTCTGTAGATGAGGGTGCCTCTGAGTGTGGTTTTGGGGTCGGTGTGAATCTGGAAGTGAAGGTGTTCGGCGGTAGCGAGGTTATCGTCGGAATTGGTTGTGATGCGGATGGTGTTCTTATGGACAATGGCGATGCCTCCTCCTGTTTGGTTGGTGCGCTCTTTTCGGATGATCTTGTAGGTGTCTGGGATGGCTATGGCGATATCGGGGGCTGATGAGGCGTTCATCCATGTTTCTGTAAAGAAGGCGTCGTCCGGCGATGTAGTGTCGAGTAGGTTCCAGAGTTCGATGGAGTGTCTGTGGACTGAGCGGGTGTTGAGCAGGATGCACTTTAGGTGGTTAGTGTCGGAGCTCTGTTTGGAGATTGTGGGTTTGGTGTGGGCTCTGATGCAGTCGAACTAGCAGGAGTGGCAGGTGAAGGGTCCATGGGTGTGTCCTGGGGCGGCTTGGTAGCAGTTTGGGAGTCGGCCGGGGTTGAGTGCTGAGAGGGTTGTGGAGTCGTAGGTAATGCGGGTGGAAAGGGAATTGCAGGGAACAGGGGGTCTGGCACTGGGGCGGTCCAGGCGCGGACGGGCGTAGACGGGCTTACCTTTGGCGCACCTTCGGCGCGCATGGGGCGCATCCGCTGCGCGTGAACGCTGAGCGCAAAAGCATCTGTCATAAGTGGATAGTGGAGGGGGGCGGAGCGAGGGAGGGTCACCTGGGAGGCGGGAGCGGGGAGGAGAGACTGGCCAGGAATCACAACAACAAAATGGCAGCACAAATAGAAAGCGAAACAGGGGCACAGCCGGGATAGCGCTATGATCTGGGCAGGGGAAGTGGCACAATCAGGCACAAATGCAGGCGATGCGAGCAGTCTAGCAATGAATATTACAAGCTATTGAGCAAAGTACAATAAGCAATAACCAACAATTAACAGTAAGCAGCAAGCGCTACGATGCCAGGCGCTACAAGAATGAATTCAGGCAATGCAAGCTCAGCTAGTAATTAGCACCAAGCGCTACGATACCAGGCTGCAGGGAGGAGTGTAGCGCTGTAAATTCTGGAGGTCAGGGAGCGTGGGGAGCGACCGCTTCAGAGCGAGCTAAGACGGTCACAGCTCTGGTCGAGGTGGGGTCAGCCTTCTGTATCAGTGGGAGGGAGGTACAGCTGGGAGGCGGGAGCGGGGAGGAGAGACTGGCCAGGAATCACAACAACAAAATGGCAGCACAAATAGAAAGCGAAACAGGGGCACAGCCGGGATAGCGCTATGATCTGGGCAGGGGAAGCGGCACAATCAGGCACAAATGCAGGCGATGCGAGCAGTCTAGCAATGAATATTACAAGCTATTGAGCAAAGTACAATAAGCAATAACCAACAATTAACAGTAAGCAGCAAGCGCTACGATGCCAGGCACTACGAGAATGAATTCAGGCAATGCAAGCTCAGCTAGTAATTAGCACCAAGCGCTACGATACCAGGCTGCAGGGAGGAGTGTAGCGGTGTAAATTCTGGAGGTCAGGGAGCGTGGGGAGCGACCGCTTCAGAGCGAGCTAAGACGGTCACAGCTCTGGTCGAGGTGGGGTCAGCCTTCTGTATCAGTGGGAGGGAGGGTCAGCTGGGAGGCGGGAGCGGGGAGGAGAGACTGGCCAGGAATCACAACAACAAAATGGAGCCACAAACAGAAAGTGAAACAGGGGCACAGCCGGGATAGCGCTATGATCTGGGCAGGGGAAGCGGCACAATCAGGCACAAATGCCGGCGATGCGAGCAGTCTAGCAATGAATATTACAAGCTATTGAGCAAAGTACAATAAGCAATAACCAACAATTAACAGTAAGCAGCAAGCGCTACGATGCCAGGCGCTACGAGAATGAATTCAGGCAATGCAAGCTCAGCTAGTAATTAGCACCAAGCGCTACGATACCAGGCTGCAGGGAGGAGTGTAGCGCTGTAAATTCTGGAGGTCAGGGAGCGTGGGGAGCGACCGCTTCAGAGCGAGCTAAGACGGTCACAGCTCTGGTCGAGGTGGGGTCAGCCTTCTGTATCAGTGGGAGGGAGGGTCAGCTGGGAGGCGGGAGCGGGGAGGAGAGACTGGCCAGGAATCACAACAACAAAATGGCAGCACAAATAGAAAGCGAAACAGGGGCACAGCCGGGATAGCGCAATGATCTGGGCAGGGGAAGCGGCACAATCAGGCACAAATGCAGGCGATGCGAGCAGTCTAGCAATGAATATTACAAGCTATTGAGCAAAGTACAATAAGCAATAACCAACAATTAACAGTAAGCAGCAAGCGCTACGATGCCAGGCGCTATGAGAATTAATTCAGGCAATGCAAGCTCAGCTAGTAATTAGCACCAAGCGCTACGATACCAGGCTGCAGGGAGGAGTGTAGCGCTGTAAATTCTGGAGGTCAGGGAGCGTGGGGAGCGACCGCTTCAGAGCGAGCTAAGACGGTCACAGCTCTGGTCGAGGTGGGGTCAGCCTTCTGTATCAGTGGGAGGGAGGGTCAGCTGGGAGGCAGGAGCGGGGAGGAGAGACTGGCCAGGAATCACAACAACAAAATGGCAGCATAAATAGAAAGCGAAACAGGGGCACAGCCGGGATAGCGCTATGATCTGGGTGGGGAAAGCGGCACAATCAGGCACAAATGCAGGCGATGCGAGCAGTCTAGCAATGAATATTACAAGCTATTGAGCAAAGTACAATAAGCAATAACCAACAATTAACAGTAAGCAGCAAGCGCTACGATGCCAGGCGCTACGAGAATGAATTCAGGCAATGCAAGCTCAGCTAGTAATTAGCACCAAGCGCTACGATACCAGGCTGCAGGGAGGAGTGTAGCGCTGTAAATTCTGGAGGTCAGGGAGCGTGGGGAGCGACCGCTTCAGAGCGAGCTAAGACGGTCACAGCTCTGGTCGAGGTGGGGTCAGCCTTCTGTATCGGAGGGAGGGTCAGCTGGGAGGCGGGAGCGGGGAGGAGAGACTGGCCAGGAATCACAACAACAAAATGGAGCCACAAACAGAAAGTGAAACAGGGGCACAGCCGGGATAGCGCTATGATCTGGGCAGGGGAAGCGGCACAATCAGGCACAAATGCAGGCGATGCGAGCAGTCTAGCAATGAATATTACAAGCTATTGAGCAAAGTACAATAAGCAATAACCAACAATTAACAGTAAGCAGCAAGCGCTACGATGCCAGGCGCTACGAGAATGAATTCAGGCAATGCAAGCTCAGCTAGTAATTAGCACCAAGCGCTACGATACCAGGCTGCAGGGAGGAGTGTAGCGCTGTAAATTCTGGAGGTCAGGGAGCGTGGGGAGCGACCGCTTCAGAGCGAGCTAAGACGGTCACAGCACTGGTCGAGGTGGGGTCAGCCTTCTGTATCAGTGGGAGGGAGGGTCAGCTGGGAGGAGGGAGCGGGGAGGAGAGACTGGCCAGGAATCACAACAACAAAATGGCAGCACAAATAGAAAGCGAAACAGGGGCACAGCCGGGATAGCGCAATGATCTGGGCAGGGGAAGCGGCACAATCAGGCACAAATGCAGGCGATGCGAGCAGTCTAGCAATGAATATTACAAGCTATTGAGCAAAGTACAATAAGCAATAACCAACAATTAACAGTAAGCAGCAAGCGCTACGATGCCAGGCGCTATGAGAATTAATTCAGGCAATGCAAGCTCAGCTAGTAATTAGCACCAAGCGCTACGATACCAGGCTGCAGGGAGGAGTGTAGCGCTGTAAATTCTGGAGGTCAGGGAGCGTGGGGAGCGACCGCTTCAGAGCGAGCTAAGACGGTCACAGCTCTGGTCGAGGTGGGGTCAGCCTTCTGTATCAGTGGGAGGGAGGGTCAGCTGGGAGGCAGGAGCGGGGAGGAGAGACTGGCCAGGAATCACAACAACAAAATGGCAGCATAAATAGAAAGCGAAACAGGGGCACAGCCGGGATAGCGCTATGATCTGGGTGGGGGAAGCGGCACAATCAGGCACAAATGCAGGCGATGCGAGCAGTCTAGCAATGAATATTACAAGCTATTGAGCAAAGTACAATAAGCAATAACCAACAATTAACAGTAAGCAGCAAGCGCTACGATGCCAGGCTCTACGAGAATGAATTCAGGCAATGCAAGCTCAGCTAGTAATTAGCACCAAGCGCTACGATACCAGGCTACAGGGAGGAGTGTAGCGCTGTAAATTCTGGAGGTCAGGGAGCGTGGGGAGCGACCGCATCAGAGCGAGCTAAGACGGTCACCAAGTGAAAGCCAAGTGAAAGAACAGAAAATACAAAACAATGTATATAGAAGACACTAATAGAGTGTGTAGTGATGTCGCCCAACAATACAAAGACTAACCACCCAATTGATAAGTCAATTATTAATTTTATTATTCATAAATTGTATATATATTTAATCTTTTTTTGACACTTTCTTGTCTTTTTTTCTCTTTTTCTTATAAAGCTGATTTGCAATTCCTGTACAAAAATTATTAAAATCACAAAACAAACAGACAATTGGCGTTAGACATGACAGATGATGGAGGCAATGCGGTAGGGTAGTTTACTACGCGCGCTTCGGCTTGGCAGCCTTCCTCAGGTGACCGTCTATTGCAAGAAAAAATTATCCAGGCCATACAACGAGAGAGAGAGAGCGTATAAAGGCCACCAGTCATCGAAAGCTAAATATACTGATTAAACTGATGATGGATGAAGGTAGGCATAATGGACAGTGCCACAACGTCAGAAACTGATAGTGATAGTTCCTCAAAATCGGCCCTGTATTTATAGCGTATTTACAGCCACATTCAATTATATGGGCACAAGACTTGATGAAAAGGATGACGATTCTGGTGGTTATGCAGTTGAAAAAGGAGGGATCTTCTGATCTAAATCTGGCGGCTTGCTGATGGCCGAGAGCCGGGGATTTGATGATAATTCATGATCAATGTCTTCCTAGATATGGAAAGCAGTCTCGGGATACGGCTCTCGGTGGAAAACGGACCACCGCGACAATGCCGGTGTCTGGTGAATGCCTGGTTCCGACCGTATGTTAAAAGTGGAACATGTACTTTTATATGTTCCAACAGTAAAAACCCTAAATTGTCATTTTAATGGTGAAAAGTCTAGTAGCCTTATTGGCAAGTACAAAGTTACAGGCTAACACCTTAGCCATGCTAATTTCTGAATAGAACTGTAAGGTATCAAAATAATCAGTGAATTACATCTGATTTAATGGTACACTTGTATTTAATGCCATTGGTGGGCAAAGTAAACGTTTTTGAAGTTGCCACTATAGTTGCTCAAGTTTTCAGCGCCTGTTTACAGTTGTACTCGGGATCTGTCTTCCAGACAGCTTTCCGTCCTCTGGGGGAGATGTGCTAATGACTCCCAGAAAAGAAGACAATAGGAGCCTGCACTGGAGAGAGGTGATACCTCCTTTCTGTAAGAAGCCACATAGGTGTTGGCCCAAAAGGCAAACTTCAAAGGAGAAGTCACCTTTGAGGGGCAAATGGGTAACACTTGGAAGTGGGGCTGCTCCATTGTTTAGGTGGACAGGCTGGCACTAGAGATAGTTGCCAAACCAGTTTTCCAGGGGTGTGCAGTCCCCTTGGTAGCCACACCTTTGGGTTGGGCCAGGGAGCTCTTGGGATAGCCAGATGCCACATTTCACAGGAAGTAGTCATCAGGTGGGAGGTAACCTCGTAGCCCATTGACTGCAAACAGCATCCTACCGTGCTGGCATTTTCTGGTATAAAAGGGCCCCTGTGGCACCTAGAATTCAGATCTCTCACTCGTGGTCCAAGCCTCCCAAAGCCTCACTGGCCCATTCTGTGGCCACTGCGGTCAGAGTTGGTTACCGATGTCAGCGACTCGCTGGCAGTCACTCAGAAATGACTTTATTCGAGCTGTGTTTACAGATCATAAAAGTTTATAAGAAAAAAAGACATAATTCATCAATAGTTTAATAAAAATATAAAAAAGGAAAACAGTTTAAAACAATAAAAACACTAAAAAAAGAAGCTATGATTCATTCTGGGTGATTATACAGTCTTCTGGTCTTTAAGGAAAGACCTAAAG
This sequence comes from Lissotriton helveticus, assembly GCF_964261635.1. Classification (NCBI taxonomy): domain Eukaryota; kingdom Metazoa; phylum Chordata; class Amphibia; order Caudata; family Salamandridae; genus Lissotriton; species Lissotriton helveticus. Next base: position 583,522,390 of record NC_136061.1, on the reverse strand, counting down.
GATGCAACACAATAACAAACAAAATGATCTGGCAACGTTTTTAAAAACGACAGACCAAGGCAGCATTGTCTAAAATTGTGTTTGCACTTGATTGGCAGAATACATATTTTGTGTTGTTCCAGATTAAATTTATAGAAGAATAAAAGGTGTGAGTCAGATTGGGTGGACACCCCATCACAAGGGCAGGGTTGGTAAAGCTTGTAGTGAGAAAATGTCCGATTGGTGCCCCAACATACAGAGAATTAAGTTTAATCTAAACTTCAACAGTACAAATCTTTGGGGCAGGTTTATCCCAGCCGTCAGATATGAAAATTGCCCCACGATTAATAACGGTCCCTCACAACATAATCACACCATGTATTTGGAACTGTTGAGTCGATTCCTTTTTTCAGCCATTAAATTTAAAAAGCGCTCCGAATCGGTTTTTGGGGGGCATATTCAGGCACGACCTCGGGCTTTCAAAGATAGTTTCTAGACCTAAAGAGATCAGGTTATTTTACAATACCCACAAGATCTTTTTTGCGCGCTCCAAAGCAAGGCAGTCCACCAGGAACTGCTGGGTTAGATCTTCTGAGTTCCTTCTCCATATAGAGTGCCATAGGAGGATTGGTGCCAGGGAGATCTGGTCTGATATGTAAGGTACGATCAACTCAGTATGGCAATTGTAGATTAGAATTACTTTTAGGGAAGCCCACCAGATTCTTCCAGAAAATATCTTACACTGATTGCAGTGAAGCGTGCTTTGTATGTCTACAGACACCCGCTCCGTAGGTTGCTACTGCAGTGGGCTTTGCTAATTAAACCTTTTTTACAATGTCTAAGGGTTTTGTACTTAGCTTTTTGGTAAAGGAGAGTAAAGGTCCAATACTATTTTCTAACATTAAGCCCCTATTTCTCACCATGTGGGACCAACAAAGAGCTCTATCGAATGCCATCCCTAAGTAGGAGAACATGTATGCTGAGCCACTCTCCAGCCCGCTATTTGAAATGATGGGGCTTTCTTTGCCTTCGGTCCAGTCACTAAATTAAAAGTTTTTGTATCATTAGTTAGCAAATCTAATTTATGCATGAAGTTAACATAGGTATCTAAAAGCTTCTGAAGAGCCAGGCCTGTACGTGCTATTAAAACCGCATCATCCGCATAGAGCAGGATGGGAATGCAGGCTTTGTTAATCTTTGGGACGTCAGGGGTTGAATCTAACAAAGGAGCTGTTATTATTCGTAATGTACCTCAATATAGGTCTGGGTAGTCACCTAACCATTCACCTACATTTTCCCGTGATTGTACTACATAACGGTTTTGGTGCTGACCTTTTACCTAGTTAGGTGCTGCATAAATATTGTGTGGTTTTCTCTGAAAACTAGCCTCATCTGTTATGCATGAGGATTCTCAGAATCACAGCAGGATTACCATCTTCTGCATTATAACTATGTATAAGGTTCATCACTATCGTCATGCTCGGCTGACATGGCACAGCAAGGTAGAACTCCTGAGGATACCTTTTGGCTATATAAACACCATATCTTTGCTGGGGCAGGCAGAGGAGGAAAGACTTCCATGCTGACACAAGACGCTGAGGTTCCTGCACACAGGCACTCCATCACGCAGTGGTCTGACATCCCTCACAGGGTGTCCATCTCGCGACCAAGGCGGGGTCATTTGTTCTCTGACATCAGGTAATGGGGTTGGCTTTCATCCTAGGGGGGTTTCTTGGCTCCACACCTATATAAATGCTAGGTACAACTAGTTAGGGTCAGCATCGTAGGAGTACGCATTATTACTGTCATTTAATTATATGCCTGCATTTATTCATTGTTTTAGCACTATGGTAGAATTCTACCATCTATTTACTCTGTTTGTGCTTATAACAGTATACATCTGTGTCTGTCTTATGGTTGTTGCAGTACACATATTATACACTAGATTGACGCTGGTTCAATAAATGCTTATTGAAAACGTCTCTGTTGTTCATTCTGTGTATCTCTCTGAGACAAAGTGAGTACGAGTGACTGAGCAAAAACTGTACTGTTTCCACAATCCCAGAGGGGACAGGGTTGTCATGTTTGATAGTTGCCAGAAACTATTGGCTCCTTGGTAAGAGGGGTTCATAGTGGCACTGAGCTAACTTGTATACAGGCGAGCATATCCGGTGGAGGTGTCTGGAATCAGTCTGGACACCATTCCTACAGTTTATGTTACCTAAACGCGCAGATCCCATATAGATTTATAGTAACAACATGACAGGGCCTCAACTCCGTTTGTGTACTAAGAGAAGAGAAACGGAGGAAGAACGCACCCCATGGTGGACCCCCTTATTAATAGGGAACCACCTGGCGCACTCTCCTTGCTTCACATAGCGGATACATGCCCCTGCCCTGGAATATAGTGGTCTGATAAAAATGATGATGGCCTTGTTGACCTCCATATCCTTCATAATTCTCCACAGATGATGAGCCACGCAGTCAAAAGCTGCTGTGAGGTCCATAAAGGCCAAGTAAAGCTTGCCTTGATTTGCTTGTGAGTATTTGGCGATGAGCAAACTCCGGTTTAAACATTGGTCCCGAGTCCCTTTCCCCTTCTTAAAGCCATACTGGGTAAGGATCAGGACATTGTTGCTAGTAGCCCATTCTTCCAATCTATTCAATAGGACCGTACCTATGAGTTTAGCCATACTGTCCAGGAGTGAGATTGGCCTATAGTTTTTTGGCTCAGATTTCTCCGCCTTTTAAAATATCTGGATTATAACAGATTTTGACCATGTCTCCGGTGGGTCAACCTTAGCCAGCAAGTTAAAAAACATTGGTCAGAACTGAGGCCCAGAGGTCCTGGAGCGCAGCAAAAAAGTCTATTGGTGTGCCATCTGGCCCGGGGCCTTATGATTTGTGCATTGAGAAAGAGCTTTTCTTGCCTCAAGGAGGCTAAAAGTAAGAACAAGGGCTGGATTAAGACTAATGGTATTCATGGGCAGTTGAATTCCCTTGCTCCCACTTCCAAGTATTTTTGAAAAGTAAACCACCAGTGAATCTTCATCCACATGACTGTCTAGATTGGGGTCAAGGGGTGATTTCAGAAATGGGGCATTCATTACCTTCCAAAATGTCCTTAAGTTTTTTGTAGTTGAAGCTTTCTGAAGTTGTTCCCAGGCTTCCTCCTTCAGTGTTTGTAGTCTGGTTTTCCTAGCATCTATATAAAGCTTCCGTGATAGCTTAAACTTTGCCCTGTCACGAGGTTTGGTCCTAATGGCCTTGTGTAGATTTGAGAGAGCTCTGTTACAATTTTGGTTAAACCACCTTGGGTAATGGGTTTGGCTGCTATGCCGTTTATCGTTAGGTTATTTTTTACCTCTTCGCATTAATGACTCAAAGGCTGCCACAATCTTAGTTGGATAATTATTCTGTTCAAGACATGTCATGATTTCATTATATATTTCCAACTACTGAGGGAACACGTTTTTCCTTATCAATTTTACCCCTTTTAACATGATGCCATTTTTCCTAGTTATTTGTGGTTTCATATGGGTTATTTGTTGGGCCTGTATCCCTTCAGGCCCAACAGTAATAGCCGCTTGGTCACTGAAACTAGTGAAAGTTACTTTTAGGTCAATGATAGACTTAGTAAGGGATTTTGAGGTAATTACATAATCAATGGTCGATCCATGGGAGGTAGATCCAAAGGTATACTGTAACTGACATGAGGACTCATTAACACAATTAATTATTTCTAAATTTTGCGTTAGAAGTCTGTTAAGGGCCTCGCCATATGGGTTTTGGATAAAGTGTGCAATACCTTCCCCTTCCTCATCGAGTAATCCACAATTCGTGTTGGTTACCGAGGGGCAGCTATGCACGTTGAGGTCACCCACCCAAAGAATACTGGGTGCCTTCTTGCAGTTCTGGGTTGCTACAGTTAATTTCCCTCCTAACAAATCGGCAAATTTTCCATTTCACCCCTAAAATGGTTAATGTAGTAATTTATTAAGAGACAGTATCACTACCAGGCCCTAATAAGTGCAATATGTTGAAGTATGGTGTCTCATTACAAACGGATAAAACTTGAGTTTCAAGGTGTTTTTTAATAGCATGATACCACCCTTTGCACGGCCTGATGTTGCCTGTATTCCTGGAGTAGGGAAGGGACAATATCCGTCCACATAAAAGGGGACTAATGCCTACGTTTCTTGTAAACAAATCATATAAAAAGAAGTGATATATTGAATCCATATTTGATCAGACATTTTTTAATCGAGCCCTGCGATATTCCATACAATCATCGTTACCCAGTCATTTTCCACATTAATTAACGATGAATACTTGACCCCTCTTTATCACTACTAAAATTGTGATTTAGGAGGCCCCAGTCGTCAACTGTGAATCGTAGGCTTCCAAATCAGACAGCGGTAAAAAATGGTTGCTGGTTGGTATAGGGTTAAATGTTGGGTTAAATGTTGGCCTCATTGATGGTTGGTGGGTCATTGAATGGGGGTGGCTTACCTGGTTCCTAGGTCCCTTTCCCCATAGAGTTTGAATTACAGGTTTGTAGAAAAAGCCCAGGGGCAGGGCAAATATCTGGGACACCATGGAAGGGACCTTAGGTAGGACGCTTAAACATTTTTGGGCATGATTGCTGATTTAAAATTTAAAACAACACAGCCCCTCCACTGAATTTCTTTTCTGAGTTTCCCACCCAACCCACCCTTCTTGCCATTGAGACGCTTGTGAAAGCTTCTGACCACCCCTCTGTGTGTTTGTTAAATCAATGGCGAGCTTATATAATTGTTTGGTGGATTCCTTTGGCGAACTCATCAGTCCCGGTATATTAGCCAGGATGATCACATAGGGAAACGCTGCTGGCGGGAGGTCAAGTCTTGTCTGGGGCCTAGAAACAGGAAGCTCGTCAGGCTGTGTTTTGAATGCCTTCCAACCTTGATTGTTGAGTGGGAGGCCCTCGTGAAAAATGCTGTGTTAGATCAGCCTCCCTTGGTGTGATGACATATGGAGGGAGAGGTCAAAGAATTGGGTGATAGGGCAATTGAGGTATTCTTAATGTTTCCCTCCAGCTCGGGTGACAGTTAAGTTTCTTGGGGGGTGCAGTAGTGCTTGATGAACTGCCAGCTGACATGTTGAAACAATATTAGTCAGGCACAAATCAGGCCCCACAGGAGCAGTATCATGGGGACGATTGTGGTTGGCGCATAGCTGGTGGCTGCACTTTCTTGAAGACTACCCCCTCCTGGTTGAATGAGGCTAAAGTAGACTTTAAACTGGAGAGTCTCTCTGAAACTGGCTGCAAGGGCTTTGCAATTATTTGTTCAAGTCAAAGGAGGATATCCTCCTGATCTGTTTAGTGGAGCAGAATAGGGGCCATGTCCATGTTACTATGTTTACTCAGTCTCCCTCCCTTTTTCTTCTTCATAGGTGGTTCCATGGTGGAGGTAATGGCTCTGTGCGAGCGCGTGGTAGGTTTGCTCTGCCCTTTAGGAGAGTAATAATGTCTACAATCGTCATGGGTGGCTCCCCTGGGGATTCCCCAAGGGTGGAAGATATCAGTGGCAGACCAAGCTCCCCCATGGAGTGCTTATGGGCAGGGCTTTCGATCTCTTTCTTGAGGGCGTCAGAAGTTCTTAACAAAAATGAATCCCCAGGTGTTATTCGACTCACTTCCATGGTCTGCTGGGATGGCTTTTCTCTCCCATATCATTCAGTCTCTGTGAGCAGGTCCGATTGGGTGCACGTTAGAGGGGTCGTGCTTAAGAATGCTCCTCACGCAGAGGGAGACTGGAAATGAAGTCACCCCTGCCTCGTCACAAAAGACCCATGCAGCAGGATCATTGATGGCTACCTTAGAACCCAGTTGGGACGCTAATCCCAAACAATTAGCTTGAATTAGCAAAAGGAGCTACTCAAACTATAATCCAGGGAGCACTGAAGGTAAGCTAGCTGGCGACTAGAACCCTTCCCATCCACAGAGTGCACCATAAGAGTGTACAGTCACTGAGCACTCCAATACCCCTCTTAGGGTATTAAAACGCCAGTCCAACTTGCGCCAAAAGATGGTAACACCTGTGCTGTATGGCTCAGGACCTCGAGACACCAGCATTCAGTGCTCTGCAGCTCTGCGGATTTGGTGTGTAACGTCAGCACGCCCAACAACAAGGGAACCAGGAGTCTTTGCAAAGGCAATCTGACCATCTTGTAATACAGCAGTCATACCGCCGAGTTTGTGGCAGTCGGACCGCGGGTACGGCGGTCCACGGACCGCCAAATTTGTTATCAGGCCAATAGTATTTAATATTCTGAACAGAGGTTTTAGAGATTGGCCACATAGATATTTTGCTGTTTTGGCTAGTGCAAATCTGTTTCCTTATGCTTTAATGGCCAAAGTTTGTATGTGTTGTGTGTGTTGGCCCAATGCGAAACATTTGATCCCTAATATTTATAAGATGTTGAACTAGAGATAGAATAAGGGCCTAATTTCCATAGCCCGGTATTGCTGTATTTTCTTTATGAAAAAGTGACTACTTTGTTTTTTTAGGATTTCATTTCAAGGTTGTTCAACTAGCAGTATTGTTCAAGATTAGTTCGTGAATGTTGAAACCCGATGGTGATGTAAACTAGGATGGTGGTGTCATCAGTGAACTACAAGACAGACTGATTGGCTTTTTAGCTTAGGTGGATCTTTGGTTAGCAACCATCAGCTCTGGGAAACACCCATTACTACGCAGTGTTAACCATGGAATACCTTTACCACACATAAGTCTTTACAATGCCTGTCCTACCACATGGATATGGTCTTACCATGCATGTCTTTACCACACATTTTTAGGTAAGTGATAGATGAGGTATAATATTACAAGATTTATAAACGGGGTCTATAATTTTAAATGAATTCTTAATTTTGAATTACAGTGACTCCCACCTTTAGGGACGTGATGCAAGGGATATTGGGGAGGATTAATATTAACATGTTTAAATATGTGATATTTAATATTAAAATGAATTATTAAAAAATATTTAAATTAGTGCAACACCCACCTTTAGGACATAGGGATATTCAGTGGGGAAGGGCACTAATGCTCAGTTATTGATTTTAATACCTGAAGAATAATGTTTAATTTTAAAATAAGTGTTAATCAATATCAAAATTAATTATTAATATAAATATTCAAATTAGTGTAACACTCACTTTTAGGGGTAGGATGCAAAAGATATAGGGGTATTGAATGTAGAAGTGTATTAATACTTAGGTATTCATTTTAATAATAGATTATTAAATAAAATCAAGTTTTTTAAATAAAAATGTATAATAATTAAAAACAAGGTGTAACTGATCTGTACAACTTTAAATAACTATTAAATTAAAGTAGGAAAATAAACATTTTACCACAATTAAAAAAACATTTAAAATAAATTTAATATAGGAGACAAATCACACAAAGATTTTTATTTAAAAATGTATTAATATATAGTTTGGAAATAAAGATATATTTTTAAAAAGTAGTTAAATTATTTTACATAAACATAAAACATTTTAATTATAATACAAATCATATTTTTTTTTACAATTTTAAATGTATTTTCCCATGCTTTTCCAATGGTTTCAATGGAAAAAATTGTCCCTTTTCTCTTTTTACTTTCAGGCATGCAGTTCGCGCTTGAGCGTCTGTTTCAACAGTCATTGGAGCATCAAGATCAGAAGCAAAGAAGAGCTTGAGTCAGGTAGGAAAAATTGACTTTAAATTTCTATGTGTATTGGTAGCTAAGTCTACTTTAAGGAGAGAGGGGGAGGTACTTAAATGTTAGAGAGTATAGAAATGTATGTTTTTGCTGTTTTTACCACTTTTCCCTTCACATGCAGGTTGCCTTTGTATGCCCATGTTGGTACAGTTGTTTTTAAAAGTAAGTTTGAAAAAGTTGGAAAAAATATGGTTACTGTTTTTTTAAACCAATTTGAAATAAAAGCAAAAATTTTTCATTTTTGGGGTCCTGTTTTTTAAATAGTTTGTTGATTTTATAAGACAGAGACTATGGCATTGGAGGAGAAACGCAGGATACATGGATGAATTACTAATGGATTATAGTCTGTGGTTTTTACTTACGGGTTTCTCTTTATGTGATTTTTTAAAAACACTTTTTTACCTAAGGATTTTGATTTCTGAGATTGCTTTTTTTTTACGTGGATGGATTGCTACAGCATTTTTTTAATGGAATATAGTTTTGGAGAATGGATTTGACTTTTTGCTGTCCAAGATGTTTTTTTTTTCCAAGGAAGGGCTTTTTTGTTAGTTACACTTTTTTATTGGGTGCTGGATTCCCTATTTGGAATACTGGAGTACTGAAGACTCTTAGTGACAGGAGGTTTTAACAAGTCACCCAGTGTTGAAGAAAGATGACTACAGGTAGGATCCATAAAATTCCTTTAATTTAGAAAAAAAATAATTTCAAAAATGTAAATTTAATTTAAAAATCTAGGCAAGTAATTTCACAAGTTGTGTGTGATTGAAGTGTAAGATTTACTCATTAATGTCCAGGTAGTCTGAAGGCTCCATCGATAAAGACTGATGTATTTTATCCATTAGTCTTTAAGATATCTCTTTACGTTTTTTGTTTTTTTAGAAACACAATGGTTCAGGCCACCTGTCAATGATTGTGCAATTCCCATTTCTTGGAAACTTTGTTCTTTCTTCACAATTCCTAAAAAATAAAGGTTTGGGTGAGGTCTGCCAATTGATTTGTTGAAGGAATTGTACCATTCCTCTTTGGCATTGTTGGTCTTTACACCTCCTTGTAAGTAGGTTGAATAACTGTTTCACAAGTCAATGGGAAACCTTGGCTTCTTCCTGTGACCTTACCTGCTTGGATGGACAATCCATGAGGCTTCAAAGTAATTTAGCAGTAAAGTAAAGTATTCAGAATCCGTAATTGATAAGTAGAACTCATCCACACAATCAGGAGGTACAAAGCTGTTAGTTTTTTCAACTCATACTGCAGTTTACTGTTTGATGTATTCCTCAACTAAAGGCTGTTTTTTTCTCACCTATATGCATGGGAAAAATGAAAAAAGCATCCTTGAATTTGGGTATCAGGGTACAATATGGTAGTAGTATTAATCATCATCAGTTCAAAGTCAATTATTACTTTCCTAGGTCTTTTATTCATTGTTCTGGTTTTTATCACTGATAAAAATTCAGTGTAGGTTGAGGATTGCTTGTCAGGGACTAAGCTGTAAACTAAAGGGACCGTGGTGTTATTTATAATTGTATAGTGTAAATTTGGGAGTGGGATGGGGTGTGGACTTCAGTTGCGGCTGCCACCAAGTAGCATGGTTGGGGCAGGGAGATAGAAAAATAAATTAAAAAGTTACCTACCTTGCTACCGGACCACCGCCTTGCGTCGTCCTCTTCTGTTCCTGCTTGAAGCAAATAAGCACATCCAGGCTCCCCAAGCCAATCATAACTCTGCAGTGCAACATTGTGATTGGTCTGTGGGCCATGGTGCAAGGGTGCCTGTGTAGCAGGGTAAGATTGTTTATGTGCAGGAAGGTGTGCCTTCCTGCATATAAACAATCAGTAATGGCTTTTTGTAACTTCTATATTTCCCGCAGAAGCCTGTATCGCCACCACAAGGTAAAAAAAAAAGCAACATTATGGTGACCATAGTGGCTTGTAAATATGCCCCTCTTTCTTTTAGGCAAATACTATATTTTTATTGTACTTGCATGTTTGTGAAAATTACATGTTTTATTGTCTATATGTTGAAAGAACGTTTAGTGTTAAAACAAAAAGCATTGGAACTCTGGAAATGTGATATTCTTCTGATTGGGTTATCCAGTGGATGGCTTGATGGTCTACTTGTTTTGTAGACTGGTCTGTAGAATATTTAAAAACAAAATAGATGTTTTTCTGTGAGCAAAATACTTGCTAGGGAGAAGTTGTTTTACTTGGTTTTTAAAACGGTCTATTTTTAGAGAATTTTTTTTTTGTTACCATTGAAAAAAAACGAGATGTTTGTGTCAATATTAGTTCCCTGTAGAAAGAAAATTGTTAGATTGTGGTATGCCAGTTTGTTTAAAAACATTATTTACCTGGATGTGTTATGCTATGTTAGGTGGATTTGTAAAGCGCACAGCTGCCCAAGCAAAGGGGCGCTCCGGCGCTGAAAGCAGAATAGTGCTGCTGAACACAACAGAACAACTTAGAACGAAGGGAACAAAAACCTTTTAATCGCTTTACGGAAGGGCAGATACAGCTGTAGACTACGGATGGAGATGGGGAGGAAATTCCAAAGTCTAGACGCCAGCACTTGAAAGGAGCGGCCGCCAGCACGCGTCCACCTCACCCTAGGGACAACCACCAGGTTCTGTCCCATGGAACGGAGTTGACGGGAGGGAGTATACAAAGAAAGCAGGTCAGACAGAATGCTGGGCGATGAGGAGTTGAGAATTTTATAAGTGATACAAAGGGCCTTAAATTCAATACGCCTAGCAACGGGCAGCCAATGAAGGCGGTGAATAGCATTTGAAGTAGAGCAACGCCTTGGCAGGCCAAGGAGCGCTCGGGTAGCTGTGTTCTGAACCCTTTGGAATCTAGCAATCTCGGTCATATTCGCCCCGATGTAGTCCAATCTGAACAAAATCAGAGCCCGGACAACAACCTGCCTGACTGAGGGGTCAAAGAAGCCCAGAAGGTGTTAAAGCAATATCAGTGCTGACGTGCGATCGGCATCTAAGGCCCATCTCAGATGTTCAGTCACTGCCAGCAGAGCAGACTCCGTGCTGTGACCAGGACTATTACTGTTATTGTCTGAATTGTTGAGGAGTATATAGGGTCAGTGTAATAGAAAATACAAATCAAATTTCACTGTTGCTGATTTCTTCCCCACCTGCCCAGAGGTAAGTACCCAGACGATGTAGAATAGTAATTTTTACCCCTGACTACTGACTAGCAGCTGCCCTGGGGTAAGCCCCAAGCAGAGTTAGAATAGTAATTTTTCCCCACAGCCATTGCCCAGCACCTGCGTTGAGGTATGCCCATGGCGGAGTTAGAATAGTCCTATACTTAAAACTATGTCTACTCATTTTTTTAAAGTATTGTCAAAAAACGTTTTGCTAAAATCTTAATTAAAATACTCTGTATGTAAATATTTTATATCGATTTACTGTATTAGCACTCCAGGTATTCTATCCAATATGAAGTATGGAGATAATCTGAAAGTAATCTATGAATTAAAAAAAAAAACGACATCAGAATATAGTATTGGGATTTAGGTGGTCAATACTGTAGGGGCTTGATGTAAACGTTGTACTTGTACAGATAGATGGCACTCTGTGATGAGTAAAATGTCATTAGACTCCTCCTCTCTCGTGTGTGGTCACAAGCAAAATCAGTATAGCACTGAGCTCAAAATGGTGGGCAGCAGAATTTATATGTTTTTTGATTGGTAGTTCAGAATTAAAAAAAACTTTGAATGTACTTTTTTGGTTGGATTTAAATCTAGCAGAATATATATTGATTTCGTTTGGTGAAAAATTACATTGTAACACCTTCCCCACATAAAACGAAAGCCATTATAATTTGGGATAGGCTGCACAGATAGTGTAAAAATAAAGGAAGGACTATATAGTAACGAGATTATTGGAAACACATTAAGGGGCACATTTATGATGGGAATGCGCCACGTTTGCGTCACGCAACTGCGGCATAAACGTGGCGCATCCCTATGACCCATTTACAACGTGACGCATCTAGGCAGATGCGTCACGTTGTAAAGTCCTGCGCCACTTGTGGGCGCTCCGGCGCAGGGTGGGCGTTCCGGGGCAGGTGCGCCTCGCAAAAGTGGCTGAGTGAAATCTATAAGATTTCACTCAGTCACTTTCAGGCCAATGCTGCGTCAAAACCCTGCGCCTGCTTGAAGCAGGCGTAGGTCTTGACGCAGCATTGTATAGATGGGGCACCCCTGAGCCTTGCTGGAGCTGCGTCGCGCTTGCGACACAACTCCAGCAATGCGCCACCTTTACGGCACAGATGCGTCACGCATCTGTGCCGTTTTGCCCCATGGTGCGCCGCATTGTAAATGCGGCGCACCATGGGTGGCGGAGCAGCGGCGCAAAATAACTGGCGCAATCTTGGGGATGCGCCAGTTATCATAAATGTGCCCCTAAAGGTTTAGGTGTTTTGTGGCATATTTTATTAATACTGTTTTAGCGTAAAATATGTTTGGGAAATATAACTGTGATGCTGCATTTTACATTCGTTTGGTTAAAAATATATTTTTTTGTAAAAAACTTACAAATATGTATTTTCATACATTTCAATGAAACGTTGTAACAATATGAGTGGCAATGGTATGCATGGTAAAGGTACTTCTAATGTACCCCTATGTAAGTTTGTGGTAGTGGCATGCGGTGCAAAGACGTGCAATATACTGGTTAGTTTGTGGTAAAAACGGCATTGTGAAGGCATGCTTGGCAAAGGCAAGTGTTGTTCCGTAATACATCCATCAGTTCTAAAACTGCAACAAACAAATGAAATAGGCCAGGAAGCATCCTTGTTTAAGCCTTTATTACTGATTGCTTTTTGTGTCAGGGTCATCAGCGTGCAACTTGAGTTGAATCCAATTGTTTGTATAGATCGAGATTGTTGCATTGAGGATTTATTTGCTCAAATAGGCCCAAAGGAGTCTTCTATCAGTGCTCTCAAAGACTTTTTTTTAAAGTCGATATAGCACATGTTGAGAAGTCTTTTAATACTTTGTGATTTATGAATGCACAATGCAAGTGCCATTATGTTATTATAGTGCTACTTTTTTGCCTGGTCCTGGTCTGAAACCAGGGTATTAAATAAGGTTTAATGCCAATACGCAGAGAGTTTCTAAAATCTTCCAGAGAGAGCAATTTTCAAAGAACCTGGCCAATGCTTCCAGACAGAAGTTGTGATTAATTTTCAGGTTCCAATTTTTTTATTGCAATCTTTGTAAACATTCTCTCACTTACATCTAACAGTCGGTAAGGAGTAACGTACAAGGAAGGGGTAGGTGAAGGGGAAATACAGGTTTGGAGGACTAGAACCAACGAGAAGAGGGTAGGGTTAGGGGGGAGTAAGGCACCAGTGTGTTATCTAGTATAGCATACCTGTAGCCACTATGGGGGTGGGATCAAGCCTTTGGACAGGAGATTAGTCTGCAAGGTTTGACTGCTTCTCGATTCTTGAAAGTCCTAGTATGAGGTATCTTAGGCATGCAAGTTCTTTTGTTGAAGCATGGTAGTGAGTGATCAGCTGAGGCAGTTAGTTTCTCCATTGCAACAGTGTCTCATAGTTTGAGCAACCAGTCTGAGTGGGAAGGTGTGATGTCTGTGCCCCACTTTGCTGTAATCACTTGTTTAACCACACAGAGAACCATGGTCATGGCCTTCCCTCTATTGGAGAGGAGTGGATAGGTCAATTGGTTCAGGAGACCTATCAGAACATAGCTAGGGAATCAGGGGACCTCTGCCGCAAAGATACTATCAATGTCCTTTAACACCTCTCTCAATATCTTTGTAAATTGAGGCAGCTCCATAGGAGGCTTATGGGCGGGCCTGTTTGGCCACAGATCCTTCAGCAAGTATCCAAGGCATTGGGTTTTCATTTTGCTAATCTGGCTGGAGTGTTGTACAAATAGTGAGTTGCCTTGAGCATAGCTTATGTCGCTGCGGCATTGGGGGAGAAAGTTCAAGTTCTGTGGAGGATCTCTGACCATTCTTTGGGCATGAAGTTGCGTTCCAGTTCAGCCTCCCACAGGGTCTGGGCCGGCGATTTACTAGTCAATGTGGATTTGTTTAGGAAGTCGTAAACATCTGAGATCAAGCTTTTCCTTTTTTTTGTAGTGACTGATCACTTCTCAAATACCGTATGTGGTCTACTAGCATGTGATCATATCTCTGGTTCTGTGATCCAATGTTTAATGGTTCTATATCACCAATATGCACCAGCTGGAAGATTGTAGTTGAACTGGAGTTGCGGGAAATCTTGCAGACCCACATGAAAGAAAAAGTCACCAATTCGTTTGCAATCCATTGTTTGCCAATTGTGGAATACGAGGCCTGTTTAAGAAGGGAGGAACACGAGGATGCCTATTATTGTTGAAAGGGGGGGGGGATAAGTGCGAAGAAGCTTTTTGCTAGTGTATTCTTGTCATAAGCCTCCATGGGAGATTGGGAAGATGTAAACTCCTGAGGGTGGGGGGAGGTTGTTTTTTGGGAACTCAAGGGACCTTCCAAATATGCAATCTCACAGTGGAATGGTCCACAAAGCACCAGTGTTTTTCTGAAAGCGACCTGTTCGACTCCGCCATATATCTTAGCTGAGCTGCAGAGTACTAGGGGTTGAGATGTGAGATGCCCTGGCCACAGTTTGCTACATGTAAGTGCACCCATATTCTGGCCTATGTGGGGGTTATTACCCTCCCAGATATAGGAGTCTAATGTATGCTGGAGTATGTTGGTCATCTTAATGGGCGGGGAGGGGGAGAGTGTCTGAATGACATACAAAATAGGGGAGCAAGGTCATTTTCACAGCTGTGATTCTGCCCACCCCAGAGAGGCCCCTAGTTTTCTAGCCTTGTGGGTACCTTTGTATGTTGGTGAGAAGAGTGGAAGAGTTGTGTGTCGCTGTTTCATGTAAGGTGGGGAATCATTTAAGGCCCAGATACTCGACTCAGGTGTCTGTCCACGGAAAAGGAAAGGAGTGTTCCAGGTGAAGTCTATCTGACTGTGGAACAGTTAGGTTGAGGGCCTGTATTTTTTTTAATATGGACTATAAAGCCAGATACTCCTTCCAAAGCAGTAAGTTAATCTAGTAGGGCAGGGACTGAGAAGCAAAGCTGAGTAAGAGCAATCATGACATCATCGACGTGTAAGGCTATTTTATGCTCTAATTTGCTGAAAGGGATGCCTCAAATCAGTGGACTGAATTGGATCCAGTCTGCCATTGGATCCATGTAGAGTTCTAGGAGAAGAGGACAGAGCAAAGCCCTAGCAGTTGCCTATAGTAATTGCAAAGGGTTGGGACATTATGCCGTTCACTCTCACTCACGCTGTTGCCCCTGCATAGCTGAGCAAACCCAAAGCTTGAAGCGTTTCCCAAATTCCACCCTATCCAAGATCTGTCCGAGGAATGGCTAATACACACAGTCAAATGCTTTTTCTGCATATATGGATAGAAATAGTGCTGAAGTAAGTGTGTGTGTCGCCTTGTCCATAAGGTGAATGAGGCACTTATTGTTGCTACAGTCCCATTCTGGGATAAACACTGCTTGATCGGGGTCCACCAGACTGTGCATGTAGGTGTTTAGGTGTGCAGCCAGGATGCCTGTGAAGAGTTTGGCATCAACATTCAGCAGGGAAATTGATACATATGATGAGCACAGGGTGGCGTCTTTTCCGGGTATGGGAATCCTCGTAATCATTGCTTCTCGCAGTGTGGTAGGGAGAATGCCAGTCTCATCCACCAAGTTATATAGGCAGGCAAGGATAGGAGCTAGGGGCAAAGCAAACATTTGTAGAAGCTCGGAGTGAAGCTGTCGTTCTCTGGGGCTTGTCCAGTTGCAGCCGGGATATAGTCTCTAGCACCGCAGCTTCAAGGATATTCTTATCCAAAGTGTGGGAGTCTCCTTCAGGCAAGTGTATGAGCTGGGGCGAAGACAGATGGTTTGAGATTTCCTCTGAGTCAGCCTCTTCCTCTGTCAGTATAAAAGAGTTCAACGGCCCAGGTGATTTCATTATGGCTCCATTCCCTGTGGCCGCCCTTCGTTTGGATCTCTAGGCTCCTGCTTTGATGGATTTGGGCTCTGAGTTTGTGGCCATGGAGTCAATCTGCATAGTATTTTTGCTTGGTGTGAAACAGTGTGAATTCTGCCCCGTTCGAGTCCAGGGCTTAAGGTTGCTGCATATTCTATTGCCACCTGACATTTTACAAGGCTTTCACTTGGAATTCTTGCTCTATATGTTTGTCTTACCTCATTACCTCTTACCTCGAGGATATAGATATGAAAGTTCCCCTTAGAACAGCTATCAGGGTTTCTTACATTAAAAGGATGGGATTAGTGGGTGTGTCATTCGTTTTTTACAAAGTGTTGGAGTGGCTCCTGGACCTCTTTTTTGGTTGACTCGTACGTTCGCCAAGAGTTTGTTATTGAGACACCACTGTCGGTATTGGGTGACACAGCCAGAGGCATAGAAAGTGAGGGTGATGGGAGAGTGATCAGACTGCACTGCCACCTGCAGTTCTATCAGTTTTGTGGCCGTGAGGACACCTGAGGACACTACGGAATAATCAATTCAGGTTTAAGTCTGGTGTGAGGCAGAGAAAAAAGTGTAACCTCTGGAGGATGGATGCATGAATCGCCAGGTGTCTATCGATCCCACCTCATTCAACCGTTGTTTCCCAGATGGTGTGTGGAACCCAGATTGGTCCTGCCACAATGCAGATCTGTCAAGCAAGGTATTGTAGACAAGATTAAAGCTCCCCCACCCATGATCATGTTGCTTCTGGGGATGTGGCTAAAAGCAACTGAGTACAGAGGAGGGCCATTTAAAGACCTGCATGAGTCCTATGACACCTATAATCGTTATAGAGGGTTCAGAAACAATACATACATGCATGGTTTAGTAATGTCATATACTACTGACTAGTGGATTGAATGAAGACACTGTAAACACTGTCTTTCAGGTAAAAATGCCAGTGGTTCCTAAATCACGTGGGCTGCCAAAAAAGACCATTGGTTTTGTATTTTCTTATTTTGCATTTGTTTGATTGATGAGCACTTACCATGCAGGAGCTTCAGTAACCGGTCCTGAAGAAAGTTGCTACACCTCTGTTGAGGGCATTAGGCTGAAACATGTCGAGGACGCCCTTACTGCTTTTGTTGGCCCTTTCTTGTTGGACTTGCTAACTGGATTGCTCCTTTCATCTTGGGACCTACCGGGAGCCTGCCTGTTTCCGCTGCCATTTCCGCCGACCTCCGGACCGCGGGCCGAGACTGCCAGGAGACTACATCTCCCAGCAGGCAGTGCGGTCCCGCAAGAGGTGCGGCGTGAGCTCCCGCCTCCAGGACTTACATTTCGCCAAGGGCTACCGCGGCGTGGGACGCCCTTACTGCTTTTGTTGGCCCTTTCTTGTTGAACTTGCTAACTGGATTGCTCCTTTCATCTTGGGACCTACCGGGAGCCTGCCTGTTTCCACTGCCATTTCCGCTGACCTCCGGACCGCGGGCCGCGACTGCCAGGAGACTACATCTATAGACCGGAGGACAAACTTCTATATAAGTGTGAGTTACATAAATACTACAAACTAGTGAGATCGGAAAAAAGCTGTCATCTTAAAAGCAGAATTGACTCAGCAGACAATCCCACAAAAGAGCTCTTCTCCATCTACAAGGAACTTACGATCCCAACTAGGTTGGAAGCTAAAGACACTCACTCGAAACAACTATGCGACTCTATGGCTGACTTCTTCGTAAATAAGATAGATAAAATCTATGCCACCTTTACGGAGTATGTGGCCAGTCCAAGTAAACTTGTAATAGCCAAGACCAGCAACACGGGGACTCCCGGTCTTACGAGCTTCATCATTCCTGACAAACAGTTGAGTATTGCAAATAGCATCCAAACTGGCTCTCCGAGCGATGTGTGCCCGCCGACTCGGTGTAAAGGAGTCATGGAGTCTACTTTAATTGAACACATCAGCCTTATGGTGTCTCTCTCCTTTCAAGAATGCCTGGTTTTGGATGCTTGGAAAACTGCCCAAGTAATCCCCCTAAAAAAAAAGGCGAACATCCATATCACCCAATTTCAAAATCTTCGCCCTATCTCCCTTCTCCCCTTCTGCGCTAAACTGGTGGAAAAAGTAGTCAATAGACAGCTCATGAGCTATCTAAAAGAACACTCTCTCCTGCACCCCACTCAATCTGGGTTCAGAGCAGGGCACTCCACGGAGTCCGCCCTGCTCTTTTCCACCGAAACTCTGATACAGATAGTGGATGATGGAGAGACAGCAGCGTTGGTACTTTTAGATCTGAGTGCAGCCTTTGACACCGTGCTGCACTCAACGCTGCTGTCTCGGCTATCAGATATGGGAGTAACGGGGCATGCCCTGGCATGGATAGAGTCCTTCCAGGCTGACAGGCATTTTCAGATGCACTGCCCCCCCTTTAAGTCTTCTCTTAGGAAGGCGAGCCACGGTGTTCCTCAGGGCTCTAGTCTGAGCCCCACTCTATTTAATATCTACATAGAACCCCTGGCTCGCATAGTGGAGACTTACGGGGTGGGCATCGTCAGCTATGCTGATGACACCCAGCTGATGTTCAAGCTTACACCGGACCACAGAGAGGATGCCATTAATTTCTCCAACTGTCTCTCCTCTGTGGCAGCTTGGATGAATAAGAACTGCCTTCGCCTTAATGGCGATAAAACCGAGCTTCTGGTGATAGGAAAATCTTCTTCCGCATGGTCCCATGAATGGTGGCCTGCGGAATTAGGTAGCCTACCTTGTCCTGCGGTCTCGGTGCGCAACTTGGGCATAACACTCGACCCGAGTCTCTCTTACTTACCCCAGGTCAGCAAAGTCTCTGCCAGATGCTTCAGTGTATTGAGGGTTCTCCGAAAGGTGTTAGACCTCCTCCCCATGGACTCCAGGAAGACCATTGTTCACGCCCTAGTAACCCCCCATCTGGACTATGGGAACGCCTTGTTACTGGGCTTGAGCAAAAAGGGACTCCACCAACTCCAGTGTGTCCAGAATGCTGCTGCACGTCTTGTGCTAAAGCTTCCCCGCAGAGCCTCAGGGAAATCTGCCTTATCCAAACTTCACTGGCTCCCCATCAAAGAGCGTATCAAATTTAAAGCATTATGCTTTGCCCATCGCATCGCTCATGGCACAGGGCCAGACTACTTAAAAAGCCTTCTTACAATACACCGCCCCTCCAGAAATCTCAGATCCTCTGGGGCAATGTTGTTTAAAATCCCTAAAGTCACCAGAGCCAGAATGGGCGGCTGCTCATTTGGATATCTGGCTTTTAAGTGCTGGAACGAGCTCCCACTTGAGATCCGCATGGAGCCCTCCGAAACCAGGTTTCGGGGAAAACTGAAAACTATCTTATTCCCACGCACTTAACCGTTCCCCCCTCAGTTGGCTCTCCCGTTCTCCCTTCTCTAGCGCCTGTGCCGTTTTCAGCACGGGGACACTCTGTTATTGAGTAACCAGGCGCTTTACAAATGGCTTTAAATAAATTAAATAAACATCTCCCAGCAGGCATTGCGGTCCCGCGAGAGGTGCGGCGTGAGCTCCCGCCTCCAGGACTTAAATTTCGCTGAGGGCTCCCGCGGCGCGGGACGCACGCGGGCTCGCCCGGGCCAAGCCTGGGCCAAGGGCGGGCCCATCCTTGCCCGTCATAGGCCGGAAGAGGCTGGGCTGGGCCATCCCTCTAAGAAGCTGGACTTAGTACTCTATACAAGTTTTGTGGTATTGTATAATTTACTGGTTTGTATTCTATTGGTTAAAGTATGAATAAGGGCAATACTATTAAAGGCAGGTCCGTGGCAGGGACCTTAGATACTTTTCTGCTAAGGGCAGAATCTGTCCTTATCCACGAAATCCAGCTCACTGAGCAAACACTGCCCCTTGAAACCCCCCTCCCTCCCAGTAGACTCTCTTTGACCCCCACGATATTGGCATCAAATGTGACGGGCAATGATGAGACCCCCTTTGTAATTACAGGTTCTCCAGGACAGGTTGGATTAGATTCCCCTTCGAGTCCTGTTTTAGTATCATCACCCGGTCATTACCCTGCGAGTCCGCATGTATAACTATAGGACAAAAGGCGAAATGTAAACACAATCACACACATAGTGTGGAACTTCCCGCAACACCTCTTAAAGGGAAGGGTAAAAATAACACAAAACAACGCAAAGCTGCTGCCAACCCCCCAGGAAGGAAAGGGAAAAGGGCTACAAATGTAGGCGAACCTAAGGGGCAAGTAGCTAGTAACTTAGAGCGATTTAACTCCGGTAAACCTGAAGAGGATGAGAACTTCTGGGGCAGAATGGAGACATTGATGTCGACTCTTTTAGAGCCTATGCACCTAAAAATTACGACTATTGAAGTCCGTCTAGCTAAAATGGAGGAGATGATTCATAACATCTGTCAATCTGCCCAGACGGCTCCTATTAAGGTACTATCACACCAACCCCCCTGTAAAATGACAGAAAATCCCAAGACCCTGCTTTCTGATCCTGCAAATGCCAGTCAACCAAAGAGCAGGGAAGTTAATACTACATTAGATTATAATAACCCTGCCCGTACAAACGGAACCAGTGAAGCAAACCCAGGAGGGTCAAACAGGGGAGGTAACGTTAAGGAACAAATATCTTCATTTCCCAACAACTAGGCCAGGACTTAAAAACTCTCTGTTCTCCGATTTCAAAATGGCCAGAAGGATTAGTTGCGTTGATACTTCGCCTAAATCCCTAAATGGAGATTGTGTTGTTTTAACCTTTAGGGCTCCACAGTTGGTGCGCGCCATAATTGAGAGGGGTTTCAATGGGCCTGTCAATGCTGATGACATCAATATCCTACCTTTAGGTTTCTTTCATCGCTCCTCGGAACCTGTAATGCCCCCAGGCCCTCAGCGTCTAGCTGAAAACTATCTGGGAGCTAGACAACTAAGATATTGTATACCAACATCAAATCACTGAGGCTTTGAGTGGCCTGGAAAATAATGATTGACTGCAGTCCGAGTCGTATGTAAAGCCACCTAGTTAAACAGGTCAGCATAATAAAACTCTCCCAATCTAGTGAGCGAGAGGGTGGAGGGGCCCAGGATCGTTGGGACTGAGGGCACCAATAATGAGCAGGTCGTTCCTGTAACCGTGTCTCAGTCAGTGCAAAGTAATGGGACTCCATTGGAAGGCGTTAATGTCCCTGTTTTTGCCCCATCTTCTGTTGAATCTTCATTATGCCATATTGTCTCCTGGAACCTTGCCGGAATCAAATCAAAAATTAATAATCCATATGCTGATTTACCTGACTAACCCGGCAGAAGGGATCCCAATATTACTGGCGTTGTGTGAGCGGCAGGGTATTGTATCGGGTTACAAGATTAACTGGACAAAGTCGGTGCTCTACATGCTGCATGGCGCCCCGCCACGTCTTGAGGTGGATTGCCCCTTGGTGGTTGAAGAAGTTTCCTTTAAATACTTGGGGATTCAGATTACCCGCGATCATGTGACCTTTCAGGAACGGAATCTGAAACCGCTGCTCGACAGATTGAAAGCGGACGTGCGCCACTGGAAGACACTCCCGCTGACGTTATTGGGCAGAGCGGCGCTTTTCAAAATGATGGCGCTGCCCCGGTTCCTCTATGTGTTGGAGAATACACCGACACTGGTTCCACCTTCCTTTTTTAAACACATATCAGGGCAACTGTCGGGACTGTTGTGGGGAGACAGGCCGGCAAGGATAGCACAGGTGAAACTGATCAGGGATTGGTATAGCGGAGGGATTGCACTCCCGAACCTGGAATTATATTACTGGGCGGCACACCTCAGGGTGATTAACCAATGGCTACACGCACCACAGGAGGACCCGGCATACTTAGCGGATAGACGCCAGCTTGGCATAACTACACTTCTGGCCCCGCTCTACAACAGAGGCCTGCTTGCAAAATTGATTGGCCCCACTAAGCACACTGTAGCGCTGTGGCATAAGGCTCAATCCCGTCTGAAGTGGGGGGGGGGTAATTACACAACTCACACCCTTATGGGACTCTAGAGCGTTGGGAAACTTGAGACGTAGTAAAGGGTTTGACCGCTGGGACGCTATAGGGATTTCCACGGTGGGAGATCTGTGGACAAGGGAGGGGGTGGTTCCATTTGACACACTGAGAGAACAATATGAGCTGAACACCACTGAGACATATCGCTACATACAGATTAGACATGCATTACTGGGCGCACTGACACCAGGGACTCAGGTCCCGGAATCGGCCCCCTTAGAAGATCGTTTACTCACTGATTACATGGAGGCTAGCGCTACATCCCTCACATACCGTAAACTAGTGAATAATTTGCCTGACCCATTACAGACATTGAAGGAGAAGTGGGAGGGTGATATGGGTACGCTGGATGAGACAGAATGGAATGCCGCACTGGCATCGCCTAGGGAGGCGTGAATATCAGCGAGGTTCCGATTGGTACAATTCAAGATATTGCACCGAGTGTACTACACACGCACCACACTACACAAAATCCAGAGGGCGGATCACCCGTATTGTCTACGTAATTGTGGGGAGGAGGGAACGCTGTTCCATACCCTTTGGTCCTGTCCGACCATACTAGAATACTGGAGGCGAGTGGCACGCACGATCGCCCAGGCACTGCAGCTCCCGTTCACTCCTGACCCTAGAATCTGCTTATTAAATGTATGGGGCCCGAACGACCTGACATCACACGGGCGGAAATGGGCGGTCATTGGGGTGATGTTAACAAAGCGAGACATAGCGCAGAGATGGGGAGCGGCGGAGACGCCCACTTTGACTCAATGGTGCAGGAATATGGATATGCTCATGATGGTGGAGCGGGCGGTGTATCAGCAGAGGGCCAATCCACGCAAGTGGAACAAACTATCGCTGCCATGGAATGTCTATAGGGGGGAGCCTTGTGAACCTCTACGGGAAGAAGAAGATCTAGATAGTTCAGAGGAGGGGGAGGATGTAGCATAACAACGAGATTGTGGGTGGGATGGGGTGGCGGGGATTCAGAATGCCTGGTTACTGTCTCGCCCCTCTGGCTTGTGAGATGTACGGACTGCGTGAGGGTGATACATGTCGGCAGCCGGCCTGCCACGATTAGTCTGCTTACATATACCTATCAAGCTTCTGTAAAACCAAGATATACACCTGAATGTTGCTTGTTGTTTATTGTTGGAGAAAAAGAAATGTTGCGATTCGAATTGATTATGGCGGAATGTTGACGCCACGTATCTGACTGCTTGAACTGACTCCTATGCTGACAAGGTGCAACAATAAAAAAAATAAAAAAATAAAAATAAATTAATAATCCACTATGGTGGGATTTTATTCAACATCTCGAGTTGCTTTGTTTCCAGGAAACCTGGACCAAGGAAGTGGTCCATTTAAATGGGTATAGGACGTTTCACACCCCGGCTGTAGAGGGCGTGAGCGGGAGAGCAAAGGGGGGGCTGTGTGTATACCTTTCTAATAACCTGAACATAAAACTAGTTACAGAGCCTGTCAAAGATGTCTATTATCAACTTCTTGTGTTCGATTTGGACTCTGTTTCTTCTATTGCCTTGGTCAAGTTTTATAATAATATCCCTTTCGGTGCAGTATGGAATGTTATCAACAATATATCTAAAGCATAGTCCTGCATTGTTAAAAGCAAGAGGAAAGATATGATGATTCTGTTGCCAGGTGATTTTAATTGTACATTATGTAGAAATGCGGAAGATAATCGATGCGGTGCATTGTGGGAAGAGGGTATGTGTCCCTCTCAATTCAGTCATACTGCCTTGGGTGAACAACTAAATGAATTAATCAATTCTTTTGATCTTGGTTTTGTAAATGAATTATGTGCACTGCCATCCCCCTTCCTCCGACATTTAATGGTAGGGGTTGTTGCTCTACTATTGATTATGTTCTTGCTACCAGTAATCATGCTCATAGAATCCGTTCTTTCAATGTCTCTGCTAATCCACTCAGTGGCCATTTTCCAATTTGCCTGGCCATCATACTGCCAACGAAGAATACTATAAGGAGTACTAAAAGTGATCGAGTTTTAGAGAATGTATCTAGTGGCAATACTAATGGTTATTCCTTACGATGGGCCATGGTTGACCAATCGGAATTACTTAAACTAGTAGTTGGTAAATGTAAGTCTGAGTTTGCGATTTGTTTGAGTGAAGATACCGACCCTGTAACTCTTTTAGCCTCTTTTTTAACAATTACAAATACAATAAGGAATTCCCTTATTAGGCAACACAAAAATAACAGAGCTCAGGGAGGATGGTTTGACTCTAGATGCACCCAAGCTTACGCACTCTTAAAGAAAGAACTACATAAAAATCCAAGAAGTACTTCTGAGGTGAGGAGACTGAGGAATCTATATAAATTAGCGGTCAGAGACAGGAAGAATACGATAAAACAAGAGGCTTGGGAGGCTTTGCACGTAGCCTCAGTAAATAACGATAGTGCAGGCTTCTGGAAGGCCATTAGAACTCCTTTTCTAGTCGAGGAGACTGGTCCTAAAATTGAAATAGCTATCCCAGAAACGGATTGGATTAGGCACTTTGCTCAGGTTTATGAAGGAGATGAACCCTCACTTGCTCCTTGTCCCACTACCTGTCATCCTAAATCAAGGGACTTGGTGTTTACTTTGGAGGAAGTTGAAAGGGCTCTTCATGCTAGCCAGGGTAGTAAGGCTCCTGGCCCTGACGGGGTCCCCATAGATTTATTTAAGGCAAGTGTCCCTCTGTGGGGGCCCCTTCTGGTGCAGGTGTTTAATGCAAGCTGTAATTCTGTTTTTTTGTCTACCCGGGTGGAGTCTATTATCGTGCCCATCTTTAAGAAGGGAGATAGCCATGACCCGGGATGCTATAGACCAATCTCCTTGTTGGATTCTTTCACAAAGGTAGCTGGGCGGATAATCCTGGAACGCCTCCTGGATTGGGCTGATGAAAATTCCATCTTATCGGATATACAATATGGATTCCGGGCCGGTCTAGGAACTGTAGAGCAAGGCCTAAATCTTTTAATGCTGGTGGGGAAATATACAAGCTCTAAGAAAGGTAACCTGTTTTTAGCCTTTGTGGACCTTTCGGCCGCATTTGACTGCGTGGTCCACTCTAAACTATGGAGTTTGTGGGGAGACTTAGGGGTTGATGAAAATATTATTTATTTTCTTAAGCGTTTTTATAGTGACGCCTCAGCTCGGGTCCGCTACGGCCTGAAGGGTGAACGCACGGCCACTATCCCGATCAGGAGTGGAGTGAGGCAGGGATGTGTCCTGGCTCCATTCCTTCCAGAGGAGCCATTAATGTGTAATCCCATTGGTTGGTCCTAATAGTCAGCGCGGTTGTGACGATGCTGTCGTAGTGCTGTTCGTTCTCTGCGCCTTTCAGCAATTGTCGACTTGTGGGTGCCTTTCCTGGTAGCATGGTGAGTCGTTCTGCTTGGAGATCCATGCGTCTCGGGGGTGGGGGGAATTTGAGGGGGGGGCTTGGTTCCGGGACGTCAGATTAAGATCAGCATTCTCCAAGGGGTTCCCAAGACCAAGGACAGTGAGCGCTTTTACAATGGTGCGGACTGAGGGTGCTTCTTTGTCCCACATAAATATCAGGCGGTTCGCCCATTATTGCTGAAGTCCCAGCAGTTTGCAGCAATGGGCGTCCAGCTCCTCCTCCCTATCGCCCCAGCTCATTTCCAGCAAGGCCACGCATTGTCCAATTTCGGCTACATCTCTCTTTATATGTTTAATATCGGAGGCCTTAGTGATGAAATATGTTCTCTGAGCTTGCCGGAGGCATTCCATAAAGGCACAGGGCACAGGGCCTGCATCTCATTTGAGTCTGTGGGAGGATCCACACCAGCCAAGATCCCTGGGAGGGTCAGGTTTTTTTGATGCAGCTTTTGCAAATATGTCCTTAAGCATCGTGTCTTACTGTGCCCAAGGCCCCTGTCTTCCCCCCTCCTCCATTTAAGCTCTCCCCTGGCACACTCCGCAGGGTCTACAGCGTTCAGTTTGCAGTGGCCTGGAAGGAGGCCCTGGCATGTCCCTGGGAAAGTGGGTGTTGGACCCGGCCTCATGGCGTGGTCCTACCCCTCCCGCATGGCGGGCCCAGGACGACATCGGCCCTCCCCCCAGCATCGGGCAGCCCTTTTGCCCGACACTGCACGCCCCAACATTGCTGGTCCGGCCACCATCCCGGACCCCCACTACCGACCTGGCTCCAGCGTGGGCCCCTCACGACCTAAGCACGAGGCCGCGCCCGACTCCATCTTGGGCCCACAACGTCACGACCACGTGGCCTCGGCCCCGGCCCAGGCCCCAGCGCAGCCCAGACATCGAGGCACCAAGATCCACCCAGGTGGTCGAGTGGCCACTCGACAGATCCCGGAGAAAAGGGTGTTTCGATAGCCCTCCAGCTGTCCCCGGACGCCTGGTTTCGATCACCCTACGGCCTCCCTGGGCGCTGGCTCCACCCGCCTGCTGGGTGTCTGGACACCATCATCCCAGGCCCTCTGACCCCAAGGCACGAGGGTCCGGACATCAAAGGACTCCAGTCCTATATCTGGGCCAGCCCTGGATTAGAAAGTCAGTTGTATCCTGGACTGGAAAGCCCTGCTGACGCTGTCACGGCCGACCCCAGAAGAACTCATTTCCTGGAACCTGAAGAGAGCTTGAGAGCCTGCTGGCGCTGCCGCGGCCCACCTTTGCCGAACCATCTTGAGAGCCTGCTGGCGCTGCCGCGGCCCACCTTTGCCGAACCATCTTGAAAGCCTGCTGGCGCTGCCGCGGCCCACCTTTGCCGAACCATCTTGAGAGCCTGCTGGCGCTGCCGCGGCCCACCTTTGCCGAACCATCTTGAGAGCCTGCTGGCGCTGCCGCGGCCCCCCTTTGCCGAACCATCTTGAAAGCCTGCTGGCGCTGCCGCGGCCCACCTTTGCCGAACCATCTTGAGAGCCTGCTGGCGCTGCCGCGGCCCACCTTTGCCGAACCATCTTGAGAGCCTGCTGGCGCTGCCGCGGCCCACCTTTGCCGAACAATCGTGAGAGCCTGCTGGCGCTGCCGCGGCTCAACCTCTCGGAACCCCCGGCTCGAGGATTGAGAGCTGTGCGCAGGGTATCCCTTCAGACACCCCAACCGAGACTGTCCCGCTTCCCTGATCCCCCGTTGTCGAGACTTTACAGACCCCTCGGTCTACTTGTACATACCGCTGGGAACCAGCGGCCTTTATTGCCTGATAAAGCTTACGAACTCGACCTCTGGTGTGGTGTCCATTTGTGGTGTGTGGTTACTCTGCTGTGCGATCCTAGGAGAGGGCCCTCACCCAGGAGGCCTCTCAGTAACGCTCGGCTACTTCTTGACGGAGAGGTGGACGTAGGGGTGGTCAGTCAGACATCTTCTGCCTCCCCCGGGGTCGCCTTTCTAACAGTGGGGGGTCCTCTTCTCCGTGCGGCAATGTGGGTCTGGTGGAGTTGACAACTGAGGGAAGGAGCTTCTCCTAGTTTTGCAAGGCGGTGTGCCGTGCTGTGGGCCTATACCGCTCTTATGGTTGAGCAGTTCAGACTAGAGTGAGAGGCCCACCAGGGAGACAATCACTGCTGTGGAATTCACAGGAGGCCCGGCCCTCAAGGGGTGAAGTTGGGGCTAGTCAAAGTCCTTATGAAGAAAGCTTGCTGGTAAGCAGTGTCGGGTAGCCCAATGGTTATGTGGGGGGGGGGCCTAAGCAGCCATGTGGTTTGCCAGGAATTGCACCAGGGATCCATCCAATGGCCGCCCTGGACTCCATGCCGCAGAGACACACTGCGTTGTCCTCATGGGTGGCGCCTCAGTGCAAACAGGCATAGGCCATGGTGTCATCTCTGGTCTATACCCGCTCCTTCAGGGCCCAGCCTGCTCCAGCAGGACCAGTTCAGTCCCAGTGCAAAGTGGCAGGCAGCACCAGGGAAGAAAGCTTGAGTAGAGGGGCTGTTGGCGGTGGCTGGCGATTTTGAGTGGAGGAGCTCCAGTGAATCGCTCCTAGCTGGCTGTCATCTTGGCCACCCCTCCTTGGGATTAGTTTTAATGGGGATTGTTGGAATTTCATTCTGTCCTGGGGCAGGATCTTTATGGCTTGTGGCAACTAACTTAGTGAATGTTCTCTGTATGCCCAGCATGTCAGGAAGTTTAAAGAGCACTTTGGAAGCTAAGTATTGATAACTGATGAGGTTAGTATGGTTTGAAACTTGGCGCTAGCTTTCATTTTTGTGATAATGTAAGAAAGGTTCAGAACAGATTATACACACAGGAAAACATGTTATAATGTTAGCTGATTTTCATCCATCAAATCAAGGCAAAGGACAAAGTTTTCAACAAGTTGTTACATGAAAAGACATAATTCTTTTAGTAGCAATGGAAATGTGAATATTGATTAAATTCCCAATATGCTGAATTAATAAAACATTATAGGCTTCAGATGTGAAGTATGGTGATGTGCTATGCATTATCTAGATCTGCATTCTGACAAAAGAAGCCGAAATTGCCTTAAACAGCCAAAAATGAATAACTGTATCAGTACAAGTATAGGCCCAAATATTATGGAGCAGGTGCAGAAAAATAAGAAAAATAATGCATGCCTAATGCCAACTTTGCCTGAGAGCACCCATTTTAACTCGGGAATGCTTCAGCTGAAAATTCAAAACATTTGTCAATAGACAGCATGGAAAAGCTGAGATTTCCTTTACCATTATGTTAAAAGGTTGTAGAAATTTGATGAATTAGAAAATTCTGCTTCTCGCACAGCCAGATTAGAAAAAAATCTTTGAGCCTGTGCAAAGCACAAAATATTGCAAAGTAATTTTACAACACAATGTAAGTGTTGAACAGGGTCTAGGAAATGGTGAAAAAAGAAAGGTGATGGACTTTGTTTGACCTAGGTTGGCAGGGTATGCCCAGATGTGGGTCCCTTGCTCGCTTTGCCACTGGTTTCAAGCTAGCCTGGCTGATGAGGGGTGTTAACCCGAAGCCGGTCCCAGGATGCTTGTTTCCAGTTCAGGGAAGACCT
Organism: Lissotriton helveticus; assembly: GCF_964261635.1. Classification (NCBI taxonomy): domain Eukaryota; kingdom Metazoa; phylum Chordata; class Amphibia; order Caudata; family Salamandridae; genus Lissotriton; species Lissotriton helveticus. Next base: position 583,493,579 of record NC_136061.1, on the reverse strand, counting down.
GGCTTGGCATTTTGGGCTGGGCTGGGCTGGACTGTTCCCATGAGGCAAAGGGTCAAGACTGATTTGCATATAGCTGGGTCTGAACTGAGGTGGCGAAGTGATGAGGGGTGCTACCCTGAAACCGGTCTGAGGATGCTTGTTTCCAGTTCAGGGAAGACCTGGCTTGGCAGTTCCGGCTTGACTGTTCCCGTGAGGAACAGAGTCAAGACTGATTTGCATATAGCTGGGTCCGAACTGGTGTGGCAAAGTGAGCTAAAGAACAATGATGGATTCAACCCAGATCTGTGACTAGGGGTGAGTGTCTGGAAAGTTTCAGTGCTCTGTCCATCATCTCCTAGTGTTTGCTTTATCTCAGAAATCTTAACTGGCCTTTAAAAGAGATGAAGAATTCTTTTTTCAAGTATAGTTAGAAACCCCCCACAAAAAAGAGCCTTCAAATAATATCCCAAACAAAAACAATATGCTGCTTACAGTGGGCTGTCTACAGGTCAGGCCTTATGGCTGACATCCCCTACCTACTATGGAAGGCTGTACATAATGGAGGCTCAATGCCAACGGAGGGTTGGGTGCAGGACCTAACAGGAAGCCAGGCCCTGCCACCCACAACTGCTGCACACTGCAGAAGAATGTGTGAGGTTTGGGTAGGCCACCTGAGAAGGGTGGGGGTGCGGGGCTGTTTCTATTGGCTATGGCAATGCTTATTGGTAGCAAGCAAGGACAGTGCTGTTGTGGTGCTGAGTGATGATGTGGTTGGGCTGAGTGATGTGGTGGTGTATTAGAGTGATGTTTTGTTGTATTAGAGTGATGTGGTGGTGTCCCAGAGTGATGTGGTGGTGTCCCAGAGTGATGTGGTGGTGTCCCAGAGTGATGTGGTGGTGTCCCAGAGTGATGTGGTGGTGTCTCAGAGTGATGTGGTGGTGTCTCAGAGTGATGTGGTGGTGTCTCAGAGTGATGTGGTGGTGCCCCTGACTTATGTGGTGGTGTCCCTGGGTGATGTGGTGGTGTCCCTGGGTGATGTGGTGGTGTCCCTGGGTGATGTGGTGGTGTCCCTGGGTGATGTGGTGGTGTCCCTGGGTGATGTGGTGGTGTCCCTGGGTGATGTGGTGGTGTCCCTGGGTGATGTGGTGGTGCCCCTGAGTGATGTGAGGGTGCCCCTGGGTGATGTGGTGGTGTCCCTGAGTGATGTGGTGGTGTCTCTGGTGGTGTCCCTGAGTGATGTGGTGGTGTCTCTGGTGGTGTCCCTGAGTGATGTGGTGGTGTCTCTGGTGGTGTCCCTGAGTGATGTGGTGGTGTCCCTGAGTGATGTGGTGGTGTCCCTGAGTGATGTGGTGGTGTCCCTGAGTGATGTGGTGGTGTCCCTGAGTGATGTGGTGGTGTCCCTGAGTGATGTGGTGGTGTTCCTGAGTGATGTCCCCGAGTGATGTGGTGGTGCCTCCGAGTGATGTGGTGGTGCCTCCGAGTGATGTGGTGGTGCCCCCGAGTGATGTGGTGGTGCCCCCGAGTGATGTGGTGGTGCCCCCGAGTGATGTGGTGGTGCCCCCGAGTGATGTGGTGGTGTCCCTGAGTGATGTGGTGGTGCCCCTGAGTGATGTGGTGGTGTCCCTGAGTGATTTGGGGGTGCCCCTGGGTGATGTGGTGGTGTCCCTGAGTGATGTGGTGGTGTCCCTGAGTGATGTGGTGGTGTTCCTGAGTGATGTGGTGGTGTTCCTGAGTGATGTCCCCGAGTGATGTGGTGGTGCCCCCAAGTGATGTGGTGGTGCCCCCGAATGATGTGGTGGTGCCCCTGAGTGATGTGGTGGTGCCCCTGAGTGATGTGGTGGTGCCCCTGAGTGATGTGGTGGTGCCCCTGAGTGATGGGTGGTGCCCCTGAGTGATTTGGTGGTGTCCCCGAGTGATGTGGTGGTGTCCGTGAGTGATGTGGTGGTGTGCCTGAGTGATGTGGTGGTGTGCCTGAGTGATGTGGTGGTGTTCCTGAGTGATGTGGTGGTGTCCCCGAGTGATGTGGTGGTGTCCCCGAGTGATGTGGTGGTGTCCCCGAGTGATGTGGTGGTGTTCCTGAGTGATGTCCCCGAGTGATGTGGTGGTGTTCCTGAGAGATGTGGTGGTGCCCCTGAGTGATGTGGTGGTGTCCCTGAGTGATGTGGTGGTGTCCCTGAGTGATGTGGTGGTGTCCCTGAGTGATGTGGTGGTGTCCCTGAGTGATGTGGTGGTGTCCCTGAGTGATGTGGTGGTGTCCCTGAGTGATGTGGTGGTGTCCCTGAGTGATGTGGTGGTGTCCCTGGTGGTGTCCCCGAGTGATGTGGTGGTGTCCCTGAGTGATGTGGTGGTGCCCCTGAGTGGTGCCCCCGAGTGATGTGGTGGTGTCCCTGAGTGATGTGGTGGTGTCCCCGAGTGATGTGGTGGTGTCCCCGAGTGATGTGGTGGTGTCCCCGAGTGATGTGGTGGTGTTCCTGAGTGATGTCCCCGAGTGATGTGGTGGTGTTCCTGAGAGATGTGGTGGTGCCCCTGAGTGATGTGGTGGTGTTGCTGAGTGACTTGGTGGTGTTGCTGAGTGATGTGGTGGTGTTCCCGAGTGATGTGGTGGTGTTCCCGAGTGATGTGGTGGTGTCCCCGAGTGATGTGGTGGTGTCCCCGAGTGATGTGGTGGTGTCTCCGAGTGATGTGGTGGTGTTCACGAGTGATGTGGCGGTGTCCCCGAGTGATGTGGCGGTGTCCCCGAGTGATGTGGTGGTGTCCCCGAGTGATGTGGTGGTGTTCTCGAGTGATGTGGTGGTGTCCCTGAATGATGTGGTGGTGTCCCTGAATGATGTGGTGGTGTCCCTGAGTGATGTGGTGGTGCCCCTGAGTGATGTGGTGGTGTCCCTGAGTGATGTGGGGGTGTTCACGAGTGATGTGGGGGTGTTCACGAGTGATGTGGTGGTGTCCTCGAGTGATGTGGTGGTGTCCTCGAGTAATGTGGTGGTGTCCCCGAGTGATGTGATGGTGTCCCCGAGTGATGTGGTGGTGTCCCCGAGTGATGTGGTGGTGTCCCCGAGTGATGTGGTGGTGTCCCCGAATGATGTGGTGGTGTTCCCGAGTGATGTGGTGGTGTTCCTGAGTGATGTGGTGGTGTCCCCGAGTGATGTGGTGGTGTCCCTGAGTGATGTGGTGGTGTCCCCGAGTGATGCGGTGGTGTCCCGAGTGATGCGGTGGTGTCCCGAGTGATGCGGTGGTGTCCCCGAGTGATGCGGTGGTGCCCCCGAGTGATGCGGTGGTGTCGCCGGGTGATGTGGTGGTGCCCTCGAGTAATGTGGTGGTGTCCTCGAGTGATGTGGTGGTGTCCTCAAGTGATGTGGTGGTGTCCTCGAGTGATGTGGTGGTGTCCTCGAGTGATGTGGTGGTGTCCTCAAGTGATGTGGTGGTGTCCTCGAGTGATGCGGTGGTGTCCTCGAGTGATGTGGTGGTGTCCCAGAGTGATGTGATGGTGTCCCCGAGTGATGTGGTGGTGCCCCCGAGTGATGTGGTGGTGTCCCCGAGTGATGTGATGGTGTCCCCGAGTGATGTGGTGGTGCCCCTGAGTGATGTGGTGGTGCCCCTGAGTGATATGGTGCCCGTGAGTTATATGGTGGTGTCCGTGAGTGATGTGGCGGTGTCCGTGAGTGATGTGGCGGTGTCCGTGAGTGATGTGGTGGTGTGCCTGAGTGATGTGGTGGTGCCCCTGAGTGATGTGGTGGTGCCCCTGAGTGATGTGGTGGTGCCCCTGAGTGATGTGGTGGTGCCCCTGAGTAATGTGGAGGTGCCCCTAAGTAATGTGGAGGTGCCCCTGAGTAATGTGGAGGTGCCCCTGAGTGATGTGGTGGTGTCCCTGAGTGATGTGGTGGTGTCCCTGAGTGATGTGGTGGTGTCCCTGAGTCATGTGGTGGTGCCCCTGAGTGATGTGGTGGTGCCCCTGAGTGATGTGGTGGTGCCCCTGAGTGATGTGGTGGTGTCCCTGAGTGATGTGGTGCAGCAGCACAGAGACTGAAGGTAAGAACAAGCAGGATTGAGTGCTACAAAGCGCGTTCAGTTTATAAAAGCACAGAATGATGGAGCCAGGAAAAAGCAAGGGGAAACAGGAAAACACAGGGACAGTGTCTAATGATAGAGGCAGCGAGGGCTGGGGCTTCGACAGTAATCAAGTACGGGGTCGAGAAGTCACTGAATGGGTGAACACGGAAAACACCCAGGGCCTAGGAAGGAAGATGCAAGCACACGGGAGAGCAGGCAGATGGGGCTTGGACAGCAATCAAGTACGGGGTAGAGAAAGCACTGAATGGGAGAACACGGAAAACACCCAGGGCCAAGGAAGGAAGATGCAAGCACACGGGAGAGTAGGCGGAGACAAGCTCTCTGCATTGCTATGGCGGGGAGCGGGAGCGCATTCCTTTGAAGTCTGATGCGGGGGCGGGGGAGCGGCAGCCTTTGAAGTCTGATTGGGGGAGCAGCAGCCTTTGAAGTCTGATGCGAAGCACTGACAAATGGTCGTGTGTGACGTGGCTGGCGTTGATCATAGATCACATGAACTGTGTCTAATCCGCTGTTTTGGTAGACTGTTCTTTTCCCCTTACTATAATCTCGCCGGAGCAATGCGCAAGCGCATTGGCTCAGGCGAGACCTAAAAACTAATGATATTCACTGAAAAAAACTACAGTCAAAGGCTAATTATGGTTCAGCGAACATAAACCAAAAGAGGTCTGAAATTTGGGAGGCACAGTATGCAATATTCAATGCATGCTCAGTAGCTACTTAGCTGCTAAAAGAAGAAAGGCTGTCTCGCTGCTTAATGGGAGTATGGAGAATCAGACAGGGCAGTGTTGGGTCTTGAATACTGTATTGCTCTATTTAGACAGCCTTTCTTTCTTAGGCAAATACTGCCATAAAAGTTCACATAAATACAATTGACATAAAAAACTTTAAAAACAGTAAAACCAATACTATAAAAAAGTAAAAGCTATTATAAGGCCATTTTGAACAGTGCTTATCAATAGACAGTGTTTGTCTAAGGATTTCATGAAACACACTACAGTGATATGCCTTATATTTCTGAATTATAGTGAAGAATTGACAGCTTGTTAAGAAGGGCTTTGTGGTTTAAAGGTTTGACTAGAACATTTGTCTAGGTCACATTGCTAGTAGCAACGGCGAGCAGTGCAATACAGTATTCAGGACCCAATACTGCTCTGTCTGATTCTCCATACCTTCCAAGGTACCACAAAAGTAGCACCAATATCTCCAATCTGCCAGAAAGGCTCAAGACTCTGTCTGTTTTTTCAGCACATATATTCAAGAACAGGCAGCTATATCAGCATGATCCCGTCCTTAAAATCACACAAGCAATGAGGAGCCCTGCATTGGCAACATCTCTCCCACCATGGGATACCAGGACCCCCGCCCGTCACACCCCACCATGTTTCTGGGAACTGGTAGCAGATCATGCAAGGCAGATTTCCAGGATACTGGTCTGAAGCAAGGCACCCTTTTGAATATTCCTTTCCTGAATCTTTCTCTACCTCTCTCCTCCATTCTAAATTTGAGTACTACAGTAAAGCAGTCCTATAATACGGGGGGTGGATTTGGTGAAAAATTGGTATTGGGTGTGGTTATTTGAAGGTATTGTGATGTCAGACACGCTTGTTCGCCGTTCAGAGCTATACTCTTTTTGAGGAAGATTTCTACCTTAATAACATTTTATTAAAAAATAAACAGTGGTATGAAGCAACCATATGTGCTGTTTCACCAACCTTTGTGAACTTTCTTAAGCATGCATGTTTCTTCATCAGAAACCAACATACTAATTTGCTAAATCTGTCAGGGACATATATTTAACAACAATTCATTTAATTAGTCTCACCTAAATTATCATTCTATTTCACACAATATTTTAATGTGTCGGGTACATAATGGTGTCAATCAAATACCACCTGCCCTTCCTAAAAAAAAAAAACTCTTGGCCCAGATGTTCCACATTTAAAATTGTGAGGGATGTCCACCCTTCTTTATTATGAAAACTGTGAGATTAATAGCTTTTTCTAAGGTTGATTTTTTTTAAATTCCAACATCACTCTTTTACTGAACCACAGGGTGGAAAATAGAATCTTGGGATGGTGGATATGCTGTGTGGGGAATGCAGGCTTAGGGTCCACGTCACCATCAGTCACATTGAATATACCCATGGTTGACAATTAAAAAAGTCTTAATGATGCATTTTATGAGCATAGCCACTCATTGCAGAATAATGGAAAGAATGTGAATCTAGAATAGGTCATTTCTCAAAAATACAATTAAAACTAAGCTGAACACGGGTTTGTCACTGTCATGTGAAAAAGAAGCGGACAGCCTCAGCAAGCTGAAATTATTGAGGAACATACAGATTTTCAGAAAAACCCCAGCCCTCCAAAACATTCAGTTATATAAGTGACCTCTTACTTGGGCTACATCGTACTATTGTTGTGGACTACCAAGTGGTTAACAATAGTCAATCATTTGATTGTGATCCCCACACTGGTGCATAAAACAATGCCAACCATAAACAGAACTACTATTGAGAGCAGAATCCCGAATATATTTTACAGTAGTGTTAGAAAACATCACTTAATATGCTTGCTGATCCGGAGTCACTAAAGACCACAGCCCCTCTCGGACACATTTTTGGCTAGTGACTTTATGGTCAGTGAATGAGATCTTCCAGCTTAAGTGGCTTTCATAATTCATATGATTTTTGAAACTTTACCTGCGCTGGGACTGCATTGAACATGGAACATCTAAATGACAGCAAACAATCTCCCAAGAATATTTTAGATCAGCTGTGATTTGTATATTGGTTTATTTTTACCCTGGTTAGAATAGCTTTACGCTGGCTTTGCTGCTGAACGGATCTGCTAAAAAACTGAATGTTGGATGTTCAAATGCGTTTAACAACTTGGCCCTACACCACTTCCCTACATGGATCAGACTACATTAGCATTCCAACGATCTCAGAAGCCAAGACAAAAAGCTATTCTATGCCTCAATGAGCAATGAGTTACCATTGTAGCATTAGCCTCTAGATTTTCTTTTAGCATGCTGTGACGTTGGGTTCTTGTTCGTTCCCATCGGTTTGTCAACAGTCCCCTGTGTGGTCCACTTTGGCAGTCCTTCATCGAAGTCTGATTTGTGTCTGAATCGTCAAGAAAGATCATCGTTTCTAATGTTTCAGCTGCATCTCCTGTAATGCTTCATTTTACTGGCATATTCAAAGGTGATACCAAAGGGAAAGGTCTAGCTAACTGTGATATTCAACATCTGTTTATCAGTGACAGGGTGGAATGACATCCTGTGCTCCAATGTGGCCAGAGCAATGTTGTAGTAGAGGGCACACTCATGGCCTTAGAAAGAAATCTTAGTCAATGTCCTTACAGCCTAAAAGACATTCTTATTCTCTCTGAAACAGTGACATTTCCAGACGACGTTCTGAGGACCACGAATATTTGTGTATTTTAGTCAGCCTACTGGGAGGGCCTTTTCTAGGTGGACCTCTGGGTGATCACCACCTAATATGGAAGACATTAAAACCACCATTAGGGCCTGCATATGCAATCCATCCAAACGGATGTAGGTATTCACCGGATGTGACCGAAATAGCATATGTCAATGACTCCAAAATAGACCTGGGTCTCCTTCATGTTTGGAGCCAGCGAGAGGTCTGCATGTTGGGTAATTCATACCACTGCCCTGGACCGATCATTTTCTAATACCCTTTGCATGGTCCACAAGCACTCCCCCCACCCTACAAAATCATAATAAACGCTGGGGAAGAAAATGGTCTCGCTCCCGCTCCCCAAGTGGACACTGACCCTCAACGAACATCTACCTCTGAAGGTGACTAACCCCAACACAGCTACTGTCAATTTTGACAACTGGATTTCTTGTATTCTTGATCAAGTCCTTCCGAAGGAATCCTTGCACTTGATAAAAAGATCCAAAGTCGCCCCCTGGTACTCCCCTGCCCTCAGAACCATGAAGCAATCTTGCCGCAAACTAGAGAGAGCATGGAGACATGATTACTCACTCTCTAAGAAAGCAGAGTACAGAGCCGCAATAAAGCTCTACAAAAATGAGATAAAATCTGCACAAGCTCAATTTTATGATTCCAAAATTAACCTAGCTGCAAATTCCCCTAAAGAAATTTTTAAAATAGCCAAATCTTTAATTTCTCCCCCCCCCCGGAGCGTCTCTCATCGGATGGCGCACAATCCCGTTGTAATAACCTGGCCACCTACTTCTCTCAGAAGATTCAGACCATTTATTCCTCATTCACCAGTGGTAATGATGATATGGAATCTACCATCACAATTGAGCCTGACCTTCCTGCCCCCTGCTCGCTGGACAAATTCCCCCTTCTAGACTCCATCACATTAGACAGAATTATTCCCAAAGTCACCTCTGGATCTCCCAATGACCCAGCACCACCGCAGACCCTTATCAAGGTCATTGACGCCATTCGCCCGGTCATCCTGGATGTTCTTAACGCCTCCATCATCACTAATTCCGTCCCAGCCCCTTGGAAGTGTGCGATGGTCAAGGCCCTACTAAAAAAGCCTACTCTGGACCAGAACAACTTGGCCAACTTCCGCCCAATTTCCTTACTTCCTTGGATGAGCAAACTGCTTGAGAGGCACGTGAACATCATATTAGCAGATTATTTGGAATCTAATAATCTGCTATGTGCCTCTCAGACAGGGTTCCGCCCTCAGCACGGAACCGAAACTGCCATTTTAGCAGTGACGGAAGAAACTAGAGCTGTGCTGGACCGCGGAGGAAAAGCAGCCATTATATTACTCGATCTCAGCGCCGCGTTCGACACGGTTAACCATGCCACTTTATTACATCGTCTAAAAGTCATGGGCGTGTCGGGCGCGGCACTGGAATGGCTGTCCTCCTTCCTGGATGAGCGATTCTTCCAGGTGTTTGAGGACGAGGTAGTCTCCCCCAAGCATCCTCTTAGCTGTGGGGTTCCTCAGGGCTCCTCCCTGAGCCCCACACTTTTTAATGTCTATATGCAACCTCTAGCAGGGATAGTCCATCCCTTCGGGGTGCGTATTGTCACCTACGCGGACGATACCCAATTGGTGGTCTCTCTTGACCACTCGGAGGGATCGTCCATCACCCTGGGCCCCTGTCTGGAGGCTGTTGCTAAGTGGATGCAACTCTCCTGTCTCAAACTTAACAGCGAGAAGACGGAGATTATGCTACTGGGCAACCCTCCTCTGACTCCTGTGGCTTCCATCTGGCCCACATGTCTCGGCGTTCCTCCACCCCCTAAACATCAGATAAAGAGCCTTGGTATTTGGCTTGATAAAGCGCTAGACTTTTCGGTCCAAGCCACCAAAACAGCCTCCACATGTGTAGGGCTCATGAAAATGCTCCGCAAAGTGCTCCCTCTGCTTCCTTTCCAGGCGAGGAGAGTCATGGTTCAGGCCCTGATACTCTCCCGCCTGGATTATGGAAATGCTTTATATCTAGGAGCCCCGGCAGCAGTGACCTACAGGCTTCAAGTCACGCAAAACTGTGCCGCCCGATTACTGTTCAACATCCCCCGTTGGCAGTCAGCCAAGAAAGCCCTAAAAGACCTTCATTGGCTTCCAGTGGCTGTTAGAGCACAGTTTAAGGCCATGTGCATTGTGCACAAATCCTTCCACCGAACAGGCCCTGCCATCTTGTTTCCCTTAGTTGTGCCCTACGCCCCCTCCAGAGCCTTACGTTCTGGGTCACTGCATCTAGCGACCACAACTAAAATCAACAAAGCCCGGTGGGGCGGTCGTTCCTTCTCTCACACGGCCGTGAGGCTTTGGAACTCTCTTCCCTTGGCTCTTAGAGAGAACACCAACCGGATGGCATTCAGGAAAGCGCTGAAAACTCATCTGTATGCAAAAGCGTGTTAATCCTCCCGGTAGCTCGCCACAGTAATCAGTCTAAAGCGCTGCGAGGCCTCCGGGTAGTTTTTGAGCACTATACAAATATAATTTTTCATTTCATTCATTTCAATGAGGGCCTCATAGTTGACGAGAAGAAAGCCATCCTTAGGAGAATGAGCCCAAAGCTTGCAGAATTGGTGAATACAGAGGCAGAAGGAGAACATGGAGGCCTTTACTTTGGACACAATCTTATTTAGTAATTGGGCAAATACGTGTCTCACTTTACTTTTACGGCCTTAAGCAAAGCCCAGTAATATTAGAGGCATGTGTTTGGGTCACGTCTTTTTGGAAGGTCCAACAAGAGGGGACTGGCTGCTGGCTGAGGAAAAAAGTCCTGATTCTATTCCCAAAATCAGTACACTCGAGGCTCCAGAGGTTATGGACGAGGTTTACAAACCTCACTTTTTACCCACAGAGGGGTAAATCAAGATCTAGAGGAGAAAGTGTGTGATTCCAAGGGTCAACATTTGAAGGTAGGTGGAGATATTTGTGCTGGTTCTTACCTAGTAAAGATTGCCAGAAGGTTGAAACTTTTCCTTCACAGGTGAGGAGAGATAACAAACGACCCCTGGGTTTTAGGGGCTGTATCCGGCTTCAACATAGATTTCTGGGAAACCCCTATTCAGACTTCTAAACCCTGAGAGATTGTCTTCGACAAAGAGAGAATGGATTTGGTGGATGTGGAGCTTTCCCAGATGTTGCAAAAGGATGCAATAGTAAAAGTGGTAGCAGCACACGATGGAGTTGTAAGCGCAATTTTTCTCGTGAAAAAATAAGGACAAGCGGTGGCGCACAGTTATAATGTTAAGGGACTTCAACAAATACTTTGTCTATCACCACTTCAAGATGGAGGGAGTCCAATGTCTACGGGATACCCTGCAGGAAAAACATTAGTTATTAAGGCTGGACATAAAGGATGCGTATTTCATGATCCCTATCGCAAAGAGTTCACAGTAATTTCTCAGATTCAGATGCAGAATGATCTACCAGTTCCACTGTCTTCCCTTTGGGTTTTCCTCTGCTCCGTGGTGTTTTACCAAGGTTCTAGGACCCATTGTGGCCTTCTTTAGGGAGAGAGGGATTTGGCTTGTAATATATTTGGATGACATTCTGTTGATGTGTCAGACAGAGCTACTGGTTCAGCTAGGTGTAACAGAGGAACTCTTGGAGAGCTTGGGTTTCATTATCAATGTGGAGAAATCAATACCGATACCCAGTCAGTCCTTGGAGTTTCTAGTCTTTCAGTTAGATACTCTACAATCCCTGCTTCTTTTGCCTTAGAAAAGATAAAGACGGGAATCGGAGCCTTGGGCGATGGAGAGACCGCTGCAGTGGGGACGAACTCGGCTGGTGAGACAGGTATGAAACCCGGACTGGAGCAACCCAGTTAGGAACAGGAACAAGACTCCCAAACGGAGCTACAACATACCGAGGGGTACTCTCAACTGCCATCGCCGCTGATACCCCCAGAGATGTTGGGATACCTGGGGGAGATAGCAAGTGGGGATACAAGTCTTGAGGAAAGTGGTGATCGGCTTCCCGGGTCTAGTATGACAGGCAATAATGGTCCAGCTGTCAATGAGGAAGCTGTGGAAAGTGGGGAAACGGATAAATTAGGCAATCATTAACCCTCTACTATAGGTGATACCTTACATCTGGTCATACCTCAGGATTATTCAATAAGTCAAACATTAATGCTGTTATGGTCTGAAACTGCCCCAGGCTCCCCAGAGGGGGACAAGTTTTTCTCACTCAATGATGATTCCGATTCCCTTGTACTTAGTGAGTTTAACACCTCCTATGAGACAGACCCTGGGGGATCCTCCACCATGCAAAGAGCGCCTCGCAATAGGCCTTCGGCTTTGAGACGACGGTCAAAGTCTAAAACTAGCCCTGAAAAGTCTGATTGGGCAACTGCACATAAACTTGAATGGGACTACTCCATCACCAGTATGTCGTATGAAAGTGACATACAGACTGCTGTGCAAGTAAGACCCGATGGCACTGAATCCTCTGATCCACCTACGCCTACGCTAGAACTACTATATTTCACTCAAACAAATGCAGGGGGAGGCTAGATTGGAGAGCCAGAGGTTACTGCAAGCCACAAAAAAACTGAAGGGTTTGATGTGCAAGGTAATAAGTTGTGCTCTGAGATGACAGTAAGGGTCACCCATATGGAGGAAAGAATGGCTGTTCTGGGGGAGGATGTTGTTAAGTTACAGGTCTTCAAGGAATCGCAGAAAAAGCAGTCATTGGATATCTGCTTGAAGACGTTGTAAATAGGCAGCACAGAAACAATGTAATGTAATGTAATGTAAAACATACTTATATAGCGCATACTGTCACCCAAAGGGTATCCTGGCGCTTTGACTCCATTTACATCACAAGCAGAGAGGGATCACACAGCCCTAGGAAAAAGATGGGACTTCAGCCCCTTTTTAAAAAGAGACAGTTCGTCAAGATTCCTTAGGGAAAGTGGAAGAGAGTTCCACAGTTTAGCAGCAGTGAAGCCAAATGGGCGGCCACCCATCCGTGTCCTCAGGATTCGGGGAACTACCGCCAGATAAGCAGAAGAAGAGCGTAGGAGTCTAGCTGCGGAATACCATTTAAATAAATTCTGAAGTGCAATAGGCCCCAGACCATGAAGTGCTCTGAAGACAATGCAAGAGGCCTTAAAGCAGATCCACTGATGTATAAGCAGCCAATGAAGGTCCCTAAGTGCCAAAGATGACGAGGCAGAACGCATCCACGAGAGGGCCAACTTGGCTGCCATATTCTGGATCCGCTGTAATTTTCTAATCAAGGAACTAGGGCCGCCTAGAAGCAGTGCATTACAATAGTCAAGTCTACGGAGTATGATGCTGCGCACTACCTCAGGTCTGGCCGATGCAGGTAACATGGGGAGGATCTTACGCAACATTCTTAGCAACATCATACAGGTGCCAACGGTCTTGTTCACAAAGGCATCCAACTGTAGATGTGGGCCAAAGACAACACCCAGATTGCGAGCAGCGTCCGCTGGTTTGACAGTGACTGAGGTAGTGGGAGGCCAGAAATCGGCAGGCAGAGGGCGAGGAATTTTATCTAGAGAACAATGCAACACCTCTGTCTTTGATCCGTTAAACTGAAGGGAATTTTCCCTCAGCCAGTTCGCAGTGGCTAGCATGCAGCAATGAAAGGTCTCTGTGGCGACAGCCTCCTAACCTTCAAAAGAGAAGATAAGTTGCGTGTCATCCGCATAGTTTATTACAGTGATGCCAAAAGATTTAATCAACCTGACCAGAGGACATAGATCAAGATTAAATAAGATGGGGCTGATCGCTGACCCCTGGGGAACACCTTGCCCTACCATTCTAGTATTGGACCTAAATGGAGGCAGGGTCACCACTTGGTGTCTATTGTGGAGGTAAGAGACCAACCAATCCCGAGCCGAACCAACTACCCCATTATCTTCCAATCTTCTGATCAGAGTAGAGTGATTCACTGTGCTGTGTATTCACTCATCTTTGTCACATTTGTCTACGTCTAGGAAGTTATTTGGTGTGGGATTTGGTGGTGTATTATGAGAGGGGGGGTTAGAGAAACAGCGGCGACTCGAGATGTGAGCTCAGCTGTCATACATAGGTCATGTTTGACCTACCTGCCTGTAAGGGTTGTGGGGGGTTGTTGGGGTGGGGGTGGCTTCAAAGCAGTGGGTGGGGTGGGTGAGGGCACAGCACAGTATTACATAGCACAGTACACAAGGGATTTTGTGGTATTTGGTTTTCTAAGAAGGAGGAGAATGAGCTCAGATGGATTTAATTTGGATGAACCAAAGAAGTATTTGGGTTGCTGTTTAGAAGGAAACGTGTTTGGATAAATGAATCTTCGAATTACCTCAATAAATGTTTGTGGGCTAAATGATCAGGGTAAAAGGCAACGGGCTGCAATCTTACTTAAATCACTGCGTATAGATATCCTATGCATCCAAGAGACTCACATAGAGGGCACCAGGGGTAATCTATTGGATCAACTTTTGGTCAATACTAAGCATGGGACTCGAACGAGCGGGGTCGCCATCATCACCATGAGAAGGGACATTATATTTAAAAGGAAGGTGGCTAATAAGTGGGGCCGCTGGGCAATGGTAGAATGCTTATTGGGAGGTGAAACATCTACAGTCTGCTCAGTATGTGGGTCCACTGGGGATGATCCTGAGGTGTTTGAATTTTTGGATACTGAGTTAGCAACATGGCCTACTCCAGTAATAATGTGTGCGGATTTTAATATCAACAGGCTGGGTGGGCTGTGGGGTAGTGTAGGAGGTGGGTATTCTGGCCGTCACAGGAAGGTCTATAAAGCCCTTACAAATTTAGTAAGGAATTATGGACTAACTGATATCTGGCCCTATTTAAAGTCTGAAGATCCTGGCAGCACATTTTATTCGGCCCCCCATAAGGCTCTCTTTAGATTGGACTACTTTTTTTCTTCACAATGTTTGTTGGCAAAGGCTTGGATAAAGAAATATCCTTGGGTACTGTCAGATCATAACCCGTTAGTCCTTACGGTTGGCTTTACGGGGGGTGAGGACCATACGGGCCTGAACGTTTGAAAGGGGGTTGTTACAAGAGCAAGAATATATACTCCATATGAAAGATTGGATTAAGGAATTTTGGGATTTTAATAGGGACATTGCAAGCGTCGGGGTAGTTTTGGGACACTTTTAAAGCGGGGGTCAGTGGTGAGACCCTGAGCTATAGTTTACTTCAGCAGAAGAAGGCGGCTCTGCGATGGGAAGCAATATGTAAGACTTTGTTTGGGATTGAGGAGGAGCTAGCAACTGCTATAAATATGGGTAATCCAACTGATGATATACTGCCCCGGTTGGCCTTAGCAAAGAAAACTAGTGTTTTTCAGTGTATACCAGTCGTTAATCCAAAACTCCGTTCTCTCTCCATATACGTCCATAGGCACCAAACCACGGGTTTGCCCATGAAAACCCACATTAATAAAAGATAAGTCCCAGCCTCGAAGAAATTAATTTTCTGAGTGGAAGACTTCTCGGAAATGGTTCAAGAAGCAGATTTAAACGCTTGTTTTAAGGTCAAGGCGGTTTTGATGTCAATCGCCTCGCCAGTCTAATGCCACCCCTGAAACAAAATCATAGGATATATACATACATAAATTAAAAACAGGATTTAGGAAGTTCTTTATATCGATTTGAAAGTGCAGTTGTTATTCACATTTTGCTATCACTCACCACAGCATAGAGCATGGTGCAATGGATCAGCCTACTTCAGCCATTGGCACCCGCACACTATGAGTGTTGGCATTTTGTCTGATCATATGTGCATAGTACACTGAACAAGCATTGGCATAGCCAATAGGTCTGGCCTTTGGGACCTTAAAAGTGCTTAGCCATGCAACACTTGATGTTGTTGCACCAAGGATATTGTGCTAGATAACTAAACACTAGTAAGGTCCCAAAGGCGAGACCTACTGGCTATGCCAATGCTTGTTTCACTTTACTAGAGTTAGATGCCCTCGGTGTGACTCATTGGAGGCTGACTTAGCCCATATGTTCGCGTCCTGTCTACATCTTGAGATTTTACCAAACTCCGTAGAGAAATGTATGGATCAGACATTAGAAGTGAAAGCTGTGCTAACCCCAGCGTTAATATTTCTAGAGGTTGGCAGTACTGGAGAGCGAGATACAGACCACCGACTTCTATTCTTGGCTATGGCTGTTGTCCGGATATGCATAGCCTCGGCCTGGCTAGACCCAGAAGCCCCAACATTTCAGCAATGGCTCGCTAGGCTGCTGGGTATGTTTAACCTAGAAAGAGGTATGTATGAGAGAAGGGGCAGAAGAGAGAGATTGTCCGGCAGGCGTATCTGTGCTCCTATTCTAGGATGGAATGAGGCTCAGGTAACTAACGGTCCATGATTTATTATAGCTTTGGGGCTAAGGTTTATTGCTTCTATGGATCTATCTTCCTATTCAGATTCTATCTGATATTAATGCCTGTTTTGGCTAAGATTGTTGTTCTTTTTTTTATAATTTTGTTGGAATAATGTGTAAATTGTGTCATTCAATATTATTTACTTATATAGCTAACTTTTCTGGTAAAAATGAATTAATTTTTGTATTACAAATTGAATATCCCTCATGTTTAAAATATTTGTTTAACTGCGTGCTGTTATACATAAAAGTATAATAAAAATATATAAAAAAAAAGATAACAAAAATAAAGAAGGAAGTGAGATACATTTTAGGGAAAGAGGTTGTGGCTCACAGAGAGTTAGCAAGGACCATTGGTCTCCTGTCCTTTTTAATACAGGCTATTTCCCCATGCCCCTCTGCATTACAGGCCCCTGCAAAGATTAAAGACAATTTGTTTACGTGCCTTTGGTATGCAGGATCAATAAGTTTATCTCCAGAGGGTCGTTTGGACCTGGAATGGTGTAAGAACAGCCAAGAGTGTAGGAACAGCAAAGCAATTTTTGGGAATGTGACCGAGTTTACCTTGGATACAGATGCCAGTTGTCTGGGCTGGGGAGCCTGCTTGAACAACCTAGGCACAGGGAGACGCTGGTCAGGTCTAAAGAGTTAATTGCACATAAATTGCTTGAAGTTGATAGCAGGGCTGACTGGACTAAAGAGCTTCAAAGTGCATTTGGCAAATAGGGTGGTCCTGTTTTTGCATGGACAATGTCTAAGCAGTTTCTTATATCAATCGCATAGGAGGTGCGAAGTCAAAACAGCTAGCAGAACTAGCAGCAGAAATATGGTTTCTGTTAGGAACACAAAATTATTCTGACAACTGGGTACATTCCAGGAGTGCAGAATCCGAGGGCAGATTGGAATTCTCGCCACCTCAGGGATTTCAGCGATTGGCAGTTGTACCCAGAGATTTTCAATAAAGCTCAAGGAGTTTTGGGCCCGATAGACTTAGATCTTTTTGCCAGCAGGCTCACAATTCAGGCCAAAAGGTTCTTCAGCTGGAAACTGGACTCAGGCTTGATCTGAGCAGTAGATGCCTTTGTTCAAGATTGGGTCTCAGGAGAAGCTTATGCTTTTCTGCCGTTTGCCATGATCAAGAGGGTATTCTGAAAGGTTCGCAAAGATGGGTGTAAGCTAGTGCTGGTCACCCCCTTTTGGAGCTCTCAATTTTGTTTTCCAGGGGTGATAGAACAGGCAGTGCAGGAACCCGGTCTTTTACCAGTAGATCAGCGTTTGCTGAAAGGTCCAGATGGTGACGAACATCCTTTGATGATAGTAGGAACATGGGACTTTCTTGTTTGGAGAATATCAGTTGTTCAATAAGATTCTCAGGCTTTTCAGGAAAGGCTAATGATTTACTGGATGAGTCGTTGGTGCCAGGGAATAGGAAAAGATATAAATGGGTTTGGTTTAGATGGTGCATGGAATGGGGTCTGGATCCCATGGAGATAAAAATTAAGAGGACCCCCTGGACCGCGCTATATTTTTCTATGAGATCTTCATTTTGTATTCAAACATTTCGCTGCATGACAACGTAATTGTTATCTTTCTTTAAGGAGGTTTTCCAAAAATTGGCAACTCTTCTGTGTTTGATATAATTCAGAAGGGTTTCTGATGTTAGAGTTATGGAACTTTGCAATCGGATTTATTCATCACATGGTCATCATTCTGATATATGGAAAAGGACAAAGAATATGTCCGATCATGTTTTTTACCCCTCATTCTAGGGTTGTCCAAAACTTTGGTAAGTTGCATGAGGGTATATGAGCAGAGACTGCTTAAATTTAGACATGATGGTGAGAATCAACTTTTAATATCTTATGTGAAGCAGCACAAAGAAGTATCTACTGCCACTATTGCCAGGTGGGTTAGGGCAGTAATGAGTGAAGCAGGCAGAGACTTGTCTCTTTTTGGTGTTCATTCAGCAAGAGGTGCAATGGCCAATAAAGTGTTCTGGGCTGGCGGTACACTCTCTTAGATCCTCAAGGTGGCAGATTGGTTGAATGCCAGCACCTTTGAAAATTTCTATTGGAGCTACTCGGTACTTCCCTTCCTCACCAAGGTCTTTCAAAAAGCCCTCAACTACCAGCTAACGGACTAACTCGAGGATACCAACCTGCTTGATCCCTCCCAATCAGGCTTCCGGCCCAAAGACACAGCACAGAGGCTGCCCTGATTGCAGCCACAGACGACAGACACATCCTCAACCTAGGTGGAATGACTGCCTTTATCCTCCTCAACCTCTCGGCGGCCTTCAACACCATCTCCCGCCACATCCTTATCACCAGTCTCCACCACATTGACATCCAAGACAACTCACTGAGCTGGATGTCCTCATTTCTCTCCGGCCGAACACAGAAATCCACATACCACCCTTTTCCTCTGCACCCAAAGACATAATCTGCGGAATGCCCCAGGGATCCTCCCTCAGCCCCACCCACTTTAACACCTACATGACACCACTCTCAGACATCGTCCGTCCCCAAAGACTCAACACCATCTCTTACGCCAATGACACACAGCTTGCCTCTCCCTCACAGAAGATGCAGACACCACCAGAGCCGACTTCTGAAACACCATGTCTGACATCGCCACTTGAATGAAAGCCAACTGCCTATAGCTCAACTCGGACAAAACAGAGGTCCTCATCTTCGGAAACAAGCCCTCCCCATGGGATAACACACTGTGCCCCCTCCCCCCCTCGGCCCCTCATTCACCCACACGATCATGCGTGCAACATCAGAATCATCCTGGACAAACATGCTCCGCAAGATTTTCAGATGGATCCAATAGCGGCTCCTCCACTAAGGCGGAGGAGCGTTGCCCCTCTGCTTTTAAGCAGTGTAAATAACAGAAACATAAAATGATAATAACAAAGTTATCATTTTAGGTTACCGTGTTGCTTTACAGGCAGGTCTGCTCTGCTCTCAGAGCAGGGTAGCGGAGTAGTGGTTTGCCCACTCCAATTGTGCAATGACTGTTTGGCCGGCCCTCTGAGGCCGGCCAAACATTCATATGCACTTCACATGCCCAGCCCCCAGTCCCCGTCTGAGCGCCGAACCACAGCACTCACACCAATTACAACGTTGTGTTGCAGCGTTGTGATTGGACAGGGGAGCCTGGGTGTTTCCTGTTTGGTGGAGTCCTGACACAGAGGAATGATGCAGGGAGGTAAGTTATTCAATTATTTATTTTTTTACATTCCCCCTCGCCCCTGCCCGCCACCCCAATCAGAGCCAGCCGCCACTGGATGGATCCCTGTCTCAACTAGGAACAGTCCCTCATCTCCAGCCAACTTGACAACGGCAACACTCTACACGCCGGAACCACCATACAGCTCCTAAACCGCCTCCAGACAATCCAGAGCACAGCAGCAAGACTCATCCTTAACCTCTCCAGAAGAACTAGCATCTCTCCTCACCTCAGGGCTCTCAACTGGTTCCCCGTCCAGGGAAGATGCCTCTTCAAGCTCCTCAGATGCAAGCAAACTGGGAAAATGGAAAAGGAGGAATAGATATCTGAATAATTAACTAATAGGGGACTGCTAATTCTCCTATACTGGTGGCACTTGTCCACTAACCTGCTATTTTATAGATGAACATACCATCACGACTAATGGAAAAAGTGATTACACATTTTAATTATCGTAATCACACGAAATCATTATTCAGTTGTTTCAGTGAATTTCAAATTTACATTATGCACAAATATACATACATATGTACACAACTATATACAACAACAAAGGACAAAATACACAAAATTAATACAGGCAGTACATAATCACAAACAAGTCCTTCTTCACCCAGAAAAAATTATTAAAGCAAAAGCTAGGTTTCCTCCTATTAATTCTAGGAAGTACACACCGAGGTAGTCAGACACAATCGGTTCAAAACGGAAGATATAGAACCTAAATATAAGGAATGTGTCAAAAGGTATAATTCCACTTTGATTTCAAGGTTCAATCAGACTCCTCTTTATGGAAAGTGTCGACGCGGCTGCGTTTCGGCCTTCCAACAACTCAGGCCTCCTCAGGACAGGGTGATAAGAAAACTGAGGTAGATCCAATCTGGCGGCACCCTTCAAAAGATCTCACAAAAAGGAGAAATTCTTATAAATGGCGAGGTACGTCTGTGTGGAACACTCTCACACGTCGCTTTAGTAAAGGTAACCAATCCCAGGTTCAACAACTGTCGCAAAGTATGCTTCGGGTCGCCCAGTCACTCCGTCGAAGCCTATGCTCTACACGGCGGATCGCTAGCTCCTCAGACAAGCCTACAAAGCTGGACCCGCCTACATCAACAACTGCCTGAATTCCCACCAACCGGCCTCACACCCGCTGCATCCTTCTCCTGCATCGCCACAAAGTCCTGGAGCGACCTCCACCTATGCACCTGCCCATCACTGGAAGACTTCAGACCCCCATGGGTGACAAGTTGCGAGATAAGACATATTGATTGTTTGAGACCTGTGAAACATGTAAACTATTTAGATGTAGACAGCTTAAACATTCATAATGATGGCCTCCAGTCTTGTAATGAAATGACGGTTCTCTAATTAGCAGGCAAAGACAACCTTGATTTCATTAAAGACAACTTTGTACTTAAGAATAGTTAAGTGTTGTGCACTTTCTATTCTTGGGAATAGTTCAATATTCTATCTTTTTACCATAGGAAATAATTCTTAATTGGATCAGACCCCTGGGGAATATAAGAATCCTTGTTGGAGATGACCGGTTTATGAATGTTCCATGTTACTTTGAGTACAAGTTCCTTCTTCGTGTTGCAGCCTAAAAGAGGAGGATGATTGTTGTCATGGCCATATGTTATACCATAATTCCAGAAGTCTGACTCAGAGAGAAAGCAATCATCTTATGGAGTTTATTTGTAAAAGGCTATCTCAGAGGGCTGCTTTCCCCACAAGATTCTTGCCACACATCTCCTATGCTGGTTATTGCACCAGAGAGGGCACACTACAGCTCAGGAACACTTGTCACTGCTGTCTGGTAGAGCCCTCTGTGGACCCAACCCCACAATGACTGAGCGATCAATAAGGCACTGCTCAAAGTTTACCATTTGGGGACTGAGGGGAGTGTTTGAGTAGACTCCACCAACACACTGGTCCAGTATCATCAGGGAGGGGCCCAGTAACTGGGATAGTTGTTTTCACAGCCTCCACTAGGCTCACTCTATCATTGTGTGGCTGGGGACTTCACACTGGGTCACGTCAGCAGTGTCTGCCCCATATAAGCTACTGGGTCTCGGATCTCAACAGGATTTAAGGGACTCTTTCATGTTCACCGCCTGCCTGATATCTTTATTTCTTCCTCTAGAAGTTGCTAAATCGGATAGACGTGGAAGAGCCCTGCCACCTCACACCTCCAAATTTTGCATTTTGCTTATAAAAATATTATAGCTGTCAAGAATTTTACTTTCACACCTTAACTGTCTGAATCAATCAACTGGGCTCCGGGAGAGGTCAATCGCCACAGAGCTCCTGGCAAACTCCCCTTCTGTGGTGTTCAGAAGACATGCAGAACCAATGATTACAAATGTTAAACAAACGAGAAACATGAGGTCTGCCTGAAAAAAATAGTTGAAGGATTTTACAAGACTTCAATATTATAGGACATGCAAAGTTTGGAAGTAAGTTTGGATCCGAGTTAGTTTCTTGCTTTCACATTTGCTCCCTGCCACCTGGTCCTTGACCTTGGGGCATTTAAAAGCGTATGGGGAGCGATTACATAGTTTCACTAAACGTTGTAATGGAAATACAAGTGAACTGAGACTTTATTATGAGTAGAGCTGGTCACATTATTTGCACAATATTGAATCACTGAACTGCATGATTTTCTTTTGGGAAAACATTGTTATAAAATATCCAATAAATTGTTTCGAACTAGGAATGTTAGGAATCTTCGAAAGGGTTATGCTCTTACAATCCTAGATTTAGTGAGGGATGGACCTATGAATGGAGAGATGGATGAACTGACCTTAGTATTTAAATTAATCTCAGAAAGTGCTCATTAGGCAGGGAATCCTAGAATAGTATAGCCTTCATTTTGATTTAGGCAAACCACATATCCAGCATAGTCTAGCTTTCACTTTACCATCAACTGCTGGCTTGTAAAAAGTTTCTCTAAACCTTTTAAAATCTCGCCAGACGAGTAATAGAAATATTGAGTAGTTTTATGACAGCTCTTTAACTATTACCATTTCTAGGTGGGAATGGAACCTCAACCTAATCCATTTTCATGGTGAACTCAAACACCTTATATTTCTGTGAATTTTTGTAAGAACACTGTGCGAAAACACCTTGAGAGCCTTGGAACCAGAACCTAGCTGGACCAAACGTGGAGTCCGGCAGCGCTATGTAGGAGAAAATGAGGAGGTTCATGAAAGTTTTACTGAAGCCGTTGAAGAAGACTTTTGTGGAGGAAATTTGGCAATTCTGCAGACTTGTAGCACTCTGAGAAAAGTAAGCCAAATAATATTTGTGTTAGACCTGGCCTCCTTGACGTGGTTTTCCCTGTCTTTTTGCCTCTACCTCCTGTTTTTTTGATGCTGTGCTGGATTTTGTTTTTGCTGGCTTAGAAGCTTTGGGCAGTTTGCCACTGCTGATCAGTGTCAAAGTGCAAGTGCTCTCTGTGTAAATTGTGAATGTAATTGGTTCTCCCTGATTGGCATATTTGATTTACCAGTAGGTCCCTAGTAAAGTGCACTAAGTGTGCCAGGGCTGGTAAACCAAATGCTACTAGTGGTCTTGCAGCACTGGTTGTACCACCCACATGAGTAGCCCTGACAAGAAGTCTCAGGCCTCCCACAGTGGTGCCTGTGCGCAGTTTGTTAACTGCCATGTCGACTTGACAAGTGCACCCACTTGCCAGGCCCTAACCTGCCCTTTTCTTACATATCAGACACCCCTATGGAAGGCCCAAGGTACCCCCCTGGGCAGGGTGCAGTGTATGTGAAAGATAGGAAATGTACTGATGTGCGTAACATGTCCTGATAGTGAATTACTGCCAATTTAGTTTTTCACTGTTGCAAGGCTACCTGTTCCCCTAGGACAGAATGGGGAGTTTATTTTTAACATCTTATAAACATAACTTCTCCTGGGAACAAAGTAGGAAAATAAAGTTTATTATGCCTGAGCTCAGAATGTTAAGATCTTTCTTTAAGTAAGGGTGATTTCAACATTCTGTGTTTGAAAATATCACTTTTATAAAGTAGGCATTTTCTTGTTCAACCTTCCAATGTGCCTCTGCTGAGATGTGGATTGCCTGTCTGGGTTAATGAGTGTCAAGGGCTGGGGAGGAGCAGTGGCTCCAGAGAGCCTGATGAGTCAGGGCCGGGCTGAATAGACCTGGGCTGCATTTAGAGTAGGGGGAGGAGATTTCCTTTCACCTGAATGGACCTGGTCTGCCTTCCACAATGCTGTCTCTACCTCCTGCCAGGAAGAGGCACCAGAGAGGACAAAACTGGTTTTGACTGGGTACAGGGCTTCTCTGCCACCAGAGAACAAAGGATTTTGTAGTATAAATATTGGGGCCCAAACCCCAGAACTTTACATCATTCCTGGAATTCAAGAGGACCCTTTGCCAAGGAGAATTGCTGTTGAAACTGAGGAGAAGTACTGCCATTGCTGTGTGTCTGGGGTTGGCCTGTAGTTGCTGTTCCTGACAATGAAAGGAGAAGGACTTTGCTGTGTCTCCTGCTTGAAGAAAATCTCCAAGGGCCTGTGTGTGCTGCCCTCCTGTTCTGAAGTCTCCGGGACACAAAGACTTCACCCCAGCTCCCCAGAACTCTGCTGTTGTGCGGTCTGACCTGCCTAGAGGTGCCTGTGCCAGTTTTGGGCCTATGGAGGTTGTTGCTGCTGTTTGGGAGCTGGAAGAAAGAAGAAACACGAAGAACTGCTAAAATTGACAGATTGTTGTTCGTGCTGCTGTTTTCTCGGCGCAAGAAGAATTTCCACGCATCGCCGGGCCGCTGCGAAAACTGTTGCAGCGCCTGTTGCCGCTGCAAGAATCGATGCATCGGGGGATTGCTGCTGAAGAGGACCCACAAGCTCCGCTCAATGCTGCCGCATCGATCACCGCATCCTGGAGATCCACAAATCGTACCTGTGCTGCATCTTTTCCCGACGCATCACCTGTGAACCAGTACAGGCTTGAAGAATCGACGCATCACTCCACATACAAACCGGAACCTACGCAACTCGTCCTCTGCGGACCGCAGAGCTGTTGCATCGCTTTCCTCAGGTCTCAGAAATGTTGTATCTCTTTGTTTTCCGAATTTGCAGCTGTTTGGCATGGGAACTTTAGACACATCTACAGGTATTTTACTGAAAAATCACACATCCATAGAGTTCTATGGTACAAGTTCTTGGAACCTTTTGAAAGTCATATTTTTAACTGTGTATGTTGGATTTTTGTCGTTTTGGTCTTTTTAAGTTTAGATAAATATACTTTATTTTTCTAAACTGGTGTGGTGTCCTTTTATGGTGTTTTCGCTGTGTTACTGAGAGTGTTGGTACAAATACTTTACACATTGCCTTTTGGATAAGCCCGTCTGCTCGTGCAAGCTACCAAGGGGGTGAGCAGGGGTTATCTAAAGTGTTTATCCCCCTTATCCGGAATAAACGTAAGGGTCACTATTTGGAGAAAGGTACCTACCTCTGCCAACTAGAGACCCCATTTCTGACAATTAGCCATTGAACCTTTAAATTCCACAGATCTGTCTACATCTCTTCAAGAAGGTTCCAGAGGTTGAATATTTGTAGGAAACCAGCTTGTTACAGGGAAAAAAATCACAGAGCAGAAATAGAAACATGAAACTATGCAAGATAAACGAATCAGGACAACAGATAAAATGAACATAGTCTTAATTTATTTCAA
Source organism: Lissotriton helveticus (assembly GCF_964261635.1). Classification (NCBI taxonomy): domain Eukaryota; kingdom Metazoa; phylum Chordata; class Amphibia; order Caudata; family Salamandridae; genus Lissotriton; species Lissotriton helveticus. Next base: position 583,468,729 of record NC_136061.1, on the reverse strand, counting down.
TTTACAACATCCCCCTTATTTTTTCTACAGATGAGAACATCTCATGCTTAAGTTCCAAGGTGGGAATCAATGAGAGGGCTAATGCACATGCAGGTCGTTCACAATGATTTATCTATACAGAGAACACTGGAGAACTGCGAATTGTTGGCAGCCTTAGCTCTCATCTCGGGTTCAGTTAATTCCACAGAAGTGACTCGAAAGTATACCCACAGTCATAGGCAAAGAAAGGATTGGAGGGCTGTGGGATTTTAGAAGGAGTTGTTATGGAAGTCATTGTCATTGGTGGTGTGTGTGAACGTCACACTGCAGCAATGACACAGAATTAAAGTTGGCGTCTTGCCTGCCTCTACCAGTGAGGAATCCAGATGCATATTTCAAGAGTTCTAGCTCACTACCTGCCCCACAAACAACACTTTTTTAAAGCTGAAGGGAGACAGGACTCACGAGGCACAAGCTAGAATGTTGGCTCACCTGCCTAGATTGTACTTTGAATGGTCAAAAGAGAGAGAAAGAATCTGTGTGTTGGGCGGTGTACAAAGGCGGCCTACGGGGCCTTTGTTTTTCAGTACCTTGAAATGTAGCTTACATATTCAGCTAAATAGGAATTAGGTTTTATAGGGAAACAAAACAATCTGCTTTTTCGCTACAGCTGCCCTGGAGAAAAATGCAGACGACTGCATGCATGCAAGGCATAGTCTACTCAGCCTTTGCGGGTAGCATATGCAGGCCCAGTTTAATTATATCAGCAACTGTATTTGTACTTAAGGTTTTGTTTCCAATACATAACTCTTTGGGTTTTTGACCATCCCATGACACTAGTATAAGAGGGAGAACATGACAAAAAGGTAGGTTATTTTTTCATACGCTCTAAACTAGATTCTATTTTCATCTCATGCATAATATTCGTAATCCTATTGCTGTCACGTTTGCTTCCTGCTTAAGAGTTTTCCATTTTCCAGTAAACAGATGTGATGGGCGGTCACATGACAAATCCCCCACACCAGGAAGTGCTTTATGATGTTGCAAGTCACAGTGACCAGTGAATTTGCTGCACTGCTCTCTCACGTGACTCTGTAGGAGAGACAATATCAATGAAATAAAGCAGCTGGAATAAAAGTGAACGGCTGAAGGTCATCTGCTTGCACTTTCATTTCAGGTCTACAGAGTGTCAGTCACATTTCAGAGTTATCACTTAGATACATTTAAGGGGGGTGGGGTCTCAGAACACTAAGCAAGTGCCAACATCTGCCCTGGAGCAGATTTCTGACAATAGTTTAGACAGTGGAGATGGAATCCCTCAGCACTGACGTTTGACCATACTGCACCATAACAGAAGGCAAGCTCACTGTGAAATGGTTACGATCACAAACATAATTTTGCGGGTGTGACTCGTTAAGTACCAAAATAAAAAAGCTCCAAAAATATTAAGATTCTGAAAAGTGATTCAACAAGTAAAAATGTGGTATGTGCACTTTAGGTCTTTACACATATGTAGGTTTAAGATTACTGTCGGCAAACTACTTAGCTGAATGAACGACATTTAAGAGTAAGGTTCTTCTCACTGATGGGCTACCACATGTTACAAGAGAGGCATGGTTCATGTAGTCCCAAAAGCTCTTCTGAGAATTAAACTTGATCCTGTACATGGTCCCTGCTCACTCGTAGAGATGCACCCTTGCTGCTTTCTGTGAAGCACATGGACATATCGACAAGAATTGTGCGTACAAAAGTACTTCTTTCATGTTTTTATATATTTACAAATGGAAATACTGAAATAAACTAAAGGCCAACCCATGCAGTATGTACTAATGTTCATGGCAATGCAATCTAACCCCTCAAAACATATCCATACACAATACTAAAAGCAGATCTATACCCGTTTATCAATCTAGAGTCGGCATGCAAGTGCAAATAGTGTAGGGTGTTGTGGAGTTCACCCATCTTATTGCGTAGGTGCAGTAAAGTTTCCCTATTTCAATACTGCAACGGCAGACATATTTCTAAACATTGTAGGACCCTCTAGCTTGATGGTGACCATTTTCTTTAGAGGGTCGCTCAGTCTCTTTGAAAAGTATTGCCAGCCAGTTGAACATGGGAGTGGGGCAACCATGAAGCAAAAGCTCTTTGAGATGGCTAGAATGGAGCACGGCTAAGGGTGGTTTCTTGTTTATGAAAATTTCATGGTATCGCTGCTGAGCCATCCTCTTATGCAAGCTGTCTTCCATGGAAGAAGTGTGCGCACAGAACTAGATGTCTGGACATTTCTGATAACACGTAAAAACCCTAGAATGTTGCAAATCTCAAGTAACAAAGGGAACACTTTCATGGACACCCATTTCTCAGTAACCTTGTTTGACAGTCACCTGTTCTCAAAAAAAGCTTTGGCTAAGTTATAAAATGGTTTTCTTTTAATGTTGCCCCCCCACCTTTTTTAAATAGTAACCATAAAGCAGTTTTTTGCATAAGTACCCAAACCAACGCTGTTGTCTTTATGGTCGTCAGATGTGTCACTGATACACAAAATTCAACTATAGTACAGCTAAACTTATTTTTTTTACTGCACAGTTCAGTCTAAAATTCTGCAACTAACAAATACATTTCCAGTTCTTTTTAAAAAAAAACAATTCAGACTTCACAATGTGTGCGCTACAGAATGGTTAAAAACGGCCACTAAAAACAGAATAGAAAAGCATAATGATAAAAAAAACTATTCATAGACTTAAAATACAGATTAGACTTGTGGAAAGGAGGTGACGGAGGCTGGTTTAGAGAGGGGAGCTTCGAGAAGTATAGAGGTCACAATCATACATGGGATAACAGACACGATTTCAGATCCTTTCTGGCTCTGCAGTCTACTCAAGACAAAAATGCGACAAAAGCTGCTATTAACAAGCCAACCACAGATCAAAACTTGATTTTTTAAAGAAATGACAATTGCGAAAGCTTATGCTAATAAAAATATAGCGTAAAACTCAAATTACTTAAATCATCAAACTTAGGGATTTAGAAAACAAGATAAAAGGGAACATACAAGAAATCATTTGTAAACAGTCATATTGTCTATCCCTTTGAAAGGACCATCTCCTAGGGTCAGCCACCTCTGTTTTATCTGCATTAGAAGGTGCTGCAGAGAATGTCACACAATAGAAACTGGAGTTTCTAATTTCCCACTAGAGGCTTACTGGTGAAGTGGTTCAATCATAATGCTGCATGACGTTTAATTAGCTAGCATAATACATTTTCAAAGTAGAAAATACATCAGAAAAAAGACAACTGCAGTTTGGTCTCAAAATAACAAAAACTAAAACAAAACAATAAAATCACTATCACACTATTATCACCATTAATAATCCAAGAAGTGGATATCATCTTCAATTTCTTGCTGCAGACTTCTTGGCAATTTCCAATTGACAGGTGTATGGTGGGCAGGTGGAGTCGATGGCATCCATTTGGCTACAGTAAAAGCAGATGCTGGGGCACAAAGAGGAAAAAATTGCACCCAGCTACATTTGAGTATGCTGGAGCCTCCCATTAATGGAACTAACTGTTTAGTCAATTTAAAATTCCATGTCAGTGGGGGTGAAGTAGTCCGGCTGCTCCCTTGAGGTGGAATTCTCATAAGCCAAGCTCATACACGCGTACAAACTTTCCAAAGTTACTGGTAGCAATACAATATGCTAGACTGAGAAGGAGAACTGGTCTTGCTCGCTCGGTTTCTTCACCCAGGCACCCAGGCCTGCTTTCTGGAATACTTTGAACACACACTCTTTGGCGGTCTGATACTCTTTCGCTGACTGCTTAGAATCATAGTACAGATTGGGTTTGCTGAGCCGTGATCTAAGGTTTGCAGGAAGCTGCGCAAAGTAGAAAAAGAACAAGTCAATTATAATCAGATACATTTAAAAATGAAAGAAACATACTTCAACAGGAAAATGAACACCAATATCTCCCAAACAAACTAATGTTCCATCTGCAAATCATGTTTTGCAGCTAAGTAAAGCAAGCACTGGCAAAGCGAATGGGCCTGGTGGTGGCTACAGCACTATTGGCTTTGCCATTGTTCGTTTCTTTTGCTGTTATTTATTACACCTTTACTGCTTCAAGATGGTCATCAAATTTGGAAGGAATGCGTTGACTATCTTGGTTTGATAAAGACTGATAAAGTGCAGCAAAATCATTCCAAGATAGCCGTCCACGTGTGCCGGCATACGCGCTCCCCTTAAAATGTTTTGTTTTGTAATAATTAAGGCAAAAACAGTGAAAAATGATCACACGTGCATGCATGGAATCTTGGAATGCATTCTGTCAGTCAATCCTGGCGGGTCCTCTCATCCTTCTGAAGTTGATAAAAATTAACACTAATAAGTTGGATAAGAAAAATATCGGCTATTCACGACCGATATTCACCAAGTGATACATATATTTTACAAACATGTTACATTAAAACACTGACACAATGTGTAGTGTGGTTTAACCACTGTTTTTATATAGTTTTTCAAATACCGCAAGCAAACCCAGTAGGTCTACCTTTAATGTGTTAACACATGTAAATAGATTTGTGCATGTCTAGGTTTGCATGCTTTATCACACTAAAGTCATACTTACTGGCATTGCTAGTGGTATTTTGCAAACCAGAAAAAGACAATGACAAAGGTATAATATTTATAAACCAAAAAAAAGACAATGACAAAGCTACGCTAGGTCAGCGTTTTAACATGGTTTTATAAAGCATAGGTTCACAGTTCTGAATAACATTTTATGTTATCCAACCCAATAGCACTTATTTTATCAGTATCGGAAGGATGAAAGGCTAAGGAGGACCTCCTGGAATGGATACATTAGTCTCGTGAGCCACCAGGCCCTGCTTCAGTTTCACTGTGGCGCCTTGCATCGAGTGGTGGAAAGAAATAGCAGAAGTAACTTGATAAAGCCAAGCAAACATAAAAAGAGAACACAAAAGCCATATTGAAGTTTACTAAAATGCTTCACAGTGTGATCTCATTAAATGCAAAACTATGGAACTCGGTGGTTAAAGAAAACAAACAGGCACAAATATTTTACAGTACTTAGCCGCAAATTAAAAAATTGGCAGGTGGGAATCCAGGCAAAGAGTAAGTTAATTAAATGTCATTGTGATATAACAGGGATTTACATTCTAAAGAAGTGTGAAGTCTTTGAGCACTTCCAGGGAGACTTTTGAAACCACACATTATTTCTGTAGTCTTCCCCTTTTATTACCAACATGTTGCTTTTGAAAGTAAAAAACGAGTGGACACTGACCTGAAAATAAAGAACGCAAACTACTTTGTGAGGTTACTGGGGAAAAACGGAAGCAGTATTTTTATTTGATTTTAAAAAGTTGTGCTTGTGGAAACGATCATTTTTTATATTTTTTACCGGATTATTGCACTTTGCACATTGACCCCCGCAAGACCTGATAGCTCTACCCTAACACCCCGGTCCGTCACTGCAAGTGCCGATTGAACGGAGGGTGTAGATGGGTCAGAGCTGACTCACTTCCTGCTGTGGGCACTTCCGGCGCTGTGGGCGCACAGCGGCCTAATCGACCGATGCTCAGATTCTTCATAAGGCAATGTCAGGTCGGACGCGCAGCGGGTGCGCCAAAGCAAGCCCGTCCGCGCTTGGACCGGGCCCAAGGCCATAACCCCTACTCATTTTGCGACAAATCCAACAAGCATCCGCTTCTCCAGAAATGAGTTACTTGCTCTCAGACCCAAATTAACCTGCCCCAAATTACCAGGGCTGCTAGACATCAAATCTTGCCCAAGATATCACCTATCCCTGAATCCCTCCCTGAGTGAGAGGCCGAACACCCGAGGTACCCAGATTAACAGATCGTTCACTAAGACCATTAAGGCGGGGCTAATTAACACACGGTCACTAGTTAAGCATAATGCTTAAACAGGAGAACTCATAGAAGCCCAAAATCTCGATATTCTTCTCGTAACTGAGACATGGGCAGACGAGGCCTCCGATATTGACCTAGCACTAGCAATTCAGGAAGGTTACTCAATAGTCAGGGCAGACAGGAAGGGGGAACATGGGGGCCGGGGGCTGGCTATCATTTATCGAAATATCCTAAGGGCCAAGGGCTTAAATGAGGGCGGTAATCCGGATTGTGAGGTGCTGCACTTTCAAATATACATTACCAACAATGCGCCTCCTGATTTACAGACCCCCTCGGGCAAAAACACCTCTAATACAACTGCTGAGCCCTTTTTTGGAGTCTAATGTGAAGAACCCAGACTTTACTGTTCTGGGTGATTTCAACTTGCACCTGGAAAAGAGCTCTGACACCAGTTTATCAACACTGACAGATGCACTATCTAATCTAGATATGGAACAGATCGTAACGCAAAACACCCACGAAGCTGGTCACACGCTCAATGGGATTTTCACATCTAACAAGAATATTAGATTACTAGAAATAGTACCAGTCCCATGGTCTGACCATAAGGTAATAATATTCGCTATAAAAACAGGAAAATCATTAGCAGTAGCCGTACCACACCACAAGCATACCTTCTCTCCTAATTGGTCAAAAATTAACCCCCCCTATTCTCAAGGACCATTTAACAAAGTCAACCCCTGAACTTGACAAAAATTGAAACGTAGCCACAAACCAAATTTTAAGCTGGATCGACGCTGCCATAAAAGTAGCAGCTCCCCTAAAAAAAGAATACATCATGGAGGAAAATGCCTTCCCAACCATGGTTCATAAATGAGCTAAAAACACAAAAACAAATCTGCAAGAAATTAGATAAGAAATGGAGGCTGAACTATGAGACGGGGCCACGAGAGAACTACAAAACTTCCCTGGCCATTTACAAGAAATTAATAATAGCAGAAAAAAGTAAATACTTCACTCAAAAAATAGAGGACGCAAAAGACTCTAGCAAAGAATTCTTCTCCACAGTCAAAAAATTAACAACTCTGCGCTAACTGAAATTAGTTTAGAGTTTTGCAATAACCTGGGCCAGTTTTTTATAGACAAAGTTGGGAGGGTATATGAATCCTTTAAAAGGACAGTTAATCCTACTCTTAGACAACCCAACATGGAACTGATTGACTGCCTCTCACCACCTATAAGTGGCCACTCATTCCACTTTCATCCACCGTCTACCGAACAGATTCTTCAGGTAGTTAGGCGAACGAAATCGGGTGGCACATCTGATCCTTGTCCACCTAAGGTGATACACCTGTTCCCCGAACTACTGAGTGAGCAGCTAGGGCTGCTCTTCACGGAAATAATCAAAACCGGCCACTTCCCTGAGGCATGGAAAACAGCGTCAGTATTGCCACTATTAAAGAAACCCACTCTAGACCCACAAGAGCCGGGCAATTACAGACCCATCGCAAGAATACCTTTTGCTGCTAAGGTTTTGGAGAAACTATTGAACAGGCAGTTGTCCCAATTTCTCAGGGAGGCACATGCCCTAGACCACTCACAATTTGGCTTCCGAGAAGGGCATGGAACAGAAACAGCCCTGCTGATGGCCACGGAGGAACTTAGGAGTATATTGGACGCCGGAGGAAAGGCCGCCTTGATCTTATTGGATCTCTCGGCGGCCTTTGATACGGTAAACAACATTCTCCTCTGCCATCTTAGTGAAGCAGGAGTGCATGAGTCGGCTCAAACTCCAATAGCCTCCTACCTGTCCAACACGACTTTAACGGTGGAGCGGGGAGAGGCAAAATCCGAATCTTTCAGCTCTCCATGCCGTGTACCTCAGGGGTCGTCGCTAAGTCCCACTCTATTTAACCCTTACGTGGCCCCACTGGCGGCAATAATAAGGGACTGTGGCTTTCTCCCAGTATCTTATGCTGACGACACACAAATCGTGGTGTCAATTGCCAACAGAAATGCATGGAACAAATTTTCCAATGGATGCAGGGTAATTGCCTGAAATGAAATGGGGACAAAAGCGAAGTCATGCTGCTGGGGAATGACATGCAAACCTGGTCCCAGGAATGGTGGCCTGATAGCCTGGGCCAGTGTCCATCCCCAGTTAATGAGGTTAGAAACCTAGGGATACTCCTGGACACTAAACTGACATATGAGCACAAACTAATAAATTAGCCTCTTCCATCTGGTACATTCCGAAAATAATCAGGAAGCTTTTACCGTTCATTCCCCAGGAGTCTTGCAAAACAGTGGTAACTACACTGGCCCTGTCTAGGCTGGACTTCGGAAACGCATTATATGCTGGCATCCAGGTCAAGCAGCTGGCAACACTACAACGTTTACAAAATGCAGCAGCTAGGCTGGTGTTGGACATTCCCAAGTATGAACCAATAGCGCATAGACTGAGAGCTCTCCACTGGCTCCAAATTGGAAAAAAGAGTAAAATTCAAATCCTTGTGTCTGACATACAAAGCCCTCCATGGAATGGGTTGTCAGTTCCTGATAAATCATCTGAAATGGTATGAGCCATCCAGGACCTTGAGATCCAGTGATCAAAAAATGATTCAGAAGCCTAGATTTAAACAGGTCCGGTGGGGAGAGAGGAGTTTTCTGCTACACGCAGCTAGGACATGGAATATGCTCCCAACGACAATCAAAAACAGTCCTTCGCTACTCTCATTTAGAAAGGAGATACAAACTTGGCTGTTCACTGCAGGCTTGTAAACATTTCTGAAGCTAGATGGTCTCCTATGTCTACTTAGCACCAAGACGCTCATGGGCAATCGCACGCTTTATAAATCATAAATCAAAATCAAATCTTCTATCTTGATATAGGGAAAGATTTGATCCGTACGCACAAATGGTCCTGTTACGATGTTTTCATTATTTAAAGCATTTATTTTTGTGAGGAACATATAGCCAACATGAGTCTCACCCTATGTAGGCATGCAAGCATAGGGCTTTGATTTTTCAAGGCTGTGTTGTGATCACGACCGGACTGGGAACCAGCTCAGCCGGCCCCTGGGGAGTGAGGGGGTGTTAGTTGGAAGCACCACTCCAGTCTTACTATTGCAGGGTTTGCTACAGTGGGCCGAAAACTGGTCCCGGTAACAAAAACGGCCTCCCAAGGCTCCAAAACCGCCCCCCACACTGGCAGCCCACCAGGGAAACGCCCCGTACCCGTAACAAGTCTACACATTACGAACAAGTTCCAGGCCTTACAGCAGTTACAATATCGTTTTGTAACTATGGCATGTTATGTGTGTTGGTGACACTGTCCTCAGTAAAGTAATTGTGCCTTGTTAATGTATAACAGGGCTCTCCAAACTCCTCTGTCATAAGAGCTGCTTATGTTTAATGAAAATCATGCTGAGCTGATATTATTATTAGTATTATGCTAGTGACCATATCAGTCAAGATTACATTAGTGGCTACCCATGCAATATTAGCAGCAGTGATGGTTTCAGAGCATCAGACAGGGTTGCCAGCAGTAATGTAATAAAAACAAACATTGGTAAATGCAATATGTTTCTCCTATGTGATTACTAATAAGCTGCTTTTTTGTTGTAAGTTGTAGCTAGATGAGCAGGTGTGCAATATAAGTTACTGAAGCTCTGTGAAGGTGTTATGACTTGTATATTCAGAAAGGCAATATATTGTACTGTTACTGATGATACTATAAACCTGGGAGATAAGGAGAAGGGTGGAGGAAAAACCAAACAAGCACAGCGCAAGGGCTGTGCAGGCAAAACCTAAAAAATGAGTGCTGACACAGGGACATTAAATAAAAGACATTGGACGAACCAAAAACTTGCAGCCTGCAAAGTTAATCAGTTTTTAAAACACTAACCGATATAACAACTGCTCATTGAAGCCTGAAACTAAAAACACATTTAAATCTGGGCACATTCTGTTATGTCTAGACAAGGTGAGGATGTTGGAATGCCAGAGACAAGGCTGAAAAGGACAGAGTAGGCAACGGGGAGCAAAGGTGGTGTTTTTCGGGACTAAAGAGCAAACAAGGGAAGCACCATGGACAATGCAACATAAAGGGGTGGCGGTTGTCGCAGAGAGGAGGGAAGTTAGCACCTTGCCATCAGGTAACCGAGATTGGTGGCAGTGTAGGAAGCAGGGAAAACAAGGATTGGGGGAAAAGACTTGCTAGTCAGTGGGTGTTGAGGATGGGGTTATCGATAACAAGAGGGTACGGGCTAAGGACATCTTAGAGGTGAGAGTGACACCCAAGCAGGAGAACAGTGGCAAGGCCATGGATGGGAAAGGGGTTCAGACTGAGGATACGGAGGTGTCTGATGTTGCTGGTGGGGAGAAAGCTACCAAAGACGATAAACATAAGAAGCGTTTGCCATACATTGGTTCGGTGATACACCTGGGGTCCCAACTTTCTGACAAGACAAAAAGAAGGATCTGGAAACATGAATAAGTAGATGTATTCAAACTCTTGCACAGGGGCAGGCAGGCAAAGGAGGGGTCTAAGGAGGAGGAGTGGGAATTGACGAGGAGGACCAAGGTGCCAATAAACATGAAAACTGAACTTCAGCATTTTTGATATATGCCAGTATTTATTGTGAGAGGCATACAGAAAGGGTGATTGCTTTGTTCAAATATATGGACATTATCAGGAATGCCTGGATGCACTTCAGGGGTATTCGTGGCTTAGCTACAATGAGGTGTTCCGGGTGTGGGTGAGCCTTAATCCCGATAAACCTTGGAGGGAGGTGGATACGGAACCGTGGATGTCTTCTACTCAATCCACGTCCTCTACCTACACCACAAGCGTCCTATCACTTATTGGCCTTTTCAGTTCTGTACCGCTCCGCAAAGAGTGGGTTATGCACCAAAGCCAACAAGACCCAATATTGGGGCGTGCTGGAATTTCCTGTGGAAGCAGAATGCTGCTTGGTTCCTCTACCACTTGATGGTTTTCAATGGTGATAATGTTGCCTTGGTAGCTCCTGGTGTTGTTGGTGAGATCAGTGAGGGGTTTGGGTGAAAGGGGATGTTATTTACAAACCAGCGTTAAGCCATGTTAAGTAGCTTAACGTTGCCTTGTAAATAAAGTGAAGCCGCGAACGTCGCAAAAAGTGACAATCTCATGGTGATAGGGGCTTGTAAATATGCCCCTAAAAATACTTACTAATTGGAACTTTCATAGATTCCCATGCTTTTGTATCATTCCCCGTCGTCGCAATGGGAGTCTCGATAAAAAAATAAAATAGCAGTAGGTACAAAAGAGAAAGAAAAAGGCCTAGGCCTCATTCCCTTTTGTGTCATATCCGCCTCTTTTTGTAAAAGAGACCAAACTTAGGCATCAGCCATTCAGAAGAGCCTCACCCCTTAGAACCCTTCTGAAGGAACCTCAGAGCCTCAGATTTTCTACCACACGTTGTGCTTAGGGAGTTTCCTTTGAGCTCTGCTCAATCTCTACTCTTTCAGTAGTTTCTTTTCTTCAGGATTTCTCTCAAGTTGTTAGCTGGTTCTTCCAGGATGTCAGATAAAGAAAAGAAGAAGGCCCTTTTCAAGCCATGTTCCACCTGTGGCAAGAAAAGGCTATTTGTTGAGGATAAGCATAAAGATTGCATCTACTGCCTCTATCCTGATCATAAAGCTGCGGACTGCAAGATCTGCCGCACTTTTTCAACCAAGACCCTCCGGGATCGTGAGGGTAGGCTTCTTACATGGCTCCAGAAATTGAAGTCCAGGATGGACACAGTCTCCAGTGATGAGGAATCTTCTTCAGTGTCATCAGCTAGAAGGTCAGTCAAAAGGGGTAGGGGTTCCCCTTCTTCTGTGGAGCATCCTTCTAAGGCCTCAAAAAAGACCCCCAGAGAGTCTGAGAGCCAAGGTCCAGTCGAATCTCCTCACCATGGTGAAAAGGAGAGGGTAGGACCATCTATGCCTTCTTTGGGTATGAAGACTGTTCCAGCCTTCAAGAAACCCTCTTCTCAGTCTTCTGGAAAGTCTGACAGAAGCTCCAAGGCGTCGTCGACGGAGGCTCCGTCGGTGAAGAAATTGAAGCCTAAGTTTAAAAAGGTACCGTCGACGGGCTCGTCCACGGAGCAATCCCGTCGACGAAGACGGTGTCGACGACGGCAGTTGTAGATGTGTCAAAGATTCCGACGACGACAGCGACGAGGGTGACAACGACCGTGTCGTCGTCGAAGGCTTCGATGATGACAACATTGACGACGACGGCGGCAGGAGCATCGACGGTCTCGTCGTCGACGACGCTCATCTCGTTGTGGAGTGTTCTTTCGTTGACGACTGTTCCGTCGACGAGGCCGACGACCACAGTATTAACAGCACCATTGTCGACGGGATCGTCAACGATTTTGTCATCGGAGAAAAGAATTACAATTTCAATGACCAGAATTACACCGGACAGGACATCTCTTAGGAGAGTTACCCCCTTGCCTCCAGCTCTACGTTTAGAGGAGTATGAGGATGAATCAGAGGATGATGATCAGGACTCTTATGGCTATGCCAACAGCCCATCCCAGCTTCTGGTTAAGTGCCAAGAGACAGATTCGGACGGAGAGTAAAACCAGGAATGTGGTTATGATCATCATTCTGTCCAACCACAACAATACTCGGAACAGGACATGGTGTTGGTACCATCGTCTCTCTTACAGGACATTCACAGTATGCTACAGGACTATAAGTCTAGGTGTTCACAACCTGCTGCTGCTCCAATTGCTCAAGCCATGCCAGTCCCTGCGACTCCAACATTGGCTGCCCCAGAATTGCCGGCCCAAGAGATCTCTCGGCTACAGACACCGGTTCCACAGGAGTCTTCCAATCCAGTGAACACCAATGATGATTCCTCGGATGAGGATCAGAATTTTTATGACAGGACTGATCAAGATACCGAATGGGATGAATATGTCATCCCGGACGCAGCATCTCCATGTCCGGATCCGGTGGACTCCCCCACCAGCTGATATAGGGGGATTTCAAAAGCTAATGGAAAGGGCGGCTGGGAGATTCAAACTGTCTATGCCCTCTGTTGCCACAGAATAATTCTTGTACGATTTTAAAGAGCCTTATAAGAAGACGATAAGATCTATCCCTATTGTCCAGCATCTTTGGGATGAGGGTCTTAAGGCAATGAAAAATCCAGCGACGGTGGTCCCTGTGCTACCGCGCCTCGACAAGAAATATAAAGCGCCTGAAGATGGTCCGGCATCTCCGATGTGACATCCGAGACCGGACTCGGTTGTTTCTCAAGCGGCGCAGAGAAAGTCACGCAACCCCTCAGCTCCATTGACAACTCCTCAGGATAAAGAGGGCAGGAGGTTAGATAATGCCGGAAATTGATTCTCTTCCATGGTGAGTCTATTAGTGCCGGCAGCTAATGCCTTGGCGATATTGGGGAGATATGATCCCCAACTATGGTGTGATGTTTCGCCGTACTTGGAGCAACTGCCTCCAGAGGCAAAAACAGAGGCTAAAAAAGTTTTGCAAGAAGGTGAGGCTACGTCGATGGAAATCATTGACTGTGCAATGGACATTGGCACAACGGCATTCCGCTCTTTGGCTGGTGCTGCGGTCCTTCGTCGCCAGGGGTGTCTTAAGGCGACTTGGTTTAGACCTGAAATCCAGAATAAAATCCTGGATCTTCCTTTTGATGGAGAAGCATTATTCGGGAAATTGATAGATGACACTCTCCAGGATATTAAGAAAGATACTGAGACCGCTAGATCTCTGGGTACGCTTCAGTACCGTAAGGCTCCTTTTAGAGGTTCCAGAGGCAAAAGCACCAACTACAGAGGCTCTTATCAACAGCAAAGGTACTCCTCCTATGGCTCAAGTTCACAACAATACCGCTAACCTTATCAACAAAGGCAGGGCCAGTCCTCAAATTTCTCGAGACCTAATAACCGAGGGAAGCAGGCTCGCCAAGGGCGTGATATGTACAAGAGACAATAGCGGCCTCCTGGCTCTTCCTACTGTGCCCACTTCCGAAAGATGATCGGTAGGAGGCAGGGTGTCACAATACCTTCAAAACTGGTCCAGGATAACATCAGAACGTTGGGTGCTAAACATCATTCAAAAGGGCCATACTTTGGAATTCACACAAATCCCTCCATCCAAGCCCCCTGCTGCCATTCCATCAAAACATCTGCGTCTCCTGCGCCTCGAGGTTCAGCAAATGCTCCTGAAGGGTGCTATAGAGCCGGTCCCTTCTGCTCAAAGAGGAGAATGATTCTATTCCAGGTTCTTCCTGGTAAGGAAGACGCTAGAAAAATGGCGCCCCATTTTAGATCTCAGGGAGCTCAACACCTATCTCATCTCCCTGTCTTTCCGGATGGTCTCTCTTCAAGACATTCTACGTCTAATCAACCCGGGGGATTTCATGGCCACGCTCGATCTCGAAGATGCTTACTTTCATGTTCCAATTCACCCAGCACACAGAAGGTTTCTACTATTTACAGTAGCCAAGAGCCACTTTCAATTCAGGGTTTTACCCTTTGGTCTTCGCTCAGCCCCGAGAATATTCACGAAGGTGCTGGCACCAGTAGCAGTGTTTCTACGGAAAAATCACTTTCAGGTTTTTCCTTACCTGGACGATTGGTTACTGAAGGCTTCGTCCAGGGAGGCTGCGAGGGATGCGGTCGAGGCATGCACCAACCTACTTCAGAATTTGGGTCTCACTTTAAACAAAGAGAAGTCTTCTCTGGTCCCGACGATGGTGCTAGACCTACAAAAAAAGGTGTCCTTCAGAACGCCGCTACTAATCTCTTCTGGGGGTGATTTCATCATGCATTCCTCTAGTTCCACACTGCAGATTGAGGATGCGTCCTCTTCAGGAGCAGCTGAACATCCAATGGAAACAAGTCCATGGGTCGTTCGACGACAAGGTGACATCACCTCGGCAATGAAAAAAGCGGCCTTGTGGTGGACAAAGCAGGAAAACTTGTCCCAAAGTCTATCCTTCATAAGCGATCCGTCTCCTCAGGTGGTGACGACGGATGCGTAGTTGGATGGTTGGGGAGCAGTGCTGCAGGACCTGCATGTCAGTGGACATTGGTCTCCTCAGACCCGTCGGCTCCACATCAATCTCTTGGAGCTCAGAGCAATCAAACTGGCTCTTCAAGCTTTTCTCCCTCGCCTAAGAGGTTCAAAGGTTCTCATCAGAACGGACAGCACCACGGCCATGCATTACGTCAACAAAGAAGGAGGAACCAGATCTCTCCCATTGTCTCACGAAGCTCAAGAAATCTGGGAATGGGCAATCCTGCACGAGGTATCTCTGCAGGCAGAACACCTGCCAGGGGTTTTGAACGAGAGTGCAGACAGACTAAGCAGATTATCCTTGATCAGTCACGAGTGGGAACTGAACCAACGGATTCTGGACGAGGTCTTTCAACAGTGGGGCAAACCCATTATAGATCTTTTTGCCACACCGACCAACAAGAAATGCCAGTCTTATGCAAGCAGGCTTCACCACCGAGGATCATTGGGGAATGCTCTTTCGATAGCCTGGTCAAGTAAATTTGTCTACGCCTTTCCCCCCATTTCACTGATCCAGAGACTCATCAGGAAGATCAAAGTGGAACCTTGCAGGATGATTTTGATAGCCCCTGCTTGGCCGAGACAGTTCTGGTTCACGGAACTTCATCTGTTGTCGCTGGCTCCTCCTTTTCCCTTGAGAACCATTCCAGACCTTCTCACAATGTCCGAAGGACAAATTTAGCATCCAGATCCGGAGTCTTTGCACCTAACAGCATGGCTCCTGAGCAGCGAGAATTTATGAATCTTCCTATCTCTAATGAAATAAAAGAAGTTCTCTCCCAGGCAAGAGCCCCTTCCATGAACAAGAATTACCGTCTCAAATGGAAGAGATTTTGTATTTGGTGCAGGAAGGAAGGGGTTGTCACCTTTTCTTCAAAACCTCATCAACTTCTGCCTTATCTTTTGTCCTTGGCTAAGACGGGGCTGGCCCATTCGTCCATTAAAGTCCATTTGGCAACAATTTCTAGATACAGACGTTCTGAGTCTGGACCTTCTCTTTGGTCTTCCAGGATAGTGAAACAATTTCTCAAAGGGTTGTTCCGTGTCTACCCTCCGGTGAGGCCTCAGCCTCCTACTTGGCAATTGAATTTGGTACTCACTCAACTAATGAAGGGCCCATTTGAACCAATACACCGAGCAGACATGAAATTCCTTTCTTGGAAATTGGCTCTCCTCCTTGCTCTCATATCATTTCTTTCCTCACCCTACTACACCAGCGGAAAGATCATTGCATTCTCTGGATATACAACGGTGCTTAAAATTTTATCTGGATCGCACCAAGGGATTCCGTAAATCCTCCCAATTGTTCATTGCTTTTGGTGGTCCTTGCAAAGGTCTCCCGATATCAAAGCAAGGTATTGCGAGGTGGGTTACAAGTGCCATTCTACATTGCCATACTGCAGCGGGTAAGCCACTGACCAGCAAAGTTAGAGCGCATTCCACAAGATCGGTGGCCTCTTCAACAGCTCTCTTCGCGGAAGTACACATCAAAGACATTTGCAGGGCTGCGACTTGGAGCAGCGTGCACACCTTTACGAAGCATTACTGCTTGGACTCCTTGCAACAGGAAGACACAGCTGTGGGCCAGGCAGTCCTGAGGAACCTCTTCCACTGATTGCTGAGCTTTCCTTTCTATCCCACCTTCCTTTTTCTGCACATTTTGTTTACATCATGTACTGATGGCTATTGCAATGTATGTTTATGCCACAAAATGTGTTTTTTATTGCTGACTGCTTGCTACTCTGATACAAAAGCATGGGAATCTATGAAAGTTCCAATACTGGGGCAAGAAAACAAGTTACTTACCTGTAACTTTGGTTCCCCAGTATTGGTAACTTTCATAGATTCCCATGCGCCCACCCACCTCCCCGAGGAAAGCTCAGCCTCCAGCAGATATGGTGACTGTTACACAACGGCTACAAAAATCAGAGGCTCTGAGGTTCCTTCAGGAGGGTTCTAAGGGGTGAGGCTCTTCTGATTGGCTGATGCCTAAGTTTGGTCTCTTTCACAAAAAGAGGCGGATATGATACAAAAGGGAATGAGGCCTAGGTCTTTTTCTTTCTCTTTTGTACCTACTGCTATTTTATTTTGTTACCGAGACTCCCATTCCGACGACGGGGAATGATACAAAAGCATGGGAATCTATGAAAGTTACCAATACTGGGGAACCAAAGTTACAGGTAAGTAACTTGTTTTCATTTGTTTTATGTGCACATGTGTGATATTTTTTCCGAATTACTGTTTTAATGTTTGAATTTTAAATCCTACAAATTGCTTGGGGGTCCCCAGCTTCCAGTGGTGACTCAATGGGGGTCCACAGGAGTCAAATGTTTGGGAACCACTGGTTTAGAGTATCTGTGGTTTAGAGTATGCTTCCAAAATAGAAAATTATAGAACCAAAATGGGTATATAATATTGCAGGTATTGTGACAATCCTTTACGTGTCCTAGTGATACATTCATGCAAATTACAAATTACTGAATAGCATAAGGCTGATAATTCATTAGTCCCTCCAATTTCGTCACAAGATTAATTAGGTATAAATTTAGCATGTTTAATTGTGGAGTCCTTCCCTGTTTACTTGGTACAACATTCTGTTGAATAAAGCCATAGTCCCATATATAGTATCATGACTATACAAATCCCAACACTATTATATTGCCACATGGACCCACACCTCTTCCTCCATATGAAAAACCTTCTAGATTGCAGATTGTGACCATGTGTATAATATCCCAGCAGAAAACCACTTCGCCAGCTTGTGATGAGGACAAGAGTAGCGTTTCTTAAACCTGGTCAAATATGATTACATGATTCATGTATCAACTTTAACAAGAGTGTATAATGCCATATTGTAGAAAATGATTATACCAAATTCTTGGACAATAACCACAGTCATAAAAAGGCAATCACAATAGCCCATCTCACTATCACCTCACCTCTTAGATCAATTCAGTGTTCATATGTCTTTATTCTAAATATTTCATCATAAAATACATCATATATGAAAAATATACATAAAAACAAAGTACTCTTGACAATATTAATAAGCGTAATACCCCAGATAAAAACATTAAAACTAGATTGGTACAACCTAGTATGCAACAATTGGTTTCATCACACAAATAATCGCTGTGTAAGGGGTTGGACATATCATACAACCACATAAAGCATAAAACGTTATTAAATTTACAATTACAGACGTACGACTATGTTAAGATTAAAACTGTCAGTTAATCAACTCACATGTGGGTGCCTAGCTCTGATAATCCAAGCCCAGCCCAGAAACTTTGCTACTGCTATGGTCACGATCTCAGATGTATTATTTCTTAAAAGCCATAACGCCTCCGCACCCACCCGCGTTCTCAACTTAGAACGGATTGGTTTTAACCATTTTCTCCGGGGGGCTAAGTAAGCAGGGCAGGTAAAGAAGATATGACCTATTGATTCCGTTTGATCCCAACACCAAGGGCAATACTCGGAAGACTGTTCATGCCATTTATCTGTAAAGGTCCTCACAGGTAACGTCCCAACTCTGAGCTGGTGATAGAGCTTTCTATCATTGCTCCTAGTAATGACGTCCCAATACTCCTCCAAAAGGGGGTCAACCTTATGGACCAAGAACCTGCCGCCAGTCAATGAGATGGACTCTGACTGGGCAACAATTTGATATCTTATAGACGCCCAGTATAGTGCTTTAAATTCACCCTTTGAAGGAAAAGCATTATTTCCAGGGTCCGTCCACAGTAGACTAAGACCCATATTTCCCAACATAAGCTTCACTTCTCTAAACCAGGGAAGATTACCTGATCCCACAATTGATCTTAAATCTGAAATTTCGTTAGCAAAGAGAGCCAGTTCCGGTGTTATCCATATTCTCCGCCACAGTGCTATCATCCTATACCGCGCTACATCAACAATAGAGCGGCAGCCCATATCAAGCAATAAGGGTTTCATAGGAGTGGATTGTGGAAGACCAACCAAATTTCGTAAAAATTTATTTTGAATCCTGATTAATTGGGAAAGGTCTGAAAAGCCCCATAGGTCTGCACCATACATGATTGCAGAACTTATTTTTGCATCATATATTTCTAACGCCGGCGCTATCCTTTTGGTTTGTGAGGTTCTTTGCTCCTTAATTAAGCACCCTGTTAGTCGAGCAAATTTTAGACAGAGTGCATCAAGTTGAGGTTTCCATTTTAACCTATATTCTAAAACTACCCCAAGATAGGTAATTACTTCCACCTGCTCTAATTCAGTACCATTCATGCTAACATGACTCTTCATCAGCCTATTTTTAGTTAGACCCATGAATTTCGTTTTACTCACATTCACTTGTAAGTCATTAAGTTTACAGAAAACCTCAAACTTATTTATCGCAGTTTGGAGTCCCTTTTGTGTTTTAGAGAGGATAAGGGTGTCGTCAGCAAAGATAAGAAGGGGAAACTTTGTACCACCCAATACAGGGGCATCAGTGGATGAGTCTGCAAAATGCTGCACTACTTGATTTATGAATAGCAGGAACAAAGTCGGGGCGAGAACACACCCTTGATTAACTGAAAATCGCTCGGTTACCTGCCCCTGTCTACCCCATCTTAACCTTGCAAAATTATCCTCATGTAATCTTATTACTAGTTCCAACAGTTCTCGGGGCATTCCCATTTTTCCCAAGGCAGCCCATAGTTTATCTCTTGGGACGAGGTCGAAAGCGGACCTAAGGTCCACGAACGCTGCATATATGGTTCCTCCACACAAAAACACCACCTTCCAATATATCAGGATAAATCTGAGCACCTGGTCAATTGTGCTGGTACTTGATCTAAAGCCGGCTTGCATAGGGGATAGAATATTCTCATTATCAATCCAAGTCTGTATTTTAGCCAATACCATTCTCTATACAACTTTCTGAATAGCATCTATTAGACTTATCGGACGATAATTACCCGGGGCAGAACGATCCCCCTTTTTAAAAATGGGTACGATTTCAGCCCCTTTCCAAGAGACCGGAATCCGTGCCCCTTTTGCAATGGCATTAGCAAGTGTCGTGATATATGGCACCCAATTCAACAGATCATATTTAAATAAATCGGCTGGGATACAGTCCATACCCGGAGCTTTGCCGGCTTGGACCAATCCCAGCGCAACCTCTGCATCATTGTTCACAAACACTAGAGGCGAATGTGACAATGGGGGCATAGGTGCAGAAATGACCAAACCACACACAGGTTCTGACTCTTGGCCCTTAAATTGGGGTGCATAGTACTCGACCCAATTCTCAGCAGGTACGTGGTTCGCCGGAGTTTGCAAATCCAGGTTCCCACCCCATTTTACAACCTGGCAAAACTTAATCTGATTTGAGGACCTACTTGCTTCATATAGATCCTGCCAGCGACTATCGTCCCATGCTCGTTCGGCTTCCCTTTGGGCCTTCTTATACATGAGCCTTGCCTTTCTAATATCTTCTACCACCCTGGATTTTATGGCTTTAATCAAGGAACTATAAGCCTGTCGGCATGATTTATTATACCATTTTTTACCTGGTGGCGGTACCAAAACTTGCCGGATTTAGGGGTTTTGGTAAGGAGAACTTTTAAATTACCAAATAACTGCTCATGGAGCACTATTAAATGATCGGATAACCCTGGAGGATTAGCCAGAGCCTGAATAGCACATCGGGTGGAAGAGACTTCATGTGAAATCCTATCTAGTATGGCGGGGTCTTCAATTATCCTACTGCAACGAACCCTACGTCTGTCATTGGTAAGGATGGCCTCAGCTGTAGCACACTTGGTGGGGCTACTGCACCCAGAGTTAACTTCAAGTGTGAGACTTAAAACCAGCGGGTTGTGGTCACTCTCGGGACGTGCAAAAATTGACATATCATCAAGTAGTGACCAAAACTCAATTTTAATTAAAATATAGTCAATGCGACTTGTGCTGGTACCATTGTCAAAAGTTAGCCGACCCATTTTATCAGAGTGGGAGCGGCCATTTGCCGTTCTCAACCCCCACTCAAGACACAGTCCCAGCCAATGGAGTGCTGCCTCCGTCCCCCTCTTAATTGGGCTTAGGGCAAGATGTGGGACATTCCATAGCGCATCTTCTTCGGCATATAAGTCCTCGCCCTCACACAAAAGTGGTTCAAAGGTACAGTTTAAGTCCCCAGCCACGACTAAAAACTTGTCCCTCCCAATTGAGTTCAGGAGCAAGTCTAACTCTCCGATAATTGTCGGGCACCGCCCTCCAGGTAGGCCACGAGCATATATATTAAGAATGAAAATTTCCTGGTGATTTTCCTTACTAAGTTTAATCCCAAGAATATCTGGGTTGAGCACTGACACTTCAGTGGGCCTATAGCTAAGGGACTGCCTCACCCAGATTGTTAGGCCACCGGATGCTCTGCCTTTTTTGCCCCGGATGGCAGGTTTAAAAAAGTTAAGAGATACCCCAGACGAAAAATGGGATCAGGAGCCCAGCTTTCTTGAAAGATCAAGATATCATAGTCATCTACAAAATCTGCTCACTCTCCTAGATCTAATTTCCCCTTCAGCCCTGCGATATTCCACGAGGCAATTTTGAATAAGGAATCCTGAAGGGTAAGTTGACTTGATTCAGGAGACCCTAAATTAGGGCCTATTATCCTCCGACCCACAGTCGGTGTTTCTCTGTCTGAGGGGTCACCAATCAGAGGATCCAGGGAGGGCCTATCCACCCCATTTACGTCTTTCTGTCGCACCTTAACCACCTACACTGTGCCAAATCACTATTACTGACTGCACGGACCTTAGATATATACAAGTACCCTCAGGAGCCCTTCTGGAACTCTTGGACTGGGTGTTACAGCCTGGCTTAATCAGAAGTCAATCAACTCCCTCTAGGCCTGAGAGGGGCTCGAACCGGTTGAACAAGGGTGGAAAGTATGGGAAGTGTGTTGCCCGATCAAAGCGGGGTCCTCTAATAGGACTTCTTCCTCGAGGCTTAGATGGGTGAAAAAGAGAATCACTACTTCTTTGGGGATAGAAATAATGAAGATCTAATGATTGTACTTCGCCCACCCTTCCAAACCTTGGTGCTCTACGGATAAAGTCCACCACCCATTTGTCCCTAAAATTAATTATTACGCAATAGCCCTCTAAGTCTTTAGGGCAATGTCCCACCCAGCTTACTCTTCTGACATTTAAGATCTCCGTTTTAGACAGGGGAGGGAGTGTTCTGTTCTTATTTAGCCAGAAGGTGACTTTGTTTTTCAGGTCCCTATATGATTCCATTTTTTCCTCCCCAATAGCTGGAACTCCTGTCAAAATAATCGTATAGGGGGCGGACTCAGGGGTTAAATTGACACAGTGAAGCCTCTGTTTGGCAGCCTCATTCCCCAATTTGCCAAGCCCCTTTGGCTGTCTACTAATGTCTGGCACACAAGGAGCGGGCTGAGTTCTAATCGCCACACCTTCCTTCGTGGCCATACCCTTAGTAGAAGCCAAAGAATTAATACAAACGAGAGGTTTCTCCACTCGTGGTCGTCTCGACTGAGTATTCCATGAATCAATTATGTCTGAAGAAGCCATCTTTGGTACAACCCCGATGTTCTGGGGATCAGTGGGTGTCTCCATTCTTTTATCTGAACCTTTTACTAATTTATCCAACGTGTTGGAATTAGCTATAACTAAATTCTCCAGCAAATCCAGTTTAGAATTGATCAACCTCGTGCATTCCAATAAGGGTAACATCAAAGATTTAACAAGAATTTCTATTTTACCCAAAAGATCATCATCTGTTCTGCTAGTCAAACATTGATCGACAGAATCAATGGGGACCACCGTGGGAATGGGGGGGCTAATTAAGACATGTGAGGGCTGTGTTATGCTATTATTTTTGGACATTTTTGCGATGCCCCCTTTCTGAAGTTGACCCCCTCTTTTCCTTTTACTGGGGTTAGAATTGTATGATTTACCCACATTTTGAACTTTTTGTACAGGACTATATTGTAGGGGCGAGTAACCAACACTGTTGGTTAAACTATTGTTGGACGTACTAGTTATAGTTGTATTTGTATTTAGTGTGGGACAGACCGCCTCAATGTCCGAAACCACGGGTGTGAAGTTTGGACTTGGGCTTTGATTAACTATAAGGGCTCGATGGCTTGATTTAATAGGGGATACAACTGTCCCAATTTTGCCCAAGGACGAGCGCTTTCCCGTTATGAGGTCGACGGATAAGCGCTTCTCAACAAAGGCTATTTCTTTTTCTAGAATACCTGATGCCCTTTTAAAAAAATTATCTAGGGTACCAGTTACCACCCCGTTCTTAGTTGTAACTTGTACAATTCTTTCTTTCCCAGAGCATAAAGCCATAGTGATTGGTAACCCAGGGCTATAGTCCACACAACAACTCAGTAATGAGGGAACAGAAGAAGAGGATACAGAAACCCACTGAATGATAGATTACCTCAGCTATAACCAGGGTTCAAACAAACAAAAGAAAAATAAATAAATAATAAGGGGGGGGGGGGGCCGAGCCCGGCCACGATCGACCTCGGACGGCCTCAGACGGCCGGCCCTTTGCCCGGGCTTAGCCCGGCGCCCACCCGCGCGCGTTCCGTGTGCGCGGACGGGGCGTACTTAAATAGGAGGAGAGCGGGAAGAGAACACAGGTGCGGCAGGTCACTGAGCCGCAAGGCGTACTGGTCCTCGCAGTCCCGCTGCACAACACTAGCCCCAAATCGGCGTTTCCCCCGGCTGCAAAGTACAAGGTGAGTCCAGGGATGTCAAAGCAGCAAGCGTTCAAACCGATTCAGTGTCCCGACTGCGAGCGGCTCCCGCGAAGCGGGGGCCGCGAGTCGTTTTGAAATACCAGGTGGGAGGAGGCGGGAAGAGAACACAGGTGCGGCAGGTCACTGAGCCGCAAGGTGTACTGGTCCTCGCAGTCCCGCTGCACAACACTAGCCCCAAATCGGCGTTTCCCCCGGCTGCAAAGTACAAGGTGAGTCCAGGGATGTCAAAGCAGCAAAGCGTTCAAACCGTTTCAGTGTCCAGACTGCAAGCGGCTCCCGCGAGTCGTTTTGAAGCACCAGGTGGGAGGAGGCGGGAAGAGAACACAGGTGCGGCAGGTCACTGAGCCGCAAGGCGTACTGGTCCTCGCAGACCCGCTGCACAACACTAGCCCCAAATCGTCGTTTCCCCCGGCTGCAAAGTACAAGGTGAGTCCAGGGATGTCAAAGCAGCAAAGCGTTCAAACCGTTTCAGTGTCCCGACTGCGAGCGGCATCCCTAAATCAAGTCAGATAAAAAAAAGGGTTTGGGGAAAATCATACCGGACAGGTTAAGAGACCGGACGTACAACAAAGGAATGATTCACCAGTGTCAATATGGCTTTCACGTTTGCTTACTGGCAACAAACCAGTAAATGAATACATTAAGAGTATTGTTTAGGTTGATTGATCAGCACAATACCACTGGACAACCACTCATGTGTAGATAGATCTGATTTTACTAGGTCCTGACGAATCGCCGCTATATCACACGACCACCAGGCGAGAAGCATGTTGACCACATAACGTAGCACCGAACCTGTGACATTACTACAGGAGTCCGCCCTTTTCTTTTTCACCAGATTAGAAGGCCTATTGATTAAAATTGTTCTCTTTGGCACTTCCACTTCCTGTTTTACCCCCTTCCAGGTAACTTACCTTCACACACTCCATCTACACTACTTAGGCCCCTCACCCCCAAGGCACCAAAAGGTAATTTGGAATAAAAGATCTCCATCAAAGAGCCCCCCATAGGGAGCCCGTTGGGTATTGCAGCGCCGACCTGACGAGGAGCACGCCCTATGATGAAGCATGACACACAGCCAGGTGTGTGAGGGCCCTAAATCCAACAGGAGGAACCGCCCCTTTCACCTGTAATTCATGAACACAGAAGCCTGTCCCCCTCTTTTCAGTTAGGCAGTGCATACCTCTTGTATTTCTAAGGAAGAAACTGCTACACAATAAACGGTCCTGATGTTGTTTTGCTGCAACAAAAATTTAAGGATAGGTAAATAATGAAGTAAAAAAGATACCCAACTCAATTCCATGCAACAGATACTAACAAAAACAATATGAATAGCTATTATATTTGAGGTTCACATGGTATGGTTGCAGACTGGGTTTGCAGCGAAAACTTAGTAATAGAAGGGTCATATCATTCCCCTACATACAGCCCCTTTACGAAGATAAGGAACAGTTTTTCATCAAACATTTCCCCGCATGGCTGACTTTACCAAAGGTTATCAATTTATAGGTGGGGACAGTAATCTAGCTTTAAATTCAGATACACTCTTCCAGAAGACCACCAACTCTAATATGCATTGAGGATTTCGAATTTTTTATATATCCAATGAACACAAGAAATACTGTTGTACATAGTACTTGTTTCTCAAGAATAAATTTAGGTCCCTCCACTCTCAAGACTGATAGGAACAAACTTACTTTCAGAACACGATTCAGCTACAGGAGCAACAGGCTACTTATGTAGTACAGTATATCTCAACAAATATGAAAATAAAGGAGGCTGTCGTATGGGACCTGATATAGGGGAGTAATACTGCAGAAGCCCTCACCCATTAATTCAACAGACAACATCCAGGAAGGCGCAGCAAGAAATATAATAGGGGATGTGCTAAACCCATTATTAGAAGAGAGAGGATTACCCACACTGCCATCAGGTTATTGAAACAAAAAACAGTTTAGAACTCAAAATCTGAATAACCCAACTAGAGAGCCAACACGGGACAGCTTACTCTCATAAAATTTATAAAAATAATTGACAAAGGTTACAGGGATACTGGGAATTTTACTCATTCTAGGGCTAATGACTGGACCGCTAATTAAAGTATTTAGTTTGTTTCATCAATCTGTCTCAGTTGCACACGCTAGACTATACATTGTTTTTACTTCTGAAGCATGGTACAGCTCTGAACTCCTGCTTTGGGTCAAATGTCTTTTTATAGTTATTAAATTGTGATGCTAAAATCTACACTTAGGATATCACAGCTCACTTTGAAAATATTAGGCCCACTAATCAAACTTTGTATTGAGACAAACAGACAATATTTGTCTGGGTCTTAATGTGGCTGGCCAGGCACATGATACCACGAATGATTCTTCCTTCCTTCAGACATAAAATAAAAACAGAGAAGCACCTGACAGGAATGGCTGGGAGTTCTTTCAAAAGATTTTGCAAACATTAGATCTGAGCCCAAATTTTAAATAGAGTAATTCTAACTGCATTGGTCACCCACTAAAGTGTGAGTGAAGATACAGCTGTCACAAACTATTGTAGTCTCACAGGAGACAAGACATGATGTCCCGTATGTCCCACCGTATTGTTTGCCCTTCCAATGAAGTCCCTGGTACAATAATTAAATGCAAACTAAGAAAATAAAGGTATGCAGATGTCACCAGGCCACTATAAAAATGCGTAATTTGCATATAAGACCATGTTTTTGACAGATTGCGGAAGATCATTGTCAGCTCTTATTGATGCAGTACTGATATTTATCAAAGTATCTGATTTCAAAATGAATGGATTCATAGGGTCTGGTGCACCTGCAATGTGCTCACCCAGAATGGTTTTGCTTATGCTGCTTTTGTGTCTAGCTTATTTGAAAGCAATATCCCGGGTCTGCTGGGCGTTTTTTTTAAATTAAGATCTAAACAGGAAGTGCAAATTAGAAGTGTCATGGTTCAGAAGAATGAACAGTGTGAAAACTATTTTTTACCACATATTTACCAAATAACACACAGAAATGTATTCTTTATATGGCTAATAAATGTACACAAGACGACATACATAGCTAGACCCCCTACAAACTGACACGGGTTGCTATCAAACAGGAATACTGTAGAATTCCACTGGGAAATTGCCTCGACATTGGCCAAAATATCACACAGCTGTGGCCTCCATACAAATCTAAAAAATGACACTGCATTATTTTCCACTATTTATGACATATGACAGCAGATAAACAGTAATATATGGTCCTGTAATGGCACCTTAAGTTAGGGACATGCAACTTAAATCTGTTTTTGGGATATACCATCTGCTTTGATGCTTTTACAGTTGCTAGTATTTCCCTCTACAACTTCATCACTGCGCTAAATAAGGTCAATTACAAAGAGAGTTTAACCCACTTTGAGAGACAGTGAAGAAACTCAGGGTACTGAAGGAAGAGTTCACAAGAGAGGACTCGTGGAGGGTGTTACAAAAGATAAGGGTGGAGGATGCTTGGAAGGGACAGAGGAATAGCGTTACTAAATAATGTGTTATTTAGTAATTGCATTTGACATATTCCTTTTCTCAAAATACCAATACAAATGTATTAAAACAAATACAGAAAGGGGGTAAAAAAAAAGATTCAGCAATATAAGCTTTGGCAAAAATGACAATTAAAATACTCTTATAAGGAGTGCATCGAAATGGACCCCTTGGCTGAATGATTTCCAAATTAGATTGCGATATGCACTGAAGGCAGTAAACGAAGTCCTTATGGAACTAATCAGACATTGAGGGCAAGCACGACGAACAAGCTGTTATGTTGAGATTACAGACCACTTAGTCCCCCCACCAAAAACTGGAAGCAACAGGAAATGCTCTACAATCAGAGCTAACAACTCTTAGAACAGAAGGGATTCGGTATAAGAGGACCAGTAGAATAGTGGGGCATCTGGAGGGTCTCTTCAAACCTGTTATAATATTTAGAAGCAGTGGAACTCAAGGGAAATTAATATATTAACAGACCCTTCATTCAGATGAACAATCCTCCAAAAAGAGGGGCCCTAACCAACACAACAGCAAACAAAGTATACATGTTCTTCTACTTGGAAACTAACATGTGTAGGTTGGAATGACCCCTGAAGGTCAGCTGAGGTGATCAAACTAAGAGTTGAAGGTGCCTGCTGGAACAGTGTTGTCCCCATGTGGGTTCATGATGGACACAATTGCACTACATTTTCAAAAATACATGGTCACTATTTTAAAGGTAGGCTTTAGACATCCCTCAGGATAGATAACTATTGGGATAGAAAAGTCCTTCTCATGGTATAAAACACGTGTACCACACTGCCTAGAGTGCCCCAGCTGTGATGATATCTGGATCCTTGGTAAAAACATGAGTCATGGGCAAACATCGATCAGGAGTATATTCGCCATAAACGGCAGTCTGGTAAGACCAAAAGGGGTTCACAATCGCTACACGCACAGTGGTGAAGAGCTACAGAGCTTAAAAAGAGCTATGTAGCATGGGGGTGGCAAACCATTTTGTAATGAGTAATTAGTAGCATGGCTAGGCCAGTTTACCTGCGTCTCATCCTAAACCTCACTTAAGATGGATGGAGGGCCGGGCAACCATGTGCGTTACATTGCACACTTTTATATATGTATGCCCTTGAAGGCCTGCATGCATGTCTTTATATGTGCACTGTTATTTATGCTGGGCTTTGGCAGTAGTGCATGGAGGCATGCATGCAGATCTTTACAAGCACGTTGTTATGTTTGTGTGCTCGTGGTGGCAGTGCATGGAGGCAAGCAAGCATATTTTTACATGGCACGATGTTATGTACTTGTGCACATGGCAGCAGTATACGGAAAGCTATTCAAGTGTTTGTATGCAGCGCTAAAAATGCACGAGTGTCTGTGAGTGGTACAGTGCATGAGGTCTGTGGGTCCAGATTGAGAACACCATGGCTGGTCAGCTGAATATACGGAGGTATAGATTCGTGGATTGCTGCGTTCCTAAGAGCTGGGTGCAACACACAGTAGGGGAAGGAAGAGCTAGACATGTCAGTATATACAAAAAGAGCCCTTTGATTTCGAAAGAGGTCAGTGGTCAAAGGGGCATGGGCACATCTCAGGAAGGAGATGGGGCGGATATGGGAATCATAAAGAGCAGGACCAGAGCCCTTTGGTAACCTTTTGACACATATCACTGAGACTGACATCCATGTGTGAATGTCTAGTCACCCCTATTGTCTGTGCTTGGGGCTATTAAGCTTGGAGATCTTTCTGCTGTGATAAGACCGCTCTCTGGAGGAAGAAAACAACAAAGAGGTGGACACTTCAAAGTAGTCCACTCCCAAAAAATGAACTTCAAAGAGAGACACAATCATATTTGTGTCTGGAAATGGGTTATAAAAAGAGGAGATTGAGACTCCCAAATTGTGAAACTGAAGCTGTGCATCAGTGTAGTGAAGCCCAGCATGAGTTCAGCCTGTTGTCATCAGGACTAGGGAATAAGGGTCTGCTAGTCTCCCATGATGGGGGAAGGGACATCACCTAGGAGAATCACAAACACTCGCCTAGAGCATCATATTTTTCCTGACCCAAGACCAGAGTACACTATGAGGAGAAGGAGATCACCTGTGGGGAGCGAGGTTTAGTGGGGTACTGGTCGAGTGGATCCCGGGAGTGGAGTATGAGATTCAGGACTATCGGACCGCGGCTCTTAACAGGCTGTCTGCTCATGTGCGCTTTTGAGACCCCTTCTGCCAGATGGGGTGCCCAATGTGAAGAATAAGCATCATCGCCCTTTGTGCCGTGCTGTTACAAGTGAAAGTCCATCACCCTGTGCAGCGCTGTGACCTTAACCCCTTACATGCTGGGTTATTCCCCCGCTGTGCTGGGGGGCTCAGCTCGTCATGAGGCACAGTGCTCGTGTGCTCACCACACCTGTTTTCGTGGAACGTTCAGCACAGCAGGGGAATTAGCCCAGAGTGCGAGCGTTCCACGGCTCATGACGAGCACAGCTCGTCATGAGCACCGGAGCACCGTGCCTCATGACAAGCTGAGCTCGTCATGAGCATGAACGGTTTAAGAGGACTACTGCCTTGTTGGTGCTGTTGTGCCTGTCATGTGCACGGTAGGGGCCACATAGTGTAGTGTAGTTCCTATATTCCAAATAGGCTCTGCGCATTGGAATAACAAACAATAGTTTAGACGTAGGACTGAGGTCAACTAGGTCTCTATTGAAAATGTTAGACTTAATTATGAATGCCAGCTAGCTCAGAGGTCACTAGAAACTTTCTCGAGTGAACAGGAAGGGGTTAACTTTCCTGAATAGACAAGAAGGGATTAGTTTCTGACAACCGCATAAACATGACAACTTTGCTCCCTCCAGAATAAGGAGTATATCTCCAGAGTCGTGTGAAAACAATAGACAGCTATTTCACTCAGTCAATCGTGCATGCTTAGTCTCACCAGAGTGCAGAGAAATAGAGAGACGGGTGTTTTCAATAAAAGTTGTTATTTATTGAGCAGTCCTCTTTCTCGTGCAAGAGAAGTGAATTGCCACAATTGCAATACTTGTCATAGAGTAAAGTGCGTACAGTAAAAGGAGTATTATGAAATAATACTGTAAAAGCATTGATATGGTTTCTGAGCCATATGATACTTAAAATGGATAAAATATATACATACATAAAATCATTGACTAAACGTACTCAACTGGTGCTTCTAAGATATGCCTACCCCGATGTACCTAACCTAAGCCTAGTACGTGGGAAGGAGTAAGTGAGCTGCAGTTTAAGTTAAGTTAAGTTTTTGCCAAGAATCTGCATCAAGAATACTCTTAAGGTTCTAATCAGCTCCGTACCTTGGGTATAGAATGAAGGAGGTCTTGTATCTCGTTCTCAGGACTCGATCTCCCAGAAACCCGCAAGGGTGACTGGAAACACTGGAGCTGGATTTCTCGGCAGGAGAAAAGACAGCGTCTCTCTCAGTGCGTCAATGGGAGGGTCGGCTTCCTTCGGCTCTCGCATCAGCTGGGCTTCGGGCAAGTAGATAGCCGCTCTGCTCCAAACCACCATGTGTTTGCTTAAGGCAACGTTGGTATATTTATCCCTGGAAGGTGCCGAGTTGGACGTAAGGTTGGACATAAGACGTCACTAAGAACTTACAGTTCTTTCTGGACTCCAGGAGTTCTTGTTCAAATCAAAACAAAAGCAGGGGGATTTCCCGGGCTGCTGGAGGCTTGGTTTGTTAAAAGAACGCGTTGTACTTTCTAGGAGTCTATGGGAGTAGCCTTGCCGTATTTGGACTGCATTGGCTATGACTAAATATGGATATGATTCTTATGCCTTTATAAGGATATTATTTGTTATAACCACATGAGGGCATGAATCGGGAATATTTAATTAGGGTCCTAGATACGTTTACAACACCCACTCCACGTATTATGTCAATCATTACTAAAATACTAAGCAATACTAAACATAAAGTGATACATGTGTTTTCCAACCCACCCCAAAATACATAAATTGCATTTGAAATGGTATATGGTATATACACGAAAATGAGTATTTGTACTGTACGGTTTTCAAGCAGTGGTATCATTCAGGAAATGCATATTTAAATATCGGCTGAATGAAGTGCGAAACATTACATTTATGAAATGGCTCTTATTACAGAAGAGCAGGTCGAGACCATTTCATCACATTTATACAATACTGTACATGTGCTAGAGGCTGAATCAAAATATTGTCTCTAGAGTTTCAAAATAGAAATCTTGTTCTCTAAGAATAGTTCTACTTTAAGCAGAGTACCGTGTGCCAAAAAAAAGTAAATATTTTGGAAATCGAAAAATAATTTTGCTTTCAGGGGAAAAAATAGTTCCAATTGTTTTCAGGAGTCTTGTTTATAAAGACTGAAGGCCGAATTCAGAGTTCAGGGAACGCTGTGTGCTCGTTTTTTTAAAAGTTATTCTCGTTGTTAGGAGAGAACATCAAATCAAACAGGCTTGCAAAAAATTGGTCTAAAACAGTAGGTGAAAGTTCGACCAAGTTCGAAAAAGCTGAAATAGTGCATATGTGAGAGTCATTGCTATCATCGATGTCTGGATCAGCAATACTCACAGAAGGTTGTACCTGTGTGGTGCTTTCATCTCGTACTTCACCGCCACCTAATCGTAATGGTGAAGTCTCAACGAATGCTGTCATCAGAATAGGTAGCCGCTGGGGACAACACGTTGCATGAGCCGTTACCGAACCAAGCAAATTATCGATATCCATAGGTACTGCTGATGGTAGTGTAAGACAGACGTCCAACACGCATTCTTCTCCGCATAGCAGGCATCGAAGCACAGGTAAGATGCAATCTTGCCAGATTGGTCTGAACAAAAGAAACCAGGTAGTACTCAGATCTCTTAGCCGGGCAAAGCCGAGGACTTTAGTGATCCGTTCTCAGTATCGTATAGCCACGATTGTTTCTTCCATTGTAGCCTGAGTTTTGTCTGTGGCTTGACTTGCCATATCGGAGCAGAAGGAACAAAAATAAAATTCCTGCTACGAGTCCTAAAAGAAGAGGCAGTCCGCCAAATACAGCATGCACAAAATTCTGGAAGATGCCCAGAACTGTTTCAAAGGGTGCTAACAGTCCCGAAAAAATGGTCTTAAATACATGTGCAATGCCACTGGTATCAGACATGTTTAAAATTTGACCTAACATTTCTACGAAATGCACGGGGCAATTTGTCGATAATAGTGTATGTATCTCTGCCGCTGTCCTTGCAACTTGCAGATCATACGTCTCTTTGGACGAGGTTAAAGGCACAGTTGTCTGTAAAAGAATAGACTTCATTCTGCTTAAAGTATCAATTAGAATAGAAGAGATATTCAGAGAAGGCCATATTGCTGCCTCCATGTCTGGTTTGCTGTTTGGATACAATACTTGCATACAGCAAATGACCCTGGAAGTAACGCTCTTGAGATAGGCTAATCCTGGCACCATGCCACAACAGCTGCGGTCACTTATTATAACATAGCTGCCGTTGGAAAGCTGTCTGAAAAAAGGCTCCATCTGTGTTGCAGGGGTGCCATGCAGATGACATGAAATTTCTTGCTGTGTCCATTGTACTATATTTTCCCTCAATGAATTTTCCCAAGCTTAAAACTAAAATGAGCCAGAGTAGGAGGAAAAGTACACCTAACACAATCCATAATTAAATCCATGGTGAAATCAGATGAGTTTCTTTGAGTTGATGAAAAAGTTCAGTCATTTTTTCATTGAAAGTTTTAGTTGCTGGCGTTTCTCCGTGTTCACTTGGATCATCAGAAAAGTCATCGAAATTGATGAAGTAGCCAGATGCAGTTCTGTCAATTGTTGGAATTGCTTCCGGATTTTCATTAATCTTTGCACTAGTGTAGTCATTGTAGATTGGTGTTTCTTGATGAACTGTTGCAATTTGGGTTTCAAGAGGCACAAGTTCCACGGCTTTGTTGCATAGTCCTTTTTTATTCACTGCAGGTTTATCAAATGTGATTAGTCCCTCAGTTTGAACCTCTTGGATTGTAGCAAGATTTGGTATTCTACTATTTCTTGGGAGTCCACTGGACCTACTACTTATTATTGGCCACATGATTGTGGTTTTACCAGGTCGATTGATACAACTCTGTTCTCCTTTTTACCAGCAAGGGGCGGTAGTACTACTGATCTTGTTCCGCTGACAGCTAAGACAGTTACTGCTTTTCTGTAAGAAGGCCCAAATTCCTTCTTCACCGCGATCTTTTCTCTGACCAGATCCCCAATCTTTGGAATCCAGACAGGTCTTGCTGGGACAGGTGGTTTTTCTTCAGTGGCCGTTGGCTTTAGCTTTATGTTACTTAGACTTCTTCTTGTTTCATTTAAGTCCTGTAAAACAGCCAAACGATCTTTGATATCAAAGGATTTTTCTTTCACCACTGAAGTCTGACAATCTAAATCCTGTATTATCATTCTAGTACCGAACAAAAGTTCGTATGGTGTGATACCTCTTAGAGAATTTCTTGGCAGATTATTAAGACTACGTTGGACACTTGTTAGATGTTTGACCCACCCATTACCCGAACCTAATACCCTCGCCGTTATAGATTGCTTTATGTCACGGTGTTTTCTCTCCACTACCGCATTTCCCTCGGGATGGAATGGACTAGAGTACCGCAAGGCAATGCCCATGCTGGCCATGGCCTCCTTGTAAGCTCGAGAGCTAAACGCAGGACCCTGGCCAGAATGTAGCATGCCAATTGCGTATGTACCGATAAAGACTCACAAATCTTTTATAACAGTTCTGGCGTCAGCTGAGCGCTGGGGTCTCATCTAAATGAATCCCGTCTTAATAATTATGGGATCGTTTTTTTCCATCTGGATTTTTGCGTATAGATAGCCTAATGCTTTCTAATAGAGGTGTCCGAGCTGGTGTCTGGTCCGGTTCACAACTGCGATCTCTATTGCAGTACTGACAATTTGTTGCAAAGTTGTAAATTTGCACGCTCATCCCCGGCCACCAGTATTGTGATTGTAATTCTATTAGAGATTTCAAGATCTCTTTGTGCCTCAGACCCATTCCCATGTGTGCTTCTTGAATCAAGTAAGCCCTCTGGTTCGTGTTTGGAATTACTCTATCCGCCACTCCAGGGATTTGAGCAAAAGGAACGGAGTTCGCATCAATTATGTATTTATTTCCGAGTGGATAATTTAGAGGTAACGCTGCATAGTTGGCTTCCATTGAGGCTTTTACTGCTAGTAGCGTTTCACCGTCTATCTGTTTTTTAGTACGCTTTTTTATAGCTACGGAAGCCCGTTTGACAGCTGCCGCCGTGGCTTTGTTAGCCAATGAATTCCCCGCAACGTGAACGCCATCACGTTGATGACTCAGTGTATGTATCACGTGAGTCTTTTGTAGTTCTTTCTGCAAAAGAAATACTTGTTCCCAAAGTTTTTTATGCTTTATTGTGGCACCTGTCTCATCTTTGTAACCATTTTTGATCCAAGTCTGCATGTCATTATTGTAAGATTGGACGCAGTAATGCGAATCGCACACTATTAGTGTGGGGAATTCGCGATCCGCATTTTCAAGCGCCATCTTTAAAGATCTTATTTCAGTTCGCTGAGCTGTACAGTTTCTGAGTGATTCAGTTTTGGTGACCATTGGTCTAAATTTACCTAAGCGCCAGCGACCTTTAACAATCGCGCATGCTGCATTGTAAACTTGTTTTTTCACAACGTAGTGCTGTGCAAATCTGTCCGTGTAGATTACACAGGTGTATTGTTCGAGAGGTAGAATTTCGATTGACAGAGGATATTCATGTTCATATTCTAGATCTTCTAGTCTTTTCATTTTTGGATCACAAGCGTGTTTCACGTCTTCTGCAGCAAGAGAACTTTCCCATTGTATCCATTTTGGATCTAGTGCCACTGCATTTGGAATGCGTGGCCTCGTTACTGCCTCAAGGGCTGATACTGCTGTTAAAACAGATATGCTTTTGCCTTGGGCTTGGGCTCTTTCTTTTGCTACAGCAGTTTGAACCGCAGTCAGAATTTTTTCAGTAGAACTGAATTTCATTTCAGCTTGTGTGTACAAGTGTGATTTATAAGCTATTGGTACCGTTTCTCCCTCATTAGAGGTCAGGTATGTGAATCCGCATCTTCCTGGGATGACTCGGATTACAAGGTTGCGTTCGTTTGCGCGTGTTTGCAATTTTGTTTTAGTTAACATGTCTGTTTGTAATCAACGTAAAATTTCTGTGTGTTTCTGAGTCCAATTGATTGGTTTGAAATCAGGTTTTATTAATTCGTAGAGAGGTTTAACCCTCTCTGCATAATTTAGAATGTATGTTCTTCTGAAATTCAGGAAACCTAGAATAGATTGTAAGTTCTTCAGCGTTTTTGGAGCTTGGAGTACTGCACATTTCTCTAAGAAATTGCCTGCTAGGCTTTTGCCTTCACTTGATAATTCATAAAAACAGGACAGTTAGATGGGCAATTCGTGACTTCTTAAAGTTGAATTTATACCCTTCAGAAACTAACCCAAGTATGATGGTGTTCACTCTTTTCAAGTGTGTCTCCAGGTCGTCGTCTGTAAGATAGATGTCATCGACATATGATAATGCCTCATCATCATACATTTGTAGTAACTCTGTTACTCTTGCTGAGAATAATCCTGGGCTATTCTTGAATCCCTGTGGGAGACAGCAAAATTGTTTTTGTGCCCCCATACAGGAGAAAGCGGTCAAATACCTGCTTTCTGGTGCAATGTTTTGACAAAAGAAGCCATTTGAGATATCTAATGTCGTTTTATATTTTTTGCGCACAATGTTATTCATTTGTGCTGCACTGTGTGAGTTTTGTACTGCAAATGTTTTGCAGCAGGAGTTTAAGTGTCTGTAGTCCAAAACTAGACGATAAGAATCGTCTAGCTTGGAGACAGGAAACAAAGGATTGTTCATTTGTGAGGTGCATGTTTCAATTACCCCCTGGTATTCAAGTTGATCTAAGATCTCCCTGACTTGTTTTTTAGCTTCTTGCTTAACAGGATACAGCCTTTGTGCAGTCGGTTGATTTTTTAACTGGAGTTTATGCTGAGGAGAATCCTCATCCCATCCTACATGATTTTTATATAATGCAGGGGCTTGGGCTACTGCCCATTTTCTACCAAATGTGTATTTTTTATGAATTGGAATTTGATTTGAGAAGGCAGGCATAATCATTTCTTCGCCATGTGGGCACTCCCTGACAAACTCTGGTGGCCAGTCTTTCTCTGCTAGAAGGATATCATAGCCTTTCGAAAGGTTATCCCAAAAGAGACCCTTTATTTTCCTAGTTTTGTCCCCCTCTATACAAAATGTTATTTCATATAATTTATGGGGTACACTAACCCTGGTGTCTGCAGTTTCCACCTGAATGTATTCATTCATGTCCACTGTCTCCAGAAGATTCATCAGGATCTTGCGAGCTATGGTCCCTTCTGCTGCGCTGTCTAGCATTGTCTGGGCCCACTCTCCGTTTTTCAGTTGTGTCCTCAGAATCCTCAGCATGTTTTATTTTTATACTAGCTACCTTCTTTTTTGGAAATTGTAATTTTTTACTTTGATGAGCAGGTTCCTTGTCTTTGGACTTGACGTGCTCTTCTTTGTGTTCTGACCGTCCTCTTCTTTCCGATTTCTGCGAGGAAGTCTGAAAAGATCGAGAGGGACGTGTATCATTATCTTGATATCTATCAGGTTTTCTTAATGTATCCCGATCTCTAAGGTTGTATCTTTCCTCAGAGGGCTCCCTGTGGGGAGACTTACCTCCTCTTTCTGGAGATCTATCTCTCCGTTGAGGAGAACTTCCTCCTGACTGAAACTGTTTTTCTCTGGGAGTAGTTTGTTTGTTACCCTCCCACTTCTTTTTTGAAGTTATGAGATTATTCTTGATAAAGGTTTTTTCAGGATTTTCAGTTAGTTGGGGTTTTAGTGGTTTCCCACCCAAACTATCTCTACCTAATTCTTCCTAGGATTTTTCTATGATTCTGGCAAGTTCAAAAGGTTGTTCTGCTATATCTGTTTCTTTCAATTTTTGGCGGATCGCCACAGATGCTGCTTCTACTTTTATGTTGGCTAATAATATAGCCGAGACTTGCTTAAAGTCGATCAGTAATTTCATACCTAGAGTTAAAGCAGGTTCTGGACCGTATTCATTTTGAATCTGTCTTAGTACGTCTGGTATAGCCGCCATAGATGGAACACCATGTGTTTTTGTGTAAATTGAAGCAAAGACTGTGCCCCAAGTGTCACAGTCCTCCACATGTGGTGCGATCCCCATTGGAAGGCAGATAGTCAGAATTCTGTGTTTCTCATTAGGTGTAGTATCAGGAAATACTGCCTCTATCTGAGTAATTTTTTGAGCTAACCATAATGGAATTTGTTCCCGTTTTGCGGGTATTTTGCCAATGGCTGATTGTATATTCTGTGGTGTGATTTTATTTGTGTTCCCCTGTTGAGGGGTGTGTTGTGGAATTCTTATTGCTGGTTGGACTGTTGAGGTCCGCATGACATATTGGACCAATTGTCTATGTATTTTAATGAGTTGTTTTAGCTGAGCTAACAGTTCTCGGTCTGACATTTTTTCAATGTCGGGATGTGGTGTGTAGCTGGCTAGAACCGGCCATGTGGCTCCTGGTCTACCTAGTGGACCGAGCCTGGTAATATGATTTTGATGTTTTAGGGCGCCATTAAACCAGAGCAGGTGCTCTTGGTATGTTAGTGGAATTTCAACGTCCTCGAAAGGAGCGTATTCATCTGGAGATTCCTCTATTTTGTAATAGTGGAAATCTTGTGTCACAGCGTGTGCTGCTGGAAAATGTATCCATGAATAAAATACCTCT
Organism: Lissotriton helveticus; assembly: GCF_964261635.1. NCBI lineage: Eukaryota > Metazoa > Chordata > Amphibia > Caudata > Salamandridae > Lissotriton > Lissotriton helveticus. Next base: position 583,430,620 of record NC_136061.1, on the reverse strand, counting down.
GTCTGCCGATATTCATGGGCCTCTACCACAAATATGACTGTACCACCTCTTGGTGATAGTCCATTTTCTATAAGTTTAAGAGTTATAGTTCTTCTTACATTTACCGGAATGATTATAACATTCGGGTCATCATTTTGGAGACTTGTGTCATCCGCTAAAAGTTGAGCTGCTATTCTAGCTTTCTCCCTTTCATCGTCACTTTCCATCATTTTACTGACGGAAAGTTTTTGTTGCAGAGCAAGTTTCAAGGAAACAAAGATTAGGTGCACAATATTTTGGAACACTGTATCCTTCAACGTTGACTAAACCAAAAACTAATACATAGGATTCTCATCCTACTAAGTTCCGGCGGATATTAACCTTTTACCCACCCCAGACGTCTATTGGAGTTTTTACGGAAAAAAGGGATCTGTGTGAAAGGCACGACTGAGTCACTCTAGCATCTAGCGTTAGGTTATCGCCTTACCAAACGTTGGGCACCATGTAGTGTAGTTCCTATATTCCCAATAGGCTCTGCGCATTGGAATAACATAAACGATAGTTTAGACGTAGGACTGAGGTCGACTAGGTCTCTATTGAAAATGTTAGACTTAATTATGAATGCCAGCTAGCTCAGAGGTCACTAGAAACTTTCTCGAGTGAACAGGAAGGGGTTAACTTTCCTGAATAGACAAGAAGGGATTAGTTTCTGACAACCGCATAAACATGACAACTTTGCTCCCTCCAGAATAAGGAGTATATCTCCAGAGTCGTGTGAAAACAATAGTCAGCTATTTCACTCAGTCAATCGTGCATGTTTAGTCTCACCAGAGTGCAGAGAAATAGAGAGACGGGCGTTTTCAATAAAAGTTGTTATTTATTGAGCAGTCCTCTTTCTCGTGCAAGAGAAGTGAATTGCCACAATTGCAATACTTGTCATAAATTAAAGTGCGTACAGTAAAAGGAGTATTATGAAATAATACTGTAAAAGCATTGATATGGTTTCTGAGCCATATGATACTTAAAATGGATAAAATATATACATACATAAAATCATTGACTAAATGTACTCAACTGGTGCTTCTAAGATACACCTAACCCCGATGTACCTAACCTAAGCCTAGTACGTGGGAAGGAGTAAGTGAGCTGCAGTTTAAGTTAAGTTAAGTTTTTGCCAAGAATCTGCATCGAGAATTCTCTTAAGGATCTAATCAGCTCCGTACCTTGGGTATAGAATGAAGGAGGTCTTGTATCTCGTTCTCAGGACTCGATCTCCCAGAAACCCGCAAGGGTGACTGGAAACACTGGAGCTGGATTTCTCGGCAGGAGAAAAGACAGCGTCTCTCTCAGTGCGTCAATGGGAGGGTCGGCTTCCTTCGGCTCTCGCATCAGCTGGGCTTCGGGAAAGTAGATAGCCGCTCTGCTCCAAACCACCGTGTGTTTGCTTAAGGCAATGTTGGTATATTTATACCTGGAAGGTGCCGAGTTTGACGTAAGGTTGGACATAAGACGCCACTAAGAACTTACAGTTCTTTCTGGGCTCCAGGAGTTCTTGTTCAAATCAAAACAGAAGCAGGGGGATTTCCCGGGCTGCTGGAGGCTTGGTTTGTTTAAAGAACGCGTATTTCGACTGCATTGGCTATGACTAAATATGGATATGATTCTTATGCCTTTATAAGGATATTATTTGTAATAACCACATAAGGGCATGAATTGGGAATATTTAATTAGGGTCCTAGATACGTTTACATCAGTAGAAGATTGAGGGCCATCGCCCTGGTGCATTGTGACGAAATGACTGTTATGGCCTGGTGCAGTGCTGTGACCAAAAGGGGCCATTTTTCCATGTGCTGCTGCTCGCGACCCCCTGTATGCTAGCAGGGGCTGGGGTGAAGTGAAAGGGCCATCGCATTGAGGCAGCATGTGGGCCACGACACATGGAAGAAGAGGACCAATTCAAATACCAAAATCCAGAAGCACCAAAAACCTGCCATTGGATTCAGGAAGACTTACTGTATCACTGGAGAAGAGCAGTGGAAGACTTGGACACACTGCTCCGACTCCAGAAAGACTGGGTCGCCGGGCCTCTGGAGGAGCTTGCTCTGACGTATGCGCTACAGTGCAGGGACACTTAGACTTTCAACATCTATTGTAGAACATTTAATACAAACGCAATGGAGGGGCTTAAGCTTAAATGTCACCTCACGTAACAGGGAAATACCAATTAACCTAGTGGGCGTGCCTAGAGAACCCTGTGGGTATTATTTATTGTGTGCCATGTTATACTTTGTGCCCATATAAAAGAAGGTATTTGACTGATAATTTTTTATTGGGGATGGCTGGATTTATTGTGATTTGTGAGTGTGTGCATCCCAAATTTGCCTCTCACTGATGAGCCTTGGACTGCACAACCTGAGATACCCAGAGTCAAGTGCTGAAGGGGAACTTGAACTAGATGCACGCAGCTCATTGTAAGTCGAGTCCCAAGACATCACGAGTAAAAGGCTCAATCACCATGATTGGGCCCAGTAGCACCTGCTTAACCTGAGGCCTTCGGGAAGTGATTCTGTCAATATTAATACAGCCAAATTTTGATGGGTAGTAAACTGTACTATGTGGAAATGTAGTGTTCATAGAAAAGATGGGTCTTTTGATCTTTTCTGAATCATCAGATTAGCCAGTGTAGCTTAACCACACGCAGAATAGCTCATGGTGATCAGAATTTGAGAGTGCAAAGGTAGAAATGGAGAGTGATCACATAGGCTGACTTCCCAAGCTCACTAAAGAAAGTCTACATGCATCAACTGACAAAAGGCCCATGGTGACTGAAGAACTGACACCTGGGTCTAATCAGATACGTGGTGTAATTGAGTCCTGTGCAGCCTCAAGCACATACTAGCCCACATACACATAAGATGCCATTAGATCCACAATGGATCTAAACCTGTTCCATGGGCTAGCTCATACCTAGGAGAGCAAAGGCTATGTTCAAATGAGTGTTCAGCAGCCTAACACAATACACTACGTATGGTAAAGAGAGGACTCTGATATGTTGACTAAAATTATCTATCTATCTATCTAATGCCAGCCAACAGTTCAGGTAAAAGCAGATGTGGACTACCTGCTGAAGAAGAAAGGCAGCCATTGCTGTCAGAAGCATGAGTACAACAGCTTCAAATGTTCCCACTGCTGTTATTAGCTGGCTAAGACATGGGTAGCAGAGATCAACCAAAAGTAGAGTAGGTTATACTGCTAGCCAACACCTCATGACAAGTAGTAGGAATTTACTACGTGGAGCCTATGTGAGGATATGGAAGAAAGATTCTCTTTCATCTATAAAAAAAGAGCCAGTCGACATCATGGAGGGGAGTGAGGATACAGTTCAGTCATATTTCTGGGAAATTGTTACAAATATTTCAGTAAAATGCCTTAAGAGAAAAGAATACATAAATATGGATTTGATTTCGGGGAGCTGTATATGGTATATTAGCTTAATGAACGATATAAAATGTGCTAACATTTGCATTTTCCTTGAAAATTTGAGACTCCAAATTTTGTGTTGTATTTATAGCTATATTGAAGAAGCTCAATAAATATAAATATATATTAAAAAAAACAAGCACAGTAGACAGGATTGGTAGAAGAGCAAATGGTATGAAACCCAGTGTGTGGTGGCATTCACGTACATGCACTTGAATCTCTATTTCATAATGTTAAGGCAGTAGATAGTCGGAGGAGGGTACAGTTGGGCACGACAGCACCGGAGATTTAGGCCGTTTCACAAAATCTGTACAATTATATTGCTCACCAGAAAACAACAAGGAGCGCTATGATTGTTGGCTTGTACCCTGAAAAACAAGCATTTGCAATGCAATAGGTTTCGCATTAGGATTGTTTAAGCTATTGATATTGTAAATGACAAATTTTTATTTATGTTTTGTTTTTGAAAATAGCGAAATTAATAGCTTTGTCATTTACAGTGCCAATAGTTATAACTTTCGCAAATGTGACACCTATAAGCATTTGTAATGCAATATGTGTTGTATTTACGTGACTTACATGTATTGATATTACAAATAACAATGGCTTTACATTTTTTTCAAATAATTAATACTTAAATAAAAGTTAGTGTAATTTAGTTTGCCAATAGCTTAAAGTTTTGTAAATACCTTTTGTGAAGATTATGTTCAGTGTATTTTATTGTGATGAAAATCCAAGAACAGAAGTGAAATATTACCATCTTTTTGTTACATTTGTAATAAAGCTTGAAACATTGAGAGAACATATTTGAACCAGGTGTTGTTGAATAGTTGCACAGATTGATGCTGTGGTGGCGCCGAGTGATGTTGTGATGGCGAACGAGTGATGCTGTGGCGTTCAGTGATGCTGTGGTAGCGCATAGTGATGTTGTGGTGCCCCTGAGTGATGCTGTGGTGGTGAGGAGTGATGCTGTATGCGATGCTATGTTTTTTTTTGCTATCCTATGTTTTGTTATGCTATCCTATGCTTTGCTATCCTATGCTTTGAATTGTTATGCTATGCTGTGTTTTGTTATGCTATGGTTTTTTATGCTATGCTATGTTTTGCTATGCTATGCTTTGTTATGCTATGCTTTGTTGTGTTTTATTAAGGTATGCTTTGTTTTGCTATGCTATGTTTTGTTATGCTATGTTGTGTTTGGTATGCTATGTTTTGCTATGCTATTATATGTTTTGTTTTGCTATGCTATGTTTTGTCGTGTTTTGTTAAGCTATGCTATGTTTTGTTGTGTTTTGCTATGTTTTGTTATGCTATGTGTTGTGTTATGCTATGTTTTGTTATGTTATGCTATGTTTTGTTATGCTATTCTATGTTTTGTTTTGTTATGCTATGTTTTGTTATGCTATGCTATGTTTTGTTGTGTTTTATTATGCTATGCTTTGTTTTGCTATGCTATGTTTTGTTGTGTTTGGTATGCTATGTTTTGCTATGCTATTATATGTTTTGTTTTGCTATGCTATGTTTTGTTGTGTTTTGTTAAGCTATGCTATGTTTTGTTGTGTTTTGCTATGTTTTGTTATGCTATGTGTTGTGTTTTTTATGCTATGTTTTGTTATGTTATGCTATGTTTTGTTATGCTATTCTATGTTTTGTTTTGCTATCCTATGCTTTGTTTTGTTATGCTATGTTTAGTTTTGCTATCCTATGCTTTGTTTTGTTATGCTATGTTTTGTTATGCTATGCTATGTTTTTTTATGCAATGATAAGCTGTTTCGTTATGCTATGTTGTGTTTTGTTATGATATGCTGTTTTGTTGTGTTGTGTTGTGTTTTGCTACGCTATGTTTTGTTATGTATGCTATGTTTTGTTGTGTTTTGTAATGCTATGCTATGTTTTGTTGTGTTTTGCTATGTTTTGTTATGCAATGTGTTGTTTTATGTTATGTTATGCAATGTTTTGTTATGTTATGCTATGTTTTGTTCTGCTATGTTTTGTTGTGTTTTGTTATGCTTTGCTGTTTTGTTATACTATGCTATGTTTTGTTTTGTTATGATATGCTATGTTTTGCTGTGTTTTGTTATGCTATGCTTTGTTGTGTTTTGCTATGATATGTTTTGTTTTGTTATGCTAGGTTTTGTTTTGCTATCCTATGCTTTGTTTTGTTATGCTATGTGTTGGACCCGGCCTCATGGCGTGGTCCTACCCCTCCCGCATAGCGGGCCCAGGACGACATCGGCCCTCCACCCAGCATCGGGCAGCCCCAACATTGTTGGTCCGGTCACCATCCCGGACCCCCACTACCGGCCTGGCTCCATCATGGGCCCCTCACGACCTAAGCACGAGGCCGCGCCCGACTCCATCTTGGGCCCACCACGTCCTGACCACGTGGCCTCGGCCCCGGCCCAGGTCCAGCGAAGCCCAGACATTGAGGCACCAAGATCCACCCAGGTGGTCGAGTGGCCACTCGACAGACCCGGAGAAAAGGGAGTTTCGATGGCCCTCCAGCCGTCCCCGGACGCCTGGTTTCGATCGCCCTCCGGCCTCCCTGGGCGCTGGCTCCACCCCCCTGCTGGGGGTCTGGACACCATCATCCCGGCCCCTCTGACCCCCAGGCGCGAGGGTCCGGACATCAAAGGACTCCAGTCCTATATCTGGGCCAGCCCCGGGGTAGGACACCAGTTGTATCCTGGACTGGAAGCCCTGCTGACGCTGTCACGGCCGACACCAGAAGAACACATTGCCTGTAACCTGAAGAGACCCTGAGAGCCTGCTGGCGCTGCCGCGGCCCACCTTTTGCTGTACCATCCTAGGAGCCTGCTGGCGCTGCCGCGGCTGAACCACCTGAGAGCCTGCTGGCGCTGCCGCGGCTGAACCATCTTGAGAGCCTGTTGGCGCTGCCGCGGCTGAACCATCTTGAGAGCCTGCTGGCGCTGCCGCGGCCTCCTCTCCATTAAGACCACCTGTCGAGTCCTGCTGGCGCTGCCGCGGCTCGACCTCTCGGAACCCCCGGCTCGAGGATTGAGAGCTGTGCGCAGGGTATCCCTTCCTGTATCCATACCGAGACTGTCCCGCTACCCTGTCCCTTTTACGAGACTCTACAGATCCCTCGATCTGCCTGTATATACCACTGAGACCCAGCAACCTTTATTCTTGATAAAGCCTAAGAACTTAACCTCTTGTGTGGTGTCCGTTTGTAGTGTTGTGGTTACCCTGCTGTACGATCCTAGGAGATGACCCTCACCCAGGAGGCCTCTCGATAACGCTCGGCTACTTCGCGACGGAGGGGTGGACCTAGGGGTGGTCAGTCAGATATCTTCTGCCTCCCCCGGGATCGCCTTTCTAACATTGGTGGAAAGCGACGGGATCCGAGCCGACGCAGATCGTACAGAGGGTGATTCACTCACTACCGAGAAAAACACACCACGACCATGACTACGCAAGAGACAAGACCGACTACGGAATTCCAGAAAGAAAAAATGGAAGATTACAGTCACAAAGAATTAAAACAATTCTGCAAAGAACTGGGCATCGCTACCACTGGGCTAAGCAACAAGGAAAACTTTAAATCAGCCCTACAAGCATGGGTGGACGCCGATGAGACACCACCCCGGAATGAAGACAACCCGGGCCCGAGCGGACGCCCGGGGACCGACACGACCCCAGCGGGGGAGAGACCCGCCAATCCAGGCACGAGCCCCCACGAAGACGCCCGAGAGCGAGAGAGGAACCGGCTCCACGAGTTGGAGCTCGCCCGACTCCGGTTGGATGGAGAACTACAGCTGGCGGAAAGGAAAATCGCACTCGAGCAACTACGGCTAGAAGGAGACCTGGAAGAGAAGAGAAGACAAAGAGACCTCGATGAAAAGAGACTCATGCTCGAGCATGAGCGCGGCCTAAAAGAACTAGAACTCAAGGCCAAAATGAATGATGCCAACGCCTCCGGGGGCAAGACCTCGCCCCCGCCCTTGGACACAAAGGTGCACATACCCAAGGATGTCGTCAAGGAATATTACAAGAACGACGACATCCAACAGTGGTTCAAAGCCTACGAGGTCGCCATGACCGCACATCGAGTACCCCTCAAGGACTGGGGCGCCGGCCTGTGGGGGAAGTTCGTCAATGAGGGGAGAGACGCCCTGCTAGAGCTCCCCGACGCCGAGATGACCTCATACGAGCACATGAAAACCGCTCTCCTCACTCGCTATGGACTCACCCCCGAGATGTACCGGCAGCGATTCCGAGACTGTAAAAAAATCCCCGGTACCACTTGGGTGGAATACGTGAACTTTTAGCAGCAGCAGAGCCTTCGAGGGGTGGATCAAAGGCAGCGAGGTCACCACCTACCAGCAGTTGGTCGACCTCATTATATGGGAACATCTGTCCAACAACTGCTTCATCGAAATCCGGCAGCACCTCCTCGACAGCAAACTGACTGAGCCCCGAAAACTCGCTGTCTTGGCGGATAGATGGGTGAGCACCCGAGTCCCCCGGAGTCCGATGGGAGACTACGGCCGGGGATCCCCGGGGAACCACCGACCACGAGGCGGCGGAGGAGGCCAGAGCAGGGGACGAGACACCCCCACGGGGTCCTCCCCTACCTCCACTTCACCAGCCCTGGGCCGAAGGGGGGTTCCCCTAGCCCGACCCGGGCCCCGCCCGAATGTGACGTGCCACAGATGCCAGCGACAGGGTCACTACGCGAATGACCCCCTCTGCCCGATGAACCAGCGACCCGGCACCACCGGTCCTCCCAACCGCCAGATCGCGGCTGCCGCCCTGGGGGAAGAAAGAGGCGAGGAAGACGACAACGACAACGAACAGGCCGAGTGGGAGCCCGCCGCCATGATCTTGGCATGCCTGGGTGATCGAGACATGGTCCCTCGAGACCCGATCCCAGGCAACACCCAGAAATATCGCCAATGGGTCACCATCAACGGCCGCCGGGCCGAAGCCCTCCGAGACACTGGAGCCAGCGTAACAGCGGTCCGACGCCACTTGGTGACCCCAGAGCAAATTCTCCCCAATATAATGTGCCCGGTGCGGACGGCGGACAACTCCGAGAGTTTGTGCCAGATGGCCCGCATCCCCTACGAATGGGGAGGGGTGTCGGGTATGCTGAAGGTGACCGTCCGGGACGATGCCCCCGTGGACTGCCTCCTCGAGAACGACCTGGAAAGTTCCCCCTGGGCCAGCATCGAGCGGAGAGAGCATCTGGGGATGCTAGGCCTTCCAGAGTGGGTCTGTGCGACCACCCGCTCCATGTCCGCCCGAGCCTTCGCCCCACCGGAGGATGCTCCGACCGAGGAACCAGAGTGGCCCGCACCGCCACCGGCCGCCGTCCCCGAGGACGCCGACCCTGAACCTGGCCCCCAGGGGCCCAACCATGAAGACCTCACCGAGCTCGGCCACCTTCCAGAACTAGCTCAATGGCGCCAAGAAGGTGGCCCCACCCGCGAACAATTCCGGCAGGAACAGAAAACCTGTCCCTCCCTCGAGGGAATCCGACAACAAGCCGCCACTCAAGCAGCGGGAGGCCCCTCGGGGTCCCACTGGGTCTATTGGGACCACAACCTTCTCTACAGCGAGCAGAAAGTTGCCGACCTAGGGGCCAGCCGAGTACTGGTCATTCCCCTCCGTTTCAGAGACTTCCTCTTGAACTTGGCCCACGACGTGCCCCTCGCCGTGTACCTGGGGCAGGATAAAACTTACAGCCGCCTGGTGACCCATTTTTACTGGCCGAAGATGCGCAACGATGTGCACAACCACAGCCGATCCTGTCCGACGTGTCAAGCCAGCGGGAAGAGCGGGGGAAAAGTCAAGGCCCCACTCCAGCCCTTTCCTGTGGTCACCACCCCCTTCGAGAGAGTGGGGATCGACATCGTGGGGCCCTTGGACCCCCGCACCTCTCAGGGGCACCGCTTCATCCTAGTCCTGGTGGACCATGCCACCCGCTATCCTGAGGCCATTCCCCTCCGAACCATCACGGCCCCAGTAGTAGGCCGAGCCCTGATGGGGATCTTCTCCAGAGTCGGCTTCCCCCGAGAAGTCGTGAGTGATCGGGGTACAAACTTTATCTCCAAGCATATGCGATCCCTGTGGCAACAGTGCGGGGTCACATATAAGTTCACCACCCCGTATCACCCCCAAGGAAATGGACTTGTAAACACTGAAGGGGATGATCAACGGCTTAGACGAGCCACTACGACGCAGATGGGACGTCCTGCTGCCCTGCCTCCTGTTTGCGTATCGAGAGGTACCCCAGAAGTCCCTGGGGTTCAGCCCCTTCAAACTATTGTATGGGCACCCGGTCCGAGGCCCCCTCAGCCTGGTCAAAGAAGGCTGGAGACTGCTGTCCGGGGTGCCCCACCAGATGTCTACCAGTACCTCCTGACACTCCGCAACCAGACTCGGAAGTTCCGGGAACTTGCCGAGGCCAACCTCGAGGCCAGTCAGGAGGAGATGAAACGCTAACGCTGGTATGACCAGAACGCCTCATCCATCGTATTCGCGCCGGGCCAGCAAGTCTGGATCATGTCCCCGGTTGAACCTTGCGCCCTCCAGGACAAATGGACGGGCCCTTCAAAGTGGTGGAGCGCAAGAGCCCCGTCACTTACCTGGTGGACCTGGAATCCCCCCAGAACCCCCTCCGGGTTCTGCACGCTAACCGGCTCAAGCCACACTTCGCCCGCACTGAACTAAGTCTGCTGCTAGCGACCGATGACGGAGCTGAAGACGACTCCGAACCCGTACCAGATCTCATGAGCATCACCAAGAAAGACGGCTCCATCGAAGGGGTCACACTCTCCTCTACCCTGACCCCAGAACAGCACCAAGACTGCCGGGAGCTGCTGGGGCAATTTGCAGACCTATTTTCCCTCACCCCTGGAGTCACCCAGTGGCGTGTCCACGATGTGGACACCGGAGACAACCCGCCTGTAAGACACCGAGCTTTCCGAGTGCCCGACCGAGTCCGGGCCTGCATTCAATCCGAAGTGGCCAAGATGCTAGCTCTGGGGGTAGTCGAACCCTCCGACAGTCCCTGGGCCAGTCCTGTTGTCCTGGTCCCTAAAGCCACCGTCCCTGGCACACCCGCGGAGCTCCGGTTCTGTGTTGACTACCGGGGGCTGAATGCAGTCACCCGGACCGACGCCCATCCCATCCCCCGGGCGGATGAACTGATCGATCGCCTGGGGGCCGCCAAATATCTCAGCATCTTCGACCTCACGGCGGGGTATTGGCAGATCGGCCTCACCCCTGGAGCACAAGAGCGATCGGCCTTCTCGACCCCTGATGGCCACTACCACTTCAAAGTGATGCCCTTCGGCATGAAAAACGCCCCGGCCACCTTCCAGTGACTCATGAACCGGGTACTGGCCGGACTAGAAGAATTCAGTGCCGCCTATCATTGCGGTGTACAGCCGCCACTGGGGTGAGCACCTGACCCACCTCCGGGAGGTCCTGTCGGCCCTCTGACGGGCCGGACTAAAAATAAAGGCCAGCAAGTGCCAGATCGGCCAAGGGTCCGTGACATATCTGGGACACCAAGTGGGGAGCGGCCTGGTGGCTCCCTCCAGCCAAAGATTGACGCCATCCGGGCCTGGGAGCCCCCGATCACCCAAACAGCCGTCCAGGCCTTCCTGGGGCTCACAGGATACTATCGGCGCTTCATAAAAGACTATGGAAGCATTGTGGGGCCCCTCACAGAACTGACCTCCAAAAGGCTACCCCAGAAGGTGAGCTGGACCCCAGAGTGCCAAACAGCCTTCGAGGCTCTAAAGACTACCATGTGCACCGCCCCTGTGCTCCAGGCCCCCCGACTACAGCCGAGAGTTTGTGGTCCAAACCGACTCCTCAGAGCACGGCATTGGGGCGGTCCTCTCACAAGTGAACCCTGAGGAAATCGACCTTCCCGTTGCCTTCATCAGCCGGCGGCTGCTGGCCAGAGAACAGCGCTGCAGCACCATCGAGAGGGAAGCCTTTGCCGTCGTGTGGGCACTAAAGAAGCTCCGGCCCTACCTCTTCGGCACCCACTTCCGGGTCCAGACCGACCACCGGCCCCTGCGGTGGTTGATGCAGATGCGGGGAGAAAACCCGAAACTGTTGCGATGGTCCATCTCCCTGCAAGGGATGGACTTCACGGTGGAGCATCGCCCCGGCAACGACCACGCCAATGCTGACGGCCTGTCCCGATTCTTCCGCCTCGGCGAGGAGAATCCCCAAGAAGATGGGTGACTCTCCCCTGCCTTCAGCTGGGGGGGACAAGTGTTGGACCCGGCCTCATGGCGTGGTCCTACCCCTCCCGCATGGCGGGCCCAGGACGACATCGGCCCTCCACCCAGCATCGGGCAGCCCTTTTGCCCGACACTGCACGCCCCAACATTGTTGGTCCGGTCACCATCCTGGACCCCCACTACCGGCCTGGCTCCATCATGGGCCCCTCACGATCTAAGCACGAGGCTGCGCCCGACTCCATCTTGGGCCCCACCACGTCCCGACCACGTGGCCTCGGCCCCGGCCCAGGTCCAGCGAAGCCCAGACATTGAGGCACCAAGATCCACCCACGTGGTCGAGTGGCCACTCGACAGATCCCGGAGAAAAGGGAGTTTCGATGGCCCTCCAGCCGTCCCCGGACGCCTGGTTTCGATCGCCCTCCGGCCTCCCTGGGTGCTGGCTCCACCCCCCTGCTGGGGGTCTGGACACCATCATCCCGGCCCCTCTGACCCCCAGGCGGAGGGTCCGGACATCAAAGGACTCCAGTCCTATATCTGGGCCAGCCCCGGGGTAGGACACCAGTTGTATCCTGGACTGGAAGCCCTGCTGACGCTGTTACGGCCGACACCAGAAGAACTCATTGCCTGTAACCTGAAGAGACCCTGAGAGCCTGCTGGCGCTGCCGCGGCCCACCTTTTGCTGTACCATCCTAGGAGCCTGCTGGCGCTGCCGCGGCTGAACCACCTGAGAGCATGCTGGCGCTGCCGCGGCTGAACCATCTTGAGAGCCTGCTGGCGCTGCCGCGGCTGAACCATCTTGAGAGCCTGCTGGCGCTGCCGCGGCCTCCTCTCCGTTAAGACCACCTGTCGAGTCCTGCTGGCGCTGCCGCGGCTCGACCTCTCGGAACCCCTGGCTCGAGGATTGAGAGCTGTGCGCAGAGTATCCCTTCTGTATCCATACCGAGACTGTCCCCTACCCTGTCCCTTTTACGAGACTCTACAGATCCCTCGATCTGCCTGTATATACCGCTGAGACCCAGCAACCTTTATTCTTGATAAAGCCTAAGAACTTAACCTCTTGTGTGGTGTCCGTTTGTAGTGTTGTGGTTACCCTGCTGTACGATCCTAGGAGAGGACCCTCACCCAGGAGAGGCCTCTCGATAACGCTCGGCTACTTCTCGACGGAGGGGTGGACCTAGGGGTGGTCAGTCAGACATCTTCTGCCTCCCCCGGGATCGCCTTTCTAACACTATGCTGTGTTTTGTAATGCTATTCTATGTTTTGTTATGCTATGCTATGCTGGTGAGGGTGTGTGTGTGTGAGTGTGTGAGAGGGTGAGTGAGGGTGTGTGTGTGTGAGTGTGTAAGAGGGTGAGTGAGGGTGAGGGTGGGTGAGTGAGGGTGAGGGTGGGTGAGGGTGTGTGAGGGTGTGTGAGGGTGTGGGTTGGTGAGGGGGTGTGGGTTGGTGAGGGGTGTGAGGTGAGGGGGTGTGAGGTGAGGGGGTGTGAGGGTGTGAGGGTTGAGGGGTGTGAGGGTGAGGGGGTGTGAGGGTGAGGGGGTGTGAGGGTGAGGGGGTGTGAGGGTGAGGGGGTGTGAGGGTGAGGGGGTGTGAGGGTGAGGGGGTGTGAGGGTGAGGGGGTGTGAGGGTGAAGGGGGGTGAGGGTGAAGGGGGTGAGGGTGAAGGAGGGTGAGGGTGAAGGAGGGTGAGGGGGTGTGAGGGTGAGGGGGTGTGAGGGGGAGGTGTGAGGGTGTGTTTGGGGGTGTGATGGTGTGTTTGAGGGTGTGGGCGGGTGTGTGAGGGTGAGAGGGTGTGTGAGGGTGAGAGGGTGTGTGAGGGTGTGGGGTGTGAGGGTGTGGGTGTGGGGGTGTGAGGGTGTGGGGGTGTGAGGGTGTGGGGGTGTGAGGCTGAGGGGGTGTGAGGCTGAGGGGGTGTGAGGGTGAGGGGGTGTGAGGGTGAGGGGGTGTGAGGGTGTGTGAGGGTGAGTGAGGGGGTGTGAGGGTGAGGGGGTGTGAGGGTGAGGGGGTGTGGGGGTGAGGGGGTGTGAGGGTGAGTGAGGGTGAGTGAGGGTGAGTGAGGGTGAGTGAGGGTGAGTGAGGGTGAGTGGGGGTGAGTGGGGGTGAGTGGGGGTGAGTGGGGGTGAGTGAGGGGTGTGTGTGTGGGGGGGTGAGGGTGAGGGGGTGGGGGGAGGGGTGTGTGAGGGTGAGGGGGTAGGAGGGTGAGGGTGGGTGAGGGTCTGTGAGAGGATGAGAGGGTGTGTGAGGGTGAAAGGGTGTGTGAGGGTGAGAGGGTGGGTGAGAGGGTGAGTGAGGGGGGTCTGAGGGGGGTGAGGGTGAGAGGGGGTGTGAGGGTATGTGAGGGTGAGGGGGTGTGAGGGTGAGGGGGTGTGAGGGTGAGGGGGTGTGAGGGTGAGGGGATGTGAGGGTGAGGGGATGTGAGGGTGAGGGGATGTGAGGGTGAGGGGATGTGAGGGTGAGGGGATGTGAGGGTGGGTGAGATGGGGTGAGGGTAAGTGAAGGTGGGGGTGTGTGAGGTTGAGGGTTTGTGAGGATGAGGGGTGTGAGGGTGAGGATGAGGGTGAGGGGGTGTGAGTGAGGGGGTGTGAGAGTAAGGGTGGGTGAGGAGGTGTGTGAGGCTGAGGGGGGTGAGGGGGGTGAGGGGGTGTGAGGGGGTGTGGGGGTGAGTGAGGGTGAGAGGGCGAGTGAGGGTCAGAGGGCGAGTGAGGGTGAGAGGGCGAGTGAGGGTGAGAGGGCGAGTGAGGGTGAGAGGGCGAGTGAGGGTGGGTGTGAGGGGGTGTGAGGGTGAGGGTGTGTGAGGGTGAGTGGGCGTGTGAGGGTGAGGGGGGTGAGGGGGGCTTGAGGGGGTGTGAGGGTGAGGGTGGTGAGGGTGTGTGAGGCTGAGGGGGGCGTGAGGGGGTGTGAGGGTGAGGGGGTGAGGGTGGGTAAGGGGGTGTGAGGGTGAGGGGGTGTGAGGGTAAGGGTGAGGGGGTATGAGGGTGTGTGAGGGTGAGGGGTGTGAGGGTGTGTGTGAGGGTGAGAGCATGAGGGGGTGTGAGGGTGAGGATGAGGGGGTTTGAGGGTGTGTGTGAGGGTGAGAGGATGAGGGGGTGTGAGGGTGAGGATAAGGGGGTGTGAGGGTGAGGATAAGGGGGTGTGAGGGTGAGGATAAGGGGGTTTGAGGGTGAGGTGGTGTGAGGGTGAGGGTGTGTGAGGGGGAGAGGGAGTGAGGGTGTGTGTGAGGGTGAGGTGTGTGAGGGTGTGTGGGGGTGAGAGGGGGGTGAGTGAGGGTGAGGGGTTGTGAGGGTGAGGGTGGGTGTGAGGGTGTATGAGGGTGAGAGGGGGTGAGAGGGGGTGAGAGGTTGAGGGTGTGTGGGGGTGTGAGGGGGAGTGAGGGTGAGGGGGTAGGCGGTGAGGGGGTAGGTGGTGTGGGGGTGAGGTGGTGTGGGGGTGAGGTGGTGGGGGTGTGAGGGTGAGGGGGATGAGGGTGAGGGGGTATGAGGGTGAGGGGGTATGAGGGTGTGGGTGTGTGTGAGGGTGAGAGGATGAGGGGGTGTGAGGGTGAGAGGATGAGGGGGGTGAGGGGGTGTGAGGGTAGGGGGTGTGAGGGGGTGTGTGAGGGTGTGTGTGAGGGTGAGGGGGGTGTGTCAGGGTGAGTAGGTGTGTGAGGGGGTGAGTGTGTGAGGGGGTGAGTGTGTGTGGGGGTGAGAGGGGGTGAGGGTGAGGGGTTGTGAGGGTGGGGGTGAGGGTGTGTGAGGGTGAGAGGGTGTGTGAGGTTGAGGGTGTGTGGGGTGTGAGGGTGTGGGTGGGTGAGGGTGTGTGAGGGTGAGGGGGTGTGAGGGTGAGGGGGTGTGAGGGTGAGGGGGTGTGAGGGTGAGGGGGTGTGGGGGTGAGGTGGTGTGAGGGTGAGGGGGTGTGGGGGTGAGGTGGTGTGGGGGTGAGGTGGTGTGGGGATGAGGAGGGGTGGGGGTGAGGGTGAGTGAGGGTGAGGGGGTGAGTGAGGGTGAGAGGGTGAGAAGGCGAGTGAGGGTGAGAGGGCGGGTGAGAGAGCGGGTGAGAGGGCGAGTGAGGGTGAGAGCGTGAGTGAGGGTGAGAGGGTTAGTGAGGGTGGGTGTGAGGGGGTGTGAGGGTGAGGGTGTGTGAGGGTGAGGGGGTGTGAGGGTGAGGGGGTGTGGGGGTAGGTGGTGTGGGGGTGAGGTGGTGTGGGGGTGAGGTGGTGTGGGGGTGAGGTGGTGTGGGGGTGAGGTGGTGTGGGGGTGAGGTGGTGTGGGGGTGAAGTGGTGTGGGGGTGAGGTGGTGTGGGGGTGAGGTGGTGTGGGGGTGAGGTGGTTGGGGGTGAGGGGTGCAAGGGTGTGAGGGGGGAGGGTGTGGGGTTGTTAGGGTGAGGGTGTGGGGTTGTGAGGGTGAGGGGGTGGTGAGGGGTTGTGAGGGTGTGAGGGTGAGGGGATGTGAGGGTGGGTGAGATGGTGAGTGAGGGCGAGAGGGTAAGTGAAGGTGAGAGGGTAAGTGAAGGTGGGGGTGTGTGAGGTGAGAGTTTATGAGGATGAGGGGTGTGAGGGTGAGGATGAGGGAGGGTGAGGGGGTGTGAGAGTAAGGGTGGGTGGGGAGGTGTGTGAGGGTGAGGGGGGGTGAGGGGGTGTGAGGGTGAGGGGGGTGAGGGGGTGTGAGGGTGAGTGGGCGAGTGAGGGCGAGTGAGGGCGAGTGAGGGCGGGTGAGAGGGTGAGTGAGGGTGAGAGGGCGAGTGAGGGTGAGAGGGCGAGTGAGGGTGAGAGGGCGAGTGAGGGTGAGGGTGGGTGAGGGTGTGTGAGGGTGAGGCGGGTGTGAGGGTAAGGGGGTGTGATGGTGAGGGGGTGTGAGGGTGAGTGGGTAGGTGGTGTGGGGGTAGGTGGTGTGGGGGTGAGATGGTGTGGGGGTGAGGGGGTGTGAGGGGGTGTGAGGGTGAGAGGGTGAGGATGTGTGTGAGGGTGAGAAGGTGGGTGAGGGGGTGAGTGAGGGGGTGAGGGTGAGTGAGGGTGAGAGGGTTGTGAGGGTGAGTGAGGGTGAGTGAGTGTGTGTGAGGGTGAGAGGGTGTGAGGGTGTGTGAGGGTGTCTGATGGTGTGGGGGTGTGAGGGTGAGGGTGTGTGAGGGTGTGAGGGGGTGTGAGGGTGAGGGGTGCAAGGGTGTGAGGGGTGCAAGGGTGTGAGGGGGAGGGTGTGGGGTTGTGAGGGTGAGGGGGTGTGAGGGTGAGGGGGTGTGAGGGTGAGGGGGTGTGAGGGTGAGGGGGTGTGAGGGTGAGGGGGTATGAGGGTGAGGGGGTATGAGGGTGAGGGGGTATGAGGGTGGGTGAGATAGTGTGTGAGGGTGAGAGTGTAAGTGAAGGTGGGGGTGTGTGAGGTTGAGGGTTTGTGAGTATGAGGGGGTGTGAGGGTGAGGATGAGGGAGGGTGAGGGGGTGTGAGTGAGGGGGTGTGAGAGTGAGGGTGGGTGAGGAGGTGTGTGAGGGTGAGGGGGGTGAGGGGGTGAGGGGGGGTGGGGGTGACTGAGGGTGAGAGGGTGAGAGGGCGAGTGAGGGTGAGAGGGTGAGTGAGGGAGAGTGAGGGTGAGAGGGTTAGTGAGGGTGAGAGGGTTAGTGAGGGTGAGAGGGTTAGTGAGGGTGGGTGTGAGAGGGTGTGTGAGGGTGAGTGGGCGTGGGGGTGAGGGTGTGTGAGGGTGAGGGGGGTGAGGGTGAGGGGTTGTGAGGGTGAGGGGGTGTGAGGGTATGGGTGAGAGGGTGTGAGGGGGTGTGAGGGTGAGAGTGGGTGAGGGTGTGTGAGGGTGAGAGTGGGTGAGAGGGTGGGTGAGGGTGAGAGGGTGGGTGAGGGTGAGTGAGGGGGGGTGAGGGTGAGAGGGCTGTGAGGGGGTGAGGGTGAGGGTGTGGGTGTGAGGGTGGGTGAGGGTGAGTAAGGGTGTTTGAGAGGGGGTGAGGGTGAGGGGGTGTGAGAGTGGGTGAGAGGGTGTGTGAGGGTGAGAGTGGGTGAGAGGGTGGGTGAGGGTGAGAGGGTGGGTGAGGGTGAGTGAGGGGGTGTGAGTGAGGGGGGGTGAGTATGCGAGGGTGAGGGGATGTGAGGGTGAGGGGTGCGAGGGTGTGTGAGGGTGAGAGGTGGGTGAGGGTGGATGAGGATGTGAGAGTGAGGGGGTGAGAGAGAGGGGTTGTGAGGGTGAGGGGGTGTGAGGGTGAGGGGGTGTGAGGGTGAGGAGGTGTAAGGGTGAGGAGATGTGAGGGTGAGGGGGGAGAGGGGAGGGGGTGTGAGGTTGAGGGTGGGTGAGGGGGGTGAGGGTGGTGAGGGTGGTGAAGGTGTTAGGGGGTGTGAGGGTGTGTGAGGGTGAGTGAGGGTGTATGAGGGTGAGAGGGTGTGAGGGTGTGTGAGGGTGAGTGAGGGTGTATGAGGGTGAGAGGGTGTGAGGGTGGGTGAGGAGGTGTGAGGGTGAGGAGGTGTGAGGGTCCGAAGTAAATGGTGGCAGGGCAGACATCATAAGACAGAGAGAAGAGACTGCATGGTGACTGCGTTGGTCAGTTTCAGAATCAGAAGGGGCAGAGTCAGCACAGTTTGCGAGGGATCAACGTGTCTAGAGGCAAAGCATAGTGGATGTAGCATTGCAGCTAGCAAGTCGAGTGTTTTCAAGCTGAGTGTCCCCAGAGAGATGGCAACACAGCAACAGCATTTGAGGAGCAACGCTACTGTAAACAGGTACGGTAGGCTTTCACTTTCGTCCAGAAAAAAACGAGAAAGGTGCAGAGAACGCCAAACAAGACACGGCTTCCCCGCGAAATGGATGCAAAAAAAACCCAAGCTCTCGGCATTGATGTGGCGGGGTGGGGGGGGGGGGAGAGCGCATTCCTTTGAAATCTGATGGGGGGCGGGGGAGCGGATTCCTTTGAAGTCTGATGCCGAGGCTCAGACAAATGGTGGTGTGCGAGCGGCTTCCTTTGAAGTCTGATGCCGAGGCCGTTGGTGTTTGATGTGCACGCGCCTGCCTCACATGAACTGTACGTGCTCCGCAGGCTAGGTAGACTTTTCGGAATGCTTACTATAATCTCGCCTATTCAATCCCTAACGGGATAGAATAGTCGAGACCTTAAAAGTCCGGTTCATGCAGCTGTTACAATGGTTATTTAAGCCAGATCCAGAGGCCTTTGTGGGAAACTTTCGACCATGGAAAGGTACTGGCTCAGATGCAGTTGCATGAAGATGCCCGAGTCCTCCTCCAAGTTGTTCTTCAGTGTGGTATCAGACTGTTGTGGGTCTGATGGTGGATGCCAGGACCAGAAGCTATATTGTGTAAATAACCGATGCTTACAACACCAGTAGTGAGGTGCGACTTCAAATCTGATTTGGACCCTTTGTCCACTTTTTGTTTAAGGTACCAGAAGCACCTCAATGGAGGGTTGTACTAGCACTGCTGATTGTTAAGATTTTAATTTGGCACCTTATGTGGAACTCAGATGCTCCTTGTTCTAGTATGTGCCTCAATTCTGGGCTTGATTGGGTTTGATGACAAAGCTCTAAAGGTGGCCGAGTCTGTCGAGGCGGGAAAAGTCGGAGACCCTAACATGGGTCCTGGAAGGATTAGGCTCGAACGGCAACTCAGATGGAGCTCAGTACTGAGGTCTGAATTGGTAGGCACTGGAGTACTTAAAGAAACCAACTGTGGATTTCAGCTAATAGGGCACCCCAGAACAGACTCTGGTCGGATGAGGCATGGGAAACACGTAAGAGCTTTAAGTAAATTACACTTTGGAACTGATTGGATAGGAAAGGAGTCCAACCAAGCAGCTCATAGTACAACGCGCCCATTGCAGATTTTGATAATGAGCTGATGAGGAACAAAACTTTATACCGTCAGGATCTGCAAAGATAAGAGTATACTCACTTGAGGCCTGTATCTGTGTGACAAACTCCTTTAATGCACACGAGTGGCACATTTAAAGATCTACAGCCATCCAAAAAAGCATGGTATTTAGGGAATTAGAAGAGTTACAAAACATGTTAGGCCCAGGTAGCTGTTGCACCTCGACCCTACCAGGCAAACAGTGTAGGGTAGCTTCAAATAACTGAATTTAGATTTGACATAAGTAATACTGAATGAAGCTAATAAGAGGTACAGATAAGAGAAAACAATCTGTAAACTTTAACAGACCAACACGGGTTGGGCAGAAGAAAATCTGAGGGTGGGACAATTGAGCCAGCTGTGCTAAAGACATTTTTTTTTTTTTTTTTTTTAGTTCAACACTGCTTTATTGTGCATGATGATAAAAAGTACACAGCTGTTCGTGCCTACAACCCGGAGGCCGGCAGCGTATCATACGAAGTAGAACACAGCCTTGTAGCCGGCATCCCTGAGGCCCGGCGGCATAGCATATGTATGACCGAGGGAGATAGCACAGT
The DNA here is from genome assembly GCF_964261635.1 of Lissotriton helveticus. NCBI lineage: Eukaryota > Metazoa > Chordata > Amphibia > Caudata > Salamandridae > Lissotriton > Lissotriton helveticus. Next base: position 583,410,553 of record NC_136061.1, on the reverse strand, counting down.
CGGTGTTGCGTGGCACTTGAAGGATGAGCAGCAGCAGAACAGCGTTTTCAAAGGTAACATTCAGTGTTCTAACAGTAAACAGAGAACTCCCCAACCGTAAAGAAACTTAGAGGCATTTCCGACATCCATAGAATACAGTAGGTATTAAATCAGTAAGGCATCTCCGATAGGCAGAGCCACGTATGTCATAATAGTAGCATTGTGGTACATTCAATGTTCAAACCAGCGAAGCCGCTAACAGTGACGGGTGCAGTGGCGTGAGATGTGATGTGGTACAAGAAAGTAGGATTGGGAGGATGTGTCTGTTGCGGTGCAGGGGAGACCGGTCTAGCTGGAGGGGGGAAGGGGGACAGCCACCATCTGGAGGAGGGTTCCCAGTATCGGGCACCGTGTGGTGTACGAAATGCGCACCAATGCATCCCAGCCCAGGGACAGCAGGTCTTGACTACCACTGTCTACAATGAGTAATGGATGAAAGGTCCGGATCGATGGTCAGCGTCAGGGTCAGAAGGCCCGCCGTCAGACAGCACCAGGGCTAACATCAGGGGCGTCATCATCGTCCGATCGCGTTAGAAGATAGGTCACCAGAGGACCCCATATGTCTTTGGGTCGGCTGGATATAGGTAATAGTTCGTGAACGTGGTGTATTGGTCCTGACAATGGGTCAAATCTGCTAGCCAGTCCTTAAACTTAGGCGCCCTTCCTCGGCCCCACCGACAGGCCACGCGCCGCTTGGCCAGCAGCAGTGCAGTGTCAACGAATTTTCGGCATGTACTAGGGATCTGCGGAGTATATCCGAGAATTGTCACCAAGGGGTCCATGGGCACCTCGGTCCTTGTCATGTCCTCGAGGGCCCCCGTCACTTGCTGCCAATATAGTGCCACCTGAGGGCACTCCCAGGCCAGGTGCAATATATCCGCATGAGCAGCATGGCAACGCAAGCACCGATCATCCTCTGCCAAGCCAAATCTATGCTTTTTAACTGGCGTATAGTGCATCCGCTGTAGAAATTTGTAATGTATGTGTAACAATGCGAGGCGAAGCGCTACCGAGGAGTGGTGGACTCCCGGGAATGACCCTGTTGTGCCTCCTTCATTGCAGACGGACCCCTAGGAGACAGGACTCGCCGAACAGGATGAGGGACCTGGCGCCTTTAAGTGGGCGTTTTCGGAGGAGGAGGAGACCACTCCCCCTACCTACGTCGCAAGGCCCGGACTGGATAAACTCCCGGAAGCAAGATACGGGGGGTGTGACATCACCCCGGAGGAAGAGCAGGCGAGGAGCGGCGTCGGAGAGCGGTTTGAACGGAGCAGAGAAGGAGATTACCAAGAACAGCGAGGGAACCCCGAAGAACATCCCGGAGGAGAAGGAGAAACATACGGAGTGCCTGGAGGCCAACGACCCCGCGAGCCGCCGTGCCACTCTCCCAGGGGAGGAGCGTGGCTGACCCAGGTACGGCAGCGTATGGCAGTGTGGGCGGGAAGGAAGAGCGTGTAATTACTGTACATAGACCCGCGCTTGTATCCCGCGTCTTACCCCTTCCTTCTGTGTTCTTTACCCCGCGATTAACCCTCACCGTATGTATGCCCTTCCACCACGTCACTGACAGTATTGTACTCGCACGTTATTCACGGGTGAACTCCTCCCAGCCTCACCTCACACGGCCCCAAAGGTGCACCCCCTCCCAGAGGCCATTGAACTAACGGTGCCCTCTCTGTTGGCTTCCTTTACATGGACTCCGGAGCGGTGAGCTGCCTCCGTGACCAGCACTTAAGGACCAGCGAGGAAAACCCGAAGACCCAGAAGAGGACGCCCGCGCTGCAAAAACGGATCCCAGCCAATTCGCCAGGGAGAGACTCACGTTTAGGACACGGAGAACTTTGATGCTCAATACCAAACGTGTTATCCCAATAAAACCCTCTTTACCTGCAAGACCTGGTGTCCTTCTCCTCCCTGGTTTGCAACCTATTACGTCAGTGTGTCCTGATCCACATCATCCAGTCCCTTTACCGGGTAGCCCTGAGCCGCCGGCCCGGTCTACAGTGGTGTCAGAAGTGGGATCTACTCCCTCGGACAGTGAAACAATGGTGGATCAGGTCATCCAGACCCTTATCGACGGGCAACAGAAGTTGGAGTGGGCCATTAGCCAACAGATCAGCACAGCTGACGCGGATCGGGCCTTGTTCCGCAGCACCATGACTCAACAGATGGACAGTCTACAGAAAGCAGTACAAACTCCAGGGTCCGCTGGCGTGGGGGACCGTAGACCGGCGGGTCCTCACCCAGCCGGGGTAGCATTACAGAAGTACGTCACGGGGGAAGACCCGGACGCCTTCCTGGTTAATTTCGAGCGGGCTGCCCGGGCGTGTGGGTGGCCGGAAGACAAGTGGCCTTTCTTTCTCGCACCCTTGTTGACGGGGGAAGCGCAGACGGCCTACCAGGTTGCAAACCAGGCCGGTACATCCTCCTATGCCGCCATCAAGGAGGTGATACTGGATCACCTTGGGATGGACGCCGAAGCATACCGCATCAGGTTTCGGAAGGAAAAGGGGGTTACAGGGGAAAACCCCAAAACATTGTACTTACGCCTGAAGATGGCCGCAGAGAAATGGTTGCGCCCCGACGACAGGAGCAAAGAGGAAGTAATGACCAGCGTAGTCCTTGAGCAATTCATGGAGGCTCTCCCCTACGGGACCCAAAGATGGCTCAGACAACACCCAGGACTGACCGCAGCCCAGGCCATAGAGATGGCCGCCAACTATACAAGAGCGGCCCCCAGAACATTTCCCTGGGAGACAGAGAAAACCACAAAGACGCCTGTGCCACCCCCTAAGACAGAGAAGAAGAAACCCGTCTACGAACCCCTAAAGCCACGTCCATTCCGACCGGAGGTCGCACCGATGAGGGGTCCCCAGTGCTTTGAATGTGGGGAGTGGGGACACATAGCCCGAATGTGCCCCCGAAAGAAACCAGTCGAGGAACCCATGGAAGTCGGGTACATACCCAAGGCAGTGCTGTACACCGCCGAAATGGGACCATCATATTACGTAAGAGTGCTGGTGAACCACGCCCCAGTAAAGGCTCTCTTGGATTCCGGGTGCAGGCAATCGGTTATAAGGGAGTCTCTCCTAGTTCCTTCCCAGATAGGGTGGGAGGGTAAGGTACACATCCGGTGTGTCCACGGGGACGTTAAGACATATCCCATCGCACGTATCTCCATCAAACCAGTAGAAGGGGAGCCTTGCACAGTGAGGGTGGGGGTGGTGGCGTCTCTGCCCGAGGAATTGATTCTAGGGGTGGATAATCCACATTTCCTGGCACTGTTTAAAAGGGAGTTAGCCTTTCATCCAGTGGGTGCCTTCTTGTCTGCCGAGCCCTGGGTCATAGACAAGGGATTCAAGTTCGCACAAGCCAACGACCCTGCCCTCTTAAATGCGTGGGAAGCGGCTCACGTGGCACAAACCACGGCCACAGAGCAACGGTACCCCCGCTTCCGTATCAGAGACGATCTGCTATACCGGGAAGGGGAAGAGGGAGACCAGGGACAACTAGTGGTGCCGAAAGACTTCCGCGAACAGATCTTGTTCTTTGCCCATACACATCTAACCGCAGGACACAGTGGGGCCGAAAAGACCACCCGGAATATCCTGCGTCTGTTCTATTGGCCAGGCATATATAAAGAGACAGAGGCCTACTGTCAGCGGTGCGAGGTGTGCCAGAGGAAAAACCTGTCCAAACCCCCGGCTGCACCCTAACAACCCCTGCCCATCATTGGTAATCCCTGGGAACGAGTAGGAATGGACATCATAGGGCCCCTGCCACGCACCACTAGGGGCCACACATACGCCTTGGTGATAGTGGACTATTCCACCCGGTTCCCCGAGGCGTACCCCCTAACCACCCCGACCACCAAGAACGTAGCGGAGAAGCTGGTGGAACTGTTTTCAAGAGTGGGGTTCCCCCGTGAAATATTAACTGACCAGGGGACTCCCTTTGTGTCCCGAATGATGGGAGAGGTGTGCAAGACCCTGAACCTGACCCACATCCGCACTTCCGCTTACCATCCCCAAACGGATGGTTTAGTGGAACGATATAACAGGACCCTAAAATCCACGTTGAAGAAGCTGTTGGGCTCAGAGACCAAGGACTGGGACAAAATGCTCCCCCTAGCACTGTATGTAGTAAGGTCCCAGGTCCAGAGCAGCTTAGGATGTTCCCCGTTCGAGCTGTTGTATGGCCGACAACCGAGATCCCTCCTAGAAATAACCAGAGAGGCCTGGGAAAGGGAAGAGGCACAGGAGCAGCGCTCCCTGCTTGACTACACCCAGCAGTTACGATCCAGACTGGGCAAGTTGAGAGATCTGGCATACTCAAACCTACAGTCGGCCCAGAGCCGCCAAAAGCGATACTATGACAAAGGGAAAAGGAGGAGGGAGCTGAACGTAGGGGACTGGGCTTTGGTGTTACTGCCTACGTCCACACAGAAGTTCCGGAGTGAATGGAAGGGACCGTTCAGGGTCCTGGAGAGATATGGCGATACGACTTATAAAATGCGGATGTCGCCCAGACGCACGCAATCCTTCCACATAAACCTTCTGAAGAAGTGGCTAGGACCGAGCCCCCAGCCAGCCCACCTAGTATTACCTGAAGAGAGATCCGAGTCCACCCTGGGAAGCCTTCCCGTCAATCCTGACCTCACTGAAGGGGAGAAACAAGCCTTATGGGATGGTCTCCGCCCTTTTTCACGTTTGTTCTCAGACACTCCTGGGTGCACTCACCTGGCAGAACACGAGATACACACGACACCAGGGAGCATAGTCAAACAAAGAGCTTACCGCATCCCTGCTGCGAAAAGAGCAGACGTACGAAAGGAAGTCGCAAGCATGTTGGATCTGGGGGTCATCAGACCATCAAAGAGCAGTTGGTCCTCCCCCATAGTCATGGTGCCCAAACCCGACGGGTCTACCCGCTTTTGCATGGACTTTAGGGCTTTGAATGCAGTGTCCACATTCGATGCGTTCCCCATACCCAGGGTCGACGAACTCATCGAGCGAATAGGGGACGCAAGATACATAACAACCCTGGACCTGACAAAAGGGTATTGGCAGGTACCCCTAAGGGAGGGGGACCGACACAAAACCGCCTTTGCCACCGAGGAAGGGTTGTATGAATTCAACGTCCTCCCTTTCGGACTCCACGGGGCACCCGCCACATTCCAGAGGCTAATGAACAGAGTGTTGGCTCCGCATACCAGGTACAGTTCTGTGTATCTTGATGACATCGTCATCTTTAGTCAGTCATGGAAAGAGCACCTAGAACACCTGGCCGCTGTGCTATCCTCCCTGGGAGAGGCTCGTCTACACGTCAATGCCAAGAAATCCCGAGCCGCCTTCCCGAAGGTGAAGTACCTGGGGTTCATGCTGGGGGATGGGGTCATAGCACCCCAAGAGGAGAAGATAAAGGCTATCACCAAAACACCTTTCCCCTCCACGAAAAGAGAGCTAAGAGCCTTCCTGGGCCTGGTGGGGTATTATAGACGGTTCATCCAGAATTTTGCGGACATAGCCACCCCCCTGACGAACCTGCTACAAAAGAACGTCCGAAACGCGCTGCCACTGCCCCCTGCGCAGGAAGCCAAGGATGCCTTCCTTCGTTTAAAGAAAGCCATCACCACCAGTCCGGTGCTTATACCCCCTGATTTCGGACGACCCTTTTCCCTTGCTACTGATGCCTCGGAGACGGGCATCGGGGCTGTTCTGTCACAGATAGGGGTGGACAATGCTGAACATCCTGTACTGTACATCAGTCGTAAACTCCACCCCCGGGAACGGAAATATCCCACCGTTGAGAAAGAGTGCTTGGCTATTCGGTGGGCTATTGATAAGCTGCGTTACTACCTGGAGGGCAGGGCATTCACGTTGTACTCTGATCATGCCCCTCTGCAGTGGATGCAGAGGAACAGGACTCAGAATGCCCGGATACTTCGGTGGTTCCTCTTCCTCCAACCCTTTGCATTCACAGTGGTCCACAGGAAAGGGAAGGACAACGGGAACGCCGATTTCCTCTCCCGCATGCCGGTTCTCCCCGATCGTGAGAAACCAGGGGGGGTGGAATGTAACAATGCGAGGCGAAGCGCTACCGAGGAGTGGTGGACTCCCGGGAATGACCCTGTTGTGCCTCCTTCATTGCAGACGGACCCCTGGGAGACAGGACTCGCCGAACAGGATGAGGGACCTGGCGCCTTTAAGTGGGCGTTTTCGGAGGAGGAGGAGACCACTCCCCCTACCTACGTCGCAAGGCCCAGACTGGATAAACTCCCGGAAGCAAGATACGGGGGGTGTGACATCACCCCGGAGGAAGAGCAGGCGAGGAGCGGCGTCGGAGAGCGGTTTGAACGGAGCAGAGAAGGAGATTACCAAGAACAGCGAGGGAACCCCGAAGAACATCCCGGAGGAGAAGGAGAAACATACGGAGTGCCTGGAGGCCAACGACCCCGCGAGCCGCCGTGCCACTCTCCCAGGGGAGGAGCGTGGCTGACCCAGGTACGGCAGCGTATGGCAGTGTGGGCGGGAAGGAAGAGCGTGTAATTACTGTACATAGACCCGCGCTTTTATCCCGCGTCTTACCCCTTCCTTCTGTGTTCTTTACCCCGCGATTAACCCTCACCGTATGTATGCCCTTCCACCACGTCACTGACAGTATTGTACTCGCACGTTATTCACGGGTGAACTCCTCCCAGCCTCACCTCACACGGCCCCAAAGGTGCACCCCCTCCCAGAGGCCATTGAACTAACGGTGCCCTCTCTGTTGGCTTCCTTTACATGGACTCCGGAGCGGTGAGCTGCCTCCGTGACCAGCACTTAAGGACCAGCGAGGAAAACCCGAAGACCCAGAAGAGGACGCCCGCGCTGCAAAAACGGATCCCAGCCAATTCGCCAGGGAGAGACTCACGTTTAGGACACAGAGAACTTTGATGCTCAATACCAAACGTGTTATCCCAATAAAACCCTCTTTACCTGCAAGACCTGGTGTCCTTCTCCTCCCTGGTTTGCAACCTATTACTTCAGTGTGTCCTGATCCACATCATCCAGTCCCTTTACCGGGTAGCCCTGAGCCGCCGGCCCGGTCTACAGTATGATTTTCAATCTGCTGCTGGCAGATATGCGGGAGGTGAGCGCGCAGCAGTATAACCATTGTTCGTCCGTGACGTCGGCAGCCAGCTCAGCGGTCCAACGTGAACGAGCACCAGATTCTGGCATTGTGGCCGTGTCCCTGAGCTGGCGATAGAGGCCAGAAACCAAATGAGTCCCATCTTGGGAGCATAGTAGGAAATGAAGTGGAGGTAGAACCTCAGGTTCATCAGGGAAGGAAGGTAGGATGTCTCTCATCCCCGCACGTAAGCGCACATAATAAAACAAGTCTAAGGGGGTGTGGGCATGTGTCGCAAAGAAAAGGTCTGCCGTTTTAAAACGCCCGTCAGCAAACAGGTCGCCCCAGCAGGAGACATGTATCTTTGCACAGAGGTTACGGAAACCCTGTTCCCACAGTAGGGTGAGATTAGGGTGATAGGTAAGCGGCAGTTTCGGTGAGTAGGGTAGGGGGCAGGACAAGCTTTTAGCTATCCGGCGCCATGCATCCATTGTGCATGATACCGAGGTATTTGGTGTGGTGATGGACGATTTCGGACAATGGAGTAGTCCGCTTAGTGGAAGGGGGTGCACTATCCAGTCTTCCACCGCTATATGTGGCATAAAAGGCGTGGGAGCCATCCAGTGGTAAGCGTAATGTGCCTGCGCGCATTGATAATACTCCATAAAGTCAGGGATATCGAAGCCCCCTTTGTCGTAGGGTAGGGTAAGCGTGGACCATTTAAGTCGGGGGCTCTTGCCTCCCCAAAAAAGCCTACGCAGTTCCATCTTCAGAGTCTTAAAGAAAAAGGCGCCCGGGAAATAGGGAATGTTAAGGAATAAGTAAAGAAAACGGGGAAGGATAACCATTTTGATAAGGGATGCTCTTCCAGCCGTGGAAAGCGGTAGGGTGATCCAACGATCCACAGTGGCGGTCAGTTTGGTGATTGCTACTCCATAATTAGATCGCAGCGTCTCCTCTCGATCCCGGGATATACGGATCCCCAGGTATCGGAGATCCGCACGGCACCACTCCAATGGATAGTCAAGGGGAAAGTCAACCACTGCTTCCGTTATGGGGAAGAGTTGGGATTTGGACCAATTAATATGCACACCTGACATCCCGCCAAACATGATGAACTCCCTGAGTAAGGGATTTAGGTGTATCTTGGGGTGTTTAACATATAGTGTAATGTCGTCTGCATAAAGGGATACGTCTATTTGTCGCTGTAGGCACTGTACCGCCCCGTCTCGATGTAGCTGACGCAGGCGACAGGCGAGAGGCTCAACCGTTATGGCAAACAATAAGGGAGAAAGTGGACAGCCCTGACGCGTGCCTCTGGTGATGTCGATAGGTTGCGACAGGCGATTGTTGACCAATATTCTCGCCGTGGGTTGAGTATAAAGCAGACGAACCCAAGATATAAACAAAGGTGGGAATCCCATGCTAGCCAAAACCGAAAACAGGTAGGGCCATTCGACTGAGTCGAAGGCTTTGGTCGCATCCAGGAAGACGGCTGCGACAGGTATGTCAGGATGAACCGTGCGTAGGAGAGAGAACATGGTACGGAGATTGTGTGAAGTAGACCGGCCAGCCACGAATCCAGATTGATCCGGTAGTACAATTCTAGTCATCAGTAATGATAGCCGGGTAGCCAGAACCTTAGCGAGAATTTTCACATCGCAATTTATGAGGGAGAGTGGGCGATAAGAGTTGCAAGAGCAGGGGTCCTTACCAGGCTTCAGGAGAGAGGTGATAACCACTTCACGCATGGAACCAGGGAGGATGCCATCACTAAGGGATTCCGAGTATACCTCACGTAAGACAGGAGCCATTATATCAATGTAAGCTTTGTAAAACTCGGCAGGAATGCCATCTAGCCCAGGGGCCTTACCATTCTGAAGGGACATGATGGCATCACGGATCTCGTCAAGTTCGAAAGGTGCCGCCAGAAATGCTCTATCGCTATCGCTGAGCCAGCAAAGCGCCACATCTTTTAGATAACCGGTATATGACGTTTCGGATCCCGCAACAGAGGTGTATAGCGCGCGATAGTGTGTAGTAAATGTGGTGAGAATTTCATCCGAGTTCCTGATTGTGGTGCCGTATGTGTCCGTGAGTTCAACAATGACATTGCGGCCCTTAGGAGTCTGCGTGAGCGCTGCGAGTACCTTCCCAGGCCGATCCCCCTCGCAGTATTTTCGGGCCTGCCAGTGTTTACCACGGAACTTGGTTTCCCTGGAAGCCTCCTCCTCATACCTGGATAGTGTCTCCCTGAAAGCAGCATGTAGTGCAGGGTCAGTCTCCTCAACCATACGGCGTTCCAGGTCCCCCAGCTCCCCCTATAATGTGCTAATAGTGCGGAGGATGTCACGCAGAACCCCACTACTCTTGGAGATGCAATACCCTCTGATGGTGACCTTAAAAGCCTCCCATATGTGTTCTACCGAGTCTACTGATCCCTTATTTCTGGGGAAAAAGGCAGTTATCTCTTCGCCTAATTCAGTTCGAAATACAGTGTCGAGCAATATGTCAGGGCGGAGTCTCCAGTGTGGTCTAGGGTTATCCCACCCCGGTATACGGAGTTGAAGCATGACAGGGCTGTGGTCAGAGTATGTTCTGGGTAGGTGCATTACCCCCTTTAATTCTGATGCTATCTCTTTGGTGACAAGTATATAATCCAAGCGTGCCCACGTTCCCGTGTGAGATGTAAAGTGTGTGCCTTCCCTCCTGAATGGGTGCAAGTGTCTCCAGGCATCGAGCAGTTCACCCTCTGCGAGCACTCCCTCCAGCGTCTCGCGCGCTCTAGGTTTATAAGTGCAAACTCCATCCGCCCTATCTAGGTGAGGCACTATTGCCAGATTGAAATCACCCCCCCAAATGACGTGGCGTGATCCCACAGCTATGATCTTGCCCCATAGTGCAGAGAGGAAGGCAGGTTCATCTATATTCGGTGCATATGCGACAACAAATGTGAAGGTGTCCCGACCCAGCCTGCCCCACATCAGTGCATACCGCCCCTCCCCATCCACAAGCTCCCCACATTTGTGAAACGGGACAGTGCGGGCTATGATGATAGCTACCCCTCTCGCATAAGTGGAATACGAGGAGAAGACTCGGTCTCCAGCCCATCTACTCGCAAAAGTAGATCTAGTACGTGGTGGCAGATGGGTTTCCTGTAGCATGGCGACCTGTACATGATGTCTATCAAGATAGGCAATGACATTGCGACATTTCTTAGCTTTGTTTAAACCACGAATATTCCAAGACATGAGCGTCAATTGAGAGTTAACAGTCAGAGTAGCCATAAGTAGGTCAATAGCAAAAGTGATAGTACAAACCAATGCAATGAGTTCAGCTCAACATCACCCCACCAATTCAGATGCACAATCTGTCGTATATTCTGCCTACCTATTCCAAGTGAAAATTGCCTCTTCTTAGAACAACCCATCCCCCCTCCCACCCCAGCATCCCAATCATGCCAGTAGCCAATGAGCCCCACCCAACCTCCCACCCCCCCATCCATCCACTCCCGGCCCCTGCAACAACAACAAAAACAATAGTAGTCTCAAGGGGAATACCCTGTAGGGGTTAGGCATAGAGTGCGCACAGCCCCCTCTCGGCCCATAGCTCCAGCATGTACCGTCCTCGGCGGAGCAGAGGGCCAAGAGTGTGGGCCTTGGTTTACGTTACCACAGGCATGTTGAATCCGCGCAGGACCGATGCCGGTATTCATCGCAGTGTCCACATGTAGGACGATGGGCGTCATGCAATCTGTGTAGAGGAAATATCCAACATAGTCTGCCCAGACATTCAATGAGCGTTCGGCGCCGGTGGCAAGTCTTCATCTGGTATGTCCGCTTCAGCATCTCGCTCTTCCCTGCGTGCTCTCCTAAGCGATTTTAAGAAGTCCTCTGCCTTCTGCAGATTCGTGAAGAAGCGTTGTGTGCCCTGATGCGTGATCCGCAGCTTCGCCGGATATAGGAGAGCATAATCCACCTGGGCCTCACGTAACTTCTTTTTCACTGGGAGAAATTTGCGTCGTTCTTCCTGTACCATCGGGGTGAAGTCCGGGTATATGGAAAACGTGATACCATTATAATGCAGCGAGCGTTGAGTTTGTGCCGCTCTCAATGCAGTGTCCCGGTCTCGATAGTTCAATAGCTTGGCTATGATGGGCCTGGGCGGCAATCCAGGTTTCGGCATAGGCGCTAAGGTACGGTGCGCTCGCTCAACAATGAATTGGGGAGAAAAAGCTTCATCACCGATTGATCCCTTAAGCATTGTTTCGACGTAGAGTTCCATTCTGCCCGTGTCTGTGGATTCCGGCACATTCGTAATGCGTATGTTGTTCCGGCGGCTGCGGGCTTCCAAGTCCTCGTTTTTAGCCGCTATAATTCTGAGCAAATTGTCCATTCGAGCTAGTTGCGTCGTGTGAGTCGCGGCAGCATCCGCATTATCGGAGACACGTTGTTCCGCGGCTGTTAGTTGCTCTTCATGGCGATCCACCTTGTGGACCAGCGCGTCCAGCCGTGCAGTGACGCCGTCCACCTTTTCGACAACTGTAGCGAACCCCTGCCTCATCTCCTGAAAAAGGCTGTGGAGGTCTAAGTCTGCTGTCGGGGGCGTAGCGGTCTTCAAAGGGGCTTCGCTAGGACCGGGGCCAGTGGGTACTGACTTCGCGCTTTTTTTGGCGCCTTCAAAACTCAGTTTTGCTTGGCGGTTATCCGGGCGCCCCATGATGGTCTTTGTATCAAGCCTCCGCTGTCGTCGTCAGTATTTTATATATATAGTGGTCAGGCGGGTAAATAGTTAGGCAGCCGGTGAGCCGGTCAGACACTGAAAGCTGTGGAGGCCCCTGATGAGGACGTCGAGTACAGGATGCAGCAGCTGTCGGGGGAAGGGCGCGGTGCTCCAGCCGCCCTTCAGTCCCTCAGACTCTCCCGTAGCACTAGGGTGCAGCGACCAGTGGGGGCAAGGCAACCCCAGCCCCCCAGTGGATCCGGCGGGTCACAAGTGCAAGAAAAGTCAGGAGACAGCCAGCACAAGGGAGCCAGCCCAAGTCCCAATGAAGCTAGAAAGTGTGCTGACGTTCGAGCAGCCCGCCGGGTGTAGCAGGCGAAATCCAGGCGTCTCCCGGTTAGTCCGGGCGCCGCGGCTCCCTCTGCCCGGGGAGTCCAAGTAACAATCCCTGCCGCCACACCAAAGCAGTCTATGGCCTCTGCCCCTCCGCCGTGAGGCTCGATATGCCGGCGACCCCCCAGTCACGCGGGAAGCGCTCCGCAGCTCAATGCACTCCCGGCGGGATAGCCGGCTCACCTGTGGTCCAGGCGTCGGAGGTCAGCAGTCCGCAGCGGTAGGAGAGGGGGGGTAGACGTTGGCGACGGGACCTCCACACCCGGTCCTCAACCGCCAGCCCCCGCTCAGGCACAGTCTCGGCTCCGGGTGGACGGCTAAGGATGCGGCCCAGCCCCTCGTGGTCAGCCGCGGTGTCACGTAGTGCGCCGCAGCCGGGTCCCAACGCTCTGGAGTTCCAGGCTACCTCCGGTGTTCGCAGAATTGGCGATATCTTTGGCCCCACACCACGCAACAGCTTCAAACTCGGGTCGAGTGCTGAGGTCGCCTTCCTATACCTCTTGATGGCTGTATAGGACGGATCGTCACCCTGTGGCGCAGGATATGTGCAGGATAACTTGCCAAGGCACGGGAGCTACCAGCCTAGGCAGCCATTCCGCGTGTGCGCCCTCTAGCGCCCCTAGCTGTGCTAAAGACATTTGGTTGGAAGCAACAATGGAATATCAGGTGTGGCAAGCCAGAAAACACGCTTAATCCAAGAGCCCCAATCTAATTTTACTCTGTTGTAGAAGGGAGGTGCTAATCCATTGGCCTAAAAATAGATATCTCATCAATTTGGAGAAAAGGGGCAGGATGCGCAAGACCAATATGTTGCTATTTTCCAAGTTCTGCTTCTTGGTGTTCAAAAATACTAAGAAGCCTCTTCTGTAAAGTCAGGAACATAGTGGGTCTCTAGTTGCAAACTTTAAAACAAATTGTTAGAAAGGCGGACCCTGGGGAGGCCGAAGATGTCTGACGAACCACCCCGAGACCCACCTCTCCTTCTGAAGTTGGCCGAGCGCCGTCGAGAGGCCTCCTGGGTGAGGTTCCTCTCCTAGAATCGTATCAGCCGAGCAATCACACCACTACAAATGGGCACCACACAAAGATATATTCTTATAGTCTTTATCAGCAATCAAGGCAAGTTCTCTCAGCAATATATATACAAACGGATCGAGGGACCCTTAAAGTCTCGGTAACTGTGGGAATAGGGTAGCGGGGCAGTCTTAATACCAGCCTGGCGCCGGGATACCCTACGCTCAGCTCTCAATCCTCGAGCTGGGGGATTCCGCCAGGCCGAGCTGCGACGTCGTCAGCAGGGCTCCGAAGATGGTTTCAGCGAGGTCGGGCCGCGGCAGCGCCAGCAGGGCTCCAAAGATGGTTTCAGCGAGGTCGGGCCGCGGCAGCGCCAGCAGGGCTCCGAAGATGGTTTCAGCAAGGTCGGGCCGCGGCAGCGCCAGCAGGGCTCCGAAGATGGTTTCAGCGAGGTCGGGCCGCGGCAGCAGGGCTCCGAAGATGGTTTCAGCGAGGTCGGGCTGCGGCAGCGCCAGCAGGGCTCCGAAGATGGTTTCAGCGAGGTCGGGCCGCGGCAGCGCCAGCAGGGCTCCGAAGATGGTTTCAGTGATCAGAGTAGCGAAGAGTGGTCAGGGTCAGCCGCGATTCAATCAGCAGGGCTTCCAGGTCCAAGATACAACTGCCGACTCATTCCAGAGCTGCTCCAGATATAGGTCTGGAGTCCTTTGATGTCCGGACCCTCGCGCCTGGGGGTCAGAGGGGCCGGGATGAGAGTGTCCAGACACCCAGCAGGGGGGTGGAGCCAGCACCCAGGGAGGCCGGAGGGCGATCGAAACCAGGCGTCCGGGGACGGCTGGAGGGCCATCGAAACTCCCCTCCTCCTTGATCCGTCAAGTGGCCACTTTACCACCTGGTCGGGTCTTGGTGCCTCGATGTCGGGGCTTCGCTGTGGCCGCGGCTGAGGTCAGGCCGAGGCCACGTGGTCCGGACGTGGAGGGCCCAAGATGGAGTCGGGGCCTGGATGGCGGCCCGGGGTAGGGGCCGGACCAACAGAGTGGGGCGAGTAGCAGTCGCCGTGTTCCTGAGGGGGAGAGCCGGGGGTGGCCAGGAATGGCGGCTCTCGTTGAAGGTTGGAGAGGGTAGCTTCAGGAGGGAGGACAGGGGTCGATGCCGTCCGGGGCCCGCCATGCGGGAGGAGAGGGACCACGCCACGAGGCCGGGTCCAACACACGTCCCCCCCAGCTTAAGGCAGGAAGAGTCACCCATCTTCTTGGGGGTTCTCCTCGCCGAGGCGGAAGAAGCGGGACAGGCCGTCGGCGTTGGCGTGGTCGTTGCCGGGGCGATGTTCCACAGTGAAGTCCATCCCTTGTAGGGAGATGGACCATCGTAGCAACTTTGGGTTCTCTCCTCGCATCTGCATCAACCACCGCAAAGGCCGGTGGTCAGTTTGCACCCGGAAGTGGGTGACGAAGAGATAGGGTCGGAGTTTCTTGAGGGCCCACACCACGGCGAAGGCCTCTCGTTCAATGGTGCTCCAGCGTTGCTCTCGGGCCAGCAGACGTCGGCTGATGAAGGCCACAGGTTGATCAACTCCGTCGGGGTTGATCTGGGAGAGGACCGCCCCGACACCGTGCTCCGAGGCATCGGTTTGGACTACGAATTCCCGGCTGTAGTCGGGGGCTTGGAGCACGGGGGCGGTACACATCGCTGTCTTCAGAGTCTCAAAGGCGGCCTGACACTCGGGTGTCCAGTGCACCTTCTGTGGCTGCTTTTTGGAAGTGAGTTCGGTGAGGGGGCCCACAATGCTCCCATAATCCTTCACGAAGCGCCGGTAATACCCAGTGAGCCCTAGGAAGGCTCTGACTGCTGTCTGGGTGACCGGGGGTTCCCAGGCCATGATGGCGTCGATCTTGGGTTGAAGGGGAGCCACATGGCCGCTCCCCACTTGGTGTCCCAGATAGGTTACGAACCCTTGGCCGATCTGGCACTTGCTTGCTTTTATGGTCAGTCCGGCCCGTCTGAGGGCCGTCAGGACCTCCCAGAGGTGCTTGAGGTGCTCGGCCCAGTGGAGGCTGTACACCGCAATATCGTCCAGGTAGGCGGCGCTGAATTCTTCTAGCCCCGCCAGTACCTTATTCACCAGTCTCTGGAAGGTTGCGGGGGCGTTTTTCATCCCGAAGGGCATCACCCTGAAGTGGTAGTGGCCATCGGGGGTTGAGAAAGCGGAGCGCTCTTGGGCGCCCGGGGTGAGTCCGATCTGCCAGTAGCCGGAGGTTAGGTCGAATGTGCTCAGGTAGCGGGCCGCCCCCAGGCGGTCGATCAGTTCATCGGCCCGGGGAATAGGGTGGGCATTGGTCCAGATGACGGCGTTCATCTCCCGGTAGTCTACACAAAATCGCAGTTCGGGCGTGGCGCCAGGGGCGGCGGCTTTCGGGACCAGGACGACGGGACTGGCCCATGCACTGTCAGAGGGTTCGACCACCCCCAGGGCCAGCATCTTGGAGACCTCTGATTGAATGCAGGTTCGAACTCGGTAGGCCCGGTGTCGCTCAGGTGGGCTGTCCCCGGTGTCGACATCCTGGACGCACCACTGGGTGACTCCGGGGGTGAGAGAAAACAAGTCTGTGAATTGTCCCAACAGCTTTCGGCAGTCCTGGCGCTGTTCTGGGGTCAGGGCGGAGGAGAGGGTGACCCCCTCTACGGAGCCATCCTTCTCGGAGGTGCTCAGGAGGTCCGGTAGGGGCTCGGAGTCGTCTTCGGCCCCGCCATCAGTAGCCATCAGCAGGCTAAGTTCCGTTCGGAAAAAGTGAGGCTTGAGCCGGTTGGCATGGAGGACCCGGAGGGGGTTCCTGGGGGACTCCATGTCCACCAGGTAGGTGACAGGGCTCTTGCGCTCCACCACTTTGAAGGGCCCAGTCCACTTGTCCTGGAGGGCACAGGGTTCGACCGGGGACATGACCCAGACCTGTTGGCCCAGCTCGAACTCAATGGAAGAGGCGTTTTGGTCATACCAGCGTTTGATCTCCTCTTGGCTGGCCTCGAGGTTGGCATCGGCAAGTTCCCGGAACTTCCGAGTCTGGTTTCGGAGGGTCAGGAGGTATCGGTAGACGTCGGGGGGAGCATCTTGGACTGCAACCTCCCAGCCTTTTTTGACCAGGCTGAGGGGACCCCGGACGGGGTGTCCGTACAATAGTTCGAAGGGGCTGAACCCCAGGGACTTCTGAGGGACCTCCCGATAGGCGAAGTGGAGACAGGGCAGCAACACGTCCCATTGGCGTCGCAAGGGCTCCTCCAGGCCCATGATCATCCCCTTGAGGGTTCGATTGAAACCTTCCACCAGTCCATTCCCTTGGGGGTGGTAGGGGGTCGTAAACTTGTACGTGACCCCGCACTGTTGCCACAGGGACTTCATGTATCAGGAAATGAAGTTCGTACCCCGGTCACTGACGACCTCTCGGGGGAAGCCCACCCGGGAGAAGATCCCCATCAGCGCTCGGCCCACCACGGGGGCCGTCACGGTCCGGAGAGGGATGGCTTCGGGATAGCGGGTGGCATGGTCCACCAGGATGAGGATGAAACGATGACCTTGAGAGGTTCGGGGCTCCAGAGGCCCCACAATGTCTATTCCCACCCGCTCGAATGGGGTGTTGACGACTGGGAAGGGTTGAAGGGGGCCTTGTGCTTCCCCCCGCTCTTCCCGCTGGCTTGGCAGGTTGGGCAAGTCCGGCAGTGATTGTTCACATCATTTCTTATTTTTGGCCAGTAGAAATGGGTCACCAGGCGGCTGTAGGTTTTGTCCTGCCCCAGGTGCCCGGCGAGCGGCACATCGTGAGCCAGGTTCAGGAGGAAGTCTCTGAATCGGAGGGGGACCACCAGCACCTGGCTGGCCCCCAGTTCGGCAATCTTCTGTTCGCTGTAGAGGAGATCGTTGTCCCAATAGACCCAGTGGGACCCCGAGGGGTCTCCGGCGGCTTGAGCAGCGGCTTGCTGTCGGGTTCCCTCGAGGGAGGGACACGCTTTCTGTTCTTGACGGAACTGCTCTCGTGTGGGGCCACCCTCTTGGCGCCATTGGGCTAGTTCTGGGAGGTAGCCGAGGTTGGCAATTTCTTCACGGGGGGGGCTCCAGGGGGCCGGGCTCAGGGTCGGCGTCTTCATGGACGGAGGGCGGCGGAGGCGCGGGCCACTCCGGTTATTTGGTTGGGGTGGCTTCAGTCAGGGCGGTGGCCCGGGCGGCCATGGATCGGGTGGTCGCACAGACCCACTCGGGAAGGCCTACCATCCCCAGATGCTCTCTCCGCTCGACGTGGGTCCAGGGGGAACTCTCTAGGTCGTTCCTGAGGAGGCAGTCCACGGGGGCATCATCCCGGACGGTCACTTTCAGCATGTCCGACACCCCCCCCACTCGAAGGGGATTCGGGCCATCTGGCACAGGCTCTCGGAATTGTCCGCTGACCGTACTGGGCACAGCACATTGGGCAGGATCTGGTCGGGGGTCACCAAGTGGCAACGGACGGCCGTCACGCTGGCTCCGGTGTCGCGAAGGGCTTCGGCCCGGCGCCCATTAATAGTGACCCACTGGCGGTACTTCTGGGTGTTGCCCGGGATCGGGTCCCGGGGGATCATGTCTCTTTCGCCTAGAAATACCAGGGACATGGCGGCGGGCTCCCACTCGGACTGGTCCTCGTCATAGTTGTCTTCTTCGCCCCTTTCTTCTCCCAGGGCGGCGGCCGCGATCTGGCGGTTTGGAGGACCGGTGGTGCCGGGTCGTTGGTTCAACGGGCAGTGGGGGTCACTGGCGTAGTGACCGGGCCGCTGGCATTTGTAACAGGTAGCGTTCGAGCGGGGCCCCGGCCGTGCTGGGGGAGCCCCTCTTCTGACCAGGGATGGCGAAGTGTGGGTCGGGGGCGGTCCCCGGGGTGGACTCCGGGGCCGCACTGTGAGGGCGTCTCGGTTCTTGTTCTGGCCTCCCCCGCCGCCTCGTGGTCGGTGGGGCCCCTGGGGAGCTCGGCCGTAGTCGCCCATCGAGTTCCGGGGGACCCGGGTGCTCACCCATCGATCGGCCTCGACGGCGAGTTTTCATGGCTCGGTCAGCTTGCTGTCGAGGAGATGCTGTCTGAGTTCGACGAAACAGTTGTTGGAGAGGTGCTCCCATACAATGAGGTCGAACAGCTGCTCGTAGGTGGTGACCTGGCTGCCCTTGATCCACCCCTCTAGGGCTCTGCTATAGAAGTTCACGTACTCCACCCACGTAGTACCGGGGATCTTCTTACAGTCTCGGAATCGCTGCCGGTACATCTCGGGGGTGACTCCATAGCGAGTAAGGAGGGCGGCTTTCATATGTTCGTAAGAGGTCATCTCGGTGTCTAGGAGCTATAGCAGGGCGTCTCTCCCTTCGTTGACGAACTTCCCCCACAAGCCGGCACCCCAGTCTTTTTGGGGTACTCGATGAGAAGCCATGGCTACTTCGTAGGCCTTAAACCATTGTTGGATGTCGTCGTTTTTATAGTATTCTTTGACAACATCTTTGGGGATGTGGACCTTCGTGTCCGCCGGAGGAGGTGGGCTCAGGTTCCCGGAGGCGCTGGCCTCACCATGTTTGGCCTTGATCTCAAGTTCTTTTAAGCCACGCTCGTGCTCGAACGTGAGCTTGTTTCTCCTCTAAGTCCCTCGGCCTTCGTTTCTCCTCCAGGTCTCCTTGTAGCCGTAGTTGCTCAAGGGCTATCTTTTTCTCGGCCAGCTGTAGTTCTCCGTCCAGACGGAGTCGGGCGAGCTGCAATTCGTGGAGCCGGCTCCTTTCTCGCTCTCGGGCGTCTTCGTGGGAGAGGCCCGTGTCCACGTTGGCATTTCTTTCCTCCGCTGGGGTTGCGAGGGTTTCCGGGTGCAAGTCTGGGACCGTGTCATTTTCGATCTGGGGTGGCGTCGCTTCTGCCTCCACCCATGTTTGTAGGGCCTGATTGAAATCGTCCTTGGTGCTTAGTCCCGTGGTCGCGATGCCCAGGTCTTTGCAGAAATGTTTCAATTCTTTGTGGTTATATTCTTCCAACCGTTCCTTCTGTAACTCTGCGGTCGGTCTCGTTTCTTTGGTACTCATGCTTGCGGTGTGTTCCTGTCAGTAGTGGGTGAGTCACTCTCTGTACGATTTGCGTCGGCTCGGATCGCACCGCCTGCCACCAATGTTAGAAAGGCGGATCCTGGGGAGGCCGAAGATGTCTGACGGACCACCCCGAGACCCACCTCTCCTTCTGGAGTTGGCCGAGCGCCGTCGAAAGGCCTCCTGGGTGAGGTTCCTCTCCTAGAATCGTATCAGCCGAGCAATCACACCACTACAAATGGGCACCACACAAGGATATATTCTTATAGTCTTTATCAGCAATCAAGGCAAGTTATCTCAGCAATATATATACAAACGGATCGAGGGACCCTTAAACTCTCGGTAACTGTGGGAATAGGGTAGCGGGGCAGTCTTAATACCAGCCTGGCGCCGGGATACCCTACGCTCAGCTCTCAATCCTCGAGCAGGGGGATTCCGCCAGGCCGAGCCGCGACGTCGTCAGCAGGGCTCCGAAGATGGTTTCAGCGAGGTCGGGCCGTGGCAGCGCCAGCAGGGCTCCAAAGATGGTTTCAGCGAGGTCGGGCCGCGGAAGCGCCAGCAGGGCTCCGAAGATGGTTTCAGCGAGGTCGGGCCGTGGCAGCGCCAGCAGGGCTCTGAAGATGGTTTCAGCGAGGTCGGGCCGCGGCAGCGCCAGCAGGGCTCCGAAGATGGTTTCAGCGATCAGAGTAGCGAAGAGTTGTCAGGGTCAGCCACGATTCAATCAGCAGGGCTTCCAGGTCCAAGATACAACTGCCGACTCATTCCAGAGCTGCCCCAGATATAGATCTGGAGTCCTTTGATGTCCGGACCCTCGCGCCTGGGGGTCAGAGGGGCCGGAATGAGAGTGTCCAGACACCCAACAGGGGGGTGGAGCCAGCACCCAGGGAGGCCGGAGGGCGATCGAAACCAGGCGTCCGGGGACTGCTGGAGGGCCATCGAAACTCTCCTCCTCCTTGATCCGTCAAGTGGCCACTTTACCACCTGGTCGGATTTTGGTGCCTCGATGTCGGGGCTTCGCTGGGGCCGCGGCCGAGGTCAGGCCGAGGCCACGTGGTCCGGACGTGGAGGGCCCAAGATGGAGTCGGGGCCTGGATGGCGGCCCGGGGTAGGGGCCGGACCAACAGAGTGGGGCGAGTAGCAGTCACCGTGTTCCTGAGGGGGAGAGCCGGGGGTCGCCAGGAGTGGTGGCTCTCGTTGAAGGTTGGAGAGGGTAGCTTCAGGAGGGAGGACAGGGGTCGATGCCGTCCGGGGCCCGCCATGCGGGAGGAGAGGGACCACGCCACGATGCCGGGTCCAACACAAATCATCATCATTAGACAAAAGAACAGTCTTATGATGGGGTAAAGATCAGTGTATAATCACCATAATGTGACAATGTGGTTTACTAGTGGCTTAAAATGCAGATTATGGCACAGGTGTAATCAAGTTTTCCATTTTGTATGAAACAGTACAACAACAGTACCCGAGCTTTACGTGGCAAATATTCTTCAGTGAACAACTCAACAAGGATATATTGCACAGACGACAGAATTGGAAGAAAGCATACATGAAAGATGAGGTCTGATGTACACAGTTTAGTTCTGATGCAACGCGTGCAATTTGCAAAATCACAAGATTTGAGGCTGTTAAACAATGTGATTCAGTGTACAAACATTTCTTAGAGAGTCAGAAAAATCTTTGGCAAAATTATTTTTGCAGCATGACATGAACTGCTGTTGGACCCGGCCTCATGGCGTGGTCCTACCCCTCCCGCATGGCGGGCCCAGGACGACATCGGCCCTCCACCCAGCATCGGGCAGCCCTTTTGCCCGACACTGCACGCCACAACATTGCTGGTCCAGCCACCATCCCGGACCCCCACTACCGACCTGGCTCCAGCGTGGACCCCTCACGACCTAAGCACGTGCCGCGCCCGACTCCATCTTGGGCCCACCACGTCACGACCACGTGGCCTCGGCCCCGGCCCAGGCCCCAGCGCAGCCCAGACATCGAGGCACCAAGATCCACCCAGGTGGTCGAGTGGCCACTCGACAGATCCCGGAGAAAAGGGGGTTTCGATGGCCCTCCAGCCGTCCCCGGACGCCTGGTTTCGATCGCCCTCCAGCCTCCCTGGGCGCTGGCTCCACCCCCCTGCTGGGTGTCTGGACACCATCATCCCGGCCCCTCTGACCCACAGGCGCGAGGGTCCGGACATCAAAGGACTCCAGTCCTATATCTGGGCCAGCCCTGGATTAGAAGTCAGTTGTATCCTGGACTGGAGAGCCCTGCTGACGCTGTCACGGCCGACCCCAGAAGAACTCATTTCCTGTAACCTGAAGAGAACCTGAGAGCCTGCTGGCGCTGCCGCGGCCCACCTTTGCCGAACCATCTTGAGAGCCTGCTGGCGCTGCCGCGGCCCACCTTTGCCGAACCATCGTGAGAGCCTGCTGGCGCTGCCGCGCCTTAACCTCTCGGAACCCCCGGCTCGAGGATTAAGAGCTGTGCGCAAGGTATCCCTGCCTACACCCCAACCGAGACTGTCCCGCTACCCTGATCCCCTCTTGCGAGACTTTACAGACCCCTCGGTCTGCTTGTACATATCACTGAGAACCAGCAGCCTTTATTTCCTGATAAAGCTTACGAACTCGACCTCTGGTGTGGTGTCCATTTGTAGTGTGTGGTTACTCTGCTGTGCGATCCTAGGAGAGGGCCCTCACCCAGGAGGCCTCTCAGTAATGCTCGGCTACTTCTTGACGGAGAGGTGGACCTAGGGGTGGTCAGTCAGACATCTTCTGCCTCCCCCGGGGTCGCCTTTCTAACATTGGTGGCAGGCGACGGGATCCGAGCCGACGCAGATCGTACAAGAGAGTAATTCACTCACTACCGAGAAAAACACACCGCGACCATGACTACTCAGGAAACCAGACCGACAGCGGAATTCCAGAAAGAAAAGATGGAAGATTACAGCCACAAGGAATTAAAACAATTCTGCAAGGACCTAGGCATCGCTACCACAGGCCTCAACACCAAAGAGGACTTTAAATCAGCCCTGCAAGCCTGGGCGGACGCCGATAACGCGCCACCCCAGAATGAAGATAACCCGGGCCCGCATGGACACCCGGAGACCGACACGAACCCAGCGGGGGAAAGACCCGCAGACCTAGACATGGGCCTCTCCCACGAAGACGCCCGAGAACGAGAGAGGAACCGGCTCCATGAGTTGGAGCTCGCCAGACTCCGACAAGAAGGAGAGATACAGCTGGCAGAAAGGAAATTAGCCCTCGAGCAACTACGGCTGGAAGGAGACCTGGAGGAAAGGCGAAGACAACGAGACCTTGAAGAAAAGAAACTCGTGCTCGAGCATGAGCGCGGCCTCAAAGAACTGGAAATCAAGGCCAAAACAACAGAAACAGGCACCGCCGGGGGTAAGACCTCACCCCCGCCGGGGGACACGAAGGTGCACATACCCAAGGAGGTCGTCAAAGAATACTATAAGAACAACGACATCCAACAGTGGTTCAAAGCCTACGAGGTCGCCATGACCGCCCATCGAGTACCCCTCAAAGACTGGGGCGCCGGCTTATAGGGGAAATTCATCAACGAGGGGAGAGACGCCCTGCTAGAGCTCCCCGACGCCGAGATGACCTCGTACGAACACATGAAGACCGCCCTCCTCACTCGCTACGGACTCACCCCCGAAATGTACCGGCAGCGATTCCGAGACTGTAAAAAAATCCCCGGTACCACTTGGGTGGAGTACGTGAACTTTTACAGCAGAGCCTTCGAAGGGTGGATCAGAGGCTGCCAGGTCACCACCTACCAGCAGTTGGTCGACCTCATCCTATGGGAGCATCTTTCCAATAATTGCTTAGTCGAACTCCGGCAGCACCTCCTCGACAGCAAATTGACAGAGCCACGAAAACTCGCTGTCGAGGCGGATAGATGGGTGAGCAACCGAGTTCCCCGGAGTCCGATGGGAGACTACGGCCGGGGATCCCCGGGGAATCACCGACCCCGAGGCGGCGGAGGAGGCCAGAGCCGAGGCCGAGACACCCCCGCGTGGTCATCCCCTACCTCCCCGTCGCCATCCCTGGGTTGGAGGGGAGGCCCCCCAGCCAGGCCCGGGCCCCGCCCGAATGTTACGTGCCACAGATGCCAGCGACAGGGCCATTATGCGAATGACCCTCTCTGCCCGATGAACCAGCGACCCGGCACCACCGGTCCCCCGAGCCGCCAGATCGCAGCCGCCGCCCTGAGTGCAGAGGGAGGCGAAGAAGAGGGCGACGACACCGAGCAGGCCATGTGGGAGCCCGCAGCCATGATCTTAGCATGCCTGGGTGATCGAGACATGATCCCCCGAGACCCGATCCCAGGTAACACCCAGAAATACCGCCAATGGGTCACCATCAATGGACGCCGGGCCGAAGCCCTCCGGGATACTGGGGCCAGCGTGACGGCGGTCCGCTGCCACTTGGTGACCCCCAAACAAATTCTCCCCAACGTCTTGTGCCCAGTGCGGTCGGCTGACAACTCCGAAAGTTTGTGCCAGATGGCCCGCATTCCCTTCGAGTGAGGAGGGGTGTCGGGCATGCTGAAAGTGACTGTCCGAGACGATGCCCCCGTGGACTGCCTCCTCGGGAACGACCTGGAAAGTTCCCTCTGGGCCGGCATAGAGCGGAGAGAGCATCTGGGGATGCTAGGCCTTCCCGAGTGGGTTTGTGCGACCACCCGCTCCATGTCCGCCCGGGCCTCCCCCCCAACGGAGGAAGCCCCGATCGAGGAGCCGGAGTGGCCCGCACCTCCACCGCCCGCCGTCCCTGAGGACACCGACCCTGAACCCGGCCCCCCGGGGCCCAACCATGAGGAAATCACCGAGCTCGGCCACCTGCCGGAACTAGCTCAGTGGCGCCAAGAAGGTGGCCCCACCCGCGAACAATTCCGACAAGAACAGAGCACCTGTCCCTCCCTCGAGGGGATTCGACGGCAAGCCGCCACTCAAGCCGCTGGAGACCCGGCGGGGTCCCACTGGGTCTATTGGGACAACGACCTTCTCTACAGTGAACAGAAGATTGCCGAACTAGGGGCCAGCCGGGTGCTGGTCGTTCCCCTCCGATTTCGAGACTTCCTCTTGAACTTAGCACATGATGTGCCCCTCGCCGGGCACCTGGGGCAGGACAAAACTTACAGCCGCCTGGTGACTCATTTCTACTGGCCGAAAATGCGCAACGATGTGCACAATCACTGCAGATCCTGCCCGAACTGTCAAGCCAGCGGGAAGAGCGGAGGGAAAGTCAAAGCCCCGCTCCAGCCGTTTCCCGTGGTCACCACCCCCTTCGAGCGAGTGGGGATAGACATCGTGGGGCCCCTGGACCCCCGCACCCCTCAAGGGCACCGCTTCATCCTCGTGCTGGTGGACCATGCCACCCGATATCCGGAAGCCATCCCCCTCCGAACCATCACGGCCCCAGTAGTCGGCGGAGCCCTAATGGGGATCTTCTCCAGAGTCGGCTTCCCCCGAGAAGTCGTGCGTGATCGGGGCACAAACTTTATTTCCAAGTATATGCGATCCCTGTGGCAACAGTGCGGGGTCACCTATAAGTTCACCACCCCGTATCACCCCCAAGGAAATGGACTTGTGGAGCGGTTTAACCGAACACTGAAGGGAATGATCAAGGGCCTCGAGGAGCCACTCCGACGCAAATGGGATGTTCTGCTGCCTTGCCTCCTGTTTGCGTACCGCGAAGTACCCCAGAAGTCCCTGGGGTTCAGCCCCTTCGAACTATTGTATGGGCACCCGGTCCGGGGCCCCCTCAGCCTGGTCAAAGAAGGCTGGGAGACGGCTGCCCGAGGTGCTCCACCCGATATCTACCAGTACCTCCTGACCCTCCGCAACCAGACTCGGAAGTTCCGGGAACTTGCCGAAGCCAACCTTGAAGCCAGTCAGGAGGAGATGAAACGCTGGTATGACCAGAACGCCTCGTCCATCGAATTCGAGCCGGGCCAGCAGGTCTGGGTCATGTCCCCGGTTGAACCTTGTGCCCTCCAAGACAAGTGGACGGGGCCCTTCAGGGTGGTGGAGCGCAAGAGCCCCGTCACCTATCTGGTGGACATGGAGTCCCTCAGGAACCCCCTCCGGGTTCTACACGCTAACCGGCTCAAGCCGCACTTTGCCCGCACTGAACTAAGTCTGCTGTTAGCGACCGATGAAGGAGCGGAAGACGACTCCGAACCGCTGCCAGATCTCATGAGCACCACTGAGAAGGACGGCTCCATCGAAGGGGTCAGGCTCTCCTCCACCCTGACCCCGGAGCAGCACCATGACTGCCGGCAGCTGCTGGGGCAGTTTGCAGATCTGTTTTCCCTCACCCCTGGAGTCACCCGGTGGTGTGTCCACGATGTAGACACCGGAGACAGCCCGCCTGTAAGACACCGAGCTTTCCGAGTGCCCGACCGAGTTCGGGCCTGCATCCAGTCCGAGGTGGCCAAGATGCTAGCGCTGGGGGTAGTCGAACCCTCCGACAGTCCGTGGGCCAGCCCAGTTGTCCTGGTCCCTAAAGCCGCCGCCCCCGGAGCTCCGGTTCTGTGTTGACTACCGGGGGCTGAATGCCGTCACCAGGACCGACGCCCATCCCATCCCCCGGGCGGATGAACTGATCGATCGCCTGGGGGCTGCGAGGTATCTCAGCACCTTCGATCTCACGGCCGGGTATTGGCAGATCGGCCTCACCCCTGGAGCGCAAGAGCGATCAGCCTTCTTGACCCCGGATGGCCACTACCATTTCAAGGTGATGCCCTTCGGCATGAAAAACGCCCCGGCCACCTTCCAGAGACTCGTGAATAGAGTGCTGGCCGGGCTAGAAGAGTTCAGCGCCGCCTACCTAGACGACATTGCAGTGTACAGCCTCCGCTGGGATGCACACCTGACCCACCTCCGGGAGGTCCTGTCGGCCCTCCAACAGGCCGGACTAACAATAAAGGCCAGCAAGTGCCAGATCGGCCAAGGGTCCGTGACGTATCTGGGACACCAGGTGGGAAGCGGCCGGGTGGCTCCCCTCCAGCCAAAGATTGACGCCATCCGGGCCTGGGAGCCCCAAATCACCCAAACAGGCGTCTGAGCCTTCCTGGGGCTCACAGGCTACTATCGGCGCTTCATCAAGGACTATGGAAGCATTGTGAGGCCCCTCACAGAACTGACCTCCAAAAAGCTACCCCAGAAGGTGTGCTGGACCCCAGAGTGCCAAGCAGCCTTCGAGACTCTAAAGACTGCCATGTGCACCGCCCCGGTGCTCCAGGCCCCCGACTACAGCCGAGAGTTTGTGGTCCAAACCGATGCCTCGGAGCACGGCATTGGGGCGGTCCTCTCCCAAGTGAACTCTGAGGGAATCGACCTCCCCGTTGCCTTCATCAGCCGGCGGCTGCTAGCCAGAGAACAGCGCTGGAGCACCATCGAGAGGGAAGCCTTCGCCGTCGTGTGGGCACTCAAGAAGCTCCGGCCCTACCTCTTCGGCACCCACTTCCGGGCCCAGACCGACCACCGGCCCCTGCGGTGGTTGATGCAGATGCGGGGCGAGAACCCAAAACTGTTGCGATGGTCCATCTCCCTGCAAGGGATGGACTTCACTGTGGAGCATCGCCCCGGCAACGACCACGCCAATGCTGACGGCCTCTCCAGATTCTTCCGCCTCGGCGAGGAGAATCCCCAAGAAGATGGGTGACTCTCCCCTGCCTTCAGCTGGGGGGGACGCGTGTTGGACCCGGCCTCATGGCGTGGTCCTACCCCTCCCGCATGGCGGGCCCAGGACGACATCGGCCCTCCACCCAGCATCGGGCAGCCCTTTTGCCCGACACTGCACGCCCCAACATTGCTGGTCCAGCCACCATCCCGGACCCCCACTACCGACCTGGCTCCAGCGTGGACCCCTCACGACCTAAGCACGAGGCCGCGCCCGACTCCATCTTGGGCCCACCACGTCACGACCACGTGGCCTCGGCCCCGGCCCAGGCCCCAGCGCAGCCCAGACATCGAGGCACCAAGATCCACCCAGGTGGTCGAGTGGCCACTCGACAGATCCCGGAGAAAAGGGGGTTTTGATGGCCCTCCAGCCGTCCCCGGTGCCTGGTTTCGATCGCCCTCCAGCCTCCCTGGGCGCTGGCTCCACCCCCCCGCTGGGTGTCTGGACACCATCATCCCGGCCCCTCTGACCCCCAGGCGCGAGGGTCCGGACATCAAAGGACTCCAGTCCTATATCTGGGCCAGCCCTGGATTAGAAGTCAGTTGTATCCTGGACTGGAGAGCCCTGCTGACGCTGTCACGGCCGACCCCAGAAGAACTCATTTCCTGTAACCTGAAGAGAACCTGAGAGCCTGCTGGCGCTGCCGCGGCCCACCTTTGCCGAACCATCTTGAGAGCCTGCTGGCGCTGCCGCGGCCCACCTTTGCCGAACCATCGTGAGAGCCTGCTGGCGCTGCCGCGGCTCAACCTCTCGGAACCCCCGGCTCGAGGATTGAGAGCTGTGCGCAAGGTATCCCTGCCTACACCCCAACCGAGACTGTCCCGCTACCCTGATCCCCTCTTGCGAGACTTTACAGACCCCTCGGTCTGCTTGTACATATCACTGAGAACCAGCAACCTTTATTTCCTGATAAAGCTTACGAACTCGACCTCTGGTGTGGTGTCCATTTGTAGTGTGTGGTTACTCTGCTGTGCGATCCTAGGAGAGGGCCCTCACCCAGGAGGCCTCTCAGTAACGCTCGGCTACTTCTTGACGGAGAGGTGGACCTAGGGGTGGTCAGTCAGACATCTTCTGCCTCCACCGGGGTCGCCTTTCTAACAACTGCAAAGAGCAGGCGCAGTGAAAAGGGTATCTCCATTCTCATTGAGATTTGCAAGGAAATATATCAAAGGTCTTCAACAGCAATTGTGGTCGCAAATCACTGAACAGTTACTGACATGGGAGAATATCGATTCTCTCAGTGGAAAAGTTTCTGGTGTCCCATGTATGAACCATCTGCTTGGACTCCGGAGGACTGCACTGAAGGATGGTGAGCAAGTGGCTACATTTCACAAGAAACTGAGATGCATTCAAGTTTGCACTTTTGCAAAATGCATGAAATCTTAGATGAGCTGAGTGTTTCTGGTCCTCTTTCACATCAAATTGGGTGCATCTAGATTTCTTTACGGAGTGTGAATTAAAACCAGTATCTGATGTAAAGTATAATCTATACATTTGAAGATGCAGGCCTGGTGGTATATAGGAAACTGGGGGGTTAGTAGGCTCTAGAAGATGCATGGTTGTACATTTGAACATTCCCCTTCCTCAAAAACCTAATGCACTGCATACGTTACTGCTGTATGGCATTCAGCAAATGTATATGGGTCATAAATAATATGAACAATCTTCAGCTGCCCTGAAATGTAAACTGCTGGCATCTCTGCCTTTCGTCCAACCACACTAAGATGGGTATTATGTTTTATTAGGTCATTAAGAATCCCCATGGTCCTACTGGTACCACCATCAACAACAAAATGACTGATGTTGCTGTTCTTCACCAAGTTTTGTTTAACCCTCTAGTGTCCACCAGACTGGATAGAATTCTGCAACGTTAGGCACTACTACAGAGAAATGGAGGGAGCCTTATACATTGGAGGGGACACAGTGGATGTTTACTTCTGAATTCTGAATGTGACTCCCCTTCAGGGTCCTCATGAAACCGAAATGCAGGCCAAACACTTGGCTCAGCAACTCAGAACACAAAGCATTGGTTTACATCAGTGACTTAGCAGCTTTAACACCTTGTAAGTACAACGCTAGCCTTTTCCATGCTGATGACGGAACCGCTCCGTCATCAGCCGTGGTGGCGCTGTGCTGATGACGGAGCGGTTCCGTCATGGCCCGCCCGACGAGCCTGCGTGGCGCTGATTTCGCGCCTGCGCGGCGCGTTTTATTGAGCGGGCGGGGCCATGACGGAACCGCTCCATCATGAGCACAGCTCAACCGAGGCTGGTGACGGAGCGGTTCCGTCACCAGCATGGGCGCCGCGCGGCCCCTCCGCCCCCTTAGCGCTGCGGCGGAATAGCCGGCGGAATAGCCGCCGCAGCTAAGGTGCTAAATAAGGTTATTGGAACAGATCTATAGACACTAAATAGTGTGGACTTTCGCTCTTTGCAGGATGGTAACAAATGGACGTTACACACAAGTAGCAATATTATAAACATGAATTTGTCAAACAAACGAGTTCACAGCAAGACCAAAACAAAGCAGTAAGTATTTTGGTAAACTCGACCTACCTTGGAGTGAAGGCACACCCAACGACAGTAGAGTGCATGCTTACAAAGGCGAGATGCTCGACCCATCTCATCTTTGCCTGTCGTAGCATTTATAACTTCCAGATTGTTATCACCGACTGTCCAGTTCACACTGAAGTTTGGGGCTTTTCCAGGCTGGCGGGCTTCTGCATTGCTAATGCCTACAATCATCAAACAAGAATGTACATTGGAAAATGCACCTTTAACAAAGTGTTGGTTTCATTAGTCCTAGCTCTTAATCGATCACAACCGATTCATAATTACTTGCAGTTGCAGGTAGAGTCAAACTTCTAAAAGTGAAAACAGCTTCTTTAAACGTGGAGCACATCTAGAGTGAGCATAAACCTGTAAGCACACACACCACCTATGGCCATGACGGAAGAAGGTTTGACAAACAAAGCGACAGCTCACTGCCTCTTTAATGAAAGAATGAGGCCTGAGGTCTATTAAGTATAATCTGCAATGGCAGAAGGGTTAAAGAAACGTAGTTTTTTATACAACTAACTTTATTCAAATTTTGTGGCAATGCATACACCATCACAAGAAAAGAAATCCGGGCATGAGATATTACAACATGATATGGCATGGTAACAGTAATTAACATTGCTAGACCATAGTAGCTACACAATTTCCTCCACACCCGTACATATTTTTGGGGATAACCATGTGCAATGAAAATAGGCTTCTCCTGATGCGCACACCAGTCCATTCCCTGCACCAACAATGGATCATGGTGGCCCCTGCTGCTTCCACGTGTACGCTACATCCCTCTTGTCTACCAAACAGCCACACCAGGGAAGATCCGTTCAGCTCGCAGGCCCCCAAACTCCTCCACCAGCCCCAACAGCACAGCATGTGGAGTTGGATGTAGAGGGCATACCTAGAGAGCTGACAATTCCTGGCCCACCCAGTTCCAGAAGGGGCGCAGCACCGGACAGTCCCACGCTACTTGAAACAAATCTGACGCTGGAAGTGTACAACTCATGCATATGGTCCGGGCAGTGGATGAAATGTACTGCAAGTGCTGCGGAGTAAGGTAAGTTGCATGGAGATAATGGAATTAGACCATCCGCAGCCGTGAGATCTCCAGTTCCTGAACACCATACATGCCTCCCATCGCTCGTCCTCATACAGCTCCCCCACCTAAGAAATCCATCTCTGCTTGCATTCTCAATGCCGTTCGGGGCATAGATGACCAGTGAGCAGTAGATCAAGGAAATGGCCTCCTTCCCCAGGTGTCCCAGGAAGATTTTGGTCTCGATTGGGTAGAATTCGGGCAGCGGAGTATCTGGGAGATTATGGGCTCGCAGAGCATGCTGTAACTGAAGGAAATGAAAAAACTGTGAATTGGCCAGTGCATACCGACCCTTCAGATCCTGAAAATACACTAGATGATCCCCTTTATGTACATCTTCCTGATAAGAGATCCCAATCCCATACCAGGGGGCGAAGCCTTCCAAGGTAGAAAGGTGATTGAGCCAAGTACCTGCCACAGAGGCGTCATCTCAGTGAGCTGGTGATCCCAACTGGTCAGAGAGATGCCCTCCAGTAGGTAAGAGACCCGTGTACAAGAGGGCAGTGCTGAAGGCAGATGCACCCTATACAAGAGATGTACAAGACCATCAAGACTCACTACATGCATTTCTAGATACATGTCTCAGAATCCAAGAATCAATGTGTCTACCTCTCGCAAAGTTCGCGATTTTAGAGGTCAATGAGTAGAACCATTTGCGAGGGATAGGACAGTGATAATTTCCTAAGACACATAGATAGCATGGTAAACACACCATCTTAAAGAGGGCAACGCGTGCCAAGGGATTTAGAGGGAGGGTCCCCAGCGTCCGAAATCTCGATCAAGCATTTGAGCAAGTCCCCAAAAATTGAGAGCCCTAGCTAGGTCTGAGAAGGGACATGTGCAGTCGCAGATATTTAAAAGAATTGCACCGAGTAGGAATATTTGGGCACCCAAGCTGCCCCATTGCATCTCCCCTTACCTCCACAAGACTGGATTTGCCTTCGTCAATCCAAATACTTGATATGTCACTATACAGATGAAGGAGTTGTAGACACCAGGGTCCCGAGATCCGGGGATCCTTCGAAAACAGAAGAATGTTGTCCGCTTTTAGTGGGATCCAATCTTCAAAAAAACATTCCCCCACCGCCAGCCCCATATCTGGGTGTCACTGCATATAAGACGCGTCAGGGGTTCTATCGTAAGAGCGAATAACAACGGGGAAAGTGGACAGCCCTGGCATGTACCCCTTTGGATGGGAAAGGGAGGGGATAGAACACCTTTCACCCAGGTTCGGGCAGTAGGGTTGCAGTAAAGGCGGCATACCATGCGATGGAATGTGTCTCCCAACCCCACTCACACCTGGACCCTGTCCAAGAAATCCCAAAGGCCAGTAATCCATCCAGGTCCTGTACCTGGGATAAGGCAGAGTGTACCCTTCGAATGCTGTGGCATGCGATTCGGCCTGGCATAAAGCCACACTGATCTGGATACATGAGATCTGGTAGAGCCTGAGCCAAGATCTTAACATCAGCATAAATTAGGGAAATGGGGCGGTAATTCGAGCATTTGTCTCTAGGAAGACCCCCTCTAGGAAGACCCACTATGGTGGCAAAGTCCACCTGCGAGGGGAAGAAGCCCTGCTGTATTCAATTTGTGTAGAAATGTAACAGATGGAGAGTCAGGATATCCCGGAATTGTTTATAATATTCAATAGGGTAGCTGTCTAGCCCAGTCATCTTTCCGGACTTCGGCACCGTCTATTTCTTCGATAGTGAGGACCGGGTCCAACACTTGAGCTAAGGAGTCCAAAACGGACGACAGCAGCATGCTACCTAAAATAGGGTTTGTTACTTCTGATAAAGGCGGGTTAAAGAAACTTTAGTGCATGTAGGGCTCCCTGTCAGTATCACCGTGTTGGTACTAGCATCAACTTGCTGCTGGAATAGGACCAGCTGCAATAAGTGTGATCTTTGCGTTCCTGAACCCATATATGGGTTCAAGTTATACATGAAACATCAAATATTCACACAGCTATTACTTAAGCCTTAGTTAGTGAAAAACCTCTTGGGTATTATTCTGATTAATCACCCAAGCCACTGGCTTAACAAAATTGCACTGACCTCTGAGAATGCCCCTTTGTCACTACACTTTTCAAGATTTCTTCTTGGTGGTGCGGATAAGCTGGTGGTGCTTGCGGGTAGCGTGTTTGAGGGCGGTCATGTTGTCGGTGGACCGGTCGAGGAGCCAGGCTTTCTCGAGGGTGCGGCAGGTCTTCTTGGAGTCCTTGAGTTCGTCGGTGAACAAGGATGCCTTCTTGCTTCTGGGTCTGCTGGGAGGGTTCTTCAGTGGTGCGAGGTCGTCAGCGCAGGCGGTCAGCCACTGTGTGAAGTCCCGGGCTGCTTCGTTGGGGTCCGTTGTGCTGGCGGGTGGGTTCTGGCTGAGAGAGGTGGTGAGCTGCTCGCAGGTGATCTTACGCCAGCTTCTGTGGGGAATCTGAAGCGGGTGGTGGTGGGTCGTGGTTCTTCTGAAGCTGAAGTGGACGCAGCTGTGGTCGGTCCAGTGGAGTCCGGTGGAGTGGCTGAAGGTGATGTGCTTGCTGGATGAGAAGACGGGATCGAGCGTGTGGCCGGCGTAGTGGGTGGGGGTGTTGACCAGTTGCTTGAGTCCGAGGTTGGCGAGGTTGTCCAGCAGGGCGACGGTGTTGTGGTCCTTGTTGTTCTCCAGGTGAAAGTTGAGGTCTCCGAGGAGGATGTAGTCAGCGGAGGGGAGGGCGTGCGGGCTGATTAAGTCTGTGATGTCTTCGCTGAATTGTGTGCATGGTCCCGGGGGTCTGTAGACGAGGGTGCCTCTGAGGGTCGTCTTTGGGTCGGTGTGAATCTGGAAGTGGAGATGTTCGGCTGCGGCGAAGGTGTCGTTGGAGTCGGTCGTGATGCGGATGGTGTTTCTGTGGACGATGGCGATGCCTCCTCCCGTCTGGTTGACGCGGTCCCGTCTGATGATCTTGTACCCGTGCGCGATGGCGATGTCGGGTGCAGAGGAGGCGTTCATCCAGGTTTCCGTGAGGAAGGCGACGTCCTGTGATGTAGCGTCGAGGAGGTTCCAGAGTTCCACGGCGTGTCTGTGGGCGGAGCGGGTGTTGATCAGGATGCACTTGAGGTGGTTGCTGCTGGTGCTTGGCTTGGCGGGTGTGGTGCAGGTCCGGAGGCAGGTGAATTTGCAGGTGAAGGGTCCGTGGGTGCATCTCGGGGTGGCTCGGCAGCAGGCGTGGTTCCGGCCGGCATTGAGTGCGTTGAGAGTTGCGGCGTCGTAGGTCCGTCGTGTGGGTCGGCGTCGTCGGGGGCCTGGGGTCCTGGCACTGGGTGCGGTCCGGGCGCAGACGGGCTTACCTTTGGCGCACCTTCGGCGCTCCGTCGGTGCTCCCGCTGCGCGCGCCCGCTGCGCGGTCGCTCAGGGGGCATCATAATTAAGGAGCCGGGAGGAGCAGCAGCTGGGTGGCGGGAGCGGGGCGGAAAATGGGATCACGGGGGGGGGGGCGGGGCCGCAGGGAGCCAGCGGCGGGAAAATCAGCGGCGATCAGCGGGGTCGGCGGGAAGGAGCAGCGGAGAGCGAGGTCAGGAGGCGGCAGGCAGGCAGGAGCGGCAGCAGAGTGTGGAGCGACCAAGCCCTGTGGAGGGCTGAGCGGTCAGGTTAAAGGGGATTCTTTCCATTACATAAACGCAATACCACGCACATCATTAAGTCTAATCATACCCACCTCTGACCGGGTTTTGTGGAAAGATGAAGCCGACCTGTCCCATAGGCACTGTTCAAAAATCCCTATGTCACTTGGGGCCACAAAAGGGACTATGGAGAAAAAGTCTGAGAGTGTGGCAGGAGCTAGGGGGCCAACCTCATGCAGTGTGCCTACAGTCCCAGAAGTCACAGGATTCTCTCAAGATCACTCATCGTTGTTTCCAGGAGTGCTGCATGATCTGACTGAAAATACATTCTCTGTCTGGGGAGACAGTTGCAAGTCCAGAAGAGCCCAATGAGCAGAATCACCGGGGACCTTTCTGGATACTTCTTCACTGAGAACCCAAAATCAAATAGGGTCTATAAAGTCAGGGATAGACTGGACTCGAACACCCTTGACAACGTGCACATTAAGAATTGTGCGGACAGGGTTAGCAGTGGCAAGAATGAGGCAACCTGTATCCAGCATTTGTGGGTGTGACATTGAAGGGGATGAAATGAGAAGTTGACATTTTAACCTCAAAGGCCAGAGCCCTGTATTAGTATGTCAGAATCGGACCGCTCCGTCATAGGCGAGGTGAGCATTCTGATGGGCCTGGAGGACGCAAGTGCAGAAGACATCCATCAGGTCAAGATTGGTCCTGAGGCCATACATGAAATCAAGCTGAGTGAGGCTACAAACGTGGCTCCTTCAGTACAAGAGATGCCACAGAAGGACAAGGAACGCTGCATGCGGCTGTCCTGTGGCATCCTGAACTGCAAGAACAGAGCACAGGTAACTGCAGTGCCTAAGACTGAGAAGAAGTCCAAGGACTACACAACAAACTTGACTTTTTTAGAGTAACTACAAAGAAGCAAAGCAAACTTAAGTGCTGGGCACATCTATGTCTCGGGGTGAGTTAAATTAACTGCATTTGCACCTCTACAGCAACTTCTCACAAATGACATGCCAAGGATCACAAACCGATAATGGGATCTCTTTAAGTGGGGTAGAATACTGAAGGGTGTAGCGCATTAAAGAAGATCAAGTAAGCAGTACAATCCTTTGCCCCTTTCCCCTGATTGTGCTGTTTATTATTAGGTTATGCTGTGAGATAAAAGCACTTTCTTTTAATTCAAAAGATAAGCACTGGTTGGACAATACATTGGAGTCAGCCAACAGGCACACCAGAGTCCTGAGAGCCCCCCCATCTCCTTGAGAAGATCTTCACTGCTCGCAATCCAGAGATACAAGTGCAGAAAAGGGTGTACTTGGTCGAGTTTGCAGAACCATAGTAGATAGACCCCCAAGGACACCCGTTGCAAACAATCTCAACCAACATGGTTGGGGCCCAATAGCTGCCCTCTATTCTGTGGCCCTGCAACCAGTGTCTGAGATGGAAGTGATCAATCTTCAGACCAAACCTGTGAGGCTCACCAGGGAGGGAATGGAGGGTAATGGCAGGGGAGAGGGGTTGGGCTGGATGGCACTTGGTGGGGTGCATAGGGAGAAAAAGCAAGAAATGTTAAGTCCTTATAGAACTATTAAGGGGAAAGGGTTGAGTAATTTTCTAGATAGATTAATAAAAAAGATGGGGACCTACTTGCTTCATGTCGTTTATGACTTGGAACATCAATGGTTTAAGGGGTTGGAATAAAAAGCGGCTTGTGATGCAATATCTCCAAGAGCATGGTGCAGTAACAATTATGCTTCAGGCGGCACATCAGTTGAGAGTAGTGCTCTGTGAAGGGGGTCCAGTTGGATCGAATAAGGGTTTGGTACAACTGAAGATAGCTGTGCAAGGGGAGGAGCGATTTTAGTACGAAAGCACATGGGTGTTGACGTTTTGAATCACTGTAAAGACTCAGGAAGCAGATGGGTGCTGGAGAAGGATAAGATAATTGCTTGTGTTGGTTACTACGGTCCTAATGTGGACAAGCCTAATTTCCTGAAGGAAATCTTTATAAAAGTCGTCGAATATAACTGCCCTTTGATTGTGAGAGGAGAATTTAATATCTTAGATAACACATTGGATAGGTCTACCAGAAGAAATTGAATTAACCTTTATCATGGATGAATTAGGGCGGTGTGATGTGTGGGGAAGCAAACAGGGGTGTCCTGAGGGATACACATTTCATTGCAAGAAGCACGGTCATATTTTTAGGCTAAATCATTTTTAATGGGAGAAGACTAAATTGGAGAATGTTTGCAAGGTAGAACACTGACCCTTCCACTTATCTGACCACGCAGCTGTGTATCTAGAACTTAAGGTTAGTGTGAAGAGAGGGGTACAGAGAAAACATGTGATAGTACACTTTGGCTGAAAGAACATATTTTAGAGGAACTGGAAAGGGCTTCAGAATTTTTTTTTTTGCTTTAAACAATGGCGCAGCAGCAATACAGGTAGTCTGAGATACATACAAGGCATATCCAAGAGGGCATATAAGCTTAAGCCACCAGATAAATAGAGAAAGGAAGTTGGTGGTTTCTAAATTAGAAGGGAAGATATGTCGCTTACAGGAAGGACCAGAGGAGAGGGACAGGAAAGTAAAAAACAAGCCTTATGGGACTGCCAGGAGAGTTTCAAGTTAGAGGTAGAGTGTTGCAAGGAATAGAGGTGGGAAGCGAGTAAGGTGCAGTTTTTTTTAGTACGGGGGAAAACTCTGGTAAAATATTGCCAATGAAGAGGAGGGTTGACCAAAGCAAAAACTGTAACAGAAATCTGGCAGAACGCATCAGGGAAGGTCTAGAATGCATCTCAGGATATTGCGAGTGCCTTCTATTGATTTGTTTGCGACTCAGACCAGGAGAATGTTAAGCCAGTAGCGGTTGAAGTGGCACAGTGGATAGAAAGCAAGAGTCTGAGTAAGCATGGTATTGAAGAACAGCAAGCACTTTGTAAAGAGATAGTTGAAGCAGAAATTAAGGCTTTAAATATGTTCAAACAATCTAAGGCCTAATTGTCTCCCTGTAGAAATATATATGGCCCTGAAGATACTTGCACCACATTGGAAAGGTCTGTTCAAAAAGGCCCTTGCAGGGGAAACAGGTTTTCCGGAGTCCTGGCGGGATGTCGCAATCTGTCTAATTTGGAAGTCTAATAAATCCTTGAATATGTGTGAGTGATACCTGCATAAATCGCTGTTAAGTTGTGACTATACGGTTTTTGTAACTATCATAGCAATGAGGTTGGCAAAGCAGGTGCCTAAGGATCAGAAGGGGTTAGTTTATGCCTGGAAGGTATCTTTATATGTTCACACACACTCTGGTGAGGGTAAATTACATGGCAAATGCAGAGTCCATGCCCCTGGTGGTGATCACAGTAGATGCAGCGAAAGATTTTGATGAAATAGGATGGATATTTTAGGTCAAGTATTGAAACATCTAGGATTGGGCTCCACCTTTTGTAGGGTAATAGAGATTATTTATGATTTTTCAAAGGGTAGTATACTGATAAATGACAGTCTGACTGACCATGTGATGTTTAGTAGCGGGACCAGACAAGGGTGACAGTAATTTAAATTGTATATACAGCCTTTTATGCAAAGTCTTAGACAGAAAGAAAGTATAGCTCCCTTCTTTGTTAAGGGTCTGGAGAAAACATTGGGTCTGTATGCTGACCTAATTTTCCATATGTCTGATACACATAAAAACACCATGCTAGACTACAGGAAGTGACCATCTTTGGCAAGGGTTCATGTTATCAAATGAACCTAGACAAGATGTGAATACTGGTATGGAATTATCCCTAGGATGGTCAAGAAAGGAAAGATACCATTACGCATTTGGGAATCAGAGTGGTGAGAGAGCTGGGGAAATTGGCAGAATCCAATTTGAATGTAAATGTAAATGTTTGTATTTTATATAGCGCACTTCTACCCGGAGGCCTCGTAGCGCTGTATTCATACCGCTGCGGAACCCATCCTGGCTTTCCTGTGAAATGTCCACTCCTGGGCACCCCCAAGGTGAAGCCAGGCATCCACAGCGCTGCTGGGGCCGTTGTGGAGATTAAGCAAGCTATTGCCCAGAGTCACAGAGTGGGACCCATGATTAGACTAGGCACCGAGGCGAGAAATATCAGGTCCGGGGAAATTGAGCCCAAGACCCGCCGAGGCGGGAATCGAACCCTGGTCCCGGGCCAGACCTCTGCATCAGGGTCTGCCGCTCTAACCATTGAGCCACACTTCTCCACAATACAGTCATTAAATAGTGCAAAAGTAGGTTGGATAAGTGGCAACATTTGCCTCCTAACAATTAAGGGCATAACAACCAGAATAAGAGGATGATTCACTTTTTTGTTTGATAATATCCCCCTTACTTTTAAAAAGAGGTTAGGATATCATGGACGAAGCTCAGGGGGAAGGTATCGAAGGGAGACTTGGTCCTACAGATGTATTGTTGACTTTTCAGTTGAAAAACTGTAAAGGTGCTGATGGGAAAATCTGACAAATGCTCAATAGGGGTGCTCTTGCGGAGTCTGACAGCAGAAACGAGGAACACTGCTTTTTTTTCATAAATTTGCCTCCACAAAATATTTTAAGAAGACAAGGGTGACTATTCTGCATGCAGCAGCCAAGTTGTGTTACGATGAAAGAAACCACTTAGACATCCCATACTGTAGTCTGCTGGCCCCGAAATGGGATTCTCAGGAACATCGGAGTGTTTCAAAGAGAAACTATGTGGTACCATCAGAAGAAGTTTAGAAATGAAATGGTAGGACCTATTAAGTAAGTGAGAACCTCTCTTATGGGACCTCTAGAGGGTGAAAACAAGTGTCCATTTCTCCAGCTTTAAGTTCATTCCGATAACAGCTTGGGTAAACAACAGGTATATCTTAGGGTAGGAAGCGGTCAAATGGAAAAAGAACTGCAAGACATGTGGCCAAAGAAGGAGATCTCAAAATGGTATTGGAACCTGGTGACAGCATCAGAAAAAAAAGTGAATCCACTTTTTGACATCTGGAAGTGTGACTTGCCAAACGCGGAGATTGAGAAGTTATGGCAAGTATCTTTAAATTTGTTACATGCCACTGTGAGATCTGTTACCCTAAGACAAAATCACTTTTTCACCCTTTATTGATGTTACTGGATTCCCGCGAGAATAGCAAAGTTCAAGAAGGTACTGGAATACAAATGTCTTAGATGTAGCTTGAAAAAGGGCCATTGACTTCGACACATCCATGGAATGCCCAGGGCTGTTTTATTCTGGCAATGCTGGCTTGCGATACAAAGGTAAGCCCTATTTTGATGCTATTTGGTGTGGATTATATTGCAGGGAAAAGTGCCTGTACAAACCTATGTAGAAAGCTGTTATTCTATCTAATGCTGTTAGCAAGACAAGAAATTTTCAGGAGATGGACGCATGCAGAGCCCCCTACGATAAAAGGATGGGAAGTGGCCGTGACCCGAGTGAAAAGGTTGTTTAGAACCAGTTAAAGCAGGAAGAGGGAGGTAATATGGGAACCTTTTGAATCATGGCAAATATACTGTTAGGTGGTTGGAGTCTAATGATTACACCTGTGTTACTCTGTTCTAAGTGCGGGAGCCAACTATAGTGCACCATGAGAGAACAGATTAAAAGAGAAGCCAAACTGGGCAGGTACAAACGTGAGTGAGGCTTTGTTAGTGCTAGGAGGACAACTTTAAAAAAAAGTAGAACATTGAGAAACAATGTTTTGTAGCTGGGAAGAGCTAGCAAAAAATGCTGGTATCACTTTGGTGTTAAGCAAGGATTTTGTTGGTTTCATTGTAGGTATAGGTTTGTGAACTTTATTGTATTCTCTTTCTTGAGTTTTTATGTTTATTGATAAGATAAGAATAAATAGACAGCTTGCATCAGTTGCTTTTGTATCGATCTGGTCCCTGATTTTGAAGCTGGACCCTTACCCTTTTTATACTTGTGATATTCTTTCTGAACATAAGGCAATGGATTGGTATTTTCTCAAGTTTTAATGCAGCTGCTTTGCAACCAGGTTACACAAATGATGCCTGGTTACAGAACTTTAAGAGAGAGACTGGAACTTTTCGGCAAGTGGGGATGTAGACCTAGGTTTAAATGATGGCACTCAAAGTCCAAAAACAACAACTACCCCTGGCGCCTCTCAAGATGACGATTTTCCACCTATCCAAGCCATGGACATAGTTGTTCTGACAAAGTGCATGGCCCACGCGATAACGAAGTCCAAAACAGATAGGGCACCTGGGCCCAACTGCCTTCCCCAAGCTCTTTTTAAACAAGATATTCCATTCAGGGCAGAAAGGCTCTCTCAGCTTGTCGACTAATGTCGGAGGAGTTTGATAATACCCGACTCATGGCGTGGTGCAATACTTCATCCCATTCACAAAGGGGGCTCTAAATCTGATCTGGGCAATTACAGATCAATAGCGCTTCTTGATTATTAAGCTATATTCCATGCCGGCCTGCTTCCAAGAGGACCTATGGCAATGAGTGGAGTCGAAGAATTGCATCCCAAAAAAACAAACTGTGTTCACCACAAGATCTGGTACGCTCTCTAACCTGTTGGCAATTTCAATTTTGCTGGACAAAGCAATCTCCTCAAGTTCTCTGTTGCACTGCTGATTCGTTGATTTCAAAGCAGCATTCAATTGTGTACCATGGGATGCCCTTTGGTTCAAACTAGAGCTCTGGAGATCCCACCAAGGCTCTTGGAATCAATTATCCAATATCACTCGAACACCTGGACCCATTTTAAATTAGGCGTTGGAGCTGGTGTACCAAAGAAAATACCCACAACGTGAGGAGTAAAGCAGGGGTGCATGTTCGCCCACCTGCTTTTCAACATATTTATCGCCGACCTGACGCAATTCCTCCACTCTGTCTACAGCCACCCCTCAATTTAGGTGGTAAAAGGATCAGCAACCTACTATATGTTGACGATTTTGCCTTGTTCAGCTTTGCATGTATTGGGTTACAACGTTTATTAAATCAACTACAAACCTAGAAAACGGACAAAAGGCTGGAGTTAAAGTTGAAGAAACCCAAGATGGCAACATTCAGAAGGAAAAAATACAGCGGAAGAGGCTGGTTTTACAACGACAAAAGGGTCAGAGTGGATCAATCATACATGTGCCTGGGGGTATTAATAGACGAGAAACACTCATTTACACAGCATCAGAAGGAAACACTGACACTACAGATGACTATCAAAGCTCTCAAACTGAAGACCTTGATGGGTCCAATCTTATCCCCATTACTGGAAGTCATGAGAGCTAAAATCTCACCCACGCTGTCTTATGGGAGCGAAATATAATTGAGGAAACACAGTAGTGTGCCCAACAACCACATCACAGGAATATACACAAGAGTTCTTCACCTGCTATGGTCTACGTCAGCTGCCCAAATCAGGCTGGAACTGGGCCTACTCTATCTGCAGGCCGCCAGTCCAGGTGCCTAACTCAATCTGTGCCACAAGCTGCGTGCAGCCAGGAGAGCTCACCTAGAAGTATTGCTATGGGCCAAAATAAAAACCAGAGGTCCAGGTCGAGTGCATCATCAGTACCTTGAGGACTGCCAGCTGCTTCAAGATGTGAAAGACCTCTGGCACAGTAATTCGAACCAACAGGCCCACAAACTGGGCATCAAAAAATTTATTCATACCTGGTCATACCATTCTGCTAG
The DNA here is from genome assembly GCF_964261635.1 of Lissotriton helveticus. Classification (NCBI taxonomy): domain Eukaryota; kingdom Metazoa; phylum Chordata; class Amphibia; order Caudata; family Salamandridae; genus Lissotriton; species Lissotriton helveticus. Next base: position 583,368,555 of record NC_136061.1, on the reverse strand, counting down.
GGCTTCCCTTGCCAAAACGCAAACACTCCTGGGTGGTCATTAACACCTATCGACCAACATCTCCCGCTCTTTATCTTGCCTGTAGATATTCCAATCACCTGACGGCAAGATTAATGGCCTGGAGGCTGGGGGTGCGGCTGTTCTTGAAACATCTTGTCAGCAGGCGTGGACCCCAGGAAGGTACTGTCTGTAAGGACTCCGGGCAGTGCGAGGAATCCCTTGAACAGGTTGTGTGCCTGTGCCTTGAACTGCTGGCAGAACGTAAAACCCGGCTAAAGAATGAATGGAATATTTTAGAAATCTGCAAACGCAGGCAAGCCATAATCACCCCGCTCAACCCCGATGATACTCGTCTAAATATCCAGCTGACACAGTTGGTCTCTTTAGCCCATAAAAGACTATGTTGCTTAGGAATCTCACCAGCAAGTCAGAGTACATTGGATACATGGTCGACAATCCTTCCTCCAGATTGTAATGACGAATTAATAATCCTGTTATTACTAGCAAAAGCATCGGCACTTCGCGTATAAACACTTTTGTTATGTTACAATGTTAGTACAGCCCACTGTAAGGTCCCTATCGGCGCACGCTTCATGCGTCTGCTTGGAATTCTGAAAAACAGTGAGACCTGAGCTTTTCAGCGTGTCTTTTAATATATGAGGGCAACCACTGTATAGGTACCGGGTCAGATAATGCACTTGCTAATTGTGCAAGCACTTTCCTTAGACCAAATTAATGGGGTCCCACTACTGCTACAACGAAAAACAAGTCATGTTTTGAACAATGGTTTGAACAAGCATTTTATCAAATTATAAATTTAGTTCAATCATACTTTCAAACTGTGCACTGAACTTTTCAGCACAGTGAGTTTTTAGAATTTGTGATCATTGTTTAAAATGTGTCAAGATCCTCATCAGGCAGATATGGATGGATAGCTCTAGAAATGCACCTTATGTAGCCATAGTACATTATGAAAGTTTTTTAGTTGAGATAAGTTGGGCTCTTGCACAGATACTTTGCTATAGTTTAATGTCTGCCTGGTCTCCTTGCCGTATTTCCTAATGAGTATCTCTTGAATCAATTGGGCTTTTTGTCAGTTGTAAAACTTTGAATGAACAGTGCGTTTCTTAAGTGTGATAGCCTCTTTTAACCACAATTACACGCTGGTACCACCCTTTCACCACAGGCACTTTGTTGTTAACTTAAATGTTGAATCTGTAATTTGTTACAAGAGGACCGTCACTTTATCTGTGACATTTTAGAGAAAGCTATATGTTTTTATATGTGATTTTATACAGTTTTATGTTTTATTGTTTTTGTATTATTTGCAATGGTTTTAATTAACGCAAATAAAGATTAATGACTGGCTTAACTTTCAAAATAAAAGATGTAACACTCAATTTTAAGAACTATCAAAGTAGTTTAGAGATTTAGTAGTTATTTGATGAACCTCATATACCTCAATCCAGTTTGAGCTGGTTCCAGCTTCTGTGGTATCTTCAGATCCTTATCAAGATAAATAGGCTGCATGGTTCTGCAAGATTTCAAGGTCTTGAAACACTTTAAAGAATATGTGAACCAAATGCACTCTGCCTGACTTTGCTCTGGGGCCCTCCCCATGTCGAGTACACAACAAATGAAGCAGAAAATACAGGTGTTCCATACACAGTCATTTTACCTAGAACCATATCTCTACTATCCAAGTGCAAAATCTTCCATCTCTAAGGCAGTAAATGGTGGTGTGCAAAAGCAGAACCATCTTTGCCTTGGAAATAAGACAGTAAACTATGGGAAGGAAGTTTTGCAAACACAGGACAGACTGTGTGTCAGCTTCTCTGTTGGGTGTCCTCTGTAACCTAAGCATTGGTTGAAGCTCATCATCAATGGCATGCACTGCAGATAAGGCAATGGTTACTTATTAATTTATTAACCAATGAAAAATGGGGCAGGAGAAACAGCAGAAACCCGCCATCTAGGAAGGAAAGATATTGCAAATAGCTGGCGCCACCCAAAAAGGCCTCACACTAGAAGAAGCAACTTCTTGCAATAGGCAGAAAAACAACATGGAGGGAAATGGCTGGTGTTGTAAAGGTAAACGTGGGAAGCTTTTTCTAGTTATATCGAACAGAAGGGAGGCCAGGATTCGAACACCAAGCCTATGATGGCTGATATTTAGTGTTTTACAAGGAAAGCTTTAACATCTTGCTTATGTGTACTAAAACATACTTAACCGAGAATAAACATATTTAACAAAGACAGAATGAAAAAGACTTGAACTCTTATTCAGATGCTTAAAAACACTATCTACATCCTTCTTGGAAAACATTCATATAGCAAAAATCGCCTTAAAAACGTAATGATAAACTTTAGAAAAAACACTTTATGATATGATTTATTCTAACAATAACTTTGAAGTCAGGCACCTATGGACGTTCATCGATAAGGTTACTTTTGTTCCAGTGCACACCTGTATTCACTAACTCACTAATTTGGTCTGCAACATACAGAATTGTGTCACATTATTTAGAATTGATCAGATAGGGCCTGACTTACCACTGAGTAAAGGTTTGTTGAGAGTATAGAGGGGTGGCAGATCTTCTATCTCTGAAATCCGCTGATATACTGCTCTGGAAAGATGGTCTCCGTGATACAAACTCCCAAGAATAATGCTGGAGAAATAGATGGGCTCTACATAGTGGCTGAACAAGGAACCTTGAATCCCTACTACATTCCACCTGAGAGGACAGAACAGAAAACAATACGCAGATCAAATACACTAGGCATTAATTCATATTACCGTGTTTTTCATAAAGTATTCAACATCCTCTATCATGAACTTCAATGTTTAAACTGTAGCAGGTATGTCAATTAAATTTCATCTTCACCATAGCAGTTTCTTATTTGTTCATCAGTGGCTCCTAGACTTACAATATTCAAAAGTAATGGGTATATGCAACCTTCCGGCACAAATTCAACATCTTATATTTTACATTTCGAATTGAAGAGTTAATTCATTTGTATTTTTATGATGAACAGTGTAACTCAAAGGGTTAATGGACCCTAGGCAACTGACAATTAGAACACAGGTTCTCCTCGGGTAATTAAAGTTATTACTATGCAACAATGCTACTGTTACTATGAAACTATTTTCACAGAATGCTTTGTTAAGGTGAAATGATGACACTTAAGTTATATGATGAACAAATATACTGTGTTAAATCATACTGACAAACAGTACAATAATAATGCTAAATGAGAAGTGCACGGTGCAATACTGTACAAAAACACAATATAATGAAACCTTTGTTTACAAGATAATTTAAGAGCTCCAAATGAAGTGCAAGTGAACGTAGTGTAGGAGCTAATCGGACCCACAACAAATAGTTCAATTAGTCTGCAGTTATTTATAGTCTCTAGTACTATAATTTGGGCACCCTTGCACAGGTCTGAGGTCATCATCCGGACAAGTAAGTATTTAAAAGCATCTGCTAGGAAATACTCAGAAGAAATGAAAAAGCAAGTATATTAGGACAGCCAAAAAGCGCCAGAAGTCAACCTCTGAAGAAAATTCTTGCTTTTACAATTCCACGGTCAAGTAGATCCCAATGTCATTATGGAAGTGACACTATAAATAGCATAAGAAGTTGGGTCAAAACTGATCCCCGTGCTTCACGAAACAAAATTGAAAAAATATTGTTAACCCAAAACAGAAGTGTGACCAAGCTAGATATACAAATAGCAAGCCTAAGATTGCTTAGTAAAGCTGACCTGCGTTGATTGGTGAAGTAATAGGAAGGACTCTAAATCTGTAAGTAACATAAAACATTAAAAGGCTATTAACTTTTAACCTAAAGGTAACATACTTGCATAGATTACAAAAAGAACAGAGCACTATTATGAAACTAAACCATGTTCATCGACCAAGGAACTTAACCAAGGGCTACAGAGGAACTCCACATCCATGTGCATGTGCATGAGGTGTGTCAAAAATGTGTGACTCCAGATTCCACCATTTAAGCAAGATAGACTGTTCATGACATGCAAGTGTGTCTAGATTCCTGGTTGTCATGTCAACTACAGCTGCAAAAGAGTGGCCTAACCTCACACTACTAAACAAATAGGACTAGCTGTAATAAACTTTATACTACTAAACAAAATAAAAGGGTAGTAATAACAAGGCCTTACATTGAAAGTAGACATGACAAGCCTTAAAAAATCTAAAAGAACCTCAAAATGCGTAGTGAATACATTAATGACCTAATTGTACACATGTACTGAAAGTCAAATTAGGACGAAAATTTGCCGGGCCTCAAACATTGGAAAGAAAGTTAGACAGAAGGTTGAAAAACTGCCTCAGCGACTCCAGAAAACACAAGTGTCAACAAAATTAGAAAGGAGGAAAAGATAAAATACCTGAAATTGAATTTCGTATTTCACATGGCAGCCTTAATTTAATGATGCACCACATAAGCGTGTATCAGTGTTAACAACAGGCCCTTGTGACGTTACACAAAGCAACATAGATATCCCAATATTTTGTAATACAACCATGAATTAGACATGTCTGAGGTAGAATGGTGCGCCTAACTGTGGAGGAGGGTGGGTCGCATGTGGATCTATAAAAGATATCAATACTGGAGAACCACAGTGTACAGGTAAGTAACTTGTTTTTTCTCCAGTATTGTATCTTTTATAGATTCACATGCTTGAATCCGATTAAAGAGCAGTTTATTGGTAAATAGAAGTAAAAATGAAGGCGGGAAGGCAAACAATCCCACCATGACAGTACCAAAGAAAAATATATATATATAACCAGAATTCTCCTAATCCAGGAAGAAATAACAATCAAATAGATATACAAGAATAAACAAAATAAGTAAATAAAGAAAAATCAGGATGGCTACAAGCCTCCTACCTTAGGCAAGGAGATGACGACGAGCCGCTTGTCCCACGGCTGAATCTGCCTTCCGCCAACAATCCAGGCAGTAATGCTTTGTCAACTTGTGTGTCCTTGCCCACATTGCTGCCCTGCATGTGTCAGGGAAAGAAGCCCCTGCAAACAGGGCGGAAGAAGGTGCGACTTTTTCGTCGAATGGGCCTGCACCCTTACAGGCAATGTATGTCCAGCCTTCTCACGGCTGAAGGCAATAGTTGAAGTGACCCAGCGAGCAATACTGGCCCTAGTTAGGCCAAGTCCCTTCCTGGGTGCAGAGTAAGAAACCAGCAGTTGAGAAGACTTACGAAAGGATTTTGTCCTTTGTAGATAACATTTCAAACAGCGTTTGATGTCCAGAGAATGGAGAGATTTTTCCGCAGTTGAGGGCGGATTTGGAAAAAATGTAGGCAGAATTATAGGCTTGTTAAGGTAATAAGACAATGGTACTTTTGGTACGAAAGAAGGTTTTGTACGTGGAATAACCCGGTTTGCTTGAAATTGAAGAAATGGTTCCTTTATAGTGAATGCCTGGATTTTGTTGATACATCTGGCTGACATAATGGCCAAGAGAAAGGCGACCATCCAAGAGAGAAATTTTAAGTCACATTTGTGTATAGGCTCAAATGGGGACCGTATTAGCTGTGACAGGACCTTATTTAATTGCCACAGCACTGGAGGGGATTACACCGGTGGGTAGGTCCTGAAGAGGCCTTTCAGCAAATTCCTTAATAAGTCTATGAAACCACTACGAAGAATGATCCAGAAGTCATCTGTATCTGGAAATCGAAGCAAGGTGGATCTTAATGGAAGAATGCGAGAGTCCTGCCTTGGCGAGGTGCAAGAGTTAGGGTAATACTTGTTCCTGTGTGGATGAAAGAGGATGTAAAGAATGAGCGCTGCACCACACACAGAACCTTTTGCATTTTGCAGAGTAACATTTGAGCGTGGAAGGAGCTCAAGAATTTTGTAAAATTGCTTTGCAATCATTGGGTATGTTCAAATTCCCAAATTCAATGAAATAAGGAGCCAAGCTGACAAGTGAAGTGAGGGAATTTGAGGATGAATCACTTGCCCCTGGTGCATATGAAGAAGATCCTCCTTTGGAGGAAAGACAATGGAGTACACTCTGATAGGCTAAGTAGCTCTGTGAAGCGAAAGAGAGCGATGAGATTGATGTGGCATGCTCCAGTTAAATTTTTTGGAGAACGCGAGGAATGAGAGAAAACAGGGGGAAGGAATAGGCAAATTATCCTGTCCAGGAGAGCAGAAAAGTGTCTCCCCGTGCTCCCGGTTGAGGAGTCCTGCTCGCCTAAAAGGTGCATATTTTGTTGAGGTACGTAGTGAACATTTCTGATGTGGGGGAGCCCCAAGACCAAAAGACCATCTGCAACATCTGGTAGTTGAACTCCCATTACTGGCAATGTTTGGACACTCTGCTGAGAGAGTCGGCCCACTGATTGCGGGCCCCTGGCACAAGCTCCACCCGAAGTGAAATTTGATTGAGGAGAAGCCATTCCAAAATCTGTGCTTGAAGCGCATAAACTTCACATCCTTAGAGTGGAGATACGTGCCCCTCTACTTTTAATTAGGGTGGGGGCAACGTTTCATTAAAATTATTTTGAGTGGACCACCTCCCCTATTTTAACCCACATCCCTACACATCGCCATCACCTACACTGACCTAGGGCCCTCACATGCACCACACCCATCGGCATAAGGAATAAAGATCTCCGCCAAGAAGGCCCGATCTCGGGTGCTGATCGGGTATTGCAGCGATAAGGAGCAGACCCGATGATGAAGCAAGACACCTAGCTGGCTGGGTGTGAGGGTCTTTTTCCGAAAGGAGAGGATTCTTCTCACCACTTCTTTGACTCTACACCATTATGTGGAGGCCATGAACACACACAACAACCTGCTTTAGACATTAGGAACTGCATACTACTATTTGTAGAGTTATACTAACGGGCATATGCTGGACCTAGATAAAGAATAGCCCGTACCCTCCCTTTTGATTTACTTCTTGAAGAGAGAGAGCCTGAGATCTCGTGCCATCCTGTTTCTGGAGATAGAACAAGGTGGTGGTGTTGTCCCTCCAGAATAGAACTGCAGATCCCCAAATCCGAGCTTAGAAAGTTTCCAGGCCCAAGAACACCGCTCTTAACTCTAGAAGGTTTATGTGATATTTCTATTCCTTTTTGGACCATTTCTTGTGCACCTGTAGCTCCTGAAGTTGATCTCTCCAGCCCTCCATGGATGCATCTGACGTCATCACAAACTGAGGAGTTGAGTGAATGATAGACAGACCCGGAGTAAGGTCCTCAACCAAGACATTGCAGCTTTCATAGTCGGCGAGATTTGGATCATGTTGTTGAATGATTGAACCCTTTGAGTGTCCAGTTGCTCATGCAGTGGGCGTATCCAAAGACGGTATTGGGAATTAGTTGAATGCATGAGGACATCATCCACAGCATAGATTTGTACTTTCTGACAGAAACTGACCTGTTTGATGATGGGAGGCGTGACATCTCCTGGAGAGGCGCGACCCTTTCGGGAGTCGGAAAGGCTTTGGCGAGATTTATATCGATGCGAGCTCCTATGAAAGTCAGAGGATTGGAAGGAATGAGAGAAGACTTTTCTAGATTGAGATGAAGACCCAGAGACTGGAAAGATTCTGGCAAGTTTGAGTAGAGTTCCTGGCAGACTGAAACGAAGTTGCTTTTATTAACCAATCGTCCAGGTAGGGGAATACCTGGTGACCTGAATGTCTCAGAAAGGGAGCTATCAGAGCCATGCAGTTGGTGAAGACCAGGTGGGCTGACTTCAAACCGCAGGCAAGCACTCTGTACTGATAATGGCACCCCGCCACTTCGAATGCGAGATATCTTCGATGCTTAAGATGAATGGGGTGTGAAAATAAGCATCAACAAGATCGTGAGATGATAGATCATCCTCTTTTTCCATAAGAAGAAGGATTTCCTGCAGAGACAACATCTTGAAAGATTGTTTTTTAATGATTTTTTTTCTGTAACCAGAGGTCCAAGACCTGCCTCCATTTCCCTGTCTTCTTTTTGATTAAGAAGTGGGATTAAAACCCCCGGATTGTGCTGATGTAAGGGTACCTTTTCTATGGCGCATTTCAAAAGAAGAATTTTTATTTCGCTCTTGCGATCTGGTAGATGACGATGTAGTACCTTCGGAGGAGTAGTTGGAGGATAATGTACAAACTCTAAGATGTGACGGAAGACATCCAAAACCCATTTGTCCGACGAGATGGACATCCATTTTTGTAAGAGGTTTGAGCAGGTTGGTTCGAATTGTTGTGAGACTGTAGTGGCAGGGGCCTGGAGAAACTCATTGCCTCTTGTTCGAATTCTGCGATCTTCCGGCAGATTGCTGCCTTTTATGACCAGTGGGCCATGAATAGGACGACGCAGTGCTGGACCTGAAAGGTTGATTGCATGCCAGGATAGGTGCTTTGAGGTAGTGTTGAAACCGCTGTTGGAACTGCGGTAGGGGTGCATACTGCCCTCGAACTCTGCCCTGAAAGGACTGGAAACAACATTGTTGTAGCGTTGCCAAGGATTTAGCAGTGTCTATGTCCTTCTTTTTAGACTGAAGGCCTTATCTATAGGATTGCCAAATAAACATTCGCCATCAAAAGGCATATCTAGCACCTTCGCCTGAACCTCAGGACAGAAGCCAGTCGCCTTCAGCCACCCACAATGCCTCAGCACCGCTGTTCCCGCCATTTGACTAAATGAAGTAGAAGAGATATCTGTAGCAATCTCTATAATTTCAGTGGAAGCCCTTTCTCTTTCTGATAAGATATCCTTTGTCTCCTTTTTCTTATCTTCAGGAAGATGTTCTAAAAGCAAAGAGTATCCGACCACATCTGTCAGTCATATCGTCCCAGAATGGCCATAGCATTGGAGGCTCGTATAGAGGTAGCTGACAGAGCTGAAAACCTCTTCCCGATGTTGTCCAGCGTGTGTCCTTCTTTATCCGGATGTGCAGAACACTGAGATGCCGGTTTTTTAGCTCTTCTTTGTGCGGCCTACATGTTTACAGAATCCGGTCTAGGATGACCAATGAGGCATGTGGATTAATTATCAGGGGCTTTGTACTTCTTGTCCAGTTTCAGAATTACCACTGGGATAGAAGCTGGTGTCCGCATGAGTTTTAGACCTTCTTGCCATAAGTAATCCACTATAGGGATTGACCTAATAGATTGTTGAGTGCCTGGCTTAAAGTCATACAAGAAACACTCAGTTTCTTTAACTAACAAAGGTAGATCAAAGCGCTTTGAGGCACATTCTAATAGGTCATGAAAGCTCCCGATGTCAGCAGGGGGAGAGTCTGTAGGAGGAGGGATAGGAGATGATGGCGTGGGAACTATGTAATCATCCCATTCATCCTGGGTGTCAACATTGGTATGCATCTCTCCTTTCTCTACCTGTTGTTGGTCCACATTTTAGGTATCGTCAGCAATAACAATAGGAGGAGGCAAAACCTTTTCTCTTATTGGCCTAGGTGCCACTTGTCCTGCATGCTCAACAGGATGATGTTGAGAAGGCGGAGGATTTTGCAGAGCATTCGCCTCGGGAAAGAGTCTGTAATAAGCACTTAGCATGTGATGAAAGTCTGTTACCAACGATACTGGAACCTTAATAGATGGTTCCCTAAAACGGTGAGGATCCTCTTCGTCATAGTGATAACGAGCTTGAAAAGATTCTGGCTATTGTACAGTAGCCGTATCAGTTAATGAATACTCTCCAGCAAGGTAAGAGGAAGGATTAATATTCTCTAATTCCTCATCATTATCAGAGTCCTAACACTTAATCTTTAGTTGAGAAGGACTATACATAGGGCCAAACATGCTATCATCTTCAGATTCCTGAAAGTCAAGCAAACGTGCTGGAGGCAATGGAGTTATTTTTAAGAAATCCTTTATCTTTGAAGGTCCCAAATGGATTTTTTCTCCTACTGTCGGCAGTACCGTTGACGCTGATACCACCACCATCAATGGAAAGTAGGACAGCGTCATCGGCGGAGTGGTCGTAGACAGAGAAATTCCCGTCGGTGAAAGACACATCAACAAAGGTCTTGTCGACGGAGATGGTCCCGTCGAAGATGACGCCGTCATCAAAGTCAACCGCGGGCCCGTCGACGCAGCAGCCGTCGATGTTGTGACTGTCACCGTTGTCGCTGTAGAAGCCGTCGACGGCGAAGAAGTCACCTCAGGTCTACTGACAGTGATAGCCCTCATCGACGACGCCGTCGACGGACAAGAAGGAAGATTTTTCTCAGGAGTCAGAGAAGCATAGACTTGAGCAGAAGATGATTTTAAAGTTCCTTTTACCTGTTTTCTGTGGCGTTTCTCCTCAGATTTTTTCTGCTCCTGTGATTTAGATCTCTTAGAGCCCCCCTTGGTGAGAAGCGGCGGTGCCTTCTTTTCTTTTCCTGGAGGAAGAATGGGGCTTTTCCTCAGTGTCAGAGCCAGATTCAGAAACAGCGTTTTCTTCTAGAGCCAGAGGAGCAGTCTTCATTCCCTATCCTTGAAGGTCTTGGCCGAGAAGGTTCGGCAGTATTTGCATTCCCTGGGTTTATGGACAAAGTAGAGGCAATAAAGACACTGCTTGTGGGGATCTTCTGAGAAAAGTCTAGATTTCCAACAAGTTTTACAGGGCCTAAACAACCCTTTTTTTATCTGGCATTGTGAAAGTCACAGAAAGGAATACCTTCAGATGGAAGTTAAAGGTCAAAAGTTGAAAAAACCAACTGTCACTGAGCAGAGCTCAGCGAGACTCCAAATCACGACGTGCGGTAAGGATTCGGAGGTGTGGTGGCTCTGTGAAGAGGATTACTCTGAGATCTCTGCTGTGATTGGCTGAACTTTGGATGTTATAAAATGAGGTTGATAGAGTGCTCAATTGAATTTTCTCTCTATGGAGGCCTATGTAATGTATTCAGTACTACTATTTCTACTGTTACCGTGGGACTCCCACCAAGACGACGGGGAAGACTCAAGCATGTGAATCTATAAAAGATATAATACTGGAGAAGTTACCATTCAAAGCTGTAATATTGTACCCGGAATAGTAAAAGTCTGTTGTAATTTTTTAGCTCCAGGCGAATAACATTTGCTGATCCTATGCTTTAAGATTTTGCTGCAAAAATGGTAAAAGGCTATGTTGCTTTTCTATGTTGGTACTGTGCTCATCCAGTGCATAAAAATTCTTCTAGAAAAACGTTTGAAGGTGAGCAGATTTATAGAGTCAGAGGTGTTGTAGAGTATATGTCATTTAAAGATGCAAGTCTCCACCATAAACTTGGGATCTACGTAAAGGAAAGACCACTATTAAGAAACTTTAAAGAGGTATGCTTATGCATAACATACTCAACCTCAGCATATTCATAAGTCTCCCAGGAGAGAAGGGAAACAGAGCTAGAATTACATGAAAGGATACTGGTTAATGTTTAAGTTCATATGAGATGCAAGACACCAAGAGTATGCTGTTGAATGAAAGGAAATTATAAGACTAATTGATCAGTTACTAAAGATTAAGATACAGGGAAAGTAAGCAGTTAGTAGAAATAAGGAGAACTGCTAGCTCCTGTTTGAAAATTCTTTATTGAGTCCATGTATGAACTGAACGTGGTTTTTACATTTCTTTATTTGTATTTATTTCCTAGTGGGGAAAATCCCTCCGTCCCCCGCACCACCACCTCGCCCTCAAGAAGGGACAAATGAGTCCCGAAATGCATAGGGAAGTGCTACAATTTTGAAAGGCTGGTTAAAATAGGATGATAGGAAATTATGAAAATATTGTTTTATAGACTGACACTGAAATAATCTATTAATAAGTGACATGATTTAAAAACATTTTGAGTATGCCCTTATTGATAATGAGTCTCGCCATCTGTTTTTGGTTTGAATGTTGACTTTCAGCGAGTTAGAATGTACCAAAGTACCCCTATGAACGTTAATTAAAAGGTACATATCATATTAAAATTCAGTGATTGTCAAGAGCATAATAAAATGGTTATCCATTCTCACTTCATCACCAGGTCAAGCCAAGGAAGAAATACTCTTGGTTCTGCTATTTTTACATTTGACTTGGTTATACTTCTGTTTGGAGCTAACAATATTCTTCCCAATTTTTTTTTGAAGCACAGAAATTAATTGCGACCCTCATTCTTATGGAATTTTTTGTGTCAAACCCATAATAGCACTGGGATTTACAGGGGCCCTTGAGTGCATTGAAAAGTCGACATATGTGCAGGCAACCATAATAACTGAGGACTAATAGAAATATTTGTTGAGGTTTTAATTAGCTCCACAATAAGGTAACTTGAGATTTTTGGGGGGATTTTATACTGTCTTGTGTAAATTAACATTTCATCACAATGGATTTATGATTTTGCACTTTGATGCACGAAGCACTGCATCGTCCTTCTCACTTCTCATCACAGAGCGGACGGTGATCTTGGGCAAATTTCTGCGACTATGTGTGTTTCTTCGTTGAGGGCTCCGTCAATGATCTTTTAAGTTCAGTTTTAGAAGTATCTGTAGTGAATGAGTGGAAGGTTTCTGAACTGGGTCTTTCAGGTTTTAATGATGAGGACTACTTTTTCTTTGGCACCTCCACCATGTCGAAGGTAGAACTTCCCTCAGTGTGTTTCTTTTCGTGTTCCTTAGGTACCTTTTGGTAGGCTCTTCAGAAGAGTTTGTTTATGAGGGGTAATATCTCTTCTGGGTCTTCTTGAAAGATCATGCTGTTCCCTCACCTATATTCCCTGAGGTTGTATCTTGCTCTGTCTTCATTTTCTGGAGTCATACCAGTAATCTGCCCTCTTTGTCTTTGAGAATTTTTGCAGAAAAAGTATGACAGCACTTGCCATCGTTGGCCCTATGCTTTGGATGAAGACAGTAAAGGCAATCATTTGGAGGGTCATCAGAATGAAGCCTCAGCTTACCATAGGAGCAACAAGGCCTAGAAATACAATTTTCTTTTACAAGTCACTGGCATACTTTCCTGCCAGACATAACACCCAAACAATGTTATTCTAAGGTGTTTTTACTTGGCAATTGAATTTGAGGGCAAAAGTAGAACAATTCTGCTTCTGGGAGAAAACATTTGAGCAGAGCTCAGGGAAACTTTCTATAAACAATGTGGTAAGAAATATGAGATATAGTGGTTCTTAAGGGAAAGAGTACTACCTGAGCTGCTTCCTGATTGGTTGGAGTTTGGTTATTTTCTAATTATTTGGATTGATTTAGCAATGCCACTTCTTTGAGCCTAGTTATACTATACTACTGCTTACCATGAACAATTCAATAAGGACAACTGCAACTTTTAAGCCTTGATGACAGTTGAGTAATTTATCCTATTTGTCCTATCATCAAAAACAGATGTAAACAATATTGCTAAATATATAAAATCTCTCCCTGTCTAGAATTTAACATCTCGCTACGTAGATAATGGCTCCCAAATTGTCAGATTATTTACTGTTCCTTCCACACAGACATTGTCCCGAAGATTGAAGAAGGCTATTGTGAGACTCTTGTTGAAGAAACCATCAGTCGACTCATCAATCTACAGCAATTTCTGACTAATTTCTTAATTACCATTCACGTCAAATGTAGCAGAGGAAACTATTAACAATCAGTTCTCCTGTGTGATCGCCTAGCTCAATGGTAAATGTAAGTAATAGAGACTGATGCGACCCACTTAATTTGTTTTTGCGAAATGATCAAGAGTTAAAAAGATTTTTTTATTTTTATAAAAAGCAATCAGCTATCCCAGTTTATCAAGGATATTAACTTGGTGAATGACTATTAGGAAGAAATTAAAGCATAACTAGTTATAAGGATAACCCACTTGGCAGTCATGCATAAGTCGTGGATGACAGATCTATCTGCAGCCTTTGACATGATGTCTCATTGTATACTACTCTCGCAGCTCAGTGAGACTGCAATTAAAATATATGTCTTTAGACTGGCTAAATCTTTCTTCAAAATTGTAGTTAGAAAGTTTCAATGCCTCCCTTCGCTTTCATTGACTCCAAGCTTTAATGTGGAGTTCCACAAGGGACCTCTTAAAGTTCAACTCTATTTAATGTGTATATGGTCCCACTTGCATGCCCCATCAGATCATATAATCTGGATGTAAAGACCTATCCGGACAACATAAATCATTACAAGAATGGATGCACACGCCTCACTAATGAAAACCACTTTTTGTTTGTACAATATCTAGTTCAGGATGGATAAGAAATAACTCCCTTGAAATAAATTAAGCAAAGACAGACATTCTGACCCTGAGACGATCATCCTATCTAGGGACAAACCTGGGATGGACTCTGAGAGAACATCCTGCTCCGGTGAAATCACTTTGGCATCAGCACAAATTGTGAAATTAGCCTCGTTGTGTTTCTTTCACTTGAGACAGTTGAGAAGAATAACTTTGCTTCTGCCTCTTGACTACAAATTTACAGTGATTTGTGCCACAGTTGGGTCCCTGCTCAACTACTGTAAATCTCTACATCTTGCCTTCCCAAAGCTTGCCTTGCATAAACTTCAAGTCATTCAAAATACGGCATCTAAGACTCATGCTGAATGTACCACAGAAAATATCAGTTTCTCACCATCTTGACCATTACACTGGTAGCTAAATCTTGCCCGACTTCACTTTATCACTATTCTCTGAGTTCTGGTACTTAACCTCAATGTTTAAAATCCGCTCTATCCTAACCATCCTCAAGTACCACATTGATGGCCCAGCCAACTACAGCCATGTTTCACAATTCAACCCCTCTAAAATCGCTGAACGTCTCACTGCATTTGTTACTTCGCATAACCTAATTAATCCTTTTCAATCTTGCTGTACAACTCTATGCTGCACTTTATCAAGTGTCCAACTTCATTAGACTTGCACACTATAAAAAATGGTAAGCCCTACTAATACTCCTGGACTTTTCGACTGCATTTGATAGTATCAACCACTTTACTCTTTTTCACGCAAGCACCACATTAGGCATTAACAAACAAAGAACTGTGTTCTTCCTATCACTCTTTTCTGTTTCATGATGCTCCTCAAGGCTCAGTCTTTGGTCATCCACTTTATACTACATCACTGTAAGACATCACTTCATCATTTAGCTTCTCACTTTTCATAAATGCTGATCAACTGCAATTTGTTTTACTTTAATACATTTTACCCCTCACTTGCAATCCACATTTCTGGTAGAAATGTTTAATTGTCAACTTTAGGTGTGAGAGACTATAATGAAACATGGCATGGGGGGCATTCTCTGCTGATCTGTAACCATGTGGTGACTACATGAAATAACAGAACATCTATAGCCTTGCTGGTGTCTCATTCCATTGCTCTTTGTGGTATGCAGTTTAAAAAAGATCTGTTTGTTTCAAGTGAGTCTCCCCTAACAAGCCAGCATCTGACCCAGATGGAAACTAAATAAACCTGAAGCTGGATAAAGTGTCTGATGCATTGTGGGCTTCTGGGTTATCTCCTAGGGAGTTATTGTGGACACAGCACCCAAAACATATTTGATAAAAATCCACACACAACTTTCCAAAATATGCTCAATATGTGAATTTAAAACGAATTTAGGCTGCAAGCAATACCAAGGTATAAGGAAAATGGTGTCTCCAATTCTTGCCCTGTAGGAAGATTCCACCGCAAAACAGAACAGAGAGCAAGAGAAAAGCTTTATTGGAACTCAATGTCTTACTTGTCAATGGTTTGGTGAAACTGTTATCATGTACAGATGAAACCTCAAGAGTATAGTAATTGATTACGGCATGAGGGCTGGCCCATGTAGCTGATAACATGTCTGGAGGATGCTCCAACTGCCTCACTGGGTCTAATGGAAAGTGCACAAACAAATGACTGAAGAGTTACCACCTGCCAGGAATAGTAATTGGAGGTTTGAGGAGGTAATTCATCAAACAATTGTGGACTTGTATGCAGGCTTGAATATTCAGGTTGCTCAAAAAGAGGTCTAGACCAGTGAAGGCTCCAAGATCCCAGAACTGAAACTGGGTGACTTTAAAGGAGGGTGGAGGATTTTATAATTGTCCATACTTAGAAGCTCTGGCATCAGAAGTTGTCAATTGCTTATCTCCTGGCTGATGTGCGCAGTTGTCAATTGTTAATCTCCTGGCTGATGTGCGCTCTGCAGAAAAGAGACCAGAGAATGCCTAAGCTACCATGATAAATGAACAATGGAGGTGTGCTCTCAACTGTTTCAGGAACTCTTTGGACCTGAAGCACAAGTTACTACTTGTGTAACGATATATCTGTAAGAGACATTAGTTAGTGATAGATTCCTTACCTTAGAATATCCCCAGGCGTCAGACTGGATATGGAAATTTTTCACGTAGCAGTACCCTTGTGCGTCGGTAGGCGTCGTCTGCGGCTCCGCATCCGTCGTCGGCGCCGTGATGACGTCGTCGGAGTACTTAGACGCCGCCTCCGCGTGCTGTCAGGTCTTAGACACAGCTTTTCCGCGCCAGAAGCGCTGAGCCATGTTAAAAACCAACACTGGTGCCATTGAAACGAGGGCCCTGAAAGGGGGTAACCCTAACCCTAGATGTCGGTTCGCAGAACGGGGAGGATGGGTGGGTCGGTAAGGAATCTATCACTAACTAATGTCTCTTACATATATATCGTTACACAAGTAGTAACTTGTGCATCTGAAAGAGACACGTTAGTGATAGATTCCTTACCTTAGAATAGATACCCCAGCAATACCAACCCCGGTGGTGGGTCTGCGAACCAATAATCACACCAGAAAGTCCTGGAGGACAGAACGGCCAAAGAAGCCATCCCTCCGGACTTGGCTGTCGAGGCAGAAGTGTCTTGCAAACGTGTGCAGCGAGGCCCACGTAGCTGCCTGACAGATGTCTTGTAAGGGCACTCCCCGGCCCAGGGCAGTTGTAGTCGCCGTGGCTCGGGTGGAATGAGCCCGCAATCCAACAGGGGGCTCCTTTTTAGCCAAGGAGTAACATGCCTGGATACACAAGATAATCCACCGGGAGATGGTCCTCTTGTGCACCGCTTTCCCCTTCTTAGCGCCCACGTAACCAACAAAGAGTTGGTCATCCACTCGGAACTGGCGTGTGCGATCCAAATAGAATGAGAGCGCACGTTTTGGGTCCAGACGGTGGAGCCACTCTTCCTCTTTAGAGGGATGCGGTGGCGGGAAGAAGGTTGGCAAGGTGATAGACTGCCCGATGTGGAAGGCTGTGACAACCTTGGGCAGGAAAGATGGCTTAGTACGCAACACAACCTTGTCCGGATGAACAGAAAGGAAAGGAGGAGTACAAGAAAGGGCCTGGAGCTCACTCACTCTCCTGGCAGAAGTGATGGCAACCAGGAAAGCAGTCTTCAAAGTAAGAAGGCGGAGAGGACAGTTGTGAAGTGGCTCAAGGGAGCGCACATCAGAAACGTAAGAACAAGGTTCAAGTCCCACTGAGGCATCACAAACGGAACAGGAGGGAATGTGTGTGTTATGCCTTTAAGAAAACGATTTACAATAGGGGACTTGAACAAAGAAGGTTGATCAGGCAGCCTTAGAAAGGCTGAAAGGGCAGAAAGGTAGCCCTTGATAGTGCCCAGAGCAGAGCCCTGCTGGGCAAGAGAAAGAAGGAAGAGAAGAATCTCAGAGAGAGGGGCAGCAAGAGGATCCACAGCCTTTGCTGTGCACCATGCCACAAATCTGTTCCACCTGCAGGCGTATACCGACTTCGTGGAGGGACGCCTGGCTGCCAGAATGACGTTACAGACTTCAGGAGGCAAGTCAAACGGCCTCAACTGTCGCCGCTCAATCTCCAAGCATGGAGGTGGAGACTGGACAGGTTTGGGTGGAGGACCGTCCCCTGCTGCTGCGACAGAAGGTCCTCCTGAAGAGGCAGACGAACCAGGGGGTCCGACTGACATACTGAGTAGCTCTGGATACCAGTACCTTCGTGCCCAGTCCGAAGCCACAAGGATGACTTGTGCCCGGTCGCGCTTGATCTTCTTTAGCACTCTGGGCAGAAGTGGTATAGGCGAAAAGGCGTACAATAGACCGCAACTCCACTCGCGACGAAAAGCGTCTCCGAGCGAGTGCCGCCTTGGAAATTCCAATGCGCAGAAATGATGACATTGCGCGTTCTCTTCGGTGGCGAATAGATCTAACCAAGGCTCTCCCCATCGCTGAAAGAGGCCTTGCACCACGTCCTAGTAAAGACGCCATTCGTGATCCATCATGCACCGACAGCTGAGCTTGTCCGTCCTGGCGTTCAGAGAACCTGCCAGGTGTTGAGCCACCAGGGTCACGCCCTGGCGTTCCAGCCACTGCCAGAGGCGCAGAGCCTCCTGGCAAAGGGTCCACGACCCCACCCCGCCCTGTTTGTTGCAGTACCACGTGGGGGTAGTGTTGTCCGTGAACACCTGCACTACACTCCCCCGGACAGAGGGGAGGAATGCTTTCAGTGCTAGACGAATCGCCCGCAACTCCAAAAGGTTGATGTGGAGCCGGGCCTCCGCCGGAGACCAGAGGCCTCTGATCTCCGCCTCTCCCATGTGACCTCCCCAGCCCTGGAGGGACGCATCCGTCACAACTATGTGCTCCGGTTGGGGAAGGGAGAGGGATCTGCCGCTGACCCAATCGCGGTCCATGAGCCACCACTGCAGTTGTCTCGCAGTGCCCTCCGAGATCAGGACGTGGTCGGACAGATTGCCCTGATGCTGGGCCCACTGAAACTTCAGGTCCCACTTCAGAGCCCGCATTCGCCACCTAGCGTGATGCACCAGTAGGATGCCATCAGCCCCAGAAGCCGCAGCGTCAACCTGACCGAGACCCAGGAAAAAGGCTGAAAGAGTGGAATCAGAGCCTGACTATCCCGGACCCGCTGTTCGGGAGGATAAACCCGAAACTGCGCTGAGTCCAGAACCGCTCCGATGAAGAGGAGCTTCTGAGAGGGGCACAGGTGTGACTTCGGCACATTGAGGGAGAATGTAAATGTAAATGTAAATGTGTTGGACTTGTAAAGCGCACAGCTGCCCGTGAGCGTCCCGGCGCTGGAGACCGCTGGGGAACCCGTCCTGGCTTTCCCTGTGAGATGGTCCCTTCTGGGTATCTCCAAGGTGAAACCAGGCATCCCCGGCGTCTGTGGGGGGCCGTTGTAGAGATGAGGCAAGCTTAATGCCCAGAGTTGCCGAGTGTGATCCCTGGTTAGAGTAGGCACCGAGGCGAGAATTGTCGAGTCCGCTGACCCTGGTCCACGACCCTGCCGCGTCGGGAATGGAACCCTGGTCCCGGGGCCGTTCTCTGCTTCCGGGTCTGCCGCCTCTAACCAGTGAGCCACACCACTCCACTGGTGCAGGAGGTCTGCCATTGTCTGGAGGTGGCTGACGACTGTTTGGGGCGAGCCCGCCTTCAACAACCAGTCGTCGAGGTAGGGGAAGACTGAAACCCCTAACATGCGCAGATGAGCTGCGACCACCGCCATCACCTTTGTGAACACCCGTGGGGCGCTGGTAAGGCCGAAGGGGAGCACGGTATACTGAAAGTGCTCGTGGCCAACCGCAGGTAGTGCCGGTGGGCCGGCAGGACGGGGATGTGGAATGGCGTCTGAAGCGGCGCCGCTCCGGCGCCGGAACAGGGTCGAGGGAGGCATCGGGGACAGCCGAGGAGCCGAAGCACCCGACGGCGCCGCGGAGCCCGTCGGAGGAGAGAGGGACCTCATGGCCATGAGGAACCGCTCGATCTCCGGCGCCGTGTTAGGCCCAGGGACCGGAGGGTATGAGGCCAGACAGCACCTGCGACAACGACGGAGCCACGTGGGCGGTCTCACCAGAACCCCCGGCCGCGTTGCGCGAGCGTCGGGGGGGGGGGGGGGGGAGTCGGAAGAGCGATGACGTCTCTTCGACTTCTTGTGCTTACCCGACGACTTCGACCCGGAGGAGTAATGTCGACTCCCGGAGCTCCGATGGCTCCTCTCCCGCGACCAGTACCTCGACCTCCGTCCGGACCGGGACCGTTCTCGGCGCGGGGCCGACTGCTGGAGTTCGAGCCGCTTACGGCACCGTTCCCGCCTAGCCTTCGAAGTCAGGGCCCGACAGTCAGAGCAGGTCTTGTCGTCGTGATCGACGCCGAGGCAGTGGAGACACCGACGGTGAGGGTCGGTGACCGACATCAGTCGGTCGCATTCCTCACAGGGCTTGAAACCTGGCATCCCTACCGGCACCGTTCGGAGTCGAAGACTTCAAAAAGGATGATCAAAAGATCAAAAAAGTTTAGTCAAAAAGTGACTAAGGTACCACTTTTTCCGGATCTGCGCTGCTGGCGCGGAAAAAAGAAGAACTCACGTCAGCACGCAGAGGCGGCGTCTAAGTACTCCGACAACGTCATCGCGGCGACCACGACGGACGCGGAGCCGCAGACGACGCCTACTGGCGCGCAAGGGTACTGCTACGCGAAAAATTTCCGGATCCAGTCTGACGCCTGGGGATATTCTAAGGTAAGGAATCTATCACTAACGTGTCTCTTTCAGATGAGTTTGTACTCTAGTAGAACTAGTTCATGATAAGGGAAGCATACTGCATTTCTTATTCAAATATGATAAGAAGGCAACGGAGCGCAGGCTTTGAAGAGGGGGTTGACGATCACCTGGCCCCACTTTTATTCACTGAGTGAGTTGACACTGGTTCATGGCGTCTGCCCTCTAAGCAAGCACCCCCGCAGTGTGGGAGAGGAGAGGAGGAGTAAACGACCTAATTACACCGATCCACTGGCAGCAATGTGATGAGTGACTGATATAAGTTTTCATTCAGCAGCTTGGACCAGACACGAGGAAAGGAGAGATTGTAAACCTAAGACCTTCTCTAACTTGAACAAGTGTTTTCAGTGAATGTATCAGATTTCTCCCCTAAAGTATTTATTTGAATGTCCCAGTGATATTCCCTTCCCATCCATCTTTACTATGATGGGTAAACGGAAAAACCTGAAGAATGAGAAAGGACGTGCCATGAACAGATTTGGTGCAAAAGCCCAACATAAAGTAATACCAAAGATGATGGGAGAAAGATGTTTTTTAATTGGTTTGTATGGTGAAATGCTTACAAACATAATTATTTTGGCGACATAGTGTACTTTCTTAATATCGGGAAAACACTGCTTTTTTTTTTAATTATCCTAGCCTTGCAAACATCACAGATAAGCATTTTGCACTCGGTTAAATTATATATTCTGCTTTTAGGTGGCATTTTAATTCGTACTAAAATAGGATTAAAAGATTGGAAATAATGATGCCTGATCATAGCCAGATGTGGCTAATACATAATCATCGAACAGGGTCAGTTTTTTAAAATAAAAAATAAAAACATTTCCTTCCTTGAACTTCTTATTGATGAGACGTCATTATGATTAACACTCTGCTTCTTTTGTTTGCCAAAGATTGAAAGCATGTAATGACGTTTTGCTTTTTGAGATTGTTTTTTTTTTTTTTGGTGCAAAACATTTATGGAGCACTGTCAGGAGTACACAGCGTCTTGCCAACAACCCGGAGGCCGGCCGCTATCAATGCATATATACAGAACAAAGAATGACAGAAGTGCATGGGTGCGAATACAATCGCGTCAAACAATAGCATCCAAGTGACAAGTGCAGCGTCTACACAGTGAAATCAATGTGTCTTGCGTTTTTAGATATTTTATGTCAACATTAACATGTGCAGTGTCTAGGCGAACCCAGGGGGGGGGGGGCGCATAAAGTGTGCTCGAGCGGGCATATCAGGCCGTGGGAGGTATGTAGCTGGCAAAGCTATGAGTCCATAAGTGAAGTAATGGCGGGCCTCAGTATCAAAGGTGGTAGGCCGGTAGACACCTGGGCGGTATCGTGGGAGCATTAAGCACAACAAGCCAGACAGTGCAGTCCAGGACTTTAAATTCAGGACCAGGAAACAACACCGTAGTGTCCCACCATCCCAACCTCAAGCGCTGTCATCTTCCAGTGGGTCAGGTATCAAATAACATTGTAATGGGGCCCAAATATCCGTAGGCCTAGAATTAGGTGGCAACAGCTCGGAATCAGTATGCAATTGTTCCTGGCAGTATACTATGTCGCTCATCCAATCCTTAAACTTGGGCGCTCTTCCTCTCCCCCATCTACAGGCCACCCTGCGTTTAGCCAGAAGCATAGCCAGCGCCACAAATTTGCGGTAAGCCGCCTGGAGTGGCGCAACATACCACAGAAGGGCCAACAATGGGGACGGATCCACCGTCACGTGTATCATTTTGGACAGTGCTTGAAACACCTGGGTCCAGTATCTGCTCACTTCGGCACACCCCCATGCAAGGTGAAGGAAGTCAGCCCCAGGAGTATGGTATAGTCTGTGTAGGAATTTATAATGAAGTATCCTATAACGGCTATTGGAGGATATGCGCTCGGTCTGTTGCATGCAAAATTCCCATTGTGCATCCGTAAGAGTCAAGGCCAAGTCCTGATCCCATTTGTGCCTAGCGGGCAGAGCAGTGTAGGTCATGTTAGCGCGGACAGATTTATAGAGTGTGGACACCAGCTTATTGGGATTGTCGTGAAGCAGCATGTTCTGTAGGGGAAGAAGCACCGGGGGCTCACAGGGGAAGTCAGGCGTGATGGCCTGCAGCCCGTGCCTGAGCCTGATATAATAAAACAGGTCTAGAGGTGTCGGCTGTATGCCCTCGTATAACTGGTCCTTAGTACGGAAGGTGCCATCCCGATACAAGTCCCCCCATGTAGTGACATGTATGCTTTTCAGCAATTTTTGAAAGCCAGCTTCCTGCAGGAGCGGGAGCTGTGGGTGATAGGTCAGTGGCAATAGCGGAGCATATAGGAAGTGTAGGTCAAGGCGCACAGTAATGGAGTTCCATGCCGTGACCGTGCTAGACACCGTGGTAGGAGTCTTGTCTCTGCCTTCAACTTGGGAATAGAGTGCGCCTTCAATGGGAGTCGGGTGGGCCAACCAGTGTTCGGCCGCTAATTGAGGCATATATCTCTGCTGACGCACCCAAAAGTATGCATAGTGGGCCTGAGCAGCCCGATAGTAAAGCTCAAAATCAGGAATACCGAAGCCCCCTTGCGAGAATGGCCGAACTAGGATCTCCCATTTGAGTCTTGGTGTCTTCCCACCCCACACCAGTCGGAGCAACTCCGAGCGAAGTAGCCGAAAGAAATAGGGTCCGGGATGACATGGAATGTTCATAAAAAGGTACAAAAGCTGAGGGAGTATTACCATCTTAACTAATGAGGCCCGCCCGGCCATGGAAAGGGGGAGTGATATCCACCTGGATATATTGTCACTTATCTTGTCCATCACAGTGCCAAATTTAGCACGAATCAGCTCTTCTCTACTCTTCTCCACACGTATACCCAGGTATTTAAAATCCCCTGTACACCAGGCAAGCGGGAACTCTAGCGGAAATTGACTCGTCGAGGCTGTAAGGGGGAAGACACACGACTTACTCCAGTTAATTTGGACTCCCGAAAGGGCAACAAACCGTATAAATTCCCGGAGTATGGGATGTAGGTTGTCGCTAGGGTGGCGAACATAAAGGGTGATATCATCAGCATACATAGAGACGAGTATTTGTCTCTGAAAACAGCGTAGTGCACTGTCCCGATGATGCTGCCGCAGTTTAGCAGCCAGGGGTTCAGTGTCTATAGCAAAGAGGAGTGGGGACAGGGGGCAACCCTGCCTTGTCCCTCTGGAGATCGGGAAGTCCGAAGACAATTTCCCATTGATGAGGACCCTGGCCACTGGACGCGTATATAACAATCTAATCCAAGAAATAAATATAAGCGGGAATCCCATTCGCTCTAGAACTTTGAACACATAGTCCCATTCGAGCGAGTCGAATGCCTTGGTGGCGTCTAAAAAAATGGCAGCCATTGGTAGGTCTTCGTGGATGGAGTCATAGACCGAAAAAAAGGTACGAAGATTGTGCGACGTCGCCCTACCAGGGACAAAACCGGCCTGGTCCGGTAGTATCAGGTCAGGCAGGAGGAGGCTGATGCGTGCTGCTATCAATTTTGCAAGAATTTTCACGTCACAATTCAACAGGGACAACGGTCTATAGGAGTCGCAGCTGGCAGCGGGTTTACCTGGCTTGAGCAGGGACGTAATAAGGGCAATTCTCATGGAGGCAGGGAGATGACCCACCTCTAGCGCATCTTCATAAACCTCCCGCAGCACTGGCGCCATGAAGACAATAAATGTTTTGTAGAATTCAATAGGGATGCCATCCAGCCCGGTGGCCTTGCCCGACTTCATACTCATGATAGCCTCCCTGAGCTCATCCAATTCAAACGGGGCGCTCAAAAAGGCTCTCTGTGCATCGCTCAACCATCCCAAGGAGACATCCGCCAAATAGCCGTCCAGTGTGAGTTCGCCAGTCCTGGTAGAGGAGTATAGCGCACCATAGTGTCGCACAAATTCGTTCAGGATTTGTGCGGTGTCCCTGAGTACCAGCCCCTCAGCCGTGTCAAGTTCCAGTATAACAGTTGGCGAGCGCATTAGCTTAACCGTCGCCGCCAGGGCCTTCCTAGCTCTCTCACCCTCTCCATATCGCCTGGCCACCCAGTACTTGTTCCTAAACTTTACCTCGCGGGCAGCCTCCTCGGAGTACTCCGACAGTTTTTCACGTATGGTAGCGAGGGTTGCATTGTCAGGGCCCGCTCTGAGGCGGTCCTCTGCACTACGTAGGTCAGCTTCTAGACTTCGTAATCTATTCAGTATGCTCTTGAGCACTCCTGAGCCCTTCGAAATACATAAGCCCCGGAGTGTGGCCTTAAAGGCGTCCCATATGGTCTCAACGTCCTGGACTGAGTCTTTATTGCGTTTAAAGAAATCCAGACATTCATCCCGGAGTTCTTCCTGGAAGGCCGAGTCTAATAACATAGAGGGCTGCATACGCCACGCCGTCACTGGGGGGCCCAGCTCAGAGCCGGACAACGCAATAAGAACGGGGGAATGGTCGGAATATGTCCTGGGGAGGTGCGACGCGTGAACCAGCGCCGTGTACAGATGTGAGGTCAGAAGGAAATAGTCGAGCCGCGCCCATGATTTAGCTTGCGCTGTAAAGTGTGTACCTTCCCCTCTAGACCCGCAGTGTGAACGCCAGGCGTCTATGAGATTGTTACCGGCTATGGTAGCTCCAAGGACTTCTCGCCCGTTAGTGTAATGGTGGGGGGCGGGGTGTGACCTATCCAGGGGGGGGTGCAGGGTCGTATTGAAATCTCCCCCCCATATGAGGTGTTGTGGTCCCGTCTCCACTATCGCAGCCCATAAAGCAGTGAAGAAATGTGGGTCATCTACGTTAGGCCCATAACAACATGCTAGTGTCACCGCCATATGCCCCAGTCTACCCCATAACAAACAATACCGCCCCTGGGGGTCAGCCCTGGATCCAGCAAGCCGAAAAGGTGTAGACGTCTTAACCAGAATGGCCGTACCTCGTGCATATGAGGAGTAATTAGCGAAGACCGTGTGGGAAGCCCACCTACTTCCAAAGGCGTGCGACCTGTGGGGTGCAAAATGCGTTATCTGCAGGAAAGCAATGTGGACGTTATGGCGATCAAGGTAACTCAATATTTGTCGTCTCTTCCTATGGTCTCCCAGCCCCCTCACATTCCAAGTAATCACATTTAAGCGTGTGTCACCCATGTATAAGTGCGAAACAATGAATACAGGATTAAAGCAAGTGAAACGGCCCAGTCACCACTAGCAATAAACAGGCCATCGCCCAATCGAACCGGCCTATTGACACCCAGAGGGAGCAGGGAGCGGAGCACTGAAGGAGCGCCCCCACCACCTGTGTCATGTTTTAACCACAGACAACGCACATCACATCCATCCCACCCCCACATCCCCCGGCCACAACCAAGGAGCCCTCCACAGGGCAGATAAGTGAGTTCAAAACCCAACACGCACATGTTATAACCAGAACCCCAACAGAACCCCCGGCACCCCCCCCACCCACCACCCCCCCAAAAGCCCCAACAAAAGGACCCGACCCAAAGAAAGAAAAACATTGCACAGTAGTCGACCAGAAAGGGCGAAACATTCCGGCTCTTCTAAAGGGAGCCATACCTCGCTCAGTGCATTCCCATTCCACCAGATAAACAGTCCACCACCCCCCACCCACTGAAGCATCCCCAACTCGCCAGCACCCAAGGTCCACCCCCCACCCACTTACCAAAACAATGCAAGGAAACAATAAACAAGCAAAAACCAAAGTCAATGTCATTGGGGAACACCCAGTAGGGGTCATCTGAGGCGCACGTTCCACCACCCCCAGTCGTCCCACTCCGTGCAAGTCCACCCTTAGGGTCTCCATCCGGAGCAGAGAGGGAGTAAGGGGGTGGGAGCCCGGCATACATTACCACCTGCAGTCCAACACCCGTCCATGGCACCCCAGGGGCAGCCGCAGCCATTGCAGAGAAGGATGGGACCCCCTGTGCAAAGAGGGGAGCGAGGACGATCTAGTTGTGTGCAGGATCAAGCACCATAGAGAGCCAGCCAATGATTATTCGGGACAGATGCATTTAAGTCTTCAGCGTCCGCAGGTCTCCTGAGTCGTTTAGGCAAAGTCTTAAGGTAGTCCTCGACCTGTTGGGGGTTGAGAAAGAAGTGTTGTGTACCCTGGTGGGTGACCCGCAGCTTGGCCGGGTACAAGAGAGCATAGTCAATGTTCAGGTCACGAAGCTTCCTCTTAACCGCAAGGAATTTTCGCCGTTGCTCTTGAACCACCGGGGTAAAGTCAGGGTAGATGGAGAAAGGCACACCATCATATGTTAGATTCTGGTTCGCTCGGGCTGCTCGGAGAGCCGCATCTCGATCCCGGTAGTTGAGCAGGCGCGCGATTATGGGTCGCGGCGGGGCTCCAGTTTTGGGCTGAGGTCCAAGAGAGCGATGGGCACGCTCCACTATAAATTGATTCGAAAGAGCTTCTGCCCCCACTGCCGCTGTAAGTAGCCTCTCTATGTACAACTCCATCCTCCCCGTGTTGGTCGACTCTGGAATGCCCGTGACGCGAACGTTGTTCCGCCGACTCCTAGCCTCCAACTCCTCATTCTTGGCGGCAATCACTCTTAACACATTGTCCATTTTAGCAAGGCGAGAGTCATGTGCCGCGGTGGTGTCATCATTTTCTGATATTCTGATTTCCACCTCAGTTATGCGCTCCTCATGCACATCCATCTTGTGGACTATCCCATCCATTCTAGATGAAAGTCCATCCACTTTGTCAACCACCGTTGCAAAGCCCTGGCGCATCTCCTGCAGGATGGTGGCTATATCTGGGGTAGGCGGGGTCGATGTCGAGGCCTCCGTGACCGGGCTCCGGCGCTGCACCGCGTCCCCCGTGTGTCGCGTCGTCTTCTTCTGCGACGCGGGCTCAAACTGCAGCCTGGGTTGAAGACTGTCCGGCTTCCCCATGTCAGCAATGTGAAGTATGAGGCTTCCGCGTCTAGGCGCTATCCGCACTGCAGCTAGAGAGGAGCAAGTGAAGGGGACAGTAACTCCGCACCACTAATTGCTGTGCAGTGGCGTCTCCGCTGCAAACGAGGCGTCAGGCAACGGGGGAAGCGAGGCGGTGGTCTGCAGGGAGGCCCACTGTGAGATAGAGTGTAGTTCGGCAATAGATCGATCTCCCAGGTAAAAGTGCGAGAACACCAGCCAAAGATGTAGCGCCTCGAGGTCTCAGCCAGGAGCACTAAGCTGTTGGAGTCGCCAGCTTATCAGGGTCGCGGCAAGAATCAGGCCTGTAGGCTGTGTAAGGCAATGTTTATGGCCAGGTCGTCAGAAGTCTCAGGCCCTCTGCAGGCGAACGCCGCCAGTCCAATATGGCGCTGGTAGATCGCGCCTATCCCAGCAACGGTGGGGCTCGCAGCGGGGTGAAGCCAGCGGGGGCACCGCACCTCCTCTGCCCCCGCGTCGCAAGCAATGCGCACCGCACGTACCTCTGTAGTCCGCACTGGATGCCGGCCCCACCGCCGGTAAAGGCCGCGCCTCTCGCCAAGCTCTGGAGGCCCACTTGCCTCGTGGCAAGCCTCGGGCTCGCGTAGGTCCAGGAGCCGAATGCAGGCTCCGACGCGTCAAGGCACTCGTCAGCCGGGGGCTCCGCAGGCTGCAACTCCGGAGTCTGAGGGGGCAGAGCCACCAAAGTTGCACCGAGTGTGCAGTGGCCTCTGCCGCCCCTCCGTGGGGATTTTCGGGCGGGTGGGAGCAGGGAAAGGAGGATAAATAACGGATAGTTATGCCAGGCTGCTGGAGCCTCACGCAGGTGCGGCCATTCAGCAAGTGCGCCCTCTAGCGCCCCCCATTGTTTTGTTGTGTAAGGGGTTAATCCGAGTATTTCAAGCAGAATTTCATGAAAGTTCAGCATTAAAGTTTGAATGGAGATGCAAATGGTTGCAACCATTGACACGATTTCATTCTCATTGATAAGCAGATTTTGAAAGCTTTCTTTTCAACTTGGAAGAGTACTACTATACGGCAAAGCACAAGAGGACCAGAGCAGTATGGTGCTCACATGAGCAAATATGAGCAGGACTACTTAAACAATTCACAACCTAGAATGCCCACTCTATATATACTCCAGAAAATTAATAAACGTATATCCAACCCACCGGGCAGACATATCATTTCAGGTTGCGGGTCCATTCTTGAGCCACAATGCAAATATGTGGACATCTTTTTAAAACCCATTACTGTTAATACCACTGCATATTTGAAGGACACAATGGAAACCATCAAGCTGGTAGATAATCTTCTGTTTAATTCCAGTGAGGAAATATTGGTAATAATGGACATAACATCGCTGTATAGGAGCATACCACAGAGGGCCGCCCTAGAAGTAATCAGAACAGTCTTGGACGAGAGACCATTCCAGGTCCCCACAGGATTTATTCTAAACCTACTGGAAATCACCATGACAAAGAACTTTTTCTTTTTCCAGGGTGATTATTATCTCCAAACAAAAGAGGTGGTCATGGGAGCAAGTTTTGCTCCAGACTTGGCCACCATCTACATGAACAACTACGAACGCACTCATGTATTGAATGATGTGAACCCTTTTAGAATGAAGATTGAGCTATGGAGGAGTTATATCGATGACATGGTCATTATATGGCGAGGGAGTGAGGAACATCTGAAAACCTTCCACAATTGGCTCAATAGGAGGTCCAATGATATCCAATTTTCCCTAGAATGTAACACCGAGGAGATACACTTCCTGGACATCACGATCAAGGCAGATGAGGGCAAGTTACACACAACTCTATACCGGAAGGCTAGTGAAAGGAATACTCTCCTGAAGTATTCAAGCTACCACCCACGGAGTCTCAGGGAAATTCTGTCATTTGGGCAGATCCTCAGGATTAGACGTAACTGCGCCATGAAGCAAGATTACTTTATGGAGTCATCTGACCTAATGTGTCATTTGACTGATAGGGGCTACCCGGTAAGTCTTCTCAAGAAAGCCCGGAAACCAGCTTGGCTTTGTCACAGGGAATTCCTCTTAAAACCCAGACGTCGGGAGACCCCTGCACAAGAACGCTTGACAGGTGTCACAACCTTTTGCACCAAGAGTAATGAGATCAGAAAAACAATCAACAGACATTGGCACCTAGTGGCGGAAGATATAGGCGTCCCTGATCCTCCCATGCATGCTTTCAAAAAAGGCAAAAGCATAAGGAACCACTGGGTCAAATCTCTACTCCCCACACCCCCAGCAACACTCAATTGCCACTTTGGAACATACCACAGACCAAGGGCCATTTTTAATGTAGCATCTGCAAGGTGTGCTCCATGACCAAAGAGATGAAAAGCTTCATACATAATGGGAAGACACACAAAATTAGAGACCACACCAAATGTAACTCTTCAGGGCTTATATAGGCGATTGCATGACCTTGTGATTTCATATTTATTGGTCAGACTACACAAAAAAAATAATCAAGAAACGCATACTACAACATTGTAGTAGAATACGGTGTGCGGTGCAGGGTGCCCCCCCTAGTGAAGCATTTTGCCACTTTTGGTCACTCGGCTGAGAGTCTTAAGTTGTGGGTAGTCGAAAAAGTCCACACCAATCCCAGGGGAGGCAACTTCTCCCACATTCTCAACTTTATAGAGTGCAAATGGATCCATACTTTCGATACCACATTGAGAAGATTGAATGAATATGAGGAAATAGTGAGACAGGCAGCAACTCTAAACAATGGCTGATGTTTTGCTACATTCACATGGACTTGAAACTTCACCCAGATCAACATGACTGACCTAGAGGGAAGGGTTCTCTCCTCACTGCCTCCAGGGATGATCTATCCACAACAGAAGTAACCTCCCACTACAACACAAAGATGACATCCATTCTAGATCAAGTAGCCCCCTTAAAACTAAAAAAAAACAGGAACATCCCATCCAGATCTTGGTTCAACACGGACATTAACAACGAAAGAAGACAACTAAGAGCTACATAAACACTAGGGAGTAGCAACCCCTCCTCAAGCCTACTCGAACAACTCAAAGCAGCCCGAAGGAAATACAAAAAACACATCAGCAGTGAAAAATCCACCTTCTTCTGCGACTCCCTGGACAACGCAAAAAACAGGCCCAAGGAACTGTTCAAAATCATCAGACAACAAACCTCCAAACCCCCGGAATCCTCCCTACAGGCCTCCAAAGACTTGTGTGAAAACTTTGCCAACTTCTTCGAAGAAACAATCACTAGGATGGAGCTGTCAATGGACATCAACGTCAACCCCGTCTGCAAAATGTTGCCTCCAGTGACAGTAGAGTGCTCGCCCAAGCACCTCAAAAAAACTTGGAAGTGCTTCAACCCCATCCCGGAAACAGAGATCCTCAAACTGATCTCCACCTCCAAACCAGCTTCTTACGTCCTTGACCCGATTCCCACTGAACTGACAAAAAAACTGAGACTCTCCATAGCCCCGTTCTGGTGCAAGATCATTAACAGCTCCCTGAGAACCGACATCGTACGTGAATGCCTCAAAGTTGGCCAAGTCACGCCACTACTAAAAAAACACTAGGCCTTGACTCCAAGGAACTGAATAACTTCAGACCTGTCTCCAATCTCTCCATCGTATCCAAAATCCTTAAAAAATGTGTCCTCCAGCAACTGACTCAGCACATAGATAACATCAACCTTCTTGACCCCCACCAATCGGGTTTCAGAAAAGGCTACAGCACCGAGACCGCGATCCTTAACATCACAGACGACATACACAAATCTCTCGATACCGACCAATGCTGCCTCCTCCTTCTCCTAGACCTATCGGCAGCCTTTGACACGGTTGATCACCAACTTCTCATCAAGTATTTACAAGAAAGGGTAGGAGCTGATGAGGTGGCCCTACGCTGGTTCTCCTCCTTCTGACACAGCTGCTCACAAAGGATAAAAAAAAAAAAACTTTACCTCCGACCTACACCCTGTCAACAGGGGCGTCCCCCAAAGTTCAGTGCTCTCACCTCAACTGTTCAACATATACATGGAACCCCTCACTACCCTACTCAAAAATGCTAACATACCTTTCCACCTCTATGCAGATGACACCCAAATCTATCTAGAAACCTCCTCCATTGATGACATTCACAGACTAAATGTCACTCTAAAAGAAATCCAATATTGGCTGTCGCTTAACCACTTAAAACTCAACCAAGACAAAACCGAAATACGCCTCATCTCCAAAAAAGAGGAGAACCCTCATATTTCAGAATGGCTAAAAGCTTTGGATGCTCTTAACGGCAATCACACTTTGACCCACTCCGTTAAATCATTAGGAATTACCCTAGACTCAAACTCGACATGGCCAATCACATCAAGAACTCCTCAAAGAGTGTCTTCGTCACCCTGAAGTTACTTAACAAAATAAAACAATTCATCCCAACCAACGACCTCAAACAAGCCACCCAATAACTGGTGCTATCCAGACTCGACTATGGGAATGTCACCCTCACTGGCACAACAAAATCTCACTTAGCACCCCTCAAAACAACTCTCAACGCAGCAGTTGGAATGGTCACTGGAATCAGGAATACAATCACATCTCACCAGCACTCGGAAAACTAAAATGGCTCCCAATTGAACTTGGTGCCAGTTACAGAACTGCCTACCTCACACACAAAGCCCTGCACACAGGTATTTGGCTGCCAAACTCAAGAGGGCTGGTCAGATAAGGTACCTCAGGAGCTCCAGCACCCTACTACTCATCCCCATGAAAACACGCAAACAAAAAACTGTTGCATGGTCCTTCGCCGGAAACGCGCCCAAAATCGGGAACGCCATCCCATTCGGCATCAGGACTATCTCGTCCTTCACAAAGTTCCAAAATCTACTTAAAGTGCTTTTCCTCAACCGCTTCCTCCAGAATTCATAGCTGTCATCAATACGCTATTCCCTGCTCGTCATCTCTTCCTGACATTGTAGCTCTAAGACTCACCTCCTCCCTGCTATTCATCCCCCAACTGCTCCCCCACCTGAATTGGTTCAACCCCAAGACAACGTGCACTCTATGAGGTTATCTCAGGACTCACAGACGACCTCAATGCTGCTCATCACACTTGGACTGCCGAACCTATATGTAGAATGCTGCTTATTGTATGAATCTTGCTCAAAAACTGTTGTGATGCACTCCGATACCCTCGGGTCAGGTTAGCGCTATATAAAACTCCTAAATAAATAAATAAATATCTCTCCATACAATTTGAAGTAACAGGATTGTTATATTTGGTAACATTCTCTTCCTCCCTTATGGATCCTTACTTCCATTTGTACATATCCCATCTTCTTGTAAATACTCCAACTGTATTTATCCATCTGTATTATATTCATGTATTTACTGTCACTTGATAATGTCTTGTACTTTCAGTCGGTCATATACATACGATATTGTGACAAATGTGTTATTCTCCCTACTACCATTTGTTTATATCCTCTCTTGACAATACTCTAAATTTAATTATGTATTTTCATTATATATGTGTACTTACTGTCACTTGGTATTTTGTTCGGCACTGCCAATTTGGCATATGTATATAGCTTAACGAGCATCTACGACATAGGGCAATTTGCATGTCCTTTACATGTTTCCCATGCCGCCACACATAGATGTTTCGGCACCCAAATGCAACTTTCCCCGCATTTCACTATTGAGTAGAACACTATCCTTGTGGCTCACTGGCGGCTAGTGGAGCCAGTGATCACATCAGACGGGGCTAGTCTGTTTTCACCCACAGCCCGGGTGACGCGCATGGTCGTCGTACGCCATCACTTTGCAAGCAGTGCACGCGCGACGTGCATGCTGGACCAGCTGGGTCCGTCTCCTTAAATACGCCTACTGTGCCTGTCAGATTCCTTCTGGATCCCGACGGAGCAGCAGGTGTTAGGCATAGCACTGGAAGTCACACAGGTATGTCCATTGCTTTCATACTATTGTCCCTGCCCAGCCCACCTCGATCTGGTCGCCAACTCCAGCAACTCCAAGGAACTTTTCAGCGTCATCCAGGAATTAAACAAGCCCGCAAGCGAAACCAAGGACATCACCCCTTCCCAGAACCTCTGCAACAAACTCAGATCCTACTTCGATCTGAAAATCAAAAGCCTCTACGACAACTTCAACGACCAGGCACACGACTCCGATACCACTTCCCTCTCCAGCAATGCCATTCACCGAAGACACCACCTTGACCATGAAAGGTATTCACTCAGGGGCCCCAATGGAGCCCTGCCCGCCACACATCTTCCACAGAGCCGCCACCGCCATTGCTCCAGAACTACGATGCACTGTCAACGCCACCTTCGAGACCGGCATCATTCTCAACAACGGGAAACGCGCATGAGTCAGACCCCTGCTCAAGAAGTCCTCAGCTTTTCCCACGGACCTCAAGAACTACCGCCCCATCTCCCTCCTCCATTTAGAGGCCAAAGTCACCGAGAAGACAGTCAATGCGCAACTGACGACATCTGCACCCTCCTCGACCAAAGGCACACCGCGGCCCTGATCCTACTCGACCTCTTGGCAGCATTCACCACACACTCACCGCCAGACTCCACGACGCTGGAATACAGGGAACAGCCCTGGATGGGATAAGCTCATTCCTCACCAGCAGAACCAAAAGAATAAGACTACTACCCTTCCTCTCCGAACCCACGGAAATCAACTATGGAGTGCCCCAAGGATAATTGCTCAGCCCCACACTCTTTAACATCTACATGCCCCCCTCGCCACCGTCAGACAGCACAGACTCAGCATAGTATCCTACGCCGATGACCCCCAGCTCATTCTCTCCCTTACCAAGGACCCCATCACCTCTGGACTCAACTTCCAGGAAGGAAAGAAGGATGTTGCATCCTAGATGAGCAGCAGCTGCCTGAAGCTCAACTCGGAGAAGACAGAGATCCTCGTCCTGGGACCCTCCCCCTCTGCATGGGACAACACCTAGTGGCCGACTGCCGTAGACTGCCCTGCCACCCCCAGTGACCAGCCCAGAACCTCTGCATCGTACTCTACTCCTACCTCTCCATGACCAGACAGGTCGACACAGTCACCTCCAGCTGCTTCAACACCCTCTGCATCCTCCGAAAGACCTTCAAATGGATCTCCCCCAATCAAGAAAGACCGTCACCCATGCACTCATAACCAGCAGACTCGACTACGGAAACGCCCTCTAAGCCGGGACCAACAAGTCTCTGTGCTGCAAGCCCTGGATGGGATAAGCTCATTCCTCACCAGCAGAACCAAAAGAATAAGACTACTACCCTTCCTCTCCGAACCCACGGAAATCAACTATGGAGTGCCCCAAGGATAATTGCTCAGCCCCACACTCTTTAACATCTACATGCCCCCCTCGCCACCGTCAGACAGCACAGACTCAGCATAGTATCCTACGCCGATGACCCCCAGCTCATTCTCTCCCTTACCAAGGACCCCATCACCTCTGGACTCAACTTCCAGGAAGGAAAGAAGGATGTTGCATCCTAGATGAGCAGCAGCTGCCTGAAGCTCAACTCGGAGAAGACAGAGATCCTCGTCCTGGGACCCTCCCCCTCTGCATGGGACAACACCTAGTGGCCGACTGCCGTAGACTGCCCTGCCACCCCCAGTGACCAGCCCAGAACCTCTGCATCGTACTCTACTCCTACCTCTCCATGACCAGACAGGTCGACACAGTCACCTCCAGCTGCTTCAACACCCTCTGCATCCTCCGAAAGACCTTCAAATGGATCTCCCCCAATCAAGAAAGACCGTCACCCATGCACTCATAACCAGCAGACTCGACTACGGAAACGCCCTCTAAGCCGGGACCAACAAGTCTCTGTGCTGCAAGCTCCAGACCGCACAGAATACTGCAGCCAGACTCGTACTTGGCATCCCTCGACATGAACACATCACCCAACACCTCCGGAACATCCCATGCTTCCAATTGACAAGAGAGTTACTCTCAAGTCACTCACCCTCTCCTACAAATGTCTACACAACACCGGACCTCAATACCTCAACGAAAGAATCTCCTTCCACTTACCCAAGACAAACTTCGGATCCAGCGATCCACCGAAATCCCACGCATCCGCAGCGCCAGAACAGGTGGAAGAGCCTTCTCCTACATCGTGGAAGAGCCTTCTCCTACATCGCCGACAGGGCCTGGAAAGGGGTCCCGATCGACATCAGACACGCACCCTACCTGACCATTCTCAGAAAGACACTCAAGACCGGGCTCTTCGACTGAACAGAGTTGCTTACCCCCTCCCCCCCCTCACCCCCCAGCGCCTTGAGACCATCACGGGTGAGTAGTGTGCTTACAATTCTCCTGATTGATTGATTGGAGTGGAATTTTTTCAAATACTTTTGAGTCACCTGGGGATGGGGAGTTGTTGGGCATTTGCATTTAAGTTTGATTTTAAGATATGGGGATTGGATCTGGCAGGCATAAGTGGAACAGACCATCTTGTTTTTTAAAGCCATGAATGGGTATAAAGACTATGGCAGAGCAAAAAGTGTTTCAGTTAAACCCTATGGCGAATGGCAATAACCCACATGACAGGTGCAGCAATATTCTTTGTATAACATCAACTGATTATTCAGATGAACATTTTTATTAATTTAGAAGCGGGCATGTTGTTTTCTGCTTTTGGCAGTTGGAGCTGCCAAGGGAAGAACACAGCGACATCTCCTCGGTACGTGGCACTCAACTTAATTTAGTCGGTGTTGGCATTTTCATTACCACATTTGGCGACGAGCAGGAAAATCAAGAGCCTGTCTATCCATGCGTGTTGGCCAAACCTTTAATAGAAGGATGTCGTAGCTGCAGTACTGGTCATAACACACTTATCTTCTGAATGACTTTGCCAGTGGGTCAATGATTTAGGTACAGAAGGTGGTGACCCATTTAATTTTATTCTGATATTTCTTTATCAAATTCTTTTACGTGTGAGCACTTTAGCGTGAGGATCCTGTGAACTAAGCACTGCCCGAGAACCCGCGCTGGTGCATCCAAGAGGGCGGTGAACTGTTGCCTCTCCGCTGAAGAGCAAGAAAGATGAAAAATAAAATGGTAATAAAACAGATTTATTACCATTTTATTTTTCATGCTGGCAGTAGCCAAGTCTGAGGACAGGGCAGCAGCATGGAGGAATAGTCTGCACTTCATTTTAAAAACTGCATGTCACTTGGGCCGGCTATCTTGCGATGGCCATGTGACATGCGTACTTTAAACACTCCAACCCAAAACTGTCTACAGCTGGGTCGATAGCATGCACAGACCCACAGTGCTTTAGGGAGCATCGCACCAGTGCGCTCCAGCCAATCCTGGTGCTTCTGTCCCTCATGATCAATCTTAAATGACTTTAGAAATGGGGTGTTAACTAACATCATGCTTGAGATTCTCAAAAGCTTCCTATTGTTTACCACCCCAAGTAAATGTTGCATTTTTTTCCATTGAACAACAAATTGTGACATTTACCATAAGAGAAGCATCTGGATTGGTAGAGGGGAGTTGCTGGCTGGAGATCTGGGAGCCTGGGCTGCCGAGGTGAAGAGGTGCACTGAGCAGAAGCAAAGGTAAATAAATCTTTATTTTTTCAAAATTGGTTTACTCATTGGTGGTCACTTTGAGAAACTTACAGTGCCTTCAGACTCAACTCCAAGGCTCTTAATCATGGGCCGTTATAAGCACGGTTTAAAACGGACCACAATTGAGAGCTTACACTTTGCGCCTAAGGGAACTGCTGGTTTTATTAGTGCCTGTCAGTGGGTTACATATTTGCCCATTACCTTACCTGTTTTGTTTACCCTTAGCTGTCACTGGAGGACATGCGACAAACTGATGCTGCAAAGTTAACCATCTGATATTCCCGATGTACATGATCTTCCTACGTGCCCTGATCTATGCCACTGCTGAAAACTACCTCCAAGGAAGTGGGTTCGTAGCAACGCAATAATTCACACCATCGCTTTGAGTAAGGCAAATCTAAGCATTTTATTCTTTGTGTCACTTTCAACTTCTGGTCACAAGTAAGTTATTACTTAGATTTTTTATTAAAGAAAAAAAAACTTTAGAGTCTTTATTTTATTTATTTATTTTGAAGGTTTTATATAGCGCGAACAAGACCCTTGCTGGTCTCAGAGCGCTTTACCGGGGTAAAAATCGGAAACAAAAGAATACAGCGAGTTACAAATTGAGTCTTGATAAACAACATATCTGTAGTGGGAGTTAGATAAAGTGTTCATGTGAATTTCCTTAGGAGTAGAGACTTAACCTCTATCTTAAAGGAGGTAGAGGAGTGATTCAGTCTGGTTTCCGGGGCCAGTGAGTTCCAAATCCTTGGAGCGATCCCAGAGAAGGCATGGTTGTATGATTTCTATTTGGCAAAATGTTGTGGTTTCAAAAAAAGGTTGCTAGAGCTTTTAGAGGATCTGTTGCCACAAGAGAGCACAAGATTCTGAGCCAGGTAGCTCGGAGTATTGTGATGTAAGGCTTTCCGGGTCATGCAGGCTATTTTTAGTTGAATTTGCTTCAAAAGGAAGCCAGTTAAGAGCTCTAAGGTCGGGGGTAATGTGACAATTTCGTTTTGAGCCCATAAGTCTGGCCGCTGAATTGAGAGAGTCTCTTAGAGGGGCAGTTGTCGATCTGGGAAGACCACAGAGCACTGCACTCCCATAGTCCAGTCTTGGGATAACTAGTGCTTGAACTGCCATTTTGAAGTCACTTGCTGCAAGGAAGGGTTTTGATTTTCTCAGGTTGTTCATCTGAATGTTTGCTCCTTTTGTTGCGGCACTGATATGTTGCTGCATGTTTAGATTTCTGTTGAGTGTTAATCCCAGTGACTTCGCTGAGTCAATGATATGGGGTTGACAGTTGAGCGCTGTTAGTTGTTGAAGCCATTCTTCGATGATGGATGTTTGGTTGGGTGGAGCGATAAGGAGGAATTCCGTCTTGAGGGTATTTAGTTTCAGGTGATTTTCCACCAGCCAAGTCTGGGTTTTTTGTAGAGTTGAGAGATTTTATGTTCTCCAGAGAGGCGACTTTTAAGTAAAGTTGTGTCTCGTCTGCGTACATCTGATGTTGGATGTCTGAGGAGCTGAGAATAACGGTGAGTGGTTCCATGAGGAGGTTGAAGAGTATAGCTGAGAGGGATGAGCCCTGTGGTTTTTTTGAAATTTGCACAAATATGTGACCACGTGTGCCTGTAACTTTGCCAGCGCACCAAAAGGCGCCGAGGTCCCTTGAGTGAGCTGGCCATTATAGTGGGGACGGGCGGAAGACGTTTCATACCGCTAGTGTGTGGTATACGGGGCCAAATGGGCGGGGCTTCTATGCAAGTTCACATGCATCTTGTTTATAAAGGGTCAGAGACTGAGCAGAGCAGCAGATGAGGACAAATCAGCCTCCTGGTCACAGGAGCTACACGGGGATGGCGCTCGGGAAACTCATGGATGCAAAAATACGTTTGGCACAGGACCCCAGAATCCTTCAGATGTCCAAGATAGCTCTGCTGCGTGTGTTGGTGCAAAGCCATTCTGATCCTGCTCAGTGGGTTCAGGCGCATGCAGTTGCTGCTGCTGGACAATGTCCCATCTCATACTAAACTGCCCCGTACAGGCATATGCTGGCGCTGGGCAGTAGGGTGCAGAGGCATGCGGGTGCTGCACGCCTGGTACATGCGCATACCGGTGCCAGAGGGAACACGTGTTTATTGGTGCTGTGTAGCAAGTTATGACTTTACATTTTGCCTGCACCAGACGGAGGTACCACCTACACGGATCAGGAGCATCCAGGCACCAGACTTCATGGTGCAAGAGCATAATGGTGCTGTGCGGTACGGGTATATAGGTACTGGGCGCAGGGGGCCCTTAGCACAATGTGTGCTCACACCCAGAGGGCTCCCAGGCAATTGAGCACAAATGATTTCACACTGATAGGGCTCCGGGGCAGTTCAGCAGCACGGGGGCTCACACCCACTGGGCCCCAGGGCAGTTCAGTAGCGCAGGGGCTCACAACCCCTGGGCAGCTCAGCAGCGCGGTTGCTCACACCCACAGGGCTCCCGGGAAGTTTAGCAGCGCCACCCTCTGGTTCATCACTGCCACCCTCTGGTACACTACTGCCACCCTCTGGTTCGCCACTGCCACCCTCTGGTTCGCCACTGCCACCCTCTGGTTCACCACTGCCACCCTCTGGTTCACCACTGCCACCCTCTGGTTCACCACTGCCACCCTCTGGTTCATCACTGCCACCCTCTGGTTCACTACTGCCACCCTCTGGTTCATCATGGTCACCTCTGGTTCATCACGGTCACTCTCTGGTTCACCACTGCCACCCTCTGGTTCACCACTGCCACCCTCTGGTTCACCACTGCCACCCTCTGGTTCATCACTGCCACCCTCTGGTTCATCACTGCCACCCTCTGGTTCATCACCCTCTGGTTCACTACTGCCACCCTCTGGTTCACTACTGCCACCCACTGGTTCATCGCTGTCACCCTCTGGTTCATCGCTGTCACCCTCTGGTTCATCGCTGTCACCCTCTGGTTCATCACTGTCACCCTCTGGTTCACCACTGCCACCCTCTGGTTCACCACTGCCACCCTCTGGTTCACCACTGCCACCCTCTAGTTCACCACTGCCACCCTCTGGTTCACCAATGCCACCCTCTGGTTCACCAATGCCACCCTCTGGTTCATCACTGCCATGCTCTGGTTCATCACAGCACCCTCTGGTTCACCACTGCCACCCTCTGGTTCATCACCGCCACCCTCTGGTTCATCACCGCCACCCTCTTGTTCACCACCGCCACCCTCTAGTTCATCACTGCCGCCATCTGGTTCACCACTGCCGCCCTCTGGTTCACCACTGCCGCCCTCTGGTTCACCACTGCCACCCTCTGGTTCACCACTGCCACCCTCTGGTTCATCACTGTCACCCTCTGGTTCACCACTGCCACCCTCTGGTTCATCACTGTCACCCTCTGGTTCACTACTGCCACCCTCTGGTTCATCACTGTCACCCTCTGGTTCATCACTGCCACCCTCTGGTTCACCACTGCCACCCTCTGGTTCACCACTGCCACCCTCTGGTTCACCACTGCCACCCTCTGGTTCACCACTGCCACCCTCTGGTTCACCACTGCCACCCTCTGGTTCATCACAGCACCCTCTGATTCACCACTGCCACCATCTGGTTAATCACCGTCACCCTCTGGTTCACCACTGCCACCCTCTGGTTCATCACTGTCACCCTCTGGTTCACTACTGCCACCCTCTGGTTCATCACTGTCACCCTCTGGTTCATCACTGCCACCCTCTGGTTCACCACTGCCACCCTCTGGTTCACCACTGCCACCCTCTGGTTCACCACTGCCACCCTCTGGTTCACCACTGCCACCCTCTGGTTCATCACAGCACCCTCTGATTCACCACTGCCACCATCTGGTTAATCACCGTCACCCTCTGGTTCATCACCGCCACCCTCTTGTTCACCACTGCCACCATCTGGTTCACCACTGCCGCCCTCTGGTTCACCACTGCCGCCCTCTGGTTCACCACTGCCGCCCTCTGGTTCACCACTGCCGCCCTCTGGTTCACCACTGCCGCCCTCTGGTTCACCACTGCCGCCCTCTGGTTCACCACTGCCGCCCTCTGGTTCACCACTGCCGCCCTCTGGTTCACCACTGCCGCCCTCTGGTTCACCACTGCCGCCCTCTGGTTCACCACTGCCGCCCTCTGGTTCACCACTGCCGCCCTCTGGTTCACCACTGCCGCCCTCAGGTTCACCACTGCACCTTCTGGTTCATCACAACCCCCTCTGGTTCACCACTGTAGATTATGGGGAGAAAGCACACCTGCCCAGGCAGCCTCAACCGAGACAAATTAATTTGGGGCTGGTTAATGTGTTCCCTCTGGTTCATCACAGCACCCTCTTGTTAACCACTGCCACCCTCTGGTTCATCACTGCCACCCTCTGGTTCACCACTGCTTCATTTTTATTTATTTATTTATGGGATTTTTAATGCGCAACTAATACCCTAGGGTGTCTAGGCGCAATGAGATGCTCTAAGATACACAAAATTCAGAACAGGAACTTATTGATTAAATAACCAAGTTTTCAGGGCCTTACGGAAGGCAATGAGTGTTGGTGCTGTTTTAATATACAAGGGGAGTGTGTTCCACAGTATGGGGGTCGCTACCAGGAAGCGTCTATCTCCCCATGTGGCCGTTCTTGTTCGGGGAACATGCAATAGGTGGCTTGCTGCTGACCTTAGATTCTTTCCAGGTATGTACACCTGAAAAGCTTCCTGTAAGAACTTTGGTCCAGTCTGATGAATGGCCTTATAGGCGATGCAGAGAGCCTTGAATTTGATTCTGCTCTCCACTCTTAGCCAATGTAGATGGCGTATGGCTGCTGAAGTAGAGTGTCGCCAAGGAATATTAAACAGAATCCGTGCTGCCATATTTTGCACGGACTGTAGTTTGTTCAAGATGTATTTGTGAGTGCCAAGGAAGAGGGCGTTTCCATAACCCAGCTTCGAAAACACTAAGGTGGGGATCAGTGTTTTCCCTGCCGAAGCGGGAAGGTATGGCATGAGTTTTTTTATTTTCTTCAGCACGAAGAATGCAGCAGAGATCACCTTGTTGACATGATAACCAAAAGATAGCCTGTTATCAAAGATCACTCCCAAATTCCTAACCTTGACAGCTGGAATCGGGGGGGAGCCATCTGGATCACCACTGCCACCCTCAGGTTCACCACTGCCACCCTCTGGTTCATCACTGCCACCCTCTGGTTCATCACTGCCACC
The DNA here is from genome assembly GCF_964261635.1 of Lissotriton helveticus. Lineage (NCBI taxonomy): Eukaryota > Metazoa > Chordata > Amphibia > Caudata > Salamandridae > Lissotriton > Lissotriton helveticus. Next base: position 583,326,255 of record NC_136061.1, on the reverse strand, counting down.
CTCTGGTTCATCACTGCCACCTTCTGGTTCATCACAGCACCCTCTGGTTCACCACTACCACCCTCTGGTTCACCACTGCCACCCTCTGGTTCACCACAGCACCTTCTGGTTCATCACAGCACCCTCTGGTTCACCACTGTAGATTATGGGGAGAAAGCACACCTGCCCAGTCAGCCTCAACCAAGACAAATTAATTTGGGGCTGGTTAATGTATTACTGAATTTGAGCTTCAAGTCCGGCACCTGCTTCCTTATCTGTAAGTACTTCCTGTTGCGGTTTCATTTTTGTGACAGGAGCATTGTGCCATACTTGTAACTATTCTCTGACCCTGCTTTGAAGGTCAGAGCAGGGTCAGAGAATAGTTGCAAGTGAGCAACGAACTCTGGAGGCGCCACTCAGGAAGCACTTACAGGGTTACAGCAGGTGCCAAAGTTGAAGTTAATTTCTTTGCAACCATTTTGAAATTAGCTTCAACTTGGGCACCTGCTGTAACCCTGTAAGTGCTTCCTGGAAAAAATTTGTCCCGCTTGCGGATTTTTTCCGCAATTTCGCGAGAAAATCCGCAAATTCCACGAGCGGAACGAATTTTCGGCCCATACTTACCATAGATAGGGATTGATTGACCTTGAATCTTTGCGATCTGTTTTGGAGGAAGGAGGTGAACCAGTTTAGAACTGATCCTGATAAGCCCATTCTATATTTCAAAAGGTCCAGAAGATTGTCATGTGTGACGGTGTCAAATGCTGAAGACAGATCAAGCAGGATTAGAAGACCAGCTTCGTTCTGGTCTAGGATTTTTAGTGCGTCATATACTATGTGGGTCATGGCAGACTCCATACTGTGCCCTGTGCAAAAGCCTGATTGGTATTAGTTAAGCAGGTTGAAATGGTTGATGTGGTTTCCTACCTGTATCTGTATGCATTTTTCTAGGAGTTCGGCCACAGTTGGGATGATAGAGATTGGTCAGAAATTGTTTAATCCCATGTGATCTGCTGTTAGCTTCTTTAGGATGGGGGAGACCAGCCCAGATTTAAGGTTTTCTGGGATGAGTCCTTGAAGTAGAGAGGTATTGATAATCTTGGTCCACAGTGGTAATAACGCTTTGAGACAGTTTGCAAGAAGTAGATTTGTGAAGTGGTTACTGAGGCCTTAAGTAGGTCTGTTTTTAAGTTTTCTGGCTTCTTGGTGAAGAAGGAGGCAAATTGTTCACGACCGGCTTATTTCCCAACAACTCGAAACGATAATGAGTCAGAACCCTGCTCAAGAAGCCCGCAGCAGATCGTACTGACCTCAAGAACTACCGCTCCATCTCCCTCTTAACATAACAAAGGGTATAAAACAATCAGAGAATTTGTGAACAATTACAATGATGAGTTTTCCCAAATGTGTGATCAGAGTTGATGGTGAAGAAGTAGAAATGACAGTGGATTCTTGAGCCTAGTACACATTACTGACAACAAACAAAAAAAGAAGGAAGATCTGTGCCATATAGAATGGTGCTCCTATTCTGTGCTGGCCACATGAACTGGAATCAGGAATATACCATGACCCTACTGCTGTACCACCCATTTATCCGGTTAAAAATGACTGATAACGCAGCATACATGGCATTACTTAGAGAGTTTTCCAATGGTGGGCAGTGGCAAATTGGGAAGATTCATTCACTTTAAGAATAAGATCATAATGAAACGTGATGCTATTCCTGTACGTGAGAAGGTTTGTAAGGTATTGTTGAATTACAGATCAAAGCTAAAATCTATTTTGGATTACTTTTGTAGCAAAGAGATCACGGAACCTATTGAGTCTTCTTACTTGGGTTTCTCCTGTAGTGTTGTCACAGAAAAGCTCAGGAGAACTTAGATTGTGTGTGGTTTTGAGGTGCCTCAATAGAAAGATTAGGAATTGGAATTATAGTCATCCTTTACCCACATGCATATGTTAGTATCAACTTTGCCAGTGCATCAACCCTTTCCACGCTTGATTTAGCTTGCATGTCTCACCAGGCAGAGCTGAAAGAAGAATCAAAACATTTTACTACATTCGTAACACCGGAAGGAATGTTTCAATTTCGCTGAATGCCTTTTGGTTAGGCAAGTGCTGCATCTGTCTTCCAAATGCTTAATGAAGGAAACACGGATGGGGTAAAGGGTGCACATGCTTTCCAAGGTGATATTTTGGTTTTTGGAAATAGGGTGTAAGAGCATGATGCTAATTTGAATGTTATTTTGTTCCGTTTGGAAAGTAAGAGTCCTAATACTCAAAGGGTCCCAACGATCAAAGTGTATAAATGCAAATTCAAATGTAGAGAACTTGAATATCTAGGGCATTTAGTTATCAGAAATGGCAAAAACCCACCCAAGCAAAATCATATTTGTGTCATTTTAGATGCACCTTCACCTTTTCTCGGATTGACTTAGTTTTATTCCACATTTGTGGATAATTATGTTACAATTTGTTGTTTAATGGAAAAAATGCAACATATACAGGGGGTGGTAAAATATAAGAAGCTTTTGAGAATCTCAAGCATGAGTTTGCTAACGCCCCATTTCAAAAGTCATTTAAGATTGGTGATGAGTGTAAAGTTGCAGCTGATGCAACTGCATCCGGAATTGGAGCTGTAATATCGATGTGGGTTAATACAAAGGAATACGTGATATCCTATGCCTCTTGTACATTTAACGCATCTGAAAAAAATTCCTCTGTAATAAAGAGCATTTATTTATTTATTATACATTATGCAATAGAGAAAGAATTACAAGTTTGTTCATGGGCTGCTGATCATTTGAGTCAATTTCCAGATGGAGGAGGGCTGATTAGGGCAAAAGCGTCTCATTTAGCGGCCAAACTAGAGTCTCATCTGTTTACGGTGAAGTTTGTCCCTGGTAGGCATAATGTACATGCAGCTTGTATGTCTTGTTTACCATTGAATCCATGTTTTGTGGGGTATGAGATGGATGTTAAATGTGAAGTGACTCACTTTATAGGATGTAAATGCTTTGAGTGTTCGGGGGAAGTGAATTGGGTGTACTAGACAATGGTTTGTCTACTGTTTCCAGGCATTTAGGGGGGCTCTTCAAGCTACCTTGTTAATTTACAAGATTACACCTGGTTCAGTGACTGATTATTCTCCTTTTGAATTATTAAGAGATAGAAATTGATTCCGTAGTGCCCTAAAGATGGTAGGTGCCAGAAGGTGAATGAAAATGGAAATGGACAAGAGAGGAAAGTCCGGTTACATGATTAAAAGTGGCCAAATGGTCCATGTTAAGCTCCCTTATAACATTGGGAAAGATTCACCTAAATAATCTGATCTGGTTAAAGTTGTGAAACTTTTTTGTAGCTCTGAAAGCGCTGTTGGAGGGAAAATATGAAAGTAGAGCGTCTGAATGCAGGAATGTTAGGGCTGGATGTAATTCGAGGATGTCTCAGGCAGGAAATGTTATATTAAACAAACTTCCAGTTTCAAGTTACTGTTTGGTCATAAGTTATAAAAAAAAAAAAAAAAATCAAACTGCCCTAGTCATCCAACTATCCAAAAAAACACAACCCCGATGCTGGGTGCCTCAAGTCTAGCTCCAAGACTACTAAACTCATTAGCTGAGCAAATCAGAAGAGTACAAAACAATCGGCCTCCAAAAAGCTTTGGGGAGCAGCTTCTTGAAAATTCCCCTGACTAAATTATGTTTCCTTTACTGAAAATTCTCTGTGTTGCTACCTTGCTCTTGTGTTAATTATCTTCTTTCCATTTACTGTAAGATCTGAAATAATAAATAAAATATCGTTTTCTAACGATCTAGAAGGACCTCTGTGTGTTGCCTCCACCCGGGCAACACATGACACGAGACCTGGGTCAAACCACTGCAGGGGTTGTACCTAAATTTTAATCTCATCCTTACAGGCAGTAGGAGTCGCCTTGGCTTTGTAGGGTCATGAATAATGGTGTGTCCAGCAATTGATGCAGTGGTAAAAAATCATTTGCCCTGAAGAAATTGCCTAAAAAGATATAAGGCAATGAAATATGTTGGCGTGTGGTATGTGGATATATAATTAATAGCCACTCCCTGCTTTTTAATTGAGAGGCTGCACTAAGAAGGAGAATAAATGTCATATATATATATGTGCAGATCCTATCTCGTCGCATTACACTGTTTGTCTGTTTTGTGTGTTGCACTTTTTCTCACTGCACTTTAAATTGCACTTACACATTGAATTGGACACTTTACTTTAAAGCTTGATGACCGCAGATGATGATAACAGGGCAACACTGGTGAGTACCTACCAGGTTTCCCGTTGGTGGTTCGCCCGTGAGGGGTCATCTCGCTTTCTCACATTTTTTTTCACTACACACCATGTTTATTGTCAGTTTTTCTTGACTGTTTTAGAGGGGATGGAGGCCTTTTAACTTGGCATGGCAACATTGTACTCTCTACCCCATGGTTTCTAAATGAAGGGGAGACATTTGCTAAAATAGTGCAATATGAAGTACATTGCTTGGAGTATACATAGCCTAATTGGACCTGGTCATTGTTGTTTGCATTACACTCAAAAGCCCCTGAATCTTGGAAGGAAAACTTTATTTTGTTTCCTCTGAGTTTTATATAGCGCAAACTTGACCCGAAGGTATCAGAGCACTTTATATGAGCACCAGTTGCGTTGCACAAGGACACCTTCATTTTTGTTAGGCACTGGGAGATAAAGTGATTGCCCAGATTCACAGGATGTTGAGCGTCATTGCTGAGACTCAAATCCGGTTCCCCAGATTTGAGGTTGATCACCCTAGCAGTTAGACCACATCCTCTCCCCATTATTGGATCCCACACATATAAACCAGTCTTTTCAATATCATAGATGCCAAACATTTCTAAGCAAAACTCCCCCTTCTCAATCTACCCACTTTTCCACATTCACAGCTTATCATTCTCCCAACCCCTCTTCCAGAGAGAATGTCTCTGACATGAGATCAGGTATCACTGTAAACAGGTTTCACCTACTGAGTGAGATTAGTATTTGCACTTGCAGGAAGTGACGTTCACTCTCTGAGAGCAAGGTAAATTAACAGAGAACAACTAAACTCTAACAAAAAGACACTGACAGGCCAAACAAGCACAACTTTTCACACTCAGGGCATTATTCTCACATACTTGGAAAGTATAGCTTCTCAGTAGGAGCAAGACTTAATTACTTGTACTGTGTTTTGCTCATTGTTAAGCAGTTTGTGTACTGGATGAAAGTTTCACATCCTGGGAGAGTCTCACCTACAGACAGTAAATATAATTTGCGGTTCTCAAACCTCTCATTTGGAATAGATCTTGCTCACATCTAAGTGAAAGTAACCCACTGAGTTCCCAGCCCTATTGCTAACCGACTCTTCTGTCAGTCTGCTTTTACCCTATATGCATGCTTGATCTCCATCACAGACTTTAAGCTAAAAAACAAAAAATTACGCCACCAATACCAGGCCTCTCAGTCTACTATTCCAACATAATAATCGCCTCAGCTTGTCTCTCGACCATTCCCTGCCAATCCTCACTTTCAACTTGATCCCCATGCTCTTAGCTTGCCCGAGGGTTTTTAGCATACATGCATCTCCTGTTCAGTGGGCTAAACTACATACATGCTGGGTTCTAGGACATGGTTGTAGGACTTCACACACACAATGAGAGCATGAAGGCAAATCTGGTCAGGGGCATGGGGGAGCTCTAAGGCCTTCCCTCTCTTAAACCATGCTTACATCAATACTCAAACCTAGGTCAGTAACGATTTCATAGAGCACAGAACACTATTCAAACAAATACAATTTAAGCATGTTACCTTGCTATCTTGTCACTGCAAGACATAGTGAGCAGCCTCTCTCCTTGTAATACTCCATCCCAAGTCTGAATGGTGTTACTCGAACGGACAGGAATGGTTCCCTCTCCAGACTCTATTTTTGTGCGCAGCTGTCCTCTTGCCTTGCGGTTTGGATGTCGGTCTCCCAGATCTGTGTGGGCAAAAATACCAGACATTCACTAAAAAGCAACATAATATTGACAAAAGCCTTAAGGAGTGGTTTGTTGTTCTAGAGAATTCATAACATTTAGCTTAAAGCCTTTATGAACTTGTTTCTTTTTATAGAAAGATATAGCATGGCTGGTATTGATACAAGGTAGGTAAGCAGCAATGAACCCAAACCAAAGTAGACGTTTAAAAAAGAAATCTCCAGAAGAACAGAAAATAAAGATGTAGTATGTCCTCAGCAGCAGAATTTGCTTCAAATGTGGGATGGGAGGTTCTTCCCAATAAGATTGCATACTCTTGCTTTTTCATATATAAATTTAGGACCGAGACAGTAGCCTTCAGATGGTCACTAAATTATTTTTTCTTTAATAGATCACTGTTGCCGTCTACGAATAATAGATTCTGAGAACCTTAGAACAAAGGGAACAGCTTGAAATAATTAACCATCATTTGCATTTTTAGGTACGAATCATGTAGTTTTGGACTAAGTGTTGCCCATATGATAACCAATTAAGATTGATACAGCATTCTAAATATGTTACACTTTTACCCAGCTACAACTCTCCATACACATGATGTACGAAATGATGAAACTTATGGTCAAACTACATGTAGTTTCTTTGTCTATATCAACAATTAAAAGAGAATAAAATTGGTATTTTAGCTAGGACTAATACACATGTTTGTATCATATACTATAATATTTGTATTGGTCTTTGTCTTTTCAATGGAAATGTATGGGATTTAAACAAGTTTCCTCAACTAAATCCCCATAATCCTCTGAACAACAAAATTACTATCAGGTAGGGTTTTTCAAACAATTAATTTGCATAGTATAATATGATATATAATCTAGATGCTTAGAGGACTTGATTTTTACAAATAATGGCTCTCTGAAATTTGAATTTATCATTAGCCATACTCGCCGAGTAGGGCTAGTATATCTCTCCACCACATTTACACCATATAGGACTAGGAGGACACTCGGATCCACCTCTGCAAACCTTCTCAAATTGCCAGGCTTCAAACACAAAACCAGGGGAGGGAAGTCGGCTACTGTGTTAGGGGCAAGGGCCTGGAATGTCATGCCAAACCAATTAAGATCAATAGAATCTAAAGAGCAGTTTAGGAAGGCCTTAAAGACATGGATCTATGAAACATCTGACGAATCTTGCTTGGCACTCATCCTGATCCTAACTCTTCACTGTGGAAGCCCGTTATCTTATAGCGCCAGGAGGCTCCTGTGAGAGTGACAGTTTGTGCTTTATAAATGGCACATTTCATTTCATGGAATAACATTTTTTTTTCCATTTGTCTAAGACCCTGAATGTCCAATCTAAAAAAAACAAATATAGAAAAGAAAGAGCAATTCCGAAACAATTTTGTTTGTGTAATGTTGTTCATAGTACTGGGAACAAGAGACCAAACTTTTATCTTAACGTTAATGTTTTAATTTTAAAATAATGATTGATGTACATTTTTATGTTGTTCACATCCATGAGAAAATTCCTAACTAGAATGTAAGGCTCTGGCTCTCTTCATTATAGCATTTTGACCTGAATTGTTTTAGTTGCAACTTTGAAATAAAGATAGAACACATGGATGTAAACAATATCTGAAGTGTTTAATTTATACTGACGTGTGTAATACTGGTTAGGTGCAACACAATATTACTGAGTGTAGACAGATTAGTATTAATGTCGTCTTTATGATTGCGTGACTCTGTTGGTAGTATTCATGCCTTAACTGGCGGTCATTGCCTCCCCTCAGGAAGCAGTTGACTCTGCCCTCCCTGCGGATGTATGAATATCACTGCAGACTTGACCGAGATGGGGCTGAATCGGATGCCTCCTCCTGTGAGCCTGCCCTGAGCAGAGATATCTTGAACTTCCCCTTGAGCACGGAGCCCAGCCCCCTGAGACTCACCCGTAGTATAATAGGTAAGACCACTGCCCATCTCCCCTCCACTGCCCTCCTGCATTAAGTGTCATGCTCAGTTCACACTCCAGGCACTGTGGCATGCTGCTAGCATGCTTTAAGTTCAGTCTGTGGTTGGCACAGTAGTGCAGGTTCGAGCAATGCCCCCTAATCTAGGAAGACATTCAAAGATTTTTCTTTTGTTTAGGTCTGCATAATGAGAAACAGTCAATCCAATTGTGCGGACATTTAGCCCAAAGTAAACATGTTCACCGTGGCCACCACTGTAAAGCCCATTTTATACAATTTCACTGTTCTGTTTGGGAATATGAATGTTAAAGTGATTTCCTATACATTCTAACTCAAATTTGCATATTGGTCCCCAAGAAAGCTCTACAATAACATTCAGTGAGTCCTTATACCTGCATCTTAAAGCATCTACAGGCAGTTTGTGTTAAAGCTTATAAGGCCTCCTTGAGTGTACCGTTTTAAAATTTTTGGACTCATGTACTCTTCGTAGTGTTTGCCTGGGCCCGGTAAAGTAGAAAGTATATGCAACAAGGTGGCTCCCCTCTATACTATGAAATACGGTAGTGCCTCCGTGACACCGATGCACCATGAGGGTTTCACCGGTACATCCATTTTATTACAGTGGTTACAGAACATGAAATAAACGTCTCTCTTTCATTTCAGGCCGGTTCTTCCCTTGCCATTCACTAGAAACCTTTGGGTACGCTGGCACCCATACCACAGCAGTACCTTTCCACACACCATATCCCCAGGTGCCCTAGCACGCCCACTCCAACACACTGGGACCACACACGGTTACACCAGCAAGCGGTCACTCCTACACACTTGTACGATACAGAAACACACAGACTCTCTCGCTGCATCACAGACACAGACAGACACATACTTATACTTACATACTTATACACACTACAAAGAACTCTTTGCAAATTTGTAAAAACACATACATTGGAAAACATGCACAAGTAGGTTTTTGCACAGCCATGCATCACACAGACACTTTAACATGTGCACACTCACGTTATCTTTGTACAATTAAACACTTGCCCCTGCAAAAACTTACACAGTTACACTCCCTCTTTACACTGACACTTACACACTGCTACATAGAAACATACAGATTTGCACAGGCATATGTGCCTCACACAAATACACACACTCTTGAACGCCCACACACTCTCAACTTGCCAACACTGAACAAGCAGTGGCATAGCCAATAGGTCTCGCCTTTGGGATCTTATAAAAGTTTAGTTTTCCAGCACAATATCCTTGGTGCAACAACATCAACTGTTGCTTGGCTAAACACTTATACGGTCCCAAAGGCGAGACCTATTGGCTATGCCAATGCTTGTCATATGGGCCATTAGTATTTGTATTTCAAGTTATTGCTTATTGACTCATTTCCAGTGCCACTAATCAAAAAATAATTAGAAATATTTAAAGCTATGATATAAATTTAAAGTAATCTAAAATACATATTATTCACCTGGAACTAATAAATACAATGTTACAGCATATTAACTCATCAAATTAAATTAATCAAAGAAGATACAGAAAAAATAATGATTTAAGTTTATGAAAGTTATATTTAAACAATAATTTACAAAAATTACCCACTCTCACTAACATTTTCATTTGTGTTGAATTTGTATTATTCCTAGTTTAACTTTACATATTTAAATTAAAGAAGCTTTACTTTTTTTTTTTTAAAGTTACATTTCATATTTGCTTAATTAAGTTTAGTATCAAATTTTATAGCTTAAGTTCTTTCGGGGTATTTTTTAAATTCCTACCTCCATTGTTTTCTATAGAGTGCGTTGCAGTATCTTTGGGGGTCATATTAGGGATGCAGTACATTGCTGGTTACTGCCGGGGAAGGGACTGGGGGGTGTTCTTTAACCTAATTTGTTGTTTTTTGTTTTCTTGTCTATGTTCTATGATTATAATCAAAAATGTATAGTGCATTGCCTTATAGTAATCCACTACGCGAGTGGAGATTGTAATGTAATGTCATGTGAACAACTAGCCACAACAGAAGGTTTGTTACAATGTAATATATATATATGACAAATGTTTAAGGTGTGCTATGATGCAGTGCAAACATGCTAGTATCTAGAGTGAAAATTTGTTGATGGGTGCTGCCTCTTTATTAATGCCAAAACAGAAACAAAGGTGAATAAACAGTGTTTGTTGATCAACCAAGACAGCAGCACACAATCTTTATGTAGATGCACATATTTGCATGGACCTGAGAGAGCCCTCTTTCAGAACAAGTACATTTGCAAGCTTACATTCAAACTTGGAGGTGTGAGTCAGTAAAGCAAATGTTATTACAGGGGCACCAAGCAGCAACCATTTGTGTAGTGTCAAGGGCCTACTTCCACCACACACTGCAAAGTACACGTTCTCCTGTCCCAAAGGTCTGACTACCCTACAAGTAAAACATATGATGCCAGATTTGAATGACTCTGTAATGATGGCAGGAGCCAAGTCATTTGATGATGGAGGTTCCTAGTTCTCCACCTGAGGCCATGATCCTTACTTCCTCTGCCATTCAGCAGGGACAACGAGCAAGAGTCAGACATCAGCATGTCAAGCTGTTGGACGTGGCCCTTTCTGCAGGGTCATCCCCAAACATTTTGACTTTGCCCTATATGTTTTGCTGATTTCGTTTTTGTTGGCCTTAGGACTCTGTACACTTTACCACTCCTAACCAGTGCTAAAGTGCTCGTTCCTTAAAACATGGTAGAAAAGGGTAAACCCAAATTGGCTTATTTAATATACTTATAAGTCCTTAGTAAATTGACGGGTTTGCATGTGCCCAGAGAGTGTGAATTAATTGCTACTAGTGAAACTTCAGCACTGATAGTGCCACCCACTTACGTAGCTCCTTACACATGTCTCAGGCCTGCCGCTGCAGAGCCCATGTGTAGTTTAAACTGCCATTTCGAAAAGACAAAATAAACCCCTTTGCCAAGCCTAAAACTTCCTTTTTAATACATACAAGTCACCCATAGGATTTACCCTGGACAGCCCAGCGGGCAGGATGCAATGTATTTAAAAGTAGGACATGTACTTTTAGGTTTTACATGTCTTTGTAGGGAAAAGCTCTTAAATTCATGTTTCACTACTCCAAGGCCTATCTTTTCCATAGGATAACATTGGAATTGCCTTATTACATTTTATAAGTGAAATTTCCAAATTGGAAAAGATGACCAGTTCATGTTTGGTGTCTCTGGAATCACAATTTAAAATCCTATGTTAGCATTTTCTTGTCTTAGCCATTTAGAGTCTGACAGTTGAGCTTTGCGTATTCCTCCTAGACAGCTAAGGTGTGACTGGATGGGCCATCACATGCAGGATGGGTGGGAGGATCTGGGCCCACTTACACTTGAATAGGATGTGTCCTGTCTCCACACAAATTGCTGCATACCCCCTGTAGTTAGTATGGGGACAAAAAAAGGAAGGCATATGCACACTCCATAGTCATGCCTCTAGAAGCTTTTAGCCACTTCAAATTGCACATCCACGTATAAATACAGGACCTCAGATACCAACTCTTCAGTATACTTCTGGATTTGTGTATACCCTGCTAGGAAGAAGGACTGCTGTGTTGATACAGGGACTGCCACTCTGCTGGACTGCTGCTCTAAATGAACTACTGCGCTGCTGTGCTGACCTGCGGCCCTCTTGCCTGGGGAAGAAGAACTCGACCTGCAACTTCATCCTGAACCCCAGTGACTCAAAAGGCTAGTCTGCTGACCTGGTCTGAACCTCAAGGACATAAAAGACTCCCCAACCAGCTACTGGACCCAGCTGCAGTGAGTTCATGACTTCAAGTGATGCCTCTCAGGTCCTGGAACCTTGGTGTGGTTCATGAAATCAAGTCCCTTTGCACCAAAACTGCACAGCTCACACTGGAAATCAGCTCGGTTCTTCGCACAGCAACATCAAATGTCTGTGGAGGACCACCAACGAGAAGCTCCAGCCCGCCCATCCATGACTCCACACCAGTTCTTCGTGTCACGCTGACCACCGCCTGCGACACTCTCCAATGGGAATGGGATGCTGGGCACAAAACTTGAGAAGGTAAAACTTCAACAGGACTGAGTTGAAACTGTATCCGACCCGTGCTCCTTTGCGGTCACCATAAACATTTGTCCAGCGCAACCAGATAGCCGTGGCTGGAGCTTTATGCTGTTAGTAGCTATTCTTCAGTTTATTCTTTCAAAATGCATGACTTCGGTTTTACTGATTGTATTTGTCATGTTCCGCGTGGGTCGCAGATCCCTTCATGGATCCCGGGCAGTGACAGCGTTGTTCACGGGGCCCGGCGGAATCAATTAGCACAAAGACTACATTTCCCGGCATACCGCGAGTAGGTCACGTTTGACGTCGAGCGTGCGCGCGCATGCCAGGAATCAAAGGGACGGAACCAACGGCTGCAAGACGCCGATAATTCCGTTGTTTCAGGGACGTGCTGTGCGGAGCTCCGGACCATCGGTATTGATCCGACTTGTTTCCGAGTCCTACAGAACCGTGAGTAAAGGCTTTCTGGAGGCGGTGTGAGGCGTTGGTTCCATCGATCCCAACAGCACACCGGCCGGCTGTGACAGAAAGCGGGGAAGATCACTCGGCTGAGTGTATTTCTGTTTCCCCTCTTAGTACATTGTTTCAGACCCGTGTTTGGCATTTTCGAGGCAATTAGAGCTACAGAAACATTGCGCAGCTCCATTTGTCAGACTCACAGTGTGTGAATATTCATGTTGGTGTACATTGCGTTTAAAAGCAAAGCGAAGGGACTCACTTGCTCCTAAGTATTGAGCCTCGCTATTCATGTGCGCGACAGGAGTAAACATTCATCCTTTTATCAAAAGTGGCACAGCAAAGAATTCTGCACAGTAGTGTGAAGGCAACACTGCAGTCATTACGAAAGGAACCTTTAGGTGTTTTCAGGCCAGGTTCCAAGTACAGCAGCATTTGTTATTTTTTCTTGTTTTCTTTCTGCAGGAGACAGGAGGGGCATGAGAGCAGGGCTTGTGACATACCCATACAAATAGATATGAAGCAATATTCAGGGTATGTGTAGGGTACGAATTGTTATACATCAGTCATTTGTGTGTTCCTACAACAGTGTATGAAATACAGTGTATGTTTTGTTTTACAGCTGGGTACAAGTCCTCATACCTTCTCCAGATCAGTGTCTCCCCTAGGATTAAAGTCTTGTGTATTTTCCTTTACAGGTATTATTCATAACTCGTGGGATGTTACTTGGGTAGGGAAGGCCATTGTAGAATTCCCCTTTACTGAGTTAGGGAGATAGGGTGTTCTAATCTGTTGTAATTTGTCGTTACAGATCTCCCTCCCCGCTGTTCCCTTCCTTTCCCGCGCCCCGTTGAATCATCTCCTTTGTTTGTGTCTATGCATATCGAACATTGAGGTGGTTTAGTAGGGCCAGGTATTGGACTCTCAACTCAGCCCCGAAGAAGCCTAAAGCCGAACCTGACAGAATTATCGGCCCAAGGATTTTACCTCTTCTTGGCTGTTTTGAGAGTCACCATGACTACCTTAGAGGACGTTATGGCCGCTCTAGCCTTAGTGCAGGTAGAGCTAGCCGCGTCCAATAGAGAGGTAGCCGCCTCAAGGGCGGAGAACGCACAATTAAGGGCTAGGATGGATAGATTGCCGTTAGCCTCCGCAACCTCGGGAGCTACCGGTGGCGCTTCCCCTACCACTTCGGTGGTGGTAGAAATGCCGGCCCAAATACCCTTAGCTCCACCGGAACGATACCATGGGGACATTAGAAAAGTACAGGTGTTTATGACACAGGTTCTGATGCACTTTATGTGCAAACCAAAAATGTTTTCCACACATCAGGCGAGGGTGGCTTTCCTCATTTCTTATTTAGGCGGGGAAGCTGCTCAGTGGGCGGTTCCGATAGTCCGAAGGGATGACCCTCTCCTATATCACTGGGATGATTTTAGGGAGGAATTCGAGAAAACGTTCGATAGAAGGGCGGAGACCTTCACGGCAGACAGAGAACTTCTAAAGCTAAAACAGGGAGATGCTGATCTTGTCACGTACCTCAACAACTTCAGAAGACTTGTGGCCGAAACGGATTGGCCGGAGGTCAAGAGAACAGCTTTGTTCTATCAAGGCCTTAGCGAGGAAATGAAGGATGTGTTGGCCCAGATCGATCCGCAACCCCGTACCTGCACTGCATTGATAGAGCTCGCCTTACGATTGGATCATCGTATGAAAGAAAGAAAAGGTGAACATAAGAAAAAAGACAAAACCGTGATACCCTATGAACAAGCCAGTAGTGGAGAAAAACCGACTACTCATTCCGAAGCGATGGATGTAGGGGCCGTGCGAGCATCCCTAACCGCTAGTGAAAGAGACCATAGGCGCAAACAAGGGTTGTGTCTCTACTGCGGAAAGAAAGGCCACTTCCTGCGCGAATGCCCTGTGAAGCCGAAAGGCAACAGATATAAGGGAGGACAACTAATCGCCGGAGCGGCAGAAAAGGATTCGGGAAACTCCACGGCTTGAGGGAGGATGAAGGGAAGCCCTCAAGCACACATATCATCCCTTCGCTCGCCCCAAGAACCGAAGCAGAGAAAACACATCTGTTTTTACCAATGTTCATGATGATAGAAGGGGTACAACAGGAAGTACATGTGATGGTCGACTCCGGGGCTACGGGTTGTTTTATGGATTTCACTGAAGCGCGGAGACTAGGAGTAACACTAGTACCCAAAAACACCCCAGAAACGGTTTACGCTGTAGACGGGAACGAGTTACAAGCAGGACCCATACGGTACCACACGATAGAATATGAACTGGAGTATGAGGATCACCATCATGAAACGCTTGCTTTCAACATCATAGAAGCACCACAGTACGGAATAATTCTGGGTCTCCCATGGTTACAGAAACATGACCCTGATATACGTTGGACCACTAAAACGATCCAGTTTCTCTCTCCGTACTGTAGTGAACACTGCGTAATGACCCCTAAGAACCCTGCGTCCACTTTAGCTTCATTGCACACCATAGCCACAGCAGCAGAAAAAGAAGTGACATTGCCTCCTTGCTATGCAGAGTTTGGGGCGATCTTTAATGACAAAGAGGCAGAAGAGCTCCCACCTCACAGAACCTATGATTGTCGCATCGACCTCCTCCCAGGTTCGGAAATCCCCAACGGGAGAATCTACGCTTTAACATTGCCCGAAACCGAAACCTTGAGAGAATATCTTGATAAATACTTGGCTCTGGGTTTCATTAGACCTTCCAGATCCCCTGCAGCGTCTCCATTATTCTTCATACCTAAAGCAAATGGTGAAAAGAGGTGCTGCATCGACTACCGCGCGTTAAACGCCATCACAGTAAAAAATCAATACCCCTTGCCTTTGATCCCAGTACTCCTGGAACAAGTCCGTGCAGCGAGTATTTACACGAAGTTGGACCTGCGTGGGGCATATCACCTTGTGCGCATTCGGCAGGGTGATGAGTGGAAGACGGCCTTTAAAACGCGGTATGGACTCTACGAGTATCTAGTAATGCCCTTTGGACTTTGCAATGCCCCGGCCGCATTTCAATTCTTCCTCAACGAAGTTCTTCGCGACTTTTTGGATCGTCACGTAGTAGTCTACATAGACGATATTCTGATTTATTCGAATTCAACTGAGGAGCACATCACCCATGTCAAATCCGTGTTACAGGCACTAAGGGAACACCAGCTTTTCTGCAAGATCACTAAGTGCGAATTCCACGTCACTACGGTGGAATTTCTGGGCGTAATGTTGACGCCTTCGGGTCAAGTGATGGCAGAAAGGAAAGTGCAAGCTATAGTGGAATGGCCAGTGCCCAAGAATGTCAAGGACATACAGAGCCTGTTGGGATTCGCCAACTTCTACAGAAGATTTATAGCAGGATTCTCAGGAATGGTGACACCCCTCACGAGACTCACGAAAAAGAACACGCGGTTCGCGTGGGATCAAGAAGCTCAGCGGGCGTTTACGGCGTTAAAAACTGCTTTTTCCTCAGCCCCGGTGTTAACACATGCCAATCCTGATTTACCGTTTATTGTCGAGGCAGACGCCTCTGAGATTGCTCTGGGGGCAGTATTGTCCCAAAAAGAGAAAACCACAGGAGTACTTCATCCAATTGCTTACATGTCACGGAAACTCAGTCCCGCGGAAGTGAATTACACGATCGCGGAAAAGGAATTGCTCGCCATAAGAGACGCTTTCCTGACATGGCGACACTGGCTGATGGGAGCCAAACACGTGATCACCGTGTATACCGACCATCGTAATCTGCAGTTTTTAAGAGCAGCAAGACATCTGTCCCCCAGGCAACTACGATGGATGATGTTTTTTGAGGAATTCCGCTTCGTGGTTACGTTCAGGCCCGGTACGAAGAACAGAAAAGCCGATGCGTTGACCAGAAGAGAAAATCAACTGTTCCCGGAGGAGAAGCCCGTTCGATCGATTGTCGAGCCAGAACAGGTGATAGGAGTGACACACACCAACGATTTCCTATCGGGAGTACGGAGAGGAGCCCAGACTTGTGTGTGGCGCACATGGCTCCGTCATCACCCTGAGTGGAAGATGAAACAAGGCATCCCTATGAGAGGAACACAGGTCCTAGTACCCACGACTGCCTTGCAAAAAATTGTGTTCTCCTGGTGTCACAATGTTCCGTGTGCAGGACATATGGGATTCATCAAAACATTGGAGAAAACCCAAAGACAATTCTGGTGGCCTTCCATCAGACCAGATTTGAAACAATGGACGGCGGAGTGTGTTATCTGTAACCAGATGAAATCGAACCGACAACAACCGCAGGGGTTGCTACAACCGCTAACCACTCCCGTCCTTCCGTGGGAAAGGTTCTCAGTGGACTTCATAGTAGGACTCCCGAAAGACCAAGGCAAAACAGCAATTGTGGTTGTGGTGGATTTCTTAACAAAGATGGGCCACTTCATCGCCTGTGCTCAGGTGCCCACTGCAGGCCAATTAGCTCACCTCCTTCTAGTGAACATTGTAAGGCTACATGGCCTGCCCCGTGATATAGTATCTGATCGCGGGGCACAGTTTACAGCCCGATTCTGGAAAACGTGGTGCACCGCCTTACATATCACCTCGTCAGTATCCACGAGCTTCCATCCGCAAACGGATGGTCAGACGGAGAGAGTAAATCAATCCTTGAAACAATATCTCCGTTGTTATGTACAAGAAAGCAGTGATTCTTGGGTATCTTGGTTGTGGGTGGCAGAGGTGGCCTACAATAGCACCCAACATGCATCCACGCAACACTCGCCTTTCTATTGTTCCTATGGGCATCACCCCCGGTTCAACCCCATGCTGTTACCTTCCGATAACATAAAAATACCTGAAGTGAAGGAAAGACTGCTGCGGGTGCGCCAAGTTCTTTTGGAGACACGCAGGAATCTTGCACTGGCCAAAGCTAGTTACAAGCGCCAAGCCGACAAGCACAGGAGACCCAATCCGGTCTATCGGAAGGGGGATCTTGTGTGGTTGTCCACGAGAAACATCCGGTTTAAACGACACAGCGTGTTCAACCCCCGGTTCATTGGTCCCTACCGAGTGGTGGAACATGTAAACCCGGTGGCTGTACGTCTGCGTCTACCGACGCAGATGCGTATCCATCCGGTTTTTCATGTGTCGCTCTTGAAACCTTCCAAGTGTTCTGTGCGTATAACCCCTCGGCCTGTTGGGGTGCAACAGGACCAAGAGTATGAGGTGAGGAAGGTCTTAGACTCTAGATGGGTGAGGGGTCGCTTGCAATACTTGCTGTCCTGGAAAGGGTTTGGGCCGGAGGAGGATTCCTGGGAACCGGCTAGGGCCGTTCGGGCTCCTCGGCTGGTGGCTCGTTTCCATCGTTTGTTTCCGGCGAAGCCACGGGAGTGACTGACCCCGTTGTGAAGGGGGATGTACTGTCATGTTCCGCGTGGGTCGCAGATCCCTTCATGGATCCCGGGCAGTGACAGCGTTGTTCACGGGGCCCGGCGGAATCAATTAGCACAAAGACTACATTTCCCGGCATGCCGCGAGTAGGTCACGTTTGACGTCGAGCGTGCGCGCGCATGCCAGGAATCAAAGGGACGGAACCAACGGCTGCAAGACGCCGATAATTCCGTTGTTTCAGGGACGTGCTGTGCGGAGCTCCGGACCATCGGTATTGATCCGACTTGTTTCCGAGTCCTACAGAACCGTGAGTAAAGGCTTTCTGGAGGCGGTGTGAGGCGTTGGTTCCATCGATCCCAACAGCACACCGGCCGGCTGTGACAGAAAGCGGGGAAGATCACTCGGCTGAGTGTATTTCTGTTTCCCCTCTTAGTACATTGTTTCAGACCCGTGTTTGGCATTTTCGAGGCAATTAGAGCTACAGAAACATTGCGCAGCTCCATTTGTCAGACTCACAGTGTGTGAATATTCATGTTGGTGTACATTGCGTTTAAAAGCAAAGCGAAGGGACTCACTTGCTCCTAAGTATTGAGCCTCGCTATTCATGTGCGCGACAGGAGTAAACATTCATCCTTTTATCAAAAGTGGCACAGCAAAGAATTCTGCACAGTAGTGTGAAGGCAACACTGCAGTCATTACGAAAGGAACCTTTAGGTGTTTTCAGGCCAGGTTCCAAGTACAGCAGCATTTGTTATTTTTTCTTGTTTTCTTTCTGCAGGAGACAGGAGGGGCATGAGAGCAGGGCTTGTGACATACCCATACAAATAGATATGAAGCAATATTCAGGGTATGTGTAGGGTACGAATTGTTATACATCAGTCATTTGTGTGTTCCTACAACAGTGTATGAAATACAGTGTATGTTTTGTTTTACAGCTGGGTACAAGTCCTCATACCTTCTCCAGATCAGTGTCTCCCCTAGGATTAAAGTCTTGTGTATTTTCCTTTACAGGTATTATTCATAACTCGTGGGATGTTACTTGGGTAGGGAAGGCCATTGTAGAATTCCCCTTTACTGAGTTAGGGAGATAGGGTGTTCTAATCTGTTGTAATTTGTCGTTACAGATCTCCCTCCCCGCTGTTCCCTTCCTTTCCCGCGCCCCGTTGAATCATCTCCTTTGTTTGTGTCTATGCATATCGAACATTGAGGTGGTTTAGTAGGGCCAGGTATTGGACTCTCAACTCAGCCCCGAAGAAGCCTAAAGCCGAACCTGACAGTATTATTTATCATTTTGGTCTTGTTTTATTTGTTAAATCCAGATCTATTTTTCTAACCTGGTGTGGGGTCTTTTTGTGTGGTATTTTTGCTGTTTTACAGTTTGACGTGTTGCACAAATCCTTTACATATTGCCCCTAAGTTGAGCCTGACGTCTCTGTGCCACACTACCAGGTGGTGAGCAGAGGTTAATTTGGGGTTTGCCAGTGCCTTCCCTGGACTAGGATTGTGGTTGCTGATTGACCAACATCCCACTTTGCTCGTATACTCTACTCAGGAAAATCAAATGTAATATATAGGGAACAGCCTAATTCTGGAAGCAACTTGTCTCACAGGGTTCTCTATGGCACGATAGCTAGAGCGGCTATAGTGCTGTGCTTAGTTGTGATCTCTACTATTTTTGATTTATAAGACCAATATGCCTCCTTCACAGCCGAATAGCCTCAGGCCCATTAGAACAAGGTTCTCCCATAGACAAATATGGTCTACAACTTTAAGTAGCCCCTTCAAGGATTTTGCTCAACGAATAGCATCAGCTGCTTTTAAAGCAGTCACTTCTAATTGAGATTTTAAATACATATGGCATGGTCATTGCTACTCAATCAATTTCTGTTTAACAATGGGTAAAAGCCTATAATTTCTCTGATTGTGTTAATACCCGGCTCCAGATAAAGCAAAATTATGGGGGTACGGAATCCAAGCTTTAACAAAGTATAAAAACACATTTTCTATTGCGTGTAGTTCATTTATTTTAATGTACCCTCAAATCTTGGCACCATACAGAACTGCCATTCCAGTTTTTTTTACCGTGTATTTGTAAGATTACAGTCAACAGTTGCAAATTTTATTAGTAAAATTATGTAAAAAATAAAAAATGCATATGGCCTATACACATTACTTTACTTCACTTTACTTGGGAATAAGTCATGCAAACAGGAATAGCAAGACAAGCAGCAATATCGTACATGACTATGCAAGGTAGCTTGATGGAATAGAGCAGATTGACTGTGGTGAGAAGTAAACAAAGATAAGGGAATGTGATAAGAAGCCTGGAGGCTACATACTGAAAATTCCAAGTGGTACATGAATGACCCACGGAAGCACACAACAGGTCAAGGAGAAGGAACCCCAATCACCACCAAGCAATCAGTGTGTCTCCTGTCTTAACCCCTTCGGGGCTGATGACGAGCTGGGCTCGTCATGGTGCACACCGGTCGTGTGCTGATGACGAGCCCAGCTCGTCATGAGCCCCACCCTCGGGGGAAGCGCTGGCGCTCCCCCCGAGGGTCTTCGATTTCCGTTTGCTGTTCGGGGATGGCAGCGGACGAGTTTCCGCTGCCCCCCCGCCCCTCCCCATGGGAATCCCTGATGAAGTCAGCGCGCACAGCGCGCGCTGACATCATCAGGGATTCCCAGCGCTCGGGAAGCCATTTGCTTCCTGCGCACCGAGAGAGGAGGTAGGTTTTTCGTGCTTGGGGGTGGTTTGGGGCCGCAAAGAGGCATCAGGGGAGAGGAAAGAGATTTTCCTCTCCCCTGATGTCTCTTTGCAGGGCATTTCTGCCTCACGATCGCGCACAGCGTCACGATCATGCGGCGGAATTGCCCACCACTAGCACCAGGGATTTAAATTTAGTTTACAGGAAGTGACCCCTTGGGCAAGGGTCGCTTCCAGGTGGCCTCACATTAACTTTTTGTTTTTCTGCCCCCCCAGGGGGCAAATCGGCCCGTTTTTTCTGCCGTTTTGCCCCCAGGGGGGGCAGAAATTCCCCACTAGCACCAGGGTTTTTTTGGAAGGCATTGTGTTTATTTTGGAAGCGACCCCTTGGGTAAGGGTCGCTTCCTGGCGGCCATATATTATGTTTACGATTTTCTGTCCCCCTGGGGGCAAATCGGCCCTTTTTTTTGCCGTTTTGCCCCCAGGAGGGGCAGAAAATGCCCACTACCACCAGGGATTTTGAATTTAGCTTTTAGGAAGAGACCCCTTGGCCAGGTGGACAGACAAATACTTTTCGATTTTCTGTCCCCCCTGGGTGCAAATCGGCCCGTTTTTTTGGCCGTTTTGCCCCCAGGGGGGGCAGAAATTTCCCACTAGCACCAGGGATTTTTGTTGGGGCAATGTGTTTGTTTTGGGAAGCGACCCCTTGGGTAAGGGTCGCTTCCAGGTGGCCATGATTGTGTTTTTGTTTTTCTGTCCACCCTGGGGGCAAATCGGCCCGTTTTTTTGAAATGTTGCCCACGGGGGGGGGGGGGGGGGGCAGAAAATGCCCACTAGCACCAGGGAATTTAAATTTAGTTTTTAGGAAGAGACCCCATGGGCAAGGGTCGCTTCCAGGTGGACTGTGAATCTTTTTGATTTTCTGCCCCCCCCCCCCCCCCCCGGGGGCAAATCGGCCCGTTTTTTCTGCCGTTTTGCCTCCTATTTTTTGGCCCACTAGGCCCTAGGATTTGAGTTTTGTTCCAATGGTGGTTATAATTTTGGTTGTTTTTTACTGTCCGCCTCCCTTGGTGCCAGTTGGTCTTTTTTTGTCCTTACTGCCTTGGCTGGCGGTGTGTGTGGAGTGGTGCTTGGCTGGCGGTGTGTGTGGAGTGGCGCTTGGCTGGTGGTGTGCGTGGAGTGGTACTTGGCTGTCTGTGCACGGAGTGGTGCTTGGCTGGCGGTGTGTGTGGAGTGGCGCTTGGCTTGCGGTGTGCGTGGAGTGATGCTTGGCTGGCGGTGTGTGTGGAGTGGCGCTTGGCTGGATGGTGTGCGTGGAGTGGTACTTGGCTGTCTGTGCATGGAGTGGTGCTTGGCTGGCGGTGCGTGTGGCGTGGCACTTGGCTGGATGGTGTGCGTGCAGTGGTACTTGGCTGTCTGTGCACGGAGTGCTGCTTGGCTGGCATTGTGTGTGGAGTGGCGCTTGGCTGGATGGTGTGCGTGGAGTGGTACTTGGCTGTCTGTGCACGGAGTGGTGCTTGGCTGGTGGTGTGTGTGGAGTGGTGTTTGGCTAGCGGTGTGTGTGGAGAGGTACTTGGCTGGATGGTGTGCGTGGAGTGGTGCTTGGCTGGCGGTGTGTGTGGAGTGGTGCTTGGCTGGCGGTGTGTGTGGAGTGGCGCTTGGCTTGCGGTGTGCGTGGAGTGGCGCTTGGCTGGCGGTGTGTGGAGTGGTACTTGGCTGTCTGTGTGCGCTGAGTGGTGTTTGGCTGGCGGTGTGCATGGTCTGGTGCTTGGATGGTGGTGTGGGTGGACTGGCGCTCTGCTGGCGGTGTGTGAGTAGTTACTTTCTGTTGGTCACTACACACACTGCTAGTTGAGTGACACTCTACGCAGTCCATCATTTTGTGTAGTTGCTGTGTCAGATATGTGGGCGTGTGAAAGTGATGGGCCCTTGAATGGTGCTGGCGGCTGGCGGTGTGAATGTTTTGTATGTGTCACACGTACAAAAGGTGTATGAAGGTCCTTACTGCCCCCGTGTGATGGGGGTACTGGTAGGAGCAAAAGACCGACTGGCACCAAAGGGGTCAGGCAGTAAAAAAAATTAAAAAAATTAACCAGTGTCTTGATGTTAAACCTCATCTAATCCCAATTGGTCTAAGCCCTATTTGATGGCCCGTCTGGGCGAATGTAAATTTGGGGGGCAAATTTGTGTGTTGTTTTTTTAATTGTTATATTGTTTGTGAAATGTGGTAGTAATTTTTATTTCTTCTCTATTTTTAGGTCGAGCCTGTCCCATTCCGCAGGAATGGATAGGATCGAATTCAAGTGCTCGATCGGCTAGTGAAACCACTGGCGTTTCTTCACACTGCATGTGAGGTCACGTGGCCACAAAGCGGGTCACGTGACCACACAAGCACGAGCATCTCCGTAATCCGCCTGCCCCCACCAGGCTCGCATTCCCGCCCCCTCACCAGGCCGCACATCTGCCTGCCACACTTCTCCTCCCCTAATTATGTGGCCGGCCGTACTTAGTTTCCTGGCCGCTTCCCGGCCGCTCTTGTTTTTAGCTCCCCTTACCATTTGCTCCTGCCTCCGAGAGCTTCAAAGGGATCTGCTTCACACTTCACGGCCGCCGTGACTCACATTTCTCCTTCCTTCGTGCCCAGCCCCCCTCCCAGCGCTGCCTTGTTTTTCATGCTCGAATCCTTCACCCTGCTTTGGCCTGTCTTTCGTTCTTGTTCTCTCCTGTCCTCTATCTCCCACCTTTATGTTTAATCCTTTCTGCCTCTTTCTCTGTCATACAGATTTACATGCACTTCCCAGAGTAATGGAGAAAGCCAAAGCACCCCTCCCCACGCCCCTTTATGTTTCTCTTACTCCACCTATCTCTCCTTCCTCTCGCTCGCTTTTTTCCCCTCCCTCCCCTTTCTTTCTTCCTTTCGTTTTTTCTTCCTTCCTTGCTTTCTTTCTTTCTTTCATTCTTCCCTTCTTTCTTTCATTCTTCCTTCCTTTGTTCGTTTCTTCCTTCATTTCTTTCTTCCTTTCTCTCTTCTTACTTTCTTTCTGCCTTTCTCTTTCTTTTTCTTTCATTCTCTCTTTCTTCCTTTCTCTCGTTTTCTTTCTTCCTTCCTGCCTTCCTTTCTGTCTTTTCTTTCTTTCCCCCTTTATTTCTTTCTTTCTCTTCTTTCTTTCTTCCTTTCTCTTTTTCTTTCATTCTTTCTTTCTTCCTTTCTCTCGTTTTCTTTCTTCCTTTCTTTTTTATTTCTTTCCATCCTTTCCTTCCTTCCTTCCTCTTTCTTTCTTTCTTTCTTTCTTTCCTCTTACCCCCCTATCTCCCCCTCTGCTTCTTTCTCTCCACCTTTCCCTTCCTGTGTCTCTCTTTCACCCCCTCTCTCTACCCCCCCCTCCCGCACACACACATTTCCATCCACTCCACAGTACAATGAAGAACAGTCAATTCCCCATTTCTCACAGATTGAGGCTGCAATCATTTCATTATAAAGTGCAAAATGTCTAATTATCTTGGTGATTGCGAGGGGGAAAAACCGAGAAAGCACATAATATTGAAATGAATAGTTCAGATTCTTGAATACGGAAATAACTTGATTAGTGCTGGGGATCCGGTGTGCGTTGTCTGGCAGAGAACGAAAGACCCACAAGCGAGACCTATTGGCAATGCCAATGCTTGTTGTCTTGTTCCAGGCTTTTGCTGTTTGGATTGTTGTAGGTTGCGGGTCTGTTACTGCTGGTTTTGCAGCTTGTGTAGTTGCTTGTGCTTGGTAAGTGAATGTATTTTGTACTACTTTCCCTTGATGTTTGTCTTTTTGAAAAAGGTTGTACTTATAGCAGTTTGTGTGGCTCTGTGTTTTTAGGTTTTTTTTCAGCATTAGTGTTTGATGTGCACTTTGTTTTCTAACCTGTAATTTTTTTTTTTTTCGAGTGGGATATCATTTCTTTTTGCTGTGTCTCAGCAGAGTAGGTGCTGGTGAGTGTAGCTATATTTGGTAAGAGTGAAATTGTTTTGGATTGTATTGATCTTTTTGTGAAAGCCTTACCTTGTTTACTTCTTACTTTGCACAGTGTAGGTTGTTGTTCACTTGTGTGTGCAGTCTTCTTGCTTTTTTAGGATAATGGCTAGTCGCAGGATTACTGCTCAGCAGGTTCTTGGTTTGCTTTTTGAGTCTTCCTCTGACCATGGTTCAGAGACTGAGTCCGATTCGGACCCAGAGGTAGGGGCAGAAGATTCAGGCAGTGAGTTTTCTCTTCGCATGGAATCATCATCATCGGATGATGAATCTTCTTCTAGTGCTGATGAAGTGCCTATGGTAGCGGAGGACATTGGTGTGCCGGTAGTGGGCCTAGAGGCATCTGTGCTGCTGCCTAGGGCTGCAAGGTTTCCTTTCCTTTTACGTCGGCAAGAGGCAGGTGGGCTGCAGCCTGCGCCCAAAAGGCTTCACATTGCTGTGGTGCGCCAAGAGACATCTGGTGCTGTTAGTCTTCCTGTTGGTGTAGTGCAGCAAGAGGCATCTGGGGCTGTTAGGCTTCCCATTGTTGTAGAGCGGCAAGAGGCATCTGGGCCTGCTTTGTTTCCCGGTGGTGTAGTGCGGCAAGAAGCTTCTCAGGCTGCTGGGCTTCCCGTTGGTGTAGTGCAGCAAGAGCCCTCTGGGGATGCTATGTTTTCTGTTGGTGTTGTGCAGCCAGAAGTATCTGTGGCTTTTTAGTCTTCCCGTTGGTGTACAGCAGCAAGAGGCTTCTGGGCTGCAGGCTGGGGTGGCTGTTCCCCCCGTTGATAGGGATGGCCTCTGGGTTCCTCCTGGCATGGTGCAGCCGGCATTGCCAGAGTTCACTGGTGTTCCTGGGTGTAGGGTGAATACTGAGAATTTTCTGCCAATACATTTTTTTCAGTTGTTTTTTGACGATGTGTTTTTGCAAGAGATTGTTGAGCAAACCAATTTGTATGCAGAACAGTTTTTGAGGGACAACAGTGCCAGCCTTAAGCCCCATTCTAGAGCTACCCGGTGGACTCCCACAAATGTTGAAGAGATGAAGAAGTTTTTCGGATTAACTTTTTTGATGGGCTTGCTAAGGAAGCCATCAATGTCTTCATATTGGTCCACTAGTCCCTTGATGACAACAGCTATATTTGCAGCAGTCATAAGTCGAGATCGGTTTTTTCTTTTTCTTCGGATGATGCATTTTGTTGATAATGGTTTAGCCTTGCCATGCGATCACCCTGATTGTGACCGTCTGTTTAAAATTCGGCCTGTCCTTGATCACTTTGTTGATCGTTTTTCTGAGATCTTTGCTCCTGGAAAAGAAATTGCAGTGGATGAGTCTTTGCTATTGTTCAAGGGCCACTTGGTTTTTAGGCAATACATTCCTTGTAAGAGGGCACGCAATGGAATCAAACTGTATAGGTTGTGTGACAGTGAGACTGGATATGTCTACAATTTCAGGGTGTACACTGGTAAGGAGTCCAGCATTAACCCTCCTGGTTGTCCTTCCACTTTTGGAGTGACTGAGAAAATTGTGTGGGAACTAGGTAGAGGATTATTTAACAAAGGCCACCATTTGTATGTAGACAACTTCTACACTGGTGTGCGGTTGTTCAAGGAGTTGGCCAAAGTGGGCACTGTTGCTTGTGGCACAATGCGCAGTAACCGTAAAGGTTTCCCAAAGGACTTGTTTGCAAAAGGCTTGTGCGGGGACAGTCTAGTGCATTGCGATGTGGGGAGCTTCTAGCTGTGAAGTTTTCAGACAAGAGAGATGTGTACATGCTGACTACTATCTGCGATGAAAGTACTGAACCTGTGCCTGTTTGGGGTCAGGGTGCTGAAGTGCGCAAACCTGTGTGCATTTTAGCTTACAATAAGTACATGGGTGGTGTTGACAGAGTAGATCAGAGGTTGGAACCTTATGCTGCTCTTCGAAAGGCTTACATTTGGTACAAGAAGTTGGCTATCCATCTTTTCCATTTGGCATCCTTTAATGCTTTTGTTGTGTTCCAGAAGTCTTGTCCTGAGTCGAAGATGCCTTTTGTTAAGTTTCAGGAGTCTATAATAGGCAGCCTTGTACTAGTGGAGCAGGCAAGTGTTCCTAGATTTGGAGTGGTGGAGGATGTGGCTAGATTGAAAGATCGCCACTTTGCTGAATTCATTCCTCCCACTTCCGCAAGAGACTTTCCGACTAGAAGATGCAGAGTCTGTTGGCGCAGAGGCGTGCGGAAGGAGTCTCGTATGTACTGCCCTGACTGTCCTCCTAAGCCTGGATTGTGTGTGTCAGCTTGTTTTAAATCATACCATACGCAAAAGAAGTTTTGGGAGTTTTAATGAGCTGTAAAGTGAATTAACCTGGTCTGTATTCTGTAAAAAAAATGTGTTTGTTTCAAGGTTTGGCATTAGTGCAATGTGTTTAGTTTTAGAATTTGTGTTAGCTGATTTGTAGGTATTTCCATTTGTTTAGTGTTATTTTGAAAAAAAGAATTCTAAATGTGATTGTGGTGTGTGCAGGCTGGTGCTTGGATGGCGGTGTGCGTGGACTGGCGCTTGGCTGGATGGTGTGCGTGGAGTGGTACTTGGCTGTCTGTGCACGGAGTGGTGCTTGGCTGGCGGTGTGTGTGGAGTGGTACTTGGCTGTCTGTGCACGGAGTGGTGCTTGGCTGGCGGTGTGTGTGGAGTGGCGCTTGGCTGGATGGTGTGCGTGGAGTGGTACTTGGCTGTCTGTGCGCGGAGTGGTGCTTGGCTGGCGGTGTGTGTGGAGTGGCGCTTGGCTGGATGGTGTGCGTGGAGTGGTGCTTGGCTGGCGGTGTGCGTGGAGGGGCGCTTGGCTGGATGGTGTGCGTGGAGTGGTACTTGGCTGTCTGTGCACAGAGTGGTGCTTGGCTGGCGGTGTGTGTGGAGTGGTACTTGGCTGTCGGTGTGCGCTGAGTAGTGTTTGGCTGGCGGTGTGCATGGCCTGGTGCTTGGATGGTGATGTGGGTGGACTGGCGCTCGGCTGGCGGTGTGTGAGTAGTTACTTTCTTTTGGTCACTACACACACTGCTAGTTGAGTGACACTACGCAGTCCATCATTTTGTGTAGTTGCTGTGTCATATGTGGGCGTGTGAAAGTGATGGGCCCTGGAATGGCGCTGTCTGCTGGTGTGAGTGTTGTAATGTGATGGGTCCGCAGCTGGCGGTGTGAATGTTTTGTATGTGTCACAGGTACGAAAGGTGTATGAATTGCCTGTAAAGAGGTTGGTGCCTTGACGTGGCTTTACAGCTCACGAGCTGTGAGTCAGTGGTTCAGTTTATCATACTTTCAATTATACGCAGTGTATTTCATTTTTGTGAAATTACTTGCGAATAAAATTGTATGTACTGAATCATCACTCACCCTCGTGCCAAATCCAACCAGTATGTGTGTGTGCTTGCGGTTTAGATGGCTGTCCAGTAATATTTGTCTTTTTTCTCTTTCAGAAGTAGGGTGTACCTTGTCCCTTTTTGTGAATGTTGTAATGTGTTGCTTTTCCTTCCGGATGGTGTAAATGGTCTGGTGTGTATCAGGTATGAAAGGTGCGTGAATGGCCTGTAAAACGGTTGGTGCCTTGTCGTGGCTTTACAGCTCATGAGTTGCGAGTCACTGGTTCGGTTTTTATGCATTTATTTATTGACAGAGCATTTCATTTTTCTGAAATATCTTGTTAATAATAATTTATGTACTGAACCATCACTCGCCCTCGTGCCAAATCCAACCTGTATGTGTGTGTCTTTGAGGAATAGATAGCCGTGCTTGAATGTTTGACTTTTGAGTAACTCTGTTAAGGTGTACATTAAAGCTATAAATAACTTACTAAATTTAGATATTATTGATAAACCATAGGAGTATATGGTCATGTCTTTCTGGTGTATTCTATTGGTTTTTTTTTATCCACAATCTCCTGCAAACTTGAAAATGTCTGTCACAATTGCCATGCAATATTGTCCCAAGAATTGCACGCTCTCAAATTGAAAACTTAATTCATTCAAAACAATTTCGGTCTTGCAAGGGAGTTCCCATGAGTTTTTGGCCCAAGGCTCGGCGGGAATCTTTGGAAACTACCATACCCAAACTGTTCTGAAAGCTAGACACCTGGGGGAGTCCAGGGAGGTATGGCCTGCGTGGGTCTCCCAATGTTTTCCTACCCAGAAATCCCTGCAAACCTTAATTTTAGGTTAAAAAAAACGCTTTTCCATACATTTAAGGGTGGGATCTCCCTGCGGGCACAAATATTCTACCACCCAGCGTTCCCCTTGATCTCCCGAGTAAAATGATACCTCACTTGTGTGGGTGGGCCAAAGCCCTGTGACTATCCTTGGGTGCTTAATTTGTCAAACCTAAATACTAGATTTTTAAAAAATTCATTTTTAGCCTGTTCTGCTTTGGGGCACCCACACAAGTGAGGTATCATTTTACTCTGGAGAACAAGGGGAACGCTGGGTGGTAGGACATTTTTGCCGGCACGGAGATCCCACGCAAAAAAGTTTGGAAGTGATTTTTGTACCTAATTTTAAGGTTTGCAAGGAATTCTGGGTAGGAAAACATTGGGGGACCCACGCATGACATACCTCCCTGGACTCCCCCGGGTGTCTACTTTTCAGAACTGTTTGGGTTTGGTAGTTTCCAAAGATGGCCGCCGAGCCCAGGGCCAAAAACTCAGGTGCCCCCCCCAAAAAATCAAGGTACTTTTGCTCTAGGGTATTGTAAATTCTCCACCGTACGATTTGGACCTTTCCCTGTTGCACCCACTATGCCTACCCACGCAAGTGAGGTACCATTTTTATCGGGAGACCTGGGGAAACGCTGGGTGGGTGGAAATTTGTTGATCCACGCAGATTCCAGGACTTTCCACCACAGAAATGTGAGGAAAATGTGTTTTTTTGTCAAATTCTTAGCTTTGCAAGGGATTCTGGGTAACAAAACCTGGTGGTAGGCAGTCGAGTCACCCCATCCTGAATTCCCCTGGGTGTCTAGTTATCAAAAATGTATAGGTTTGCTAGGTTTCCCTAGGTGCTGGCAGAGCTAGGGCTCAAAAACAAAAGGTAGTCTCTTTGTCCAAAAAGGGCAAGATTTCACTGGGAAATTGAGGTGCGACCACGTTGCGTTTTGCGCTGTTTCATGTCGCCGCCACTGTGCCTACCCACGCAAGTGAGGTACTATTTTTTTCAGGAGACCTGGGGGAACGCTGGGTGGGTGGAAATTTGTTGATCCACGCAGATTCCAGGACTTTCCACCACAGAAATGTGAAGAAAATGTGTTTTTTTGTCAAATTCTTAGCTTTGCAAGGGATTCTGGGTAACAAAACCTGGTGGTAGGCAGTCGATTCACCCCATCCTGAATTCCCCTGGGTGTCTACTTTTCAAAAATGTATAGGTTTGCTAGGTTTCCCTAGGTGCTTGCAGAGCTAGGGCTCAAAAACAAAAGATAGTCTCTTTGTCCAAAAAGGGCAAGATTTCACTGGGAAATTGAGGTGCGACCACGTTGCGTTTTGCGCTATTTCATGTCGCAGCCACTATGCCTACCCACACAAGTGAGGTACTATTTTTTTCGGGAGACCTGGGGGAACGCTGGGTGGGTGGAAATTTGTTGATCCACGCAGATTCCAGAACTTTCCACCACAGAAATGTGAGGAAAATGTGTTTTTTTTGTCAAATTCTTAGCTTTGCAAGGGATTCTGGGTAACAAAACCTGGTGGTAGGCAGTCGAGTCACCCCATCCTGAATTCCCCTGGGTGTCTAGTTTTCAAAAAGGTATAGGTTTGCATGGTTTCCCTAGGTGCCAGCAGAGCTAGGGCGCAAATACTACAGGTAGTCTCTTTGTCCAAAAAGGGCAAGATTTCACTGGGAAATTGAGGTGCGACCACGGTGAGCTGTGCGAAAACCTGCATGAAGCCACCTACAGGAAAGTCTACTTAAATGGACTCTACCCAACATCTGTCTCACACTTAATTCTGAAGTATTGGATTAGTCAAAGAATACAAGACTCTGAAAGTCCAGGTGAGCGAAAGAACAGAAGACCTGAGTTACAATTACCAGTGTTAAAATAACAATTTCAAACTTTTTAATTGTAATCCTCGCTTTCTATGCCAAGGTTGTACTATTTTAAACATGGAAAACTGTATTCATTCTCATTTCATTATTCGCCGTACAGCTTACAATGTACACATTACTTTTAATGGCTCATATTTCAGCCAACCCTCTGGCCCAGTTATCAGTACAGTACACATTTAATTTCTTCAGAATGTAAGAATGTAAAAATAAATAATAATCCTGCGCACAGGCCCATACCCTCTTGTGCAGCTTCATGGGGTGAGAATATTCTGGCATCCCCACATGGAGAGGTGCTGATGTACAGATGAAATTGCACAGTGTCCTTTAGTTTAAATCCACCACGCTCTGACTTCATGAAGATAGATTTTTGTTTCTCTTCTTTTGAACTAAGGGTAGACAAGTGGGAACAGTTAAAAAAAACCCTGAAAGACTAAACTGTGAACTTATCATTATGTTACTTCAGCTTTTGATCCACTAAAGGTGTACCGCAATGCTTCAACGATACCACCCAGCCTCTTCACCTCTGACAACCAAGAGATGTTCTCTTGTAAATGACCCAGAAAGAAACATGCATCTCTCCCAAATTCTAATGGATCAAAGAGTATGATGAAAGTCACTGGCAAATTACCTGTAAAATAATCTAAATAAAAGCCAACCGTGGAGGTGGTGGTTAAGAGTACTTGTGTGGTTGCATGGATCAGTCTATACACCAAACTCACCTTAAAAAGAGTTCAAGTTCTGTGTAGAGGAATCGCAGAAGAGATCTGCGAGCTACAATTTCTGCATGACAGTCATTTAAGGCCAGACCACGGTCACTCATGTACTCCCCATTGATGCACTTTGTCCCTGTGGAGACGCAGATCACCTTAGCATCCTTCACATCAGTGCCTGCAATAAGGTGTGAAGAGCGCACATTGTCAGGGTACGTTAAAAGTGTGACTTTACCTTTCACAGAAAATGTATGCAATAAATTAGCATGCCTGCACAACAGTCAGCAACATGATTGCCAATCCAAGTTCTAGCATTTCATTATAGAAGGGAGGCATACATATGAATACAACTAACACAGCAAATTAGGCAAGTTTGAAAAATCTCACCCAAGAGTGAGAATGTAAGTAACTGACTAAACTATACATTTATCCAGGGATATAAACAAACCGAATGAAACAATAAACCAAAACATTGAGCCATGCAAATATATTCACAGAAGAAGGAAACTTCTTAGGGCAGGTAGCAGGTGTTACCTCTCTGGGTAGGCACAAACACAATCCAACACCCGTCACCACCAAGCTGGGGTAATTACCTGGGGTAATATGTTGTTAAGATATGTTCTGCTACCTTTGCCAAAATAGGTTTCAGATCGCTGGGACCAAGACAGTCACTAAAGCCACCATTCTAGTGCTAACCTTCCAGTATAATTTACACTACTAAAGACTGCTTCCTTTGTTTTTTGGGTAGTGAATAACAAAGATGCTTCTCAATTGGGGAAAATGTTTAAATATTTGGTCCAAGAATCTTGTATCTTTATTGCAATATATACAAAAAGTGGTAAAGGACATTGAATGCCAGGTCTTTTTTGCTCATTACTTTGCAGAATTAATAGTCCCACCACCCCCTTCTCAGCAACACAATCATCTTTGCTATTGTAGGTAAATGAACGATATATGACAATATGTCACTTAAGAGGTGCTTGTGGAGACACTTTCAAGTTAATGTAAATGTTGGTTGTCGTAGGAACCAAGCACCTTGAAATGATGTCTGTCGAGTATCTCAGGTGGTGAATACATAATATTACCCATAAGGAAAGACCACATAGCAGTGGTTTTCTGTAAGTATATTTTAGGTTTAGAAGCCTACTCTAAGGCGTGCCTGGATTGTTCTTAAACAACCGACTTCAGAGATTCTCTTCAGGTAGGTTTCAGCATTCTCAAGGCACACAGCAGACTTACGTGCTTCAAGCTTTGTAAATGTACAATTGAGAAACCAATTTAATTTCATTAGAACACATCAAACCGTTACATTAATCCTTGCTATCCATAAAAGCAAACGTTTGCCATTCAAGTTGGGCTCCTCAAAATAACTGCAATGGCACTGTTAAGAAACTAAAGGTGCAGGTGAAATATTCTTAAGTCAAAATGTATGATGTAGGTGGCTTGGTTGTGTAGCTCTGAAAAAACAGATATTAACTAACATTATTTTTTTTATACTTCTGTAATTTTACTCCTGGCATTTTTATAGATACAAAAAATGAATGGCCAATAAGTCACAAAGGACTGTGCAGTCTACAAAACAGCAGGCCCCCTTTTTAGATCACCCATTAAATGTACAATTCTAACAGTGTCCACTGCAATGTACTTACCGTTCTTTCTAAAAGTATTTAGTGTTGTTCCTCATCCCATAAATCAGACCTTACCACCACTAGATCTGGAAATCTAATGTTTCTAAAAGATATTCTATTGTATTTACATCTAAAGAGTTTTGAAACTCCCCTTTCCCACCTCTTTTCAAATCATATATGTTTTCTTCCTTGCAATTTATTCACATCTAGCAAGGTAGCCAACTCCATTCTTCCAATCGTGTTTTACTGCTGGGGAAATGTTCCCAAAATCCAAGATGAGGAACCAAATGATTTGCACAGTGCTAATGACTTCCCTTTTCCTAGCTAAACGTTTTCCGAAGCACCCTGGTGTACCCATGGTTTCCCTACTTCCTAGCTGCACTGTTTGGATACTGGCGAGTTCACAGCAATAAAATCCACTGATGTCCTTCTCATTTAATGCTGTGGAATGCCCTTTCTCACAGTGTGTACAGCTCTCCAAACTGACTTTCTCAAACTCAGGGCTGAGCTCTTGGATACAAGTATTCCCAAATGTCAGCTCTGTTAGCAGTCGGTTTTATTTACACCTCGTAGCATAATTTTGACTACCCGCATTCAAAGACAGAAACATTCTTATAGTTCTCCTACAATGTTGTGGATCGTATCCGTTAACGGGAGACATTCTGCCTGTAACCAATGGCGCTAGTTCCATTCATCAGCATCGTTTTCCTTTTCGCTTACCTGTTACCTTGACTAGTTCATCCCCCCAGCGCCGCTCTGCTAAGCTTCTCTAATCTTTTATTTGGCATGGTGACAACTACAATAAAGTGGATTTCTAGTTTGTGAAAAGGTTCAAGTCAGGTCATAATTCCCTTTTCTTGGCTCGCAAACAGTCATTAATGCAGATACATCTAACTTTCTCACATTCGTTTTTCCATTTATTTCCTCACTACGGAACACAACAATAGCTGTCATTCACACTCCACCCAACTCCGAATGCACTTATACTGCGTTCCAAGTTTGACAGGTTGTCCGTACTCACTAGTGCCAGCTAACTGAGCAACAGACAACCTGAAGCACAAAAAGCAAGAGCACTGAATATAATTTCACCAAACAAGGCAGATATACATCTGCAAGTCAGACTAAAAGAGGTGCACAGCCATCTGTGCATCCAAGATCAACTGATGCTCTTGAAACTGGCCAACTTGATAG
Organism: Lissotriton helveticus; assembly: GCF_964261635.1. Lineage (NCBI taxonomy): Eukaryota > Metazoa > Chordata > Amphibia > Caudata > Salamandridae > Lissotriton > Lissotriton helveticus. Next base: position 583,292,093 of record NC_136061.1, on the reverse strand, counting down.
ACATCTTAGAAGTATTTCAATGAACGAGTAACTTTACCTGTCGTCATGACAATCCCAGCCAGCACCTTTCTACGAGCATGAGGCGAGGTGAAATTATCAGTCAGATCACTGAATTTATCTACCACGAGGCGTGCAACGGCATCAGCTAGGACCTGTGAAATCGCACAATACAGACAGATTAGAAACAATGATGCTTGTACTGTTTACACCACAAAACTCAAGCTGAATGTCATGTCTTATTCGGACAGAGGTGTATCGCTGCACCAATTCAAGTAAATACAGAAATATTAAACCACAAATGAATTGCCACTGCTCAAGACGGTTAGGACATAATAAAAGAGCAAAGAAGCCAACTGGGACAAATAAGCAGACCTTTGAATCAGTAAAGCATAGTTTACTAATATGTAACTGACAAAAGTCAAACTTCCTGGGCTGAGAAAAGGAACCAGACAAATTCTCTCACAAAACATAATCCATTATTTATAATGCAGCACGCTTTACAGAGTGCTAGACCATAGGATATTTAGTCAATGTTACTACTGAATATGGTTCAAGCATGCGCCCTCTTCTTCACTTTAATACCACCAATTTTTCAACAGAGATCATGTTCACTCCATTACACCAGTGAAAAATGGCGAACTGATGGTCACTTGAGCGCATAGCAATTGTGTCAGAGAATGGTGGTGGGAGGTGTTTACATTAAAACAAAAGGAACATCGCACAGAGATCCACTTTTACTACTATGTCTAAATTGAGGGTCCTTAACTGGCGAATATGCAGCGGTTAAGTTAATACCGCGTGCCAGGCTATCATGAAAACGTGCAGTCCGTTTTGCAGGATTCGAGATAGCTCATCACCTTTCTTGTTGCGGCATCCGTTTAAATCAAATTCAGTTGCTACAGTCATTGCTGACCAAAAGAAGATGCAAACATACTGATTAGAAATTCCTTCTGCTGCTTCCCCAAATATCAAAACATGTGTAGGTTGATTGACTCGGGCTGCTCCTTTATTACATTCTCTTTTCTTTCACACCAACTTAAAATGTAGGTAGATGTACAATATATTTATTCAGAGCGATATTAATTTCGTAATTTAAATTAAATGTTTAAAAAATATATTTTATTATTTTCTCATGACATCTAGTTTTTCTTACATATGGCTCACAATCCAAGTCAAACCAATGTTCCCAATAAAGTGTTATTCCAAGCTGGACAGGCCATTGTGTAGTTAGTGGTATTTGATCGTTGATGACTACAGCCTACAGGCTACAGGCTAATAATTTAGATTAATGAAGAAACGGAGCCTGCCAAAACAGCAGGCATCCCTTTTTTTGTACACTGCTCGACAACCAATTAAACTATAAGATGAATAATTTGCATCTTCAATTAAAGTGCAAAGCCGTCATAAACAGGGTACCAGTCTTTGCTTCAAATTACATCTGAATCTTCCTTTAGAGCCTTCGATTTTTTTTTAGACTGCCAAGAATTGAGCTGTACCCAGTTATTGTTCAAATGAACAAATGAGTTACCTTCGGTGGCGCCCTTTCTGATGGATACTTTATCTAACTGCAAATTCCTCATCATGTAGCTATTCCCCAGGAGTCAGACTAAATCGGGAAGCTTTAAAGCAGCACACTCCTGTGTGTCGGTAGGTGGCAGCGTGCGTCTCCGAGCCTATGTTGTTCTGCTCCAGAAGTGACAAGCAGTGCCGTATATAAGCACCACCCATTTACACTGATGTCAGTTGCTTTCTAAGGCCTGTCTGCAACCTCAGACGCAGAGCCTATCACGTATTGGAATACCCAGTGAGTAGATTTCCAAATTAGGACCTTTTTAGATGGAAAGAGTCCATTTCACAGACGAGGGAGGCGGGAGGGTTGGTGAGAAATCTGCAGTTAGAGTCTCCACCAGAAAGATTTGCCGAAGGTAAGTAATTGGACTTCTGAGAGATACTTTTAACCGCATATTCCTCACTTTGGAAATGGTTACCATAGCAGTACCTCCCTCATGAGATGGATGTAAACTTGCTCAAACCAAAACGTCCTGCAGGACTGAGTAGGCATAATGCCCCTCTTGACAGACCTGTCAAGGCAGCAGTGTTTTGTAAGCATAAGACCCAACACCTACATGGCTGCTAGAGAAATATTCAAGACAGGTTCTCCACATGCTAGCGGAGGGGTAGCAACCTTCGATCTGGGAGAAATTAGATCACAAACCCTCTGGAGCCTGCTTCTTCAATACTGTGAAGCAGATATTTATACATAGAACAATTCACCAGGAGACGGTCTGCTTTGCCCTTGCCCTTCTTTGCCTCAGAGAAATCCACAAAAAGCTGATCATCCACCCGATGTTTTTTGGTGCAATCAATAAAAAAAGTTTAGTACCCTCAATGGGTACAAACAATTTAGATTAAGAATGCTGTGACGGTGATAGCCTGCCCAACAAGAAAGTAAGTGACCACGTTCAAGAGAATGGAAGATCAGGCAGGAGGCGCAGCGGCAGGAAGGCATTCAGGAGTCCCAAGCTTCAATGTAGATGGAGTTTCCAAGGCTGCGCTCTCTCAGATATGCCGTCCAACACACAATAGTGCATACCGCCTCTCCTCCTACACACGATCAGACATCTCCGATGATCTGGCCCTGGCCACTAGCCACGGATCGGCAAGACCTCGGCTGGAGAAAGATCCTTCTCCTACCTCGCTGCAAAGACCTGGAACTCCCTACCTCTGCATCTCAGGCAATCACCGTCATTGCCTTAATTCAGGAAGGACCTAAAGACCTAGCGCTTCGTATAAACTGCAGAATACCCTGCGCGCGTCTTGACACACTTGCGGGAGATTAGTCACTGATGTGAGGTCAAGTTTTTGCCAAAGATGACAGACCTTTGATCTACACCTCTCCTAGATTGTTTCCCAAACCCAGAAGTAATGTATTCGTCACTACTGGCAAATCTGGGTGGGGTATGGAGAAGGGTTTGCCACGGACACAACTGTGGTCCAGCAGCTAACACCGCAGATCCTTTCCAGTTTCCTCCAAAACATGGATACAATCCAACAGATTCCCCTGGCACTGTGCACATTGGGACTTGATGTCCCACTGTATAACTTGCATATGCCGTCTGGTATGTTTGAGCAGTGCAGTGCAAAAGGCCAACAATCCCAAAACTCTCACAACCATCCGCACTGATATTCAGAGGATGAGACATCAGGATCATAGCCTGAATGTCCTGTATTTTCTGCTCAGGGTAAAGGCGTGAAACTATATTGTATCCAGAGAAGCTCGGATTAACGGGAGCACCTGCAAAGAAGTCAGGTGTGACTTAAGAACATTAATAGTGAACTCCAATAATGTATGGAGTTTTGCTGTCTTCTAGAGGTGGTTGATGGCTGTCTGGGGCAACAAGTCTCCATTAAGCAGCAAGTCACTCTTGACCTCCATAGGAATTCTGCGACCAACATCATTTTTGTCAACACCCAAGGGGCACTAGTGACCCCAAAAGGGAGCGTTGCAAACTGAAAATGCTCCTGACCCACTGTGACCCCCCAGGTAGTACCTGTAGGCCTTGAGTAGTTGGAAATAGGAGTCCTGCAGGTCCAACCCTTGCATTCAGTCTCCAGGGTTTCAGGTAGACAAGAGCTGGGCTAGAATTAGCATTTTGGATTTTCCCTTCCGCAGGAAGTCGATCGGGCGATGATTTTAAATAGTATGAAGATCCCCGTCCTTCTTTAGCACATGGAAGTAGCATGAGTAACACCCAGTTCCTACTCCAGGGGCCGGAACCCTCTCTAAAAGGCCTACACTTTCTGCTGCTAGATGGACATGTTGTCCTTATTCAGCTGTTCTGATGGTGGTGGAAGGTGTGACGGGATGCAGAGAAATGGGAGGGTGTAGCCTGTTGTACAGTTTGGACAACTCACTTGTCTGCAGTGACTGCTTGCCACACTTGAAGGAAATATCGAATCCTGCCTCGAAGAGGGTGGATGAGTGCCAGCAAGAATGCACAAAAGCGGTTTTTCAGCCCTGGATACAGTTGGGACAGGGGACTGAGCTGCACGTTGTCCCTGCTGTCCGAAGTGATGGAAAAATTAAAAAGGAAGGCGGGCCCTGGTGCTTTTTCAAAAACAAGTAGTGACCACGCTTTCCATGAACCAACAAAGTACAAAGTACAGTTTACTGACATCAACAACAAACAAGAAAATGTAGACTCAATGTATAATCCCAAACTGAAACTGCGGGCAATAATCTTAAGGTTTATGAAACTATCAGCAAAAGAAAATGGCCATATGTTCCCCTTGATAGATAGACTCTGTTGAGGCATCTTTTCTTAACAGAGGGTATTAAGTTTCAAGTTTTATTAATTTAGCACAGTTACTTAAAACCATTGCCAAACAAAGTCTGCTTTAGCACAAGTATAAAATTTAGCTTTTAGCACATTTATCAAATAAAAACAAGGCTAAAGAACAATTTTCAAGGCTTAGAGACCAATATGCTTATTGAGGAGCAGCATTATAGTTGCCTATGTGAGCGTTTTGCTATGCTTGGCCGGATAAAATAGTTAAGACAGAGTACTGGGCCAAAGGACGGAAAAAGTCTGTAATGAGTCTTTGAGGGGGAGGGGGAGGAAGCATGGCAACCAAGGGAGGTAATAGAAGATTGTCCAAAAGTCTCACAAATTTTCCAAACCTAGCGAGCACTTGAATGTCAGTAGATGTAAAACACAAGGCCGAGGCCTCCCAGCACGTCCTGGCGCCCCATTTTAAGAACAAGGGTTTCAAAAGGGACCTTCTGGGGGCTGCTAGTGCCGGGCAGCAGCACAAGAGATGCAGCCATGATTCGGAGTGGTATTTACACAGCCTGCAAGCTCCCCCCTCGCTTGTTGGGGCCCATTTGTTGAAGGCCGTCGAGCGCAGGCCTAGAAGTTGCATAAACATTATGTTCTTCCGAGCCACTTTGCTTAAGTTTTCCTGGCAGTATGCTTGTGGACGCCCAAGAAGATACGAAGAGTTCAAGGGGAGCAGAATGGTTGATGTCTTTAGAGCCTGCAGATCCATGGACTGAGAAATAAGTTTCACTTGTTTATTGATGGTGCTTTTCCAGGCCGAGTATGGAATAGTGACTGAGGGGAGAGATGACTCGTCAATCTCTAACACTCTTATGGCCTTTATAATCTGGGTATTCCAGGGATTGCCAGGGCTAGACAGGATTCCTTTAAGCTGGAATTTAAAGGTGTTATCACCTGCTTTTAGGGTCCTAATAAAATATTTCAGGATGTCGGCCTGGCAGTGAAGAGATTGTCTTTGTAGGCCCAGCTCCAATCGTAGTCTTGCCCGCTGAATAAAACTTGGCAGATGGAAAAGTTTTTAGTAGGTGGAGATTTGGGCGAGCTCAAGACTGGAGGAGCATGCTCCAGGAAAGGCCTGGTGTCCGTAAGTTAATGCAGGAAGTAAAGTAGCTTTAGCCACCTTCAGGATGGCTTCTGCAGAGGGGCTGCTCAGAGTTTGGTTCTGCCGGGTCAGGGGGTATGTGATTGCGCCTGCTCTCTTTTGCAAAGCGGCTAGGTGAGCTGTAGGCCTGGACGTCTCGTTGAACCAGACTCCCAAGTAATTATATTTTACTTTTGTGTTAATCCTGGCGGGCCCAAAGTTCCATGCCAGCCTTTTCTTGTTCTTACATCTGCCAAATACCAGTACCTTCGTCTTTGCCTGGTTGATTTTCAGGGCATTGGCGGAGTTATATGTATGAAGCATACTTAATGCCCGTTGGAGACCCGATTTTGCTTGGTCCATTATTACAATATCATCCGCATATTGTAATATGTGAAGAGGCTTTTTAGCGGGTCCCAGTTTTGGCGGGAGAAGATTACTATTCTCCAAGAATGTACCGAGGTCGGCTGTGTACAGATTGAACAGCAGCGGGGCAAGAACACAGCCTTGCTTTAGCCCATCTTCGACGGCAATTCTTGAAGTAAGTGTCTTTGGGCTGGTTTTAATTGGCACCCACGTGTTCTTATGTAGGGAAATTAGTGCATGAACCAACATCTCACAGAGTGCACACACCCCATGACTTTGTTCTACAAACACACCTGGGAGATTGCTGCAGGAGTTGATCAGAACTTTTCCACACTAGTTACAGACTGGTTCCTCTTCTCTGCCGTATTCCTGTGCTCCGAGTTATTTACTTTGAAGCCGACACTGGCAGTCTTAAGGGATTTTAGCTCACGTGCTCCGGTTTTGGTTGGAAAAGTCTATGATGCCAGTGTCTAATGTCCTTGTTGCAACATCTTGAAGCGGCCGAAAGGAAGGGGCCGAAACGTGTGGACTACTTAATTGTGTGAAGTTCCTCCATGGACTGAGACATTTGTACTCTAGGAAACGTTGTGACCACGAATTATGGGCGCCAGACTGTACTTCCTAAAGAGGTTGAGACAAAAAAAGTGGAGGAGCTATCACTAGGTGGATTCTCTTTACAAATTAGTTTGACACACCCTAACAAATTGTCTACATGGACTGCCTTGAATTTGATTTGTTAATATGTTGTGTTGATCGTATGTATGTATATTGATGTACGAATGGGGCGATACCCTTACAGCTACAATAAAGGCAAATAGTGTTGCTCTGACAAATCATTTATTATTCCAAAAGTGAGAAATCCCACTATTATTGAACCCATGACCAGGTATAGATAATAGTTCCCTATAGAGAAACACATTATTCGGTTCATGAAGCGCAGCCTCAGCCAGGAAACAGCTGAAAGGCCTGGTGGCCCTTTGGAGGGGTATGACATTGGCAAAAGTGTAAACTCAACCATAGCCACTAGAAGGATGAAATTGCTGGTGGGGCGTAAAGACACAAAGAACATGCTGTGGCCCTGCTTCTTTATACTGTTCCAAGGCCAAATTTGCTTTTTCGCCAAAAAGGCGAGAAACATCAAATGGCATGTTCATTAGGGATGCTTAGACATCTCTGGAGAAGCCTGTAGACCTCATTGAGGCGTGGCACCAAAGTGCCATACTTGTACCCATCACCTGCACTAGGTAATTAGTCTTGTTCAAATCAGAGCGGATCAAAAAAGTTACTGCATTGCAGCCATCCTGGATAAGGTGCACCCTCAGGTCCTCCGGAACTGCCAGTAAAACTTGGGCCACCATTTTCCATAGTTCATGGGATTAGCTGGCATTTACTGAGAGCAGAGCCACGCTTATGGAGGAAAAAATATACTTGCCAAAGTTTCTATTCTATTCTATTGAGCTACCTGCCTATTAACTGGTGGCCCGGACATGAATTCGCCCAAGTGCCCAAAAGGGTATATGTCAGAGGCTAGATAAATACTAGTAAAGGTTCTGTAGGGACTTGCTAGACTGGAGTACTTTCGTCAGAACATTATTCTTCGCCTCCATAGTTTAAAGTTATAGGTCTAAAAGGCTTGCTGCCCTTTGCACAAGCATGGCGAATGGTGCACTTCCCTCAGTAGCAGGACCAGAAGGAAACACAAGGCCAGTATTTGGAGAGTATCCAGGCCTCTGACATCTTGGAGTTCTTCATACCAGTTTTCATCATCATATTGGGGGACATAATCATCCCCTTTGTCAAAATTGTCACTGCCCTATTCGTGCTATCAAACGGTGTTAACTAGTAGTAACAATCAAACTTGCATGGATTATGTGCTATGGTAAGGCTCTGCAGCTGTAGAATTCAGTAGCTACTGCTTGAGCACTATGCAATTTGTCTTTTACTAAAACCGTCTTTGAAGACCCACACAGTCTGAAGACCCTTTACCAGGACAAAGGGAGTCCACACATTTCTTCTATCTTTAAGTGTAACTAATACAACGCATTTCACCCTACTCATGTGCTGATAAGAAATTTTTATATTTGCATCGTGTAACCAATTTGTGTACTTTTTCCAATACTGCATGCAAACTTTTTATTGCCGTATTTGTACACATGTAACATCTGAGTATGGCAATGTACACAAAAAAGTAATTTAAATGTTATGTTTGATATAAAAAGCATTTATCTTTACATTTTATTTTTAACTTGTGTTTTTCGAAATTTCTAAAGAGTTATGGTTATTAACCTAAATAACCTTGTTATGAACTTGACATTGTTTTCTAGCTCACCTACACACCCATAGGAAGGATGCACAACAATTCATTTACGTAGCTTAGAAACTCAAACATTCTCTGGCTTTGACCAACTGCAAATATCTTGCTTTTAAAGACAAAGTGAAATGATTAACTTTACATGGGTATCCTTACACTGGCATTATATAATGGTTATGCCAGAACAAGCACAAAGGTTCTAGCACTCTGTACATGTATAGTCTACATGTAAGGAGTTACTCCGAGGCACCAAGGAGATCTACCTCCCTTTGTGCATTAATTAGTGCTTCAGATGATTAATTATTTATTGTCCATGCAAAAAAGGACCAGAGCCAAGAGTTTAAGGCAAAAAACCTACAACAGATTCCTAGCCGACACATGCACATTCTTCTGCTACTCTGGATAGGAAAAATTAAAGTGTAACACTTGTTTTAGTCACTGTCCACAATGTGCTCTGTTTAGTGTTCGGAAAAGCTTTTGCAAAGAAATTACAAAGGATATCATCTGCCATGAGGTGATTTGTGTACTAGGACATCTCTCTTTGCTTTCAACTTTCCGTTACAGCCGTGATTAGAACCCCTTCCCCGAAAACAAAAAAACAAATGAGGCATATCCCAGACGCCAACACAAGGGAGCCTAGACAAGTGGTTTTCAAAACCATTGAGCTAATCAGGGCAAATCAGAGGCACTCTGACAGCATATCCACAAGGGTGTTTTACTGAACAAGTATCCCAAGCTAGGGGCAATCTACTGTTTGCATCTGTTGAGGTCTGTAACAGATGGCACATTTACCATTCTAGAGTAAAGTCACCAAAAGGGTAGCTTCCAATCGCGTGTGGGGAGTCATCAAGGATAACATCCTACTTCAACTCTACCAATGCAGAGGCAGACACTAATGCTGCATTGAAAGACTCCTCATCCAAATATCTAGCAGTGGACTCAGGATCACCAACAATGTAATCAATGTCTCTTCTTTCTGCTGGCCCACTTGGCAGTATTCAAGATCACAGAATCAAACTCTATTCAACACCAACTCTGTAAAACTTTGCTTCAGTGGCATCCTGCAGATACCACAATACCCAATACTTCACACCTGTGATTGGCAGAGCCCCGCTAGGATCTATCATCTCCAACCTCTACATGAAACCTCTCGGACACATCCTGCCCAACAAGGTCAGTGAACTGCAGCTAAAAGTTACATACATAAAGTAAATCATTCAAACCACACATTGCAAAACAAGTTCCAAGCTCCATGGCATCAACACATCATGCTGTGGATGGACGAAGGCTTTTCTCCACAACGTGTTTAGAACAGCCGTCCAAGTCAAGTTAATGTTCTGTAAAAGTTGATTAAGTGCAATAAATCACACTGAGTAGAATCTCTTGGTGCTATTGCAGCTCTACAGGTCCTAGGCAGGAATATTAAAATAAAAAGATTAATTTATTAGAGACTAAAAAGCCAAGTTTTGAGAGAGTTTTTAAACAGTTTCAAACCAGTGCATGCACACAGATGTAGCAGAATCTGATTCCAGTGCTGGTGGGGACAAGTAGGAACACAAACAGCCCCCATACCATGTAGTGCGAATTCGCTGAGGATGTAACATAAGCTTCCCACTGGATCGTAGACTCTGAGCAATAGCATACAGCTGCAAGTTGCCCTGCAGATAGAGAAGCCCACTTCCATGCAGGGATGTATGTACCAGACAAAGAAGTTTAAACAAGGAGCGTTGACATTTTCCAAATCATGTTCACCATGTTAGGGTGTCCCATTATGCCGAAAACACAGTCTGCTATTCTGGGATATGTTAAGCTTGTCCCATTGCTGCAGAATTACTAAACGTAAATGAAATGACTGGTTCACGGGTAGGTTTATGTTTAACAATACAGCTGTGGTGTACGTATCACTACAGCCGCATACGTCTAAACCCAAGGATAAATAGGGACCATAAAAAGAAGATCTTATGGCAACCAGTGCTAATGAGACCGCATAATACACAGATAACACTGGCAGAATGGCAGATACGCACTGGTTCCATGACTAGCTTAGTAACACGCTGAGCAGGTTATGCTAGTACCCAGGTATCATTCCATGAAGGTAATGGTTATGATTTAGGGAAAGGGAGAGATCCTTAGCAGTCAAATGACCTGATATAACTGCTAAGTTGGTGAAAGAACTGATATGGTGCTCTCTCTGGAATTATAATATCTAAAATATTAATGGGTTTGATACATTTATGCAGCAGAATTTGGCTAAATCTGTTATATAGTACAAAATAAAAAGCTGGAACTTGCTCAAAGAATGTGGCTATACTAACATGTATGTTATTGTTTAGTTGCAAACAACAAATAAAAAAAAACATTTTGCACCTTACCCAATCAATAGGCCCACAATTTCAGTGGCTCAAGGTCTGTGGAATGATGGTCGATCTGTAGCACACTATGCACCCCAACTCCACAGGCTTCACTTTTTTCCCACCCGCTACAGGACATATGCAAAATTCCACCCCTGCTCATCTTTACTCCCAGCACAAAACAGACAAAAACTGGCTACATCACCAAATTGGCCATGCTCCAGTGTCACTAGATGTTTCTGCTAGCAGGGATCATGCATGGATATGTGGTGAAGATTAAACAATAACCTGCTGCTGCAAACATTTATCAGGGAAGAAGTTGTAAACTCAATTAGAATACATGACTGAGAATTGTGTGAATAAGAACACATTATGGAATGCCATGAAAGCAGTTCCCAGGAGGTGTCTGACTGCAGTCTCATCCAGTTTGAGCATGGCTCAGGCCAAGATTAAGGACCAGTTACAATATCAATTGAGGGAATAAAGGGGAAACACAAGCGGACGAGCTACACAAAAGCCTCTCTTAAGCTTTTAGCTGAAGGGGCACAGGTATGGGCATTAGATATTGACAAAGCAGAATACTTGCTGCTTAGGTTTAAACAACACTCCTATAGCGGGGACAATAAGGCAGACCACCTATGGGGGTGTTACCATTTGCAAAGACAGTAAATATAGGATAGAATCCGTAAAGGACACAAATAAGTATCTGAGATCGGACAACTACTACAGCAAGAGTGTTTAGAGGCTTTTATAGTCATCTAGTGACACCGCCAACCACCAAATTCTGCGTGCATGTCTAAAGGAAATTGGAATAAGTGGCATAATAGGCACACTGCTTAAATGGAGTGAATCCTACCAATCATAAAGATGGCAAACAACTCTCCAGCCATATCTATCTGAATAAAAAGACATTGGCCATGGAGTACCTAGGGCTCTGTCCTAAGTCCCATCGTGTTCAATGTCAATTTAAGACCATTGCTGACCCTGATTAAGTCCTTCCGGATATCGTTTGTAAATAATGCAGATGACACCCAACTAATAATATCATTGGACAAGTCGGGCAGAAATCAAATAAACAACTTTCACTCATGTCTGAAAGAGATGGCCCAGTGCCTTGACGAGAACATGTTAAAATTCAATGGAGACAAAACAGAATATTTGTGCTTCTTGCCTGGGAATTTACAACAACTTCCAACTAATATTTGGCCTAGAGTCTAGACCAATGAATTCAGTTCTGGACTTGGAGTGCAATTTGATGATAGTCTCTCAATGGAGACTCAAGTCAATAAAAACGGTAGCGGCATGCTATGGATATTTCAGAAACTTGAAGAAGATTGTCCCTTATGCTTTCACCGCCTTTTAGGAAACTAGTGGTACAGGACACTATATTGAGCAGACTGGACTATTGCAATTCTTGGTTTCTAGGCTGCCCACACTACCTTCTCAAGTGGCTTCAAAGGATCCAGGTGATGGCTGCCAAGCTAGCACTAAACAAAGGGAGAAGGGATTCTGCAACTGAAACGCTGCAGGAACTCCACTTGCTTCCAGTAAAGGAAAGATGCATTTTCAAGGCTCTTTGCATTTTGCACAAGGCATTAATTGACTCATGACCCAACTCTCTACAGCAAAAGGATGAACCCTACAGGCCCGCATGAATGCTGAGTTCATCCTATGCCTGCCTGGTGTATATACCCTCATTTAAAGAGACACAACTGGGAGGAAAGGCCTTCCAGGTCAGAGCTGCTCACCTATGGATCAATCTGCCGCTCTTTCTAAGAACAGACTCACACCTGTCAAGTTTCAGGAAAAACTTAAGTACTTGGCTTTTCCCCTGGGATAGTACGGCTGTATTAGTCCCTGTGTAATCATCTAACAGAATGTTCTCTATACTGATAAGTTATCAGTGCCAAGATGCCAGCTATAAATGATGAATAACAATAATAATAATAATCTCTACTAGCCAGAAGTTATATCCTCATGCCCAGGTAGCAGCAAGCCAAACTGCTCAATCCACGAATAAGACTGCAGACACAGATCAGCTCTGTAGGGTGACTGGAAACAGGTAAATCACAGATACTTATAAAATAGAAATGTGTTGCCAATGCTGCAAAGCAAGGCAATGCTGTTTCTCCAAGCATCCAATCTGACATCTGCATTCTTAATGCGAATGTCAACTGATCAATGGTCCCAGGAAGTGTGACACAATCTCTCCCACCTTTAAAGCCAACTGGCCCTCATCCAAAGCAAACATCACCTCCAGATCTGTAACGCCACAGTCCCATGTATATCTGACAAGATTAAGCTCTCCCATGGGAACTGTAACGCCCAGAGAAACAACCTCATCAGGCTCGAGAAAAGGAATTACAAGACAGGGTAGCTGGCCTTTTTCCTTCCATACCCCCACCCTCAGCCAGCAAACTCCATTATTGTGAACTTAAGGCAGGGATTGAAGAGTTTTCTTCAATTAAGTACCCAATCAAATGTTGGACCTCAGCTGAAACACTACCCTGCCCTTCACACATAGTAATCTTTATCACCCTCACTGCCTATACTAGTTGCATCTAAGTCATCATTCTTAGGACCTCTAGTGATTTTTAACAAAGTTTGTCTGAGAAAAATACTCCACACATACACAGTATAGCAGAAATAAGTTATTGGGAGATTACAGGCATCAAAGGCTATTTTCAAAATCAGCTTCAATCATCTTTAATGAACTCAATATATGTAAATTTGTGAAAAATAAAACGATGTGGGGAAATTAGGTTACTGCTGCTTTAGCCCAGAAAATAATAATTAGTATTTTTTTTATATATAAATTGATATTAAGCATCTGTGTGTTTCACTTTAGTCAAACTGAGAGGTTGAATAAAGTTCTCTTGGAATGGATCCAGTCACCCTCAAATTGCCACAGATTTAACAATTCAAGCAGTGACCTGGTAGGCTATTTTTGCAAGTTTACTGCCAGTCACTGAAAGTACAAAGAACAATATTCACAGCTTACTGCACGATCCAGACTTGTAAAAACACGCAGCTTTCAGAGCTTGTGAAGTACAGCACATTGCATGACAAAACGGTGGATTTTTTACAATGAGAGCAGTAGTCATTCAATTGTATACATAATTTCCCAGCAATACCCAGTAAATGCTTGTCCAGTAAGTACTGGCATCACATTTTCTACCAATTCAAGCAGTGACCTGGTAGGCTATTTTTTCAAGTTTACTGCCAGTCACCGAAAGTACAAAGAACAATATTCACAGCTTACTGCACTATCCAGACTTGTAAAAACACGCAGCTAACACGCAGCTTTCAGTGCTTGTGAAGTACAGGACATTGCATGACAAAACAGTGGACTTTTTACAATGAGAGCAGTAGTCATTCAATTGTATACATAATTTCCCAGCAATACACAGTACATGCTTTTCCAGTAAGTACTGGCATCACATTTTCACCCAAAATTTCTTCTTGGTGCTGGAAAATATATGCAAAATCCTTTAACAATAATGAGATCTATACTGAAGCACACTCTTAATCACTGTAAAAGCAAACTGTCTAATCAACTGAATAAACCTCTCAATCTGCAAACTGCTCCTGGCCTACTGTGGCAGCAGTTCGCCACAAATCGGATAAATATTTTGATACTAGCGGAGAAGTTGGCCAATTAGGCAGCTGCTCACCATATCAAAGCATTTTCACAGCAAATTAGAGAAGCAAAGCAATTTAAAGCAGAAATTAGGTGAACCACAACTGATGAAATGAAGGCGAGGTGATAGAAGAGTTCGCTTGACGGCTTCATTCAGATTGTACTCAGTGTGCATGAGAAGAGGTTTTTCAACCATTACTTTATTATTGCAAAGAGAAATATGATGGGTAAAGCTTCTACTTCAAGGGAACAAAAAGGCTGTAGAGCTAATGGGGAAGGAGCTTTCTGAGAGACAGTCTCCGACAGCTAGGAAAAGGAAGGAGGTCCCTCAAACATGAACTGCTTTTGACAAAATTCAGTAGCTATGCTTTAAAGAGTATGTGAGTTATAATGGAGGTTGTACTTTCCATCAAAATTTGCAAAGCGCAACATACTTGACGGAACCCTTGAAAGGCTTTTGGGTTATTCTGTCAACTTTCTTTGAATGTTCATTGCAAAGTAGGCCAACTATTTAGAAGATGTCTCGTTCCAGTGAAGTGCACAGATATGTATGCTGAAATGGATACGAGAAGCAGTGTGATGCTCAGGCAGGAGAAAATTACCATTATCTCTGAAGAAAGGCAGATAGGAGCAACTACAGCAATTTTCTAACTCTTCCATCATCTCTAAGAGTTTTATTTTCTTCTGAGAAATTCCAAGTAAACCAAATGCATTATGTTAAAAAAAAAGTGTCCAATTAAGATGTCAACACCAGCGACACTCTAGATCTGGACAAAGTCTTTTGTCATTTTACAGCTCGGCAAGGACAGCACTGTGCTAGTCCTATGCTTCAAGACTTTGTTGTGGAAATGGCAAAAGACTTTGTCCATCTCTAGCTCGGCTTGGATGGCACTTTGCTAATCCTATGCTTAAAGACTTTGATAGAAAAACAGACATTTGAGGTGAGAATATCTAGAGTGTCGCTGGTGTTGAGAGTGCTCTAACACGAGCTGCTTTCCACCTAAACTTGAGAACTACCCATAGTTCTCTCCTTTTTTTGCATAATTTATGCGTCACTCTATGCCTGAAAGGGTTTTGTTTTGAGTTCTACTGGGTGCTCCCTTGTGTCTGGACAAAGCTATACCTCTCTGAAGACCTCTAACTAGAGTGAAACACTGTGTATGGGGTTGCTTTTACTCATTTCAGGTTGGCTTGAGTTGGTATTTAACCAATTCAAAGCTGTAATACTGTGCCTGGAGTGATAAATGGCTTTTGTCATTTTACAGCTCGGCAAGGACAGCACTGTGCTAGTCCTATGCTTAAAGACTTTGCTGTGGAAATGACAAAAGACTTTGTCCTTTTCTATCTCGGCGTGGATGGCACTTTGCCAATCCTATGCTTAAATACTTTGATGGAAAAACAGACATTTGAGGTGAGCAGATCTAGAGTGTCGGTGGTGTTGAGTGCTCTAACAGGAGCTGCTTTCCACCTTAACTTGAGAACTACCCAGAGTTCTCTCTCTCTCTCTCTCTATATATATATATATATATATATATATATATATATATATATATATATATATATATATATATATATTTTCACTCCGTTCCTCGAACTTCCTCAAGGAAAATCCACACTCACGGGGGAAATTTCTAAGAAGTTTTATTTTCTTAAAGACCAGAAGCAACAGACGCGTTTCTGCAAGATGCCTTTTTCGATGTTACCGGCACCACGGAAACGCCATGTTTTTCGTCATTCTTACTACCATTGAAACAGTGAAAGGACAAACGACAATGCTCTAACATTAGTGCCATCTTAAAACAGGATATTACTAAACTTGGTATATATGCAGTTTGATTCAATACATATTAAATGTTTCACTTGCGCTTTGTTTGTGTATATGTGACAGTTATTTCACAATGACCAAGAATATACTTATAAATGATATTTACAGTCATCATACCTTGCAATCCACATTTTAACCGTATATCGCATGTGTCATGCGTATCATTTCTAATGCACGTGACCTCTTTCAAGTCTTCTCTATTACGCCGTGGATCGGCTCGTACCACTCTTATATTGAGTTAGCAAGGAAAGATAAAATTACCATACATGTGAACACATTACATAATGTATCCCATGCTTCATCATATCATTAGCCGTTTTTTAAACAGACTACAAGCGCTCATCATAAAGCCGTGGATCGTCTGGTGTCCTTTCACTGTAAATAACAAATGACATATGAATGCCAATCTTCCTTGGCTCTATTTTACACGTCCTAATTCATGAGGTGCTTCACTAATATTGCATTTTTTCTTTTTCTTCAATTTCATCAAGGTTTACAGAGTACGAAACATACTCATTAATATATCCAATCAACCCATTTAGCTAGACAGATATCAAACAAAAAAATACAAAGCAGAATAAGTAAAATGCGGCCAGTAGTTAGCAAAGTAAAACAGACAAACTGGTAAGCAGATAAACAAGGATCCCCTTGTATATTTTCTTTTTCTTTTTGTTTATCACACCACTTTGGCTATTATCCTAGCACTATTCAGTTCATATACCTATATGTACTGCTAATTCCTCTCCACTATTTAAACCCTGTGGATGTTTCGTGAGTACATCTATTATATAACGGAACTCCAGTCTCTGCAATTTACGGACTCTGTCCCCATATCTAACATTTAAAGGAACGAAATCTAGGCCAAAAAACTGCAATTGTTTTGGATCACTTTATGTTTTTCTGCAAAGTGTAGCGCCACAGCAAAAGCCTGATCTATTTTATCAATAGCCCTGAGATGTTCTAGGATCCTGATCTTCAATTGATGAACTGTACTGCCTATATAACGCAGCCCGCAAGGGCATACCAGGCAGTGTACCGCAAATGATGTACTGCATGTTATAAATTTGGTTATTTTCTTACCTTTTCTATCTCCTGTATGGTGTATGAGTGGACCCTTTTGCTATTAGCACAAGCTTTGCATCTACCACATGGGTAGAAGCCCATCATTTCCTTTAATGTGCTCCCTCTTTGTGGTAGTTTTTCCAAGTGACTTTTTACCAACATGTCACGAAGTGATCATGCCTTTTTAAAGGTCACTAGTGGAACAGTGGGGATATCATCACCTATGGTGCTGTCTGTTTTTAAAATGTGCCAGTTCTTTTTTAGCATTTTCTTCAAATGGTTTGCTTCCACTGAATAAGGGGTAACCATCCGGAATTTACCCTTATTTTCTGCCTGTAGTTCCTTATCGGTCAATAGATTCTCCCTAGGTATCCCTCTCACTCTCTTCAATGTGTCATTGAGTGTGGCAGGGTTATATCCTCTCCCGATAAACCTGGCTATACTCTGAGGCAGCCGCCTCAAAGTCCTTCTCCATAGTGCTGTTTCTCTTTAAACTGTGAAGTTCGCCATACGGTATGCTTTGGACAAGTTTTGGGGGATGGCTGCTGGTAGCAAATACTGAATTCCCAGCAGTGGGTTTACCAAACAGTGCTGTTTGAATTTTACCTTCCTCAATTAATACTCTCAGGTCCAGCTAGTCCACTGCCACCGGACTCACTGTACCCGAAAAATGCAGATTGACATCACTGACATTTAGAATATCGATATATCCAAGAGCTGTCTCTACCGTGCCCTGCCATACAATGAACAGGTCATCGATATATCAATAACATTCTATTACAGTCCCCCTCTCACTGCCCTCCTGGTGGGTTCTGGGCATCCGCTTCTCCCACCAGCCAACAAACAAGTTTGCATATCTGGGGGCGAAGCAGGTGCCCATCGCGGTATCAGACAGCTGTCTAATGCTGTTCTTCAAACAGAATTCTTTTATTTTTCAGACAGAACTCCATGAATTCTATCAACATTTGACTGTGCTCTGCATACTGCAATTGTCGTTTCTCTAAGTAGGATCTTACAGTTTCCACCCCATCCCTATGATCTACACATATAGAGAGGCTAGTGATATCTAATACTATTAATTGGTATGTGGGGTCCCATGCCACATTGGCGATTTAGTTCAGGAAATCTTTGGTGTCTTTAATATAGGAATCTAATTGAGCCACAAAGGAAGATAAAAAGTGATTAATAAACATTGCTAAATGTTCTGTTAGTCCTTTCAAAGATGATACGATCGGTCTTCCAGGTGGATGTAAACTGTTCTTGTGTAATTTGGGAATGTGGTAGGAAGTGGGAATCACAGGGTTTGTACTACGCAAAAACAGATGTTCTTCTAGCCCCAACATGTTCTTGTTGTACCACTTGCGAATTAATAGATCATAGGCTTTGATTTTATTTTGATACAGTTCGATGGTGGTTTTCTGATAGCATTTCTCATCCAACAATTGTTGTAAAGCCTCCTTAGAATATTCTTCCCTGGACTGTAGCACCACATTCCCCCCTTATCCGAGGGTTTTATAATTACAGATTTGTCTTCCATCAGGTTGTCAAGCGCAGTTTTTTCCATTCTGGTCAGGTTACACGCAGCTGTTTCTGTTTTAGTTCTATTCCTCCGTCTGAATTTTAAAAGATCGTTCACCATTGCTTCGGAAAAGACATCGATCGCATCATATGGCATTTGTGGGTTGAAGAGTGATGTGGGTTTAAACGGGCTCTCTTTTTGTTCTTGTTCAATTCCCACTTCTATGGCTCTTGCCGCTATATCGTTGTTGACTATATTGTCCTCCGTTTCTAGCCGTAGATTTTCCAGGAGTTCAATGGCTGGCAAATCCTTTCCAGTTAAAAGGTCGGTGGCATTTAACCTCGATGATACCATTTTAGAATCTTTCACACTTGGTCTTAATTTGAGGTACTCTTGCAGTTTTAACCTGCGCACAACACTAAAAAGGTCGATTCTGGTCTGTGTGTACTCCAAATGATTACTTGGGCAGAATGTTAATCCAAGGCTTAGAACTGTTTCTTCAATTTTATTGAGGGGTTTATCCGTTAGGTTAACTACAGTCAGATTCATTGGATTTGCTGTATCTTGGTTGATCTCTTGCAGTTTACCCATCCCCGTGTTTTGCCTCTTCCTGCCTCCCAGGCTCGTCGGGTTTTTCTTCGCTTCATTCTGGCGGTTTGTTCTTGCCTCCCAGTAACCAGGATTGGCGGATTATGGGAAATTTGTCGTGAAAAGGAGTCCGAGTTTTCCTCCCTTCCACCAATTTTCCCACTTGTTCAACACCAGATTCACTCTCAGTGACATCCGATTCCGAGGTCTCCACTTGTTGTGTATTTGTTTTGATCGTAAATTCAGTTCTTTCCTTGGACCATCAAATTTGCGGGCAAAGGTCAACACCCTTTCCTGCAAATAATCCTTCTCATCCCGTATAAACTTTTCTTGTTTCGGATTCTTTATTTTCTGTTCATATTTTAACAGTCTTGCCTTCATTAGTGCCTTAGACTCTTCGATTTTCTTCCGATCTTCCTCTTTGCCCAATGCTTCTTCTAATTCCTTAATTTCTTGCAATGTTTTATCCCGATCACTCCAGGTGCACTTTACCAATATGCCCAGGGTCCCCTTGCAGTATTGTGCTGTGTGTTCTGCCCAATCTGTTAATAGCTGCGGGTCTGGATTTTCATAGGAGGGAACCGTATATACTCTCAAACCTCGCGGAACTCTATTTTCCTCAATATAACTTTGTAGGCTGGTAGCTTCCCACCATTTTCTTGTTTCCCTCTCACAGTTTTTTTAGTTTATGTAATGTGTCCACATGTATGGTCGTTTTATCTTTCCTTCCTAACTCAATATAAGAGTGGTACGAGCCGATCCACGGCGTAATAGAGAAGACTTGAAAGAGGTCACGTGCATTAGAAATGATACGCATGACACATGCGATATACGGTTAAAATGTGGATTGCAAGATATTACGACTTAAATATAATTTATAAGTATATTCTTGGTCATTGTGAAATAACTGTCACATATACACAAACAGAGTACAAGTGAAACATTTAATGTGTATTGAATCAAACTGCATATATACCAAGTTTAGTAATATCCTGTTTTAAGATGGCGCTAATGTTAAAGCATTGCCGTTTGTCCTTTCACTGTTTCAATGGAAGTGAGAATGTTGAAAAACATGGCGTTTCCGTGGTGCCGGTAAGATCGAAAAAGGCATCTCGCCGAAACGCGCCTGTTGCTGCTGGTCTTTAAGGAAATAAAGTTTCTTTGAAACGTCCCCCGTGAGTGTGGATTTTCCTTGAGGAAGTTCGAGGGATCCACAATCCGCAAGTCTGCACCCACCTGTGAGTGCCCCCGTTTGTCTTTGTGGAATTGGAGCGAATAAAAAAAATATATATATATATATATATATATATACTCCGCTGCCAAAGGACAGAAGCACCAGCACTCGTGTCAGGTAAATCCCACATGAGATTTATTCACGCAAAACAATACAAACAACAGACGCGTTTCAGCCTTAGCTTTCGTCAGTGTCGGCTGGCGTCTCAAAGGCGGAAGTTGATATTGACAATCGTCATCAAAACAAAGGAAGGACCCATACAATTCCTGTTTGATCGCCATATTGGAATGTGCAAAGAGCCTCGTAGCAATTTGTTTACACTATTCTGATAAACAATGCAAAATACAATTCATTAAATCTCTGAATTGGGATAATTCATCACGAGTTAATCTTTGCAATCTACATGATTCAAATATTTACATAAATTCAACATATTTTCAGTAAACAAATGTAATTTTTAGTTATGAAGCCCTGGATGGGCTAATGTTGGTTTCCACAGTGCGAAAGCTTCCCTCGGTCAATACCTTCTGTGTCCAATTAATCATATTTATATTTCGATATTTGTATCTATATACATAATGTAAACTATGTGGCTCTAAATTAATATGTTGTCTAAATCATACATTTTTACAGATTTCAAGTCCTCCCTTCCATTATTCCAGTCATAAGTGAAGCTGCTCAGAATTATATACATATATACATGAGTTATTAGCTCTTCTCCAGCGTTCAAGCCTTTAGGTGACTTAGTCTGGAGTTCGATAATATATCTGGACTCCAGACGTCGTAACCTCTTCTCCCTGTCTCCGCCCCCTGATGTCATTGGGATGCAATCTAGACAGAAAAATTGTAGGAGAGTTCTGTTACTATTGTGGTGGCGGGCTGCGGGGTAGTTGTCATCCCTATTTGCAATTGCTCTTTGGTGTTCTAATACACGCATCTTGACTGCGTTGACTGTACTCCCTATGTAGCGATAGCCACAAGGGCATTCCAGGCAGTACACCACATGTGTTGTAGTACAGGTCATGAATTTGGTAATTTTAGTACGAGACCTTTTATCAGGGACTTGGTATGTCAGTGTTCTTTTACTAGTGCTACATGCTTTACATTTCCCACATGGAAACGATCCATGCGGGTTCTGTAATCCTGACGTCAGAGTTGATTTAGTAAGGTGGCTCTGCACTAATTGGTCACACAACATCTTGCTCAGTCGCCTGACGAAGGTGGGGGTAGGGGACTCAGCGCTGTCCTGGATGAGGAGTGTTAGTAAGGGCTCTTTCCGTTCTGCACCTGTGGAGCTTACCAAGGGGGTGCCACAGGGCTCGTATCTGAGTCCCACACTTTTCAACATATACGTGGCCCCCCTGGCGGACCTTATGAGACCTTATGGTTTCATTTCTGTGTCATACGCTGATGACACCCAGCTTCTCTTCCCTTTCCAGACACTGACTACGGCAGTTAAACAGTCATTCTCAGAGGGTATGAGGGCTGTATCTAAATGGATGGCCTCGAATTTCCTGCAGTGCAATGTAGGGAAAATTGAGGTAATGCTCTTTGGGGAGGCCACCCTGCTGTGGACCCCGGACTGGTGGCCATTAGATCTCGGCCCCGTCCCCAGCCCTAAGCAGGTAGTGAAGAACCTTGGTGTCTGGCTGGATCAAGGTCTGTCCTTAAAAGAACATGTAAATCAAACAGCTGGGTCTTGTTTTCACATAATTGGACTACTCAGAAGAGTGTTTCCGTTACTTCCAGACTCCTCTAGAAAAACCCTCATTCAGGCCCTGGTGCTCAGTTACCTGGACTATTGTAATGGGTTACTTATATCAGCAAACAACAGTTTACTCAGTAGGCTCCAGGTGGTTCAAAACACTGCCGCAAAGTTAGTATTTAATGCCCCTCCTAGATCTCCCTCACGCCCCCTTCTGGACCAGCTTCATTGGCTACCGATTCGACGAGTCAAATTCAAAACCTGCTGTATCATCCATAAGGGTATACACAACCTGGGGCCCACGTATTTGGCGGAGAAATTTGTCTCTTATAACCCAATACGTGCGCTCCGCTCCAGTAATCAGTCCCTACTTCAAATCCCCCCAATTAGAAGGGCGAGACTGGGCGGAAAGGCCCTTTCCTACCTGGGTCCCTGTCTCTGGAAGAAACTACCTGCTACCGTTCGGCTTTGCACCAACCATCTGGCATTTAGGAAATTGTTGAAAACTTTCTTGTTTCAAATGTAGTTCCTCCTCTAAGATCTTGTGAGCACTGCTTTCTACCTGCTAGGTAAATTAAGCGCAGAGATACTCCTCCGGGAGTCGATTCCAGCGCTATATAAGCCTATAAATAAATAAATAAAAAAATAAAGACCTAGACTTCCTAAAACTGATTTTAGGATGGTCAGAGAGTTCTTTTCCGATCACGTTATCTGATTTTAGGTTCTCCAATTTCTGCACAGTATAGCTCTTATTTTACTGGCTGCTGATGAGTAGTTAGTAACTAATCTCAGACTACCTGTCTTATCCTCTGTTACGTTAGTATGTGTGTCCCTCAGTAGTGTCTGTCTGTCAACTAGTTCTATTTTCTCTTGCACTGATTGCAATGCTTTTTGTGAGTAGGCTCTTGTTCTAAATCGCCTAATGCTGTTGCCAGCTGCCTGTTCATAATCTTCGTTCCTTGAGCTGTTCCTTTTTATCCGTAGCAATATATATATATATGTATGAATTCTGTGTTGAGGCTGTTGAAGCTGCATGTGTGAAGTAGTGCAGGTGAGACTGACTGCCATTCAAACATATATATATATACAGATATACAAAATTGAATCAAAATCTCTGAAATACTTAATATCTTGTGCATGATACAAACCCCCCTTTGAATGTAACACCATCAACACAAAATCCTTACACTAAACTATGCTCCCCCAAAAATATTTCAAAAACGACTAAATCAATTAAACTAGTGTTAGCCATGCAAAAAATATCAAGGACACAAAGTTACTTTTTTAAACTATATTGAAATAATACTTTTCTGTACACAGTGGCGCAACTGATAACCTTAACACTGAAGCACTCTTTACCTTCTAGACAGGTGATTGGTCATGTTAAGACAGCTCAACCCTCCTCCCTTCATCAAGTATGAGCTATGCTGATTACAAAGCATTTGTCTCAGAAACAAATTCTCAAATATTGAAAGGCACATTTACAGAAAAAGCTAGAGGACTGGTGCACATACCTGAGCAAACTAAATGTACGAGTATGTAATATATTGATGGATTAGTAACATATTTTGTACAATTGAAAACACTAACTCACTACACCAATTAAACCAAACGGGCAATCTTCATACCTACAATCAATCTCATTTACAAGTTTGTTAATTTAATGTATTGTTAATTTAATTGTATTACTTTGTGCAATATGTAAACATAAAAAATTCACAGAAATGAACTGCTTTATTACAATCTAATAACATGCAAAAAACAACAAGCATACCTTTGAGCTTAAAAATATATACATTTGCTGATTTAAGATTTCTACAAATGTTGTCACATTGTGCAATATGTAAAGATTCTATTTTAACAAAAGGTGACTGGTTCATAACCCTTTTTAATAGCATTACTTACAAATGTAGGAGGACATAAAATCAATCTCCTTTTTTAGATACGTGGTCAAATAGACCATATGTAGAAGTGTTTCACTTTTGCAGCAGGACAATCTACACTCAAAAACCTTAATCAAAATGTTTCTGAGTTGCCACGTATAAAGCAGATTCTAAATAAGGCAGTATTTTATTGCCCATAGAAGGGATGGTGTATCTTGCAAACTTTCTTTGTGCAAACGCAACACAATGATTTTTTCATCATAATAATTTTGATTATTAAAAGCTATTTTAAAAGCATAGTTATAGCATATAGTATTGCTCTTTGAATGTCCTATGGCCTTTACCAACGTGGAACTCCTATTTACGCTTAACCCCAACAATGTGTTCTGAAACATTTCCCACAAAATTCTTCCAAGGCAATATTGTGGCTGAATGGCAGTCAGTCTCACCTGCACTACTTCACAAATGCAGCTTCAACAGCCTCAACACAGAATTCATAGTCAAATCAAACTCCAGTCTCACCTGCCGTTAAGATGTTTATTCTGAAAGGTCATAAACCTTGACAACAGAAGTCTGTAATAGGTCCAAGCCAGCACCAATCTCTTCTAAATATGCTACGTAACCATATGACAGTGTCGGTGACAACTTAGCTCTAATCACCTCAGAGCTTTACAGTCTCTCATATATTAGCCGAAATTTAAAGCTACAAGCTGAAAACATGAAGAGGTACGGTTGGAAATCCACTAGCCTAGCGAGTTCTAAAGAACAAGCACAAGCAAGAGTAAGGGTCCTAGTGACAAGATCTCTATTTCTTTGCCTCCCTCCCAATGGCCTGATCCTGGTTTTCCCAGCATCGATTACTAATAGATTTGCAAGACTGTACACCATGTTATCCAACCAAACCAAGGTCCAATTGATAGACAGACTTAATTGCTACTTAAAATTGATAAATTACATGCTGCTTAATTCTTTTCGGTGTGATGGGGTAACAGTTTGTTTCAAAACAGTTACCTTCAACCCCAATACCATTAAAGGTTTGTATGACCACTGATCATAATGCTCCAGTGTATAACATACAACTGTCTCCTTAATCCACCTCTACCGTGTTCAGAAAAACATTAACTGGAATATCACTAGTAATTCCAATCATGCTTTAATAGTAATAGTTGTGTGTGGAAAAGCACATTGTTTTAAAATTTTATGACTGGGTATTCACTTTTCCAAAACCTTCGTCATGGTTCTCTCCTTACTTTTCTTCACCTCTTCTATCTCAACCATTTCTCTAACTTTTTACCTATCTCTACACATCTGTCTACTCTGTGTCTCAACTCTCTTCATCACCTGTCTACCTCCCCTTACCTCTTTAAATATTCCACTCCACTCCACCTCTCACGCGTCTACACTATGCTATCTACTGCTCTCTGGCCCTTCACTTTATATTGCTACATACCTATCTTCTCTTTACCTCTTCTCTCTCTAACTTCTCAGCCCTCTCTCTCTACCTCACCTTACATCTTTCTCACCATCCCATACTCTCTATTCCACCTCTCTTGCAAAAAAAACAAATCTCTCAATTTTCTTTGATATTCGTTTCCCATCTCAACCCTTCACCTCCTCTCTTTCTACCTGTCCCCTCTGCTCCACCTTTCACACTACCTAAGAGGTTCAAGAAGCATTACTGAGAGCAAAGCTTAAACACGGTCTATATGATGTTGTCTATGAGTGTATAGTCGTGCAGAAAAAATGCACTTCTGTAAAAGAATGGTTCTATTGCATTTTTTCTCTTGTTGGAAAGCCTGTGCTCAATGGAGCCTGTGCCAATGAGCAAGGCGACGGGCCTGATTGTTCACTGGGGAAGGTTATGTCAAATGCCACAAGTTACATTTGTTTATTTTGAAAAGTTACCACAAAGGCAGCCAGACGTTCTCTCTATTTACCCCTTTCGATTTCTACCTCTATATTAGCCTCACCTCTCGTTCTCCGTCTAGCCCTCACCCCTCTCGACAATCCTCCCTGCTTTACTGCTCTCTTAGCATGACCTTTATTATACCTTTCTATACTTTTTCTCATGTTGTCCCTCTCTTTAACTCACTTCTCTATACTTCCCTCATTACCTCACTTCGCTACCTGTCTACTTGTACTTTTCTCTGCCGCTACAATTTTTTTTCATAAACTGAATTGTATTGGTTTATGAAACATAATGTAACATACAACTTGACCCCAGGCATATCAATACAGTAAAATAAGGGCGCATTACATACATTTCCGTATTCCCAAAGCACATATCCATCATGTTAGTCCACGTACTCCCTTCATCCTAAACCTTCACATGTTTTTTGGGACATCCCTTGACCGCAAATCCAGCCCTCTCCTGCATTGCACGCCAGTCCATCGCCTGTTTACATGGAGCAGGGAGGGGAGGGCAGCCAACACGCTTTAGCAATATCCCTCTTTGCAAGTGCCACTCCAATCCCCACTAGGGTCTTCTCTCTCCGGCACACCCTTCCCCCAGACGCCCAACAGAATGGACAGTGGTGAGGTGTCAATGGGCCTCCTTACTACCCTGGATAGGACCTCAATGATCCTGCCATTATATGATAAAAGTGGGGTGGGATCTCGGAGCAGCCCCAACACGCTGACGACTGTAGAAAGAGTGCACACCACAGATGCTTGGGTGTTTTGCAGCTCATATATAAATAATTAGGCAACATGACCTGAAGCCTGAAAGATATGACGTGGTCTGAGCTAGGCCCGGACTGGACGTTGCGGGCACCGGGCAATCCCCGGGTGCGCCGCAAGGGTGGGGGCCGGTTTTGGGCCCTGGAGGCCGATTTTTATTACAGGGCCGTTTTTGCAGCATAGCTGCAAAATCGGCCCTGTAACAAAATCGGCCCAAAACCGGCCCCGGCAAAGAGCTCGGTTGCACCCCCAGGGGACTGGCCGAGCACTTTGCCAGGGCCGGTTTTGGTTCTCAGTCCGGCCCTGGTCTGAGCTCCATTAAAGCGTCTCTCCAGTCTGAGCCCTCCAGGGGCCCCATCCACTGTTCCCACCAGCCCCTGAGGTGCCCAAAAATATATGGGGAATGTGCTATAAGTGATCTATAGATCCGTGAAATCCCTTTCTCTGCAATCGGTCACACAAGGATCCGGACTCAAGGGGGCTACCCTTTGGAATGTCCCCCCAAAGAGCCATGGTATTGCTCCAGGGAGTGGTGCAATTGCAGGTATCTAAAACGATTGAGATCTGTGAAGGCCAAATTCTTCCTGCAGTGCCTGATATGATTTGAGGTGTCCCCTTTGCAAGATGTCACCCACTCTGGAGATCCCGATCTTGTCCCACCCACTAAATCCTTCTAGAGAGAATGAATGATGCAGCCACCTTACTACCCATAGTGTGGTCACCTGTGTGACCTTTCATTTCCAACTTATCCACTGCAATGCCATGCGGCAAGTCTCAAGGTCTGCCTTGGTGGGCTCAGGGAGGGAAGACATAATAGAGGCACCATATAATAGCTCCACAATCTTGTCCAGACCTATCCAGGCTCCCTCCCGCCAAAAACGTAGGGTCTTCCCACCTCCCCACTCACCCAGTCATTGACCACCAGCAGCTGGGATGCCCAGTATTAAAGACACACATCCCCCATAACTAGTCCCCCATCCCATGTAGATCTAGAACATTTCTCGTACGTTATATGAGAGAGTTGATCAAGCCAAAAGAAGGCTTGTATTTGGCCAACAGTTGGCACCGCTAAAACTGCAACAGTCGCAGACATAAAGCGGTCGGGCGATCATTTTGAACAATGCGGTGTAGCCCAAGATATTGAGAGGCAGGTTTGCCCATCGATTCAGGTTTGAAATTAAATGCGACAGCAAGGGATGGACATTTAAGCTCCAGGTGAGACCAGACTCTAGAGCCACAAACATGCCCAGGTACCGAAAGCTCAGTCTGCACACCATAGGACGCACAAGCATTCAATCTCAATCTGTATCCCCCTCAGGGGTATTAAAACTAATTTGGGCCAGTTAATATTAAGCTCCGAAGCATCCCCATAAAGACCAAGAACCTGCAGCACCTAAGGGATTGTGGTCGACGGGGGCAAAATGTGGAAACCCACATCTTCCACGTAGAATGCTATATGGTCTTCCATTCCCATCCCCCAGACAAAGCCCCACAACTAGGCTTTGCACTGAATCCACCCCGCCAGCAGCTTAATCCCCATTGCAAACAAGAGTGGAGAGAGGGGGCAACCTGCCTGGTATTTCTGCAAGGCATAAACCCACATTGGTCCTGGTGTGCCAACTGGTACCAGCTGGAGGAGGATCATAAGCAACCGGTTTGCTAACACCTCCACAAAGATTTTCACCTCAGAGCTAATAGGTGAGATCAGCAAAATTATGCACACCGATCCACAGGCTTACACGGCTTAGAGAGAACAACTAGGGTTGCTAAATAAACCTGAGGGGGAAAATGTCTTGCCCACCGCCGCCTAAGGCGTCAAATGAAAGTATTTGTCGTACTTCATGGGGAACTATCTGGGCCAGTAGTTTCCCCCTGCTACTCCCCCCCTCCACCCAAGTTCATATCCTGGAGGCCAGAACTATCAAACCACCAAGGGGCGAGTTGTCTCCCTCAGAGGCCACTCCCTCTTTACAGCTCTTTAAATCACCTCTTTCTACCTAGTCTCTCCCTCTCTCTACCTCACCCCTAGGTGCATCCCATCCCTCTCCTACTCTTTGCATTTTATTCCCTCTATCCCTAGTGTTACCTACCTATATCTAAAACCTAACTTATCTAACTAACTCTTTCTGTACCTTCATCATCTTTTCACATCCCTGCACCTTTCTTTCTGCCCACGCGATTTGTCACATTTTTGAACCATGCACTAATGCATTACACATCTACCAAGTCACCATTACTTGTTGCATGAAAAATAAACATTTAGATCAAAGTCGAAAAAGAAATTGCATTATTAACGATGGCATGTCTTTATTAGTGAAGCAATATGTGTGCCTATGTTCATTATATACGCATGTACAATGAGTAGCACAAAGGAGTGCATGGAGAACAAAGACATCAAACATACGGGAAGGAGAACCACATACCTGCCCGATTATTAGGACAAATTCTAGTAAAGGAGCTCCTTTTAGATCCATTGAATGTACATGTATCACATTGGTTATCCTGAAAATTTGTCATGGATCTGGCCATATGTTGGAAGATCAAAAAAGTAGGCCCCATAATTAGAACAATCAGATAAGCTGCCATGTTTAGTACTACATAAGTATGCTATATATAACAGAGGGAGAAGAGAAAGGAAAGTGTGAGAGAGAATAGATATAAGGGAAAGAGAGAAGGAGCTGTAGGGAGCAGGCCTTGTTTAACCATTTTTGCCAGGGTTCCTTTTGGTTCCCCAATCCAGCCCTGGATCAGTGGCAGCTACTCTGCTATGGTGGAGGAGCATCGTCCCACTGCTTTTAAGCTGTGCAAATAAAGGAAACATAAAATGAAAATAACCTTAAGTTATGTTTACGTGCTGCTTTGCTGGCGGGCGGGGCTAGTGTTGGTGACGCCTGATGCGACAATCTTTGATGGATCCTCGCCCTCAACCCTATAACCTCCTTCTCCATGGATTGACTCACTACCACTCTCCAATGATGCTCTAGATCTCTTTATAGCCACTTTATCATTTACTTAATTTCTTTTATAGTGATACTCGTCCCAACATAGGATGAAATGGCACCTTACCTCACGCACATATTATAGAGTGACAATGAACCACTTAAGTATGCATATCAATGTGTTTCACTCAGTGTCGGCAAACAACCAAGCCATGGGGCTCTTCAGTGCAGCAGCCTATCTTGTTCCGTGTGCTGTATGCACTATACTGCTGTACTGTATTATAGGAGACTTTTATATAGAGCTAGCTAGACCCAAAGGTATCAGAGTGCTTTACAACAATAAATGTTCACCTCAAAGATAATAAGTCTATACAGAGTATCTGAGTCAGAGAACTTTACAACAGTAATGTTCACAACATAGATACGAGCCATATCTTTCAGTCCCATGACCACACGAATCAGTGGTCTCACTCCGGTGCTTACTCAGTCCCCCAACACAACGCTGACACCTCCCACAGTGTCACACGGTCCAGAGTGGCTGCGCACGAAAAACCAACTTGCCTGCCAACCCTTCACCCAAGGGAATCCAAGACGACCCAGACTCCTTCTCCATTCTGCTAACAAGCACGTAGTCTGACAGTTCAATATTTCCTATACACGGGCAAAAATTTGGCTCACGGATGTCGAAAGAAAAAGACAGTGTACTAAGGGTGGGCTAACAATTCCGCTCCGTTGGCGGTGTTTGCAAAGTTTTGTCAACTTCGTGTTTTGCTTGGAACATGGGTGTTCAAGCAAAACTCCGCAAACTGCTGAATCTCCTAGTGTAATTTTTGGGCACTAGACAGAGTCCCAGTGAGATTTCTCAATGCGGGCAGTCGCAACAGTTCATGTTGAGAAAGCTACCACTAGAGTAGAAAATCTACTTGAGTGGTAGAAAGAAGCAGCGCATTCTGGTGTGGTGCAGTTTGTGCTGTACATTGTGGAACAAGTACTCGGCACTAAAAATCAGCATGAGCAGCATGACATGCCTAATTCCGCCTGCAGAACTCCACAGAATCTCGCAGTTTTTATGTAACTCCGTGGAATTTTATGAGTTCCATTTACCCCTACTGTATACGCAACCTCAACGAAGATTGTCACACTTACTAGCTGAGGACACTTTACCTTTCTTTTGGGCAAACAGGTAAATCTAGTCCTTCATGCCACTAGATCACCCTTTCTGATCCCCAATCCTATGTCTTCCTACTACCATTTAATAACCATTTTCTCTACCTCTTAAATGCTTACTTTCTGGACCCATTAGCGGGTCTGTGCCCTTCTTAACAAGAGTGCTATACTGTAATAAGCTGGTAAGTAGAACCATGCCGTTTGCAGAATCATAGTACTAGGATGTCTTGAGCACTTAAAGAAAAACCACAGACTCTCTTAAAACTAACCCCAACACTCACATCTACGAAAGCCACCACATAAAAGCAATATCCCATGTGAATAGCAGATAAATGTGCGCTGGTTCTGCAACAATGAAGGCAGGCCTTTCCGACTCAGCAGTGAGAAATTGCTTCACAATCCACACATGCATTGAAGCTGTTCTCATGTGACAAACCACGTCACTACAAATAATGTATTATGAATAAAAGCAAAAACACAATACAAATACAAAGATAGTGCCTAAAATCAGCGGTGGCTCCTTCGCTAAGGCGGGGGAGCTTCACCCCCACTGCTTTTCAGCAGTAATAAATGGAAAAGAAAATGATAAAGGTTTTCCTTGCATACTACCTGCAGTTGAACCGAGGGCAGGACAGTTTGGCCGGCGGCCAAGCTCAGCCAAAACACCATGCACAGTTCGATCTCTCCACCCAATCTGTGCTGTACGTAGTCCTTTATGGTCGTATGAAATACACTGTTTAAACGAATGATGTACATATTCAGAATGATTTCTGTTATAGGCTGGGCCCTCATGGCAATAGAAATGCAGGCCACTTTTACAGAGTGCACTAACCAGGATTCAGATCAGTGACCCTCAAGCTATACATTCAGACCCCTGAAGTGATCGTGTTAGCTTCCTGATCTGTCCTTACACAACAATGCATTTCCCACCTATAACCTGGACATGCATTTATTTTTCATTTAAGGTTTGTTCAGTACATGTTATATGCAGTTACCTGTAAGTGAAAGGCCAACAAAATAGACATTTAGGGCTAGATGCAGGTAAATGTAAATTACCAATTCGAAAATACCGAATGTTACCGATTCGGTATTTTCGAATCGGTAATTGCTATGTAGATGAAAAATCGGTAAAAATGACCGAATCGTTAAGATTCGGTAATTACCGATTCGGTAATTGCCATTCATTCCTATGGGCCTGGAGGACCATAGGAATGAATGTCAATTACCGAATCGGTAAATAACGATTCGGTAAAATAGGCAAAGAGTCAACGGTGGCAGGGTGTCACTTTGACACCCTGTTGCACCCCTGATTAGTGCTTGTGTGCACATGTGACACACATACATGCCCTAAGGGCATGTATGTCTGCCACATGGCACAGTTGAAAATGCATTGATTTGCATTTTCTAAGGTATTCCTTATTTACCACCAACTAATAGTTGGTGGTAAATAACAAATCCTTAAAGCACATGAGCACTGTTTAAAGTGCTTCCTACATGTCATTTACCGATCCGGTAAATACTGATTCGGTATTTACCGGAATCTGTAAATTGGCCCCCTACATAACAAAAGCCTATTACTGGTCGGTAACAGCTGATTTCGGCCGTTACCGACCGGTAATGGCCTTCCTACATCTGGCCCTTAGCTTTTTTAGGTTTCGCCTGGCATTTACTGCGCAAGCAGTATCGCGCAGGCGAAAACTTTTGTAAACAAGTATGGAGCTTTCTCCCGCCTCTGTCTTCCATTGGCTAGCTCCATAAATGGAGGCTAGCCATTGGAAGACAGATCTGCCCGTCATTGCCGGAGCAGATTCGTGGGCGTTCCCGCGATTTTTACTCATCCCACCCCTTTCCCTACGTCATGCGGCGGTGGGCGGTTGTTTATTTATTTATTTTTTCTCGGTCATTCGGGCGACATTTTTTCGTGGAGCTGGGGCGGGCGGGTCGATCTCTCCTGGCGGCACAAGAACTGGCGCTCGTTGCTGCACTGAGAGGGTTAATGGCAGCCGTAGGAAAGTTAAACCTCTGTGCGACATTTTTCCGTGGAGCTGGGGCGGGCGGGTCGATCTCTCCTGGCGGCACACGCACTGGCGCTCGTTGCTGCACTGAGAGGGTTAATGGCAGCCGTAGGATGAAGTTAAACCTCTGTGCGACAAATTTTCGTGGAGCTGGGGCGGGCGGGTCGATCTCTCCTGGCGGCACACGCACTGGCGCTCGTTGCTGCACTGAGAGGGTTAATTGCAGCCGTAGGACCATTGCCAAACCTTAATGTAGCACATTGCATGGTGCCAGGTTTACGCCGTCGCACAGTGCTTTTAAATTGCTCCAACTCGCCGTGTTTACTATCTCCCTTAGCAAAGAATGAGTGTATGAATTATCGTTTAGTGCACAAATAGAGTGGCTCCAGTGCCACTGCACCCGCTGCACCACCGGCAGCTATGCGACCGGATCAGCAGCTTGAGAAACGCTGTCTCAAGATACCCGCTCTCTCCTGCCCCTCACCCTCCGCTCTCCCTTCACTTCTCTCAGACTGAGTCCCCCTAATACCCTTTCTAGTACCCCTCTCCCCACTCGCTCGTCCTGTGCCACTCTCTCTTTCCCTCATGCCCCCCCCTTTCGATGGCTCTCATTCCGCCAATCACTCTCTCTCCTTCATGTTCCCCTCTTTCGAAGTCTGTTTCGGCACATCTTTCTCTCGTCCTCTTTCGATTGTCTCTCTTCCCTCATTTCCATCTAAATCCTCCCTGCACTCTAGCTCGCCCTGCTGGCCCCCACCCACCTCATCCACACACATAGCCACCCAAAAGACATACAGATATACACGAGGCATCCGCACATACAGATACGCCCAAGAGACAGCCACACACAGAGATACACGGCCACACTCACCCGCCAGTCTATTTGACAGTGTAATTGAATTAGACACCACCTTCTCTTGTCGTTTTCGGGGGGACTTACGCCATGTGTGCACCAGCAGAACCTGTAAAATTGACTCGATTATCATAGAGAGACGCGAGTCAGGAAATAAATGAGACGTTTGACTAGCTAATGGGGCACATAGGTTACCACTCAGATCTATAGGTGTATGCGCCTATATAGCTATATATACTCGGTGTAAGTCTCACCCTCCCCTCTCTGTATGTCTGAATAATCCATGCATATATTGGGATTTGAATACTTGCTGCAGAAGTTACATCCATGCCATGTCATTTCCAGTTGCACACAACGCGACAGACACAACATATCTGCAGATGGGCTGGCTGTCTTTGCGCCAACGGCATACTAAAGTTTCAAACTATTTGAAAGTTTATTCTCCCAGTACGTCCTCTCTGTTAGCTTAGATCTGCTACACAATTACAACGCTTTGTTTGTTTTATTTATACAAAAGCAAACCGTTCTTGACTGGATAAAATGCGTACCACCACCGCCTGCGATAATAACGCTCGTCATTTACAGCGCTGTTGTGTTATAGAACTCGTCTGAAAGTAATTGCTGTCTGCTGAGCTCGTCCAGTAGGGTACCATAGGGTCTCACATTTGCGAGAGATTAAGCTATTGCCAATGTAAATGACAATGACATTTATTTAACTGTTTTCAAAACCAACTCATAAATAAAAATGTTGTCATTTACAATGCCAATAGCTCTAACTTTTCAAAAGGCGAAACCGTTGCATTGTAAATGCTTGTTTTAAGCTATGTCTGACCTTGTTGCCCATTCGCCAACCCCCGATCTTCTCGGGATCACAGTTCCATACTTTTTTATGCACTTTGACCGCTGCTTACAAGCCAGTAAATTACTCGAGCATGGAGGGCAGAGCAAAGTAGCAAAATTCGATTCTTGTTTTTAATCTTATTCTAACGAGTCACCGAAATATGCTGTACAGATCAGACGAGCCAGGGACCTCGCTTTCCTCACTGACAGTTTAGCTGGTCGGTGCCCGGTGTGGCAGCGCTGGTCGCACCGCCTTGGAGCTAGCCCTGCCCACATGGATGGAGAGAAGAGCCCGGTTAAAAGGAACTGACCTACCTTCATGAAAACAAGAGGCAGGAAGGAAACTATCCCACCAAGGGCGGCAGGTACAATTAAAGGATCCTTCTACTATAATCATTTGCTGTCATCACTGCCAGTTCTTGCGAGTGTAGAGAGATGACAGCCACTCTCAGAAACCGAAAAGGCCATCTCTGGGAACCGTACTGTTTGAGAGACGATTCCGAGTGTGCTGAGGCAACTCAAGGCAGGGGTGCTTGCCCGACTGCGCCAATCCAACGACCCTTTTACACACAAACATTCACTGTCCCAACCTTGCACTAAATTCACATCCACACCTCCAGCTTCTAGCTAATTCCTGTCCTACAGCCCATTTTTTTGTGGTCACAGGACTATTATGACACAATATATATATATAAAGATTGCAATAATAAATGTGACAGTGACCTGATCAAATGGTGTATTCGTAATTAAAATACACTGGGAATGTCTACACAAAACACATTTTGGGGATTTCAGTTTAAAATGTAATTATTGCCCTAATGTTATGCCGGTAAAATTAACTTGAGGAGTAACTTGGTCCCAAAAATGTTTTCCAAACAAAAGTTTTAAAAACAACAGAAGAAGTATTCAACCACGTTTGAAAATTAAGCAAAGTCCCCCAATGTTGAATGCAATTAGAACGAGGTCTCGTTTTCAACGGGAAAAGAGTAATAAATCTGAAATTTTCACTTCACTTCGAAATAGATTTTAGGTATATCAATAGGTTATAGTAAAATGGTACCTCGACCTAATTTAAGAAAACAGTCACTATTAGTTTAGGTCTCATAGAGTTCAAGATATGAAATGATAAATGAAAATGTTATCTTCAAAAAGCTACCATTTTGGATGGTAAACATTGTGAGTTAGGAAGTAAATTACTTCAAGGGGCAAAGCCCACGACTGAATTACAGGCCTGACATCATCGATAATACAGGCAGCAAATGAATAGCCTACTCAACCTGATATCCGTTTTGTTAAATTTGTTTAAAATGTGTTAACAGAGCATTAGTAAACTCCTTGCTGCAAATCAAAAGGATTCTTTTTTTTTAATGCAATTAAGGGCCTAGAAATGCATCAATGCGCTCCAGTTCTAAAATTGTTAAGATCAGAGTCAATATATCAGGAGTACAGATCCCGCTACAAAATTGAGATTTTGTGCTCTACTGTTCATGGAAACCTTATTAAGTCAACATCAAAACAGACCGCTGACTAACACCAAATGTTTCATCTTGTAAGCCCATATTTGAGGGGAAGAGACGATTCAAAGTTGAAGCAGGTAGTAATAAACCTAAAAAGCTTTTGCTGATGCTGCAGAACATTACCAGTACAAAGAAACCTAATGACATATTTGTCTGATTCTTCAGAGACCAGAGGCCTTTCATAGAGTTTTTAAAAACACTGTCGAATTTCAAAGAATGATTGACCAGCAAAAAAAGTTCAACCATTTGCAGAGCACCCATCTGGGACTACTTTGGGCTAGCACCGATAACACAAGGCTGTGCTTCTACCACATTTTTTATTTTCAGGAGGCAAAGGAAAAAGCTGTTGAAACTCTTTAAAAATAATTGAAGCCTGTCTTCTTTGAAGAACAAGTTACTTACCATTGGTAACGCCTTATCTACTGCAGATTCCCAACCTTAGAATTATTCCCAGATATCAGACCAGATCCGGAAAATTTAATGAGCAATACAGCTGTGTGTCGTTGCGTGGAGTCGTTGGTGTCATTCGCGGTGCCCATATAGCCGCCACCTAGGGGCGCTGACCTCTGTTACTTTTCGTGACTTTCCACGCCAGAAGCACATAGCCACAAAATTCACGAACAACTGGTGTGGAATACCAGTGCCCTGAAAGGGGAAAACCCTGTCCCGAAAAATCCCCTCCAGAGCAGGGAGAATGGGTGTGTCAGTAAGGAATCTGCGGCCAGACAGAGTCTCTGCCAGATAAGACACTACTCAAGGTAAATAACTTGTTCATCTGATAGAGACATCTAGCCGCAGATTCCTTATCTTAAAATGGATACCCAAGCAAAACCTTCCCCGAGATGGGTTTGCGGACCAATTTTGCACAAGGAAGTCCTGCAGGACTGAATGGGCAATGTACTAATCCCCACAGACCTGACTGTCCAGGCAGTAGTGTTTGGCAAATGTGTGCAGGGAAGCCCACGCTGCCGCCGGGCAGATGTCCAGGACCCGAACTTCGCCAGCTAATGCAGTGAATGCAGCTTTAGCTCTGGTGGAATGAGCATGCAAATGATCAGGGGTGGCTTCTTAGCCAATGAGTAGCAGATTGTGATATAGCATATGATCCATCGTGAGATGGTCCTATTCTGTACGGCCTGTCCCCTTCTTCGCTCCGACAAACCCCATGAAGAGTTGGTCGTCCACGCAGAACTCTTGTGTGCGATCTCGGTAGAACGACAATGCTCTTTTTAAATCGAGACGGTGAAGTCACTTCTCTTTTTTGGAGGGATAAGGCGGAGCATAAACAGTAGGCAGAGTGATGGACTGGCCTATATGAAATGGGTTGACCACTTTTGGAATGTAAGAAGCACCGGTTTGTCTGAGTAGATGTTAAGATAAAGAGGCTTGGAAGGCAAGGCCTGAAGTGCACTGACCCTCTAGACTGATGTTATTGCCATCAGGAAGGCCATTTTGATGATAAGGAACCCAAGTCAACAATTGTGCACAGTTTCAATAGGAGCGCACATAAAGAAAGGGAGAATGAGATTGAGGTCCCACTGGGGCATAATAAAGGGAGATGGTGGAAATAAATGCTCTAAACCTTTCAGAAACCTATTGACAATAGGGAATTTGTAGAGGGATGGCTGATGAGGCAATGGCAAAAAATCTGAAACGGTGGAGAGAAAGTCCTTCAGCGTGCTCAGAGCAGAGCCAGCCTTAGTGAAGGGACGCCTAGCTGCCAAAATAACGTCACAGACTTCAGGAGGAAGACCAAAAGCTGTCAACATTCGCCGCTTAATCTCCACTCAAGAAGGCAGAGAGTTGACAGGTTCGGGTGAAGAACCCTCCCCTGCTACTGCGACAGAAGATCCTCCTGAAGAGGCAGCCTGATTGGAGGACTGATGGTCATGCTCAACAGCTTGAGATAACAGAATCTCTGTGCCCAATCTAGAGCCTCAAGTATGGCTAGGGCCCAATAGTTCCTGATTTGCTTGAGTGGTATGGGCAGAAAGGCGTACAGGAGGCCTGAGCTCCACTCAAGACAAAAAGCGTCTCCGAGCGACAGCCACCTTGGAAACTCCAGCCTGCAGAACTGCTGGCATTGCATGTTCTCGTCGGTGGCGAACAGATCTAACCAAGGCTCTCCCAACTGCTGAAACAGACCTTTAACCACCTCTGGATGGAGACTCCATTTGTGATCCGCGAGGCATCTTCAGCTGAGTTCATCCGATCTGGCGTTCAGAGAACCCCCGCCAGATGCTGAACCACCAAGGATATGCACTGCTATTCTAGCCATGTCCAGAGACACAGGGCCACTTAACCAAGGGTCCATGACCCACCCCACTCTGTTTGTTGATGAACCACATGGTGGTGGTCTTGTCCATGAACACCTGCACCTGCCTTTCCTGGATGGAGGGTAGAGAGTCTTTCAATGCTAATCGGATTGGGCAGAGCTCCAACAGATTGATGTGGAGCCCGGATTCCGCTGGAGACCAGAGTCCTCTGCCCTCTACCTCTCCCAGATGGCCGCCCCATCCCAGGAGTGACGCATCTGTCACTACTGTGGGATATGGTTGGGGAAGGGAAAGGGGGCTGGCGCTGACCCATTCGTAGTTTATTAACCACCACTGCAGTGCTCTCCGAGATCTGGACCATTTCGAAGAGATTCAGTGATGCAGCGCCACTGGAACTTCAGGCCCCACTGCAGAGCCTGCCTATGCCAACGGACCTCTGTCACCAGCAGGATACAGGAAGGCATGAGGCCCAGCAGCATCAGAGGCTTTCTTTCCGAAATCCAGGATAGAGGCTGAAACATCAGAATCAACGCCTGAATATCGTGGACTCGCAGTTCAGGAGGGTAGTCCGGAAACTGCACCACATCCAGAACAGCTCTGATGAAATGGAGCACTTGAGAAGGAGTCAGATGTGACTTTGGCACATTGATAGTGAACCCCAGCAAATGTAGGAGGTCAGCTATTGGCTGGAGGTGGGAGACGACATCCTGGGGCAAGCCACTTGTCGTGATAGGAGAAGACTGGCACCCCGGTCTCCAAACATGAACTACAACCACCACCATCACCTTGATAAACACCCAAGAAACGCTGGTGGGGCCAAAGGGGAGCACAGCGAACTGAAAGTGCTTGTGGCCCCTGTTACCCGCAGGTACACCTGTGGGCAGGCAGGAATATGTGTCCTTCAAGTCCAATGCTACCATCCAGTCTCCTGGGTCCAGGGCAGATAGGACCTGAGCTAGAGAGCATTTTAAATGTCTCCTTGAGGAAGAAGTTGAGAGAGTGCAGGTCTAGGATAGGACGAAGGCCGCCGTCCTTCTTGGGCACCAGAAAGTAGCGGGAATAACCCACTTCTGGCATTTGCACTCTCTCTATGGTTCCTTTGGCCAAAAGTGCCATCAGTTCCTGGCCGAGAAAAGATAGGTGGCCCTCCGTCAGCCAGTTGTATTTAGGTGGCATGAAGAGAGGGAAAGTCTTGAAGGAGAGGGATTAACCTCTTCGGACAATTTGTAAAACCCACTTGTCTGATGTAATGGACTGCCTGTGGGGCAGGTGATGGCAAATAGTGTCGCCCACCGGGTGCCCATTATGGTAAACAGGCACATTAGGAGGGTTTAGAGGCTGTGGCTGCTGGAGGGTGGTAGACTGACTGGACTGCTGGTCACCTGACCCACGGGCTGGTAGATAGTGTGTCCACGGCCACGCCGAGCACTGTGGTGGCTGAGCAGGTAAGGATGCAGTTGTATGCCAGTTGCATGGTCACGAAAGGAGCAAAAGCTGGATTGAGATTGATGAGGGGCCAAGGAAAGGTCCAAGGATCTGTCCACAGCCCAGCTGTCCTTAAACCGCTCCCATGCCGAATCCACCTTGTCTCCAAAGAGACAGGAGCCATCAAAGGGCATGTCCACAAGTGACGTCTTGACATCCCCAGAAAAGATAGTAGTCCTCAACCAGGCGTGGCGTCTTAGGGCCACAGTCAACAAAACAACTCTGGCTAAAGAGTCAGTGGGTTCCAGTCCACTTCGAATGATGAATCCCTCCTGTCGGCAAAAGCCTGGGAGAGAAAAGCCCGGGCCTCCTCTGGGACCTGCGCAACTGTATCCCACAAAGTGTGGAAATAGCTGCCCAAAAGCCATGCAGGGTTCACTGACCACAATGTCAGGCTTGTGGAAGAAAATGTTTTCTTCCCTAAATTGTCCAGCCTCTTGAATTTCCAAACCGGCAGGGAAGTTGGGAATGTGCCAGGATTTACATGAGAAGAGGTGGCCTAGACCGCCAATCTCAGGGGAAGGGTGTTCTGTGAGGAATGGGGATGGCACCACCGGTGGGCGTTGGGAGCGTCTGCCTTGGGACAGCGCCAGGTAAGGTCAAAATGGCAAGACTGCCGCTGATCCGGATCCTTCTGTGGATCCTTAGGGCCGACTGGCGCCGGAGCCTCCGGTGTGGATCCCGATGGGGCCCCTCTCACACCCACAGGGCCTGAATTGTGCCCCAGAGGTAACAGGGACACTCAAATATAAGGCACATGGCCTTATAAAACTCTTGAATTTGAGTGGGGTTGCTCCAGCAAAAGCGGGGAGGCGCAGAGGTGGCCCCAGTGCTAGTTCAACCAGGGGAGCCTGGCCTCAAGGGATGCCCCCTCATCAGCTGACATACAAGGAGAAGTCAAAGTAGGCTTATACTTCTTTATGTGGGACCGAGACTTACCTGAATGGCTCAACGACTCGGAGTGGGACGACCGCTCCCGAGATCTTTCTCTCCTCTTTCTCTCGACCAGGACCTCGAGTGTTGCTAAGCCTAGACACCAGGAGCTTGAGGGATTACTCTCTCAAGGCTCAGCAGTCAGGACGGGTCTTCGGATCATGGTCTCTCATTCGAGGCACAGAGGAAAACAAGGTGCGGGTCTGTCACCAACATCTGTAGGTGACAGGAACCACAGGGCTTTAAGCCGGCCTTCTTTAATGACATTCCTGCCATACCAGGAGGTATGACCTAAAATAGACCTTAACAAAACATTGAAAAAAGCTTAGTAAAAAAATTACTATAGGGTAGCTTTCCTGGATCTGCGCTGACTGGCACAGAAAGAAAAGAACGGATGTCAGTGCGCCTGGGTGGTACCCATACAGGCACCACAAATGTCACTTCCGGTGTTGATGACTCCACGTGGAGCAGAACAACTCCACCTACCAGCACACAGGAGTTCTTTCTTGAAAAAATTCCGGAACCAGTCTGATGCCTGGGGATAATTCTAAGGTACGGTATCTGTGGCTAGAAGTCAACATCAGATTAAGAAAAGTTACTTGAGGTAGTCGACCATAAAACAGGAGCCAATACTGTGCCATGCAGCAGCTATGGTGATCAAGCAATTAATGTGTCTAGGACTCTAAATCAATCTCTCTTGAACAATTTGAAATAATTTGTCTTGACTCTTTAATTTACAAGGGTTGCTTGATTTCAATACCTTTCAAAATTAACAACCTATTGCTAGTCTACTCTGGCTGTCAATAATTCTTGAGAAAAAGTTACTTGGTACTTTCAGGTCTTCCTCTATGCATAGGGTAGAATTGGTATCCCACTGGTTGGGTATCTGGACTTATCACAATAGCAAAACAATGCTATTGGCAATGGTACTGCTTGATGATGTACAGACAGCAGAAGGTGTAGAAAATAGGTCCTTTTATGCTGTTGGCTGCCACTGACACTGTAGACTTTAATTTGGTGCTTTCTAGGCATAGGTCAGAGACTGCCATATAAGATGAGCCAAACAGATGGTTCAGACCCTTTCTGCACTGCAGCAAACAAGGATCACAATTAGCCCCTTTACGTCATTTAAAGCAAGGTTTCAGTGTGGGACTTCCAGGCATCCTGACTCTTCCCTCTGCTGTTTAACATTTACATAAGTTCACTATCAGCCGTCATCAGGGCTAGAGGTCTACAACTTAATTCATAAGCAGATGGCATGCAGGTTTGCCTCGGTATCAATGGCGCTAGTAATGACTGCGTCATTTTGAGCTTTGGATAGGATGTTCGCGACCACTGAATTTGACAGTGGACTGAAGCTTAATCACAAACAAGGGTTTTCCTTCAGGGATCAATTCATAAACTTCAGAATTTAGAAAAATGCCCTCAAGTCTTTTAAACAGTTTGCTTCTCCCACCTCAATTTACAAAACTGAAAAACCTGAACACCAGCTTTAGCTTGGCTCCGTGGTCTGTTCAGCTTTACTGTGCATGCGTCAGCTTAAGCAAGCGCTCCGCTACCTTAAATTAAAACAGTAAATAAGTGTGGGGTTTCTGTTTAATGCTAAGCTTCACTCTGCTAGTTCCTTGGTGGGGAAGTAATGAAAGAAACAGACTAGTTGGCTGACATGTATTCAAAATATGGCAGCAATGTCAATCTATTGGCAACCAGTAGACAAGTTCATGGCTTTCAAACGGACCTGCCTGATGTTTTAGTGTTTCCATGGCTACGCTACCAGTTATCTACAATTATGTTTCAGGTGGTCACTTGGAACGTAAGATGCTCCTTAGAATTCTGAAGATCAAGCTGCATTTGGGTTTTGGGGGAGGAAGAGCGTCACCAAAGATTGTCTACTTTGAAAGCTTGTATATGGAACTCACTACCAAAGGACATAAAGCCATAACAGGCCCATTTAAGATTCACAAAGGCTTTAAAAACCTTTCTTTTCAGGTAGAGACTACCAGACAGCTTAACACCTATAACGGGATAACCCAGAACTTACAGGTGCTTATAGTCTGCCTTTGGCTACCGCTGGTTGGCTGCCTTCATCTTAGATCAGTCAATAAAAAAATTAAAAGAAAGTGGCATCTGTGTCTTCCTGTAGAAATGTGCATGTATGATGATGTGAGCATATGACTACAGAATGGCGTGACCACCAACAGCAGCAGCCACGCTATTGCGCTTTTTCAGATCTAAACCGCAACGGAAAAAAGCGCTGGCAAAGCCAGCAGGTCCCAAAGATGAGATCTATTGAGTTTATCTCTTAATTCCAGCTGTGCCTTTGACACCCCCTTAGTAACATACACAGTAAGTTAACGGAACAGATCAAGACTATTTTTTCAGGTGCCTAGAGAAGTATGCCTGCTATAAATAAAACAAATACATTTCCCTATGTACCCAAAACTCTTTCTGTCCCCAGTTCTGTCGTTGCTTTCTGAATAATATCACACAGGTCTATTGGACAGTTGCCTTGGTCACATGCAGGAAAGCAGGTAAGGAAAAGGCTACTTACCAGTATGCATCTGTTCTTGGCACGTAGAGCTGCAGAGTTACACACTATGCATAGATGGCCACCTGGTGTTGGACCTGGATGTTTGCAGTTTGTTTTGTTGTAGAAAAGTCTTTGGAAGTCACAGGATAGGGGACTCCTCCTTTGGATGATACTGCGCATGGGCATCGGCTCCATCCCCAGATTGTTTTTTGCCATTAGGGAAGTGATGGAGCTGTACAAGAGGTAGTGATGTACATGTGATTTGTATCTTATTAAGATAATACTGGAACAGATAAAGGTAGCCGGGGAGGCGGGTGGGCGTGTGTAACTCTGCAGCTCTACATGCCAAGAACAGATGCATACTGGTAAGTAGCATTTTCCGTTCGAGGCATATGAGCTGCAG
This sequence comes from Lissotriton helveticus, assembly GCF_964261635.1. Classification (NCBI taxonomy): domain Eukaryota; kingdom Metazoa; phylum Chordata; class Amphibia; order Caudata; family Salamandridae; genus Lissotriton; species Lissotriton helveticus. The sequence continues at coordinate 583,248,551 of NC_136061.1, read as the reverse complement.
ATTACACACTATGCATCGATTGTATAGCAGTACCCACACCTAGCGGCTACCACCAGTATCTGTTGCAGTTGTTTGAAACAGTGTTTTTAGTACAGCCTGACCCACAGTGGCTTGTTGTTTAGTTTGCACATCTACACAGTAATGCTTTGTGAATGTGTGCGGTGTAAGCCATGTAGCTGCTCTGCATATGTCATCTAGGGGAATGTTCCCCAAGAATGCCATTGAAGCCCCTATCTTTCTTGTTCAATGGGCTTTTGGAGGAATTTTTAACATACGTTTGGCTTTCTGGTAACATATTTGTATGCAGTTAACAATCTATCTGGCGATCCCTGATTTTGATATGGGGTTGCCTTTATGTGGCGGTGAAAAAGACACAAAAAGTTGTTTTGTTTTACTAAAAGTTTGTGTCCTTTCGATATAGTACAGTAATGCTCTTTTGACATCTAAGGTGTGTAGAGCTCTTTCTGCGACTGTTTGAGGCTGCGAGAAAATAAAATACGGCAGCTCAACTGATTGATTTAGATGGAATGGTGAAATGACTTTAGGAAGGAATTTAGGATTAGTACGAAGAACCACTTTATTATGATGCATTTGCAAAAAAGGTTCTTCAATGGTAAATGCTTGTAGTTCACCAACCCTTCTGAGAGAAGAAATTGCTACTAGGAAAGCTACTTTCCATGTTAGGAATTGCAATTCACAATTATGTAATGGTTCAAAGGGAGGACCATGTTCAGGTTCCACACTGGTGCCGGTGGCGTTCTGGGAGGAATTATTCTTTTGAGTCCTTCCATGAAAGCTTTTATAGCTGGTACTCTAAAAAGAGATAGATGTTGTCTATTTTGTAAGTATGCTGCAATGGCAGCAAGGTGTAGTCTGATAGACGTATAGGCGAAATTACACTTTTGAAGGTGTAATAGATATCCTATGATATGTTGAATAGACACGTCTAAGGGATTTATTTGGTTGTTTTGGCAGTATATGACAAAGCGTTTCCACTTAGCAGCATAACATGCTCTAGTAGTAGGACGTCTAGCTTCTTTAATATTGTGCATGCATTCTGGAGAAAGGTTGAGGTAACCAAACTCTATGACCTCAGGAGCCAGATCGCTAGGTTGAGCTGAGCTGGGTCCGGGTGTCTGATCTCTCCATGGTTCTGTGTTAATAGGCATGGAGATAGGTTTAGTTTTTGGTGTGGTACTACAGACATCTGCAACAGCGCGGTGTACCACGGTTGTCTGACCCAAGTTGGAGCGACTAGAATGACCGTCAGGGAATGTTGTTGTAGTTTGCGTACCACTAACGGAAGTAGTGGGAGAGGAGGAAAAGCGTTCGCAAATAGTTTTGACCAGTACATCCATATCGCATTGCCTTTGGACAATGGGTGTGGGTATCTGGCCAGTGGTTCCCAAACTTTTTTGACCCGTGGCTCCCTTGACCTAATTGGCAGTTGGCCGTGGCTCCCCACTATTTATTTACCCGCGCACCGGGGTGCCGCGGCGCACCCTTTGAGAACCACTGGTCTACATGAAGAATCAAGCCTAGACGTGATGAAGGATTCAGAGAGTCGCCATCACTGTCATAAATCTTTATTTGCAATCACGAAGATCTTATAAAGTACATCTCAATGCATACATAGAGTAGTATAAAGCACTCCCACTAAAAGTAACCAGGCTAGAGAAAGGCTCAAGGAGCTCTGTGGCGTTACAAGAAGTTTACGTGAGGTGGGCTCTGATCATGGGTATCCGCAGAAATGTTTTCGGTGGGGGGGCACATTTTTAACTTCATCACCATCCCCCTTGCACCCTTTCCCCCTCTGCCTTACACCCTTCTCCCCCTCCACCTTGCACCCTTCTCCCCCTTCCCCTTGTACCCTTCTCCCCCTTCCCCTTGTACCCTTCTCCCCTCTGCCTTGCACCCTTCTCCCCTCTGACTTGCACCCTTCTCCCCTCTGACTTGCACCCTTCTCCCCTCTGCCTTGCACCCTTCTCCCCTCTGCCTTGCACCATTCTCCCCTCTGCCTTGCACCCTTCTCCCCTCTGCCTTGCACCATTCTCCCCTCTGCCTTGCACCATTCTCCCCTCTGCCTGCACCCTTCTCCTCTCTGCCTTGCACCCTTCTTTTCTCTGCCTTGCACCCTTCTTCTCTCTGGCTGGCACCCTTCTCCCCTCTGCCTTGCACCCTTCTCCCCTCTGCCTTGCACCCTTCTCCCCTCTGCCTTGCACCCTTCTCCCCTCTGCATTGCACCCTTCTCCCCTCTGCATTGCACCCTTCTCCCCTCTGCCTTGCACCCTTCTCCCCTCTGCCTTGCACCCTTCTCCCCTCTGCTTTGCACCCTTCTCCCCTCTGCCTTGCACCCTTCTCCCCTCTGCCTTGCACCCTTCTCCCCTCTGCCTTGCACCCTTCTCCCCTCTGCCTTGCACCATTCTCCCCTCTGCCTGCACTATTCTCCCCACTGCCTTGTACCCTTCTTCTCTCGACCTTGCACCCTTCTTTTCTCTGCCTTGCACCCTTCTCCTCTCTGGCTGGCACCCTTCTCCCCTCTGCCTTGCACCCTTCTCCCCTCTGCCTTGCACCCTTCTCCCCTCTGCCTTGCACCCTCCTCCCCTCTGCCTTGCACCCTCCTCCCCTCTGCCTTGCACCCTGCTCCCCTCTGCCTTGCACCCTTCTCCCCTCTGCCTTGCACCCTTCTCCCCTCTACCTTGCACCCTTCTCCCCTCTGCCTTGCACCCTTCTCCCCTCACACTCTCCAACAAGCAGCAGTCACGAGTGATGACCCCTCAACGAGGAGTGAGGCAAAGACAGAAGCTGGCAGAGTGCGGCTGCATCAGGGCATAAGGCGCCCACCCAACGCTCTCCACCAGACCTCTCACCCTGCACGCACCCAATGCTCTCCACCAGGCCCCTGAACCTGCACCCACCCAACGCTCTCCACCAGGCCCCCCACCCTGCACCCACCCACCCAACGCTCTCCACCAGGCACCCCACCCTGCACCCACCCACCCAATGCTCTCCACCAGGCCCCCCACCATGCACCCACCCACCCAACGCTCTCCACCAGGCACCCCACCCTGCACCCACCCAATGCTCTCCACCAGGCACCCCACCCTGCACCCACCCACCCAACGCTCTCCACCAGGCCCCTGAGCTTGCACCCACCCAATGCTCCCCACCAGGCCCCCCACCCTGCACCCACCCACCCAATGCTCTCCACCAGGCCCCCCACCTTGCACCCACCCACCCAACGCTCTCCACCAGGCCCCTGACCCCGCACCCACCCAACGCTCTCCACCAGACCCCTGACCCTGCACCCACCCTACGCTCTCCACCAGGCCCCTAACCCTGAACCCACCCACCCAACGCTCTCCACCAGGACCCTGACCCTGCACCCACCCACCCAACGCTCCCCACCAGGCCTCTCACCCTGCACCCACCCACCCAATGCTCTCCACCAGGACCCTGATATACGTAGCCAGGCGTGCCTGCGTAGTTAAACGCTGGTGTTAACTGCCCTAGAGGCAGTATCTGCTGCATCGAGTGCACATCGAATAGAGGTGTTTGTGATGTTTTTCCCCTCTTGGATAAGCTTGTTTGCTCTATCCTTGTTCCTGTCAGGGAGGTGTCTCATTAATGACTCTAACTCGTCATAATGTGCCCTTTCGTATCTGGCTAATAATGCCTGTGTATTGTACGATAGCCCACATGTCTGCTGCTTGAGATGCTGTTCTTTTCCCCATGCTTCAAGTAGCTTAGACTCTTTATCTGGTGGTGCAGCCTCACCTGATGTTTGTGAGTTTGCTCGCTTGCGTGCATTGGAAACTACAAGTGAGTCTAGTGGTACTGGACCTTTAATATATGCTGGGTCTGAGGGGGCAGCTTTCTATTTTTTCTCTATACAAGGGTTAATGACCCGAGTTCTGACTGGGTCCTTGAAGACTTCAGGAGCATGCTTAATCACTCCTTTAAGCATCGGTAAAATGGATGAGGACCTTTGTGTATTATCAAAGGTATCCATTAGGAAGTCTTCCTCTACAGGGTCTGTATGTAGGTCTACCCCATGATATTGTGCAGCCCTGTGGATTAATTAATTAAACCCTATAGTGTCTTCTGGTGGAGAAGGCCTTGAGGGGTATAAGTCATCCTGAGGGACATTTGGGACATCTGGTGTGGTATAATCATCCCACGGGTCAGGGGATCCTGTAGGAGTGGCTGGATCAGGTATGTTACCCCCATATCATCAGAGCTACCATCCCTGTTGTCATCGTCTGGTATGATGGAGGATACCGGGGAATGCTGTGGTATGAGAGGATGTGGTGATGGTACAGGTGAAAGAGAAGGTGAAGGCAGTCTTAAGGGAGAGGTAGCCATGTCCTTCTTTGAATGCGGAGCTGGAGCTGGTGTGTCCAGTGGTTGCTTTTTTGAAGCCAAAATTAAGTGTCCAGTGATTGGATCCTTAGCTAGAGTCTTTTGAGCAGGGTCTGGATAAGGTAAATCCTCTGCAGGAGGTCGATCTTTTGGTGCGGAGGAAGGTTTGGGCACCGAAGTGGCTTGTTTTGGTTTCTTGACAATGTCTTTCACCGGGGAAGTAGGAGTCTTTTTCAGCTCTGAAGCTTTTTTCGTTTCCGAGGATTTTTTCGGTTCTGGTATAGTTTTTGGATCGGATTGTTTCTTCGGATCCGATGGTTTTTTCGGTTCCGGTGATTTTTTGGAATCCGAAGCGCGTTTGCTTGGTTCCGACCTGGTTTTCGGTGCCGAAGGAGTAGTGGTATGTTTCGGTGCCGATGGTTTGGATGTAGGTGTAGCAGGGGCCGTTGTCTTTTTCGGTGCCGGTAGATGTGCGCCGGCACCATGTGAAGGCTGACTCGAGCCCGAGTCGCCTGAAGGCTTAATTGGCTTCTTAGCTGGGCCCGAAGGTGGGGCAGTAGAAGCAGAGTGTCGGTGTGCACCCGAGCCCGAGGGCGAGGGTGTGACCGGGGCCTTGTTTGGGTGTGTCGAGGAAGGGTCGGGGTCGATGGTCTTACTTACGACCCGCTGCGCTGGAGTGATGTCCCAAACATCGGAATCTTCTGCCTCGGAGCTGCTGTCGACGTCGTATTGTTCTGGAAGGTTGACGCCTTCTTCGAAGATGTTGTCCAGAATTGGAGCTAAAGACCTTTTAGCCATTGTTCTCCTCGCTCTTCGGTCCCGGATAGTCTTTTTGGAGCGGAAAGAGGCACAAGCTGAACAGTCTTTCCCCTTGTGCTCCGGAGAGAGGCAGAGGTTACACACTTCATGAAGGTCGGTGTGGGGAAACTTCGACCCACATTGAGGACACTTTTTAAATGGCGTCCTTTCCATGAGCTGGAGTCGAGGCCTAGCTAGGCCCGAAGGCTGTCGACGACGACCGGAATCGAGATCCTCGATGTTGAAGAGTAGCGTCGACTGGAAAAGCGTTCGAAACTAAGTTTTGTAAGTAGGTGAGGATTGCGCACCGAAAGAAATCGGTTCCAACATGGAGCACTGGAAATACATCCGAGCCCGGTGGCGGAAAAAAACAATCTGGGGATGGAGCTGATGCCCATGCGCAGTATCATCCAAAGGAGGAGTCACCTATCCCGTGACTTCCAAAGACTTTTCTACAACAAAACAAACTGCAAACATCCGGGCCCAACACTAGGTGGCCATCTATGCATAGTGTGTAATCTGCAGCTCATATGCCTCGAACATACAAATACTATTTTTTCGATGCACAACAAATATCTTTTACAACTCATAAGAATGAACTTATTAAAAAAGTAAGTATTTTACCTCATGGAACAGTTCAGGCAGTACACGCCAAAGCTTTAAGACCAGTTTAATTTCCATGAAAGCAGTCTTACCAAGCGAGGTGCCATACCCCTTATGGTGGGCAGCAGCATATTGAGTCCTACTAAAAGCACAAATGAAATACTGACACTAGAGAGCTCAGCTACACCTATATGCGATAATATTGTTGGTATCGTCCATCATAGGTAGAAAACGGATATCAATACCCTGGATAGGTGATAATAATGTTGGCATGTCCATCATGGGTAGAAAACAGATTTCAGTACACTTGATAGGTGATAATATTGTTGGCACTATCCACCATGGGTAGAAAACAGATTTCAATACACTTCATAGGTGATAATATTGCGGACATTGTCCATCATGGGTATAAAACAGATTTTACCTACTCGATAGGATGACTATGAAAAAAAGACTTGACAGTTTTAGTTACATGACATACCAGCTGGTAATTCACTATATTTTCAGAAGTGAAACCAACTTATAACCTCAATGCACAAAATGTAAGAGATACACAACAAAATAAATCAAAAGAAAAGAAAAAGTATACATAATGTATATTTCTCACCTGTGGCAAATGCAACTGTAGTCCCTCACTGGGAATGGGCTGGCGGGAAGGAGTCTGGTCCAACTGCATGTTAAAGAGGGAAGCAAGAGATAACTGTGCCGCTCGAGCCTTTGCAAGTTTCTTGTTTCTGCCTGACCCTTCAAACGTTTGACCATCTACAGTCACAGACATCATAAAGTTTTTTGCGTGGCTTTCCCCACTTTCAGAGATGAACTCGTACTTTAGGCCAGGTCGCAATTCATTGAGGATCATGACAGGATTTTTTCCACTTGCTACGGGATACGGTGATGGAGCTGGAAGAGGAGACTGGATAAGAGTGCTGGAGCCGGTGGATGATGGTAAACTGTAGTCCCCAGTTGAGCTGAATGAGCCATTCCCATTTGAGCCCACATAAAAGTTATTGTCAGTCTGCACTGGGGTTTCAAATCCATTGAACAAAGTATCTGGGAAGTCGGCCTGGTCAGATGTGAAGTCTGTGTTTATAGAAAGGGTTCTTCCCATTGCTAGATGGGCTTCAGATGCATTCGGAAATTGAACAAAAGACCGTAGGGCTTTTTCAGCAGCATGAAGTTTAGCCTTCTTTTTGGTAGACCCAGAGCCCTCAAAAGCCTGTCCATTTACTTCAACGATCATAATGAACACTGGGGCATGAACGGGTCCACTTTGAGAAAGTAATCTGTATTGCAAACCTGGCTTGATTTCATTCAATTGCATCAAGGCATTCTTGGGTAAAATTGGCCCCGGCATTTTCTTTCTCTTCTTGGGGCGGAACTTGGAGTGGCCATTGTTTCCCTCCTCAAGCGGCCGTTTCCTGCTGTTACCCCCATTAGAGAGTTGAGGGCCATCCCCGGTAGATTGTACACCATCATTCTTCGGAGAGATGTTGTCCATGTTGCGGTTTTCTTTAACGTCAGCGCTGCTTGAACCTGTGGTGCCCAGAAAGAGTAACTTACAACGCCTTCGTTGCAGGATCTTGTAAATGCAAAATTTATAGATTCCTTTATCTATCTTTGTAACTGGTTAAGTGATGTGTGCTCTTCGCATGAGAAGTGGAAAGCTATCATTTAAACCAGGATCTATGAGGTCATACATAAAATGGTAATAAAATTGGATCATTCGTTTTTCATTTAGTAAAATTAAAATTTCTGCTAGAAGATGCATAGCCATAAAAATGGACAGGATATTCACAACTCCTCTCCTCAAAAGAATTGCAAGGTTTGCCAAATTATATAAAATAAACTGCTTTTAGGGTGCCACATAAATGATAAGGCAATAATTAAACAGCCATGTGTTAAAAATCCAGCTACTCTCTGAAGTGTGGGGACCACTATAATGAGGCATAAATTAGCAGACATATATTACACTCCTTAAGCCCACTGTATTGCCAATAAGCTTTTAAAAGGGACAGAGGGTTTAACCACCCACTTTACCACAACACTTAAAAATGATCAGTGTATTTTGGAGATCAAAGTAAATCTGAGCACTACTAATTTTTCGATGTTTATTTTTATGACATTTCCATACCATATGGAAGTTTCATGTTTAAACTGTGCAGCTTTCATATTATTGAGAAGGTGATGATCAAAACGGCATTCTCCATGGCTCCTCTTAAGAGACCAAGTATGTTCCAAATGTTTACTTGGTGTGTGGGTGGGAACAACATCATATTTAAAGGCACTGTCATGGATTAGCTGCTACTACTTAAGGTTATGAGGACAAATATGATCACCTAAATGCAGGTATACTTAATAAGCATATAGAACTCTTACTAATTAGTCCGAGCCATGCACACTCACTAAATTCCAACTCACAGTGCATCAGGTCCTCGAGTGACGAATTAACTGTAATTAAATAGTGCCAGATCCGACAACCCCTTAAACAAATTTGGCCAAATCAAGAAGGAAACAAAGATTCTGCATTGAATCTTCAACACCCTAGTGCACTTCAGTTACTAATGAAGAGCGAGGGGGCAATGCAACTATTTTACAGCAGTCAACGTACCAATCAAGGAAGCGGTTGAGGAGACCACTCTAATAGAATTATCATTCGTAATCACAATCCAACTAGCATGCGTGGAGTTAGTCTCCCAAGAACACATGCAGACTTATCAGGCCTCGACTTTTCCACAGCTTTTTCTAAATAGATGCATTTGCAGGCCCATGCATGATTCAATGGTTAGGAATCGGAAGGTAAAACAGAAATCGTGCATCTGCAGTCCTTGAAAGGAAAACAGTTCTACTTTTCCAGCACTTAAACCCCACTTTACCAATGGTGTCTGCTGTGTTGTTATTATGAATGTTTCATGGCAATCCTTCTCGCTCTTTGACAGTACTTCTGTTGCTCTGACACACTCAGAACCATTAATAATGATGCCGATCCCAGAAGGACATACAAGCTCTAAAGTCTCTAAGTATAGTTTTTCATCTGACGATCCCTAGGTTTTAGCGAGCTTCTCTTTGAAGCACCAGATTCTACTGTAATACCAATATTAGCATTAGTAAACCAACAGGCCCCAAAAGTGTCACTTGAGCAGCTCAGTATCTAGTTGAGGGCAGTCAAACACAGGGAGGTTAAGATCAGGAAAAATAGACTAGGCGTACACAATAATAAAAAGGAATGAGTGTACATTTACTTTATTTTTTCCTGCCCACCTTTTGTCAACGAGGTGTTGTAAACGTCGAAAGGCCATACAATATGAGGTGGCCAGTCTTCTGTTTCTGTCTGCTGATTGTTGCAATGAAAATGTGCCTTGCTGGTAATAACCAATGCAGGCTAGGCAGTCTGGATCTGTTACTCCAAAATACGATAAGGCTCGTTTCAGTGAAGCATAGGGAATAGTCTCAGTGACATTGTACCAATGCATGTTGCATGCATGGGCCAAAGCGTTATCCTCTGCTCTCCTGGTCAAGTGGGGGGGAGCAACATTTCGAAGTTCCATATTTATCTATCTTTGCTTACGGGATATCAGTTTCTTTATATTTTATTTCAGTGCTTCGATTTATAAATGGCATAGTTATTTGTTAGTGACACAGCACTATAATCTTTTCAAAAACATCGAGAATTTGAAGTGAACAGGGCATCATGGTAGATGTGTTAGTGTGGACAGCAGAGAATTACATTTGCTGAATGTTTGCTTTATGTTGAAGTTCTTTTAAAATATACCCAGAAGTGCTTTGTGTTATTGTGTTGGGAATTGCAATAGCACCACATTGTAATGTTGTGTTAAAATAAAAAAAGTGAACACCTTTGGAGAAAAACAGGAATTAAGTGAAGGTGTCGCAGAAAGTTTTGTTTTGATAAAATAAACACAATTAGTGATTTAAATAACATGCAGAGAAAGTCAAAAAGGATAACGATTACCAAATGATTTTTTTGAGGAAGAAAATAAATCTCAGACTAGAATGTGTGGCTTGACTGTTTCAGACTGCTTCCAGGAACATGTGCTTATCAAATATATATTTGGATTCTGGAGTCAAATTTGGAACGCATAAACGCACACACCACTTTACCCAGTTGACAAAGCTGACGGAATGGTTGCTAAATTTTCATTTATAACATCCTCCAGCAAAAGCTCGATAGGTTACTCCTTTCGGCGCTCAAAATAAAAACAAAAGATCAAAAGAACAGAGCCAGAGCAGACAATCACTGGTGGTTCATCAATTGTGACAGGACATACAGATCATTAGGACATTTAAACATAAGAAATAAAAAAAAAAATCAAGAAGCAGGGGAAGTCACTATTTTCCAAAGTTGACCACATTTCCCAAAAACATTGCCAATACTTTAAGCAGTGTAAAGCTAACTACCTCCTACATCAAAAAAGCAATGACAATTGCACTTATGTTGGAGTAGTATTTGTCTCCGACCTAGAGAGACCACTGCTTTTTTTTATATTCCGCTAAGGCCTTAAGGTTATTCACCAGGGTAGAAATTCCAGAGGTAAACATCTTGTGTCAAGAAGCATGCTTATTGATTGGAATGCGGTACTCTTTGAATTTCAACGGCAAAAGGGAAAGCAATATGAACGTATGCATTTATAAGAAGCACAACTGTCTACAATCATGCCCAGTATTTAGCATATGACTTTCATCTATAACAGAAAAAAGTGACAGAGGAAATGCTTTCATTTATTAACCTTGAAATGACTCAAACAGCTCTCCCTTCTATTGTTTTATGTCACTGTGACATCACAGCGAAAGACAAACATATCAAATCAGTCTTGGGAGACTCCCAAATGGACAGACCAACACAAGCTGTAAGACCACATCTCCAGAGAATGGGAACGGAAGCAAATACAAAATGGTGGCACAGAATATTATCAGTGGGTTTGAAGAATTTAAGTGGTTCTGGTAAATTTGAACATTTCCATCCATCATGGTCTTGACGTCTAAATCATCCTACGTGGAATGGTGATGACGAGATGTGGGTCCTATGCTCGCTGTCCCACAGGGACTCGAGCTGCTCGTCACTGATGCGACCCCACAAGTTCATGAGGTTAAGTTCACATTTGGAACGGCTGGTATGCTCCTTTTGTGGATATGACCTAGACTGAGCTGAACAGGTCTGGGCCCTTTGTGTAATCACAAACAAATTAAATAATGATTGAATCGAGTGATTGCCGATTGTTCAGATTAATCTAGGTATCTCCTCCGTCCCTTTCTTTAAGCGGTAACCATACTCTTCGTGTACATCTTTATAAGACTGAACAACAAGTATTTTCCTCATCAAGGCCAACAGGGCAGAGTTTAATGTCATAAGCATCATTTTTGCACGCAATGCATGTAAGCAGCGCTTGTGAATGCCTGTGTTTACTGGTGCACTAAGCGAGAAGAAGTGTCTTTGTTAATGTCTATCTTTTTAAACAGCAAGGATACTTTGCTGACTGGCCATGCGTCTTGGCCGTTTCTAGAGTCACCTTTTCTTACCCCTGGTGGTCGGGTGGATTAGTACATAGAAATATTTCTAGCGAGACGGCTCCCGCAAATAGCCAAAGCAGTTTTTGGCGTGCCCCTCTGGAAGTCCCAACAGAGTCCGCGTGCGGCAGAGGACAGACCGCCTTTTGATGTTCTCGTCGTCTTTGTTGGATACATTTGCATTCCTTGCATCTTAGAACAGGCTGGAAATTAATTACTTATGCGAAGAGTGGCCACACAAGACTAAAACAATACCCCGGCTCAAAACAGAGCCTCGATATCGAACTCTCATTTAGATATATACATGTTTAAGGCGCTGCACGAGCTATAATGCAAAGGGGAACATCTGAAAGATCAGATTTTATTTCTAGAGTGTTCATTCTGTACAAAGGCAATCACAACGCATTAATAAAACATTAGCTAATCTTATTTACTAATATACTGGTGCCAGTGATGGCTTTCCTAACCTTAGCTGTGCTTTGTACACTACTCTTGCATTTAAAAAGCTGAAATGAACTTTAAAGGCTCTTTCCATGCCCCAGAAGCGGCGTAGGGTGTTTGATTAACAACCCGCTACACTAGAAGGGCCATGAGGGGTGGGGTGGATAGCTGAGAGGGAGGAATGCCCCGAGCTGACAACTTAACTAATCACTCTGGAAAATGAAAACACTATTATTGCAGGTAAGTGTATGAGGACAGGGCTACTTTAAGGCGGCAGTTGGGTCTGCTCACAGTGTGCATGTGGGCGAAGGAGTGATGTGTCCAGCTTATGAAGATTCATGAACCAGCATAGTAATGGTGAGTTGGCTAACAGCTGACGCGGGCTGGCCATCAATACTGCGAGCAGCAGGGAGGCAAGACTAGCAGAGAAAAGAAGGGAAGTTATTTTCAACGCTTCCCAGATTGAGGACACACTGGGAATCTCAACCGATTAAGGTCATTTTACTGCTTGAGTGAACTAAGCAGTAGGTGTAACTTCAACATCAGAACTGGGGGTGGGAGAAGCTGGTTAGAAGGGGCTGGGTGATATTGGGTGGGGAGCACAGATTGTTATCACGCAGACTGAATGATTTCCATTAACAAAGGAATCAGGCCATGCCATTACTACCTCATTTGTATTCCTCGCTACAGATTTACATACCATACACACCGAGGTTTTAAAAGGCAGTGGTGACACTATAAGAATACACATCCTCTTGTCCATTACACAGAGGTACGTGTCATCCGCTTGTTCTGTCTGCAGGAAGAGAGACCCTGATCTGAAAATGTGTCCTGTTGAAATTTGGTTGATCCAAAGGAGTCCATGCTCCAGAAGTATTCTGTAGCCCAGGAAGGTATTTGAAAACTGAAAGATGCCAATCAGGTGAGGGCATTAAATGAAAAGGCACGGGTGCCAAAATTGGTCATTTTATTTACAATGCATCCGATGCCAATATTGCAAGTGTTTCCATGAGGACACTTCTGTTAAGCAAACTGTATATAACAAAAAAAGTGAGTAAATTGCTGGTTTGTATTTCGCAGACCCAAGCTTGCTTGCCCTAACTAAAGGGTTTCTGGGTTCAAACACCAGCATTTGATACTTACAAAGACTGCCCAGATCCTCAGTTATAGAATGCGCTGCAAAGATGGAGAGCAGTGTTCATCCAGGCCAGTAGACACCAGGGATAATGGATATGGTTTTGACAAATACTGGCAACTGCACTAGTTTACTGAAATGAAAATTCATAAGGATCCATCTCATATAGGACTTTCTGGAGTATCTGTGGTTGCTTGTTTGTGCCTATCAGTTCTAGGTCTCACACACATACAGAGTGTAAATGTCTGCGATCAAAGACTTAATGTGGACCATCCCAATACGTACAGTAGTCGGAGGCCAGACCATTGCTTACTATTTCCTCCTTCTTGTGAATCTCATTCACTTGTATCTTATTCACTTGTATCTTATTCAATGGTTTTCCTCCTTCTTCTTGTGTTTGTCCCACCATCCTTCCACAGCTCCACATTAGGGAATTACATTTTTATCTTTCGCTTCCAGTGCTCCATGTGTGCTGCTTCCACCCACCCCTCAAATACCCTCATCTCTGCGGTACTCCCACCATCCAAAGATTGTCTGTTTCTTCCTAGAGGCCTCCTCATCCCAGGTTTTAAAATATATATAATTCCCCCTCCCAGCTCCCATGTTGCTCTCCCTACTGCTCCTGTTATCCACTTACATTTACTCCCCTACAGTTCTGCTCCATCCCTTTCTGTCATTTTTTTCTCAATTTTTTTCTTTTCTTTGAGGCATGGCAACTGCAAATTGCTACTGAGCTGCCCCATCCTATAAAGAATGTGCTGTAATGTACTTTATATATTATGTTAATTTATTGCTCCAAGATGGATGCCTACCATTTTGGAAGGGAAAAAAAGGTCCCACGTTATGATGTATGCATGCATTTACAAGGAGACACATGCGTATGTCATCATGCTGGAGCTGCAGTCACGATGTTCATGCATGAATAATGATGCATACATGTGTATTCCTCAATACACTTTTTTGCCGATGTTATTACGCATCAGCAAGGAAGCAGTTTTTATTTATTTTTTGTCTATTCGTAACAGCTTTTAGCACTGGGAGTTCTAAAAGGTTGAGTAATGCCATTGAAAGGTGATAACTATTGGCTGTGCCAATGGCTGCTAAAATATGAAGCTCAAAATTGTGATCAAGCTATTGCTCTTTTGGCTTTTTGAAAATATGTAACTATTGGATTTGCGTTGGGTAACTATTTCTGTAACTTGAAGAAATGTTTTAATACTGCATAAAAATGGTGGTCCTGATTTGACAATAGACGCAATACTCAATTCTTCTGTTGTAATTTGTTTTGGGACTTTGGCATAATAAATATTCAACTGAGTAGAGACCAAGTGGGTATCTCATGCTGCCTTGACAAAATAGAAGCAGAGATTAGCAAGTCTTCATAAACAGGAAGACTTTCACCATGTATTAGGGCACCAACTGTACTTTTGGAGCCAATGTAGGTATAGATGCGCGGGGGCTAAAGAAAAGCTAAAGAGGAGGGCCTCAAACTGGGTACATTTCGTACTCCATGTGATGTGTCATTAGTTAAATCAGACCACACACCCGTCTCAAGTCCAGAAACCCCAGATAGTCTTGGAACACACGAGATAGAATATCCGGGGACCAGACTGGCGATGGGCAACTTTGTTAAAAGATTTTTAAATCTCTCAATAACCTCTGGACAAAAAGACTTTTGAGCATATTCCTTCCTTAATTTTCCTCCTGAGGCAGAACCACTGAGACAGTTTTTTACTTCTGAAGAGCTAAAATAGTTTTCATTAACATGTCTCTCTTAACCGGTCCTTGTCAGCGGGATGCGGAGGAAATAATTCAGTATAAGAGGAGGGGGGGTCGATAATCTACTCAGACTATTTTTATCAACTCTAGAACCCACAGGTAATAAAGGGAAAAGCTACAACAGAGGTAGAACATGCTCAAATGCCCACCCAGTGATTGCACTGAGACTTGCACTATTGCTCAACCTCATTATATCCCAGGCTCAGTCGGGATTTGTCCCCCACAGATCACCAGCTCTGAATCTGCGTACCCTATTCGCATTAATACAAAGAATGTCGCCCGAAGTACCTGACGCTGCGGTACTACTTGATACTGAAAAGGCCTTTTACTCCCTGGAGTGGCCTTTCTTCTTGGCGGTGATGAGGAAGTTGGGAATTCCTAAGGGCTTTATTGACCTCACCTCTTTACTTACACTGCTCCCTCCGCCAGGCTTTGCTTAAATGGCACTTTGTCCCCCTTGTTTGCTCTCACAAGTGGCACCAGACAGGGGTGTCCTCTGTCCCCGCTGCTTTTTATATTGTCTATGGACCCTTTCCAGTTTAAAACAGGCCCGCTTCTAATTTCGCTTTACGCGGATGATATTATACTGTATGTCCACAACCCCCAGGTTAACCTCGATCCACTCATCAGGGAGATATTGCAATTCGGAGGCTTTTCTGGACTGGGTATCAACTGGACAGTCCCCCCTGGCATGGCGCGGGGGGACTGTGAGTTCCCTCTAACGTAGTGCGAGGAGTCAGCTAGATGCCTAGGGATTCAGATTCACAGGGACACGGAACAGATCATTCTGCGAAATTAAGGTCCAGCATTGCATAATCTAGAGCTGCAGGTTGAACGTTGGTTGAAGCTTTCACTCTCATTGGCTGGCAGAGTCGCGCTAATGAAAATGATCCTGTAACTATTTCATAACATCCCCATCCCACTTCCTAATAGGTTCTTTATCACTCTCAGGACACATCTCATCAGACTGGCTTGGGGTGCGGGAGACCCCGAGTTAGTTGGGATACAATGACCTTGCCATACAAGAGGGGAGGGTTCGGAACTCCAGACTTTCAACTTTATTATCTTGTGGCACAATTCAGCTTCGCACACTCCTGGTATCACCGGACGCGCAAATCCCCTACAGAAGGCTGGAGGCCGACCTGGTGCTCCCGCCCCCCCGAATACCGTGCTGCCACAGGGCTTTCCCCAAGACCCGCGTGACATTCAAAGAGTGTCAACAATAAACTGGGCCTTGCGTAAGCTGTAGCGGATCGCAGGTGGCTGTGCCCTCTACTCCTCTGAAATCCCCATCACCAATAATGCATGGCTTCCTATTACAGAAGAGAGGCTGGGCAGGTGGGAGGGGAGGTGATGTTTTCACTAGTACAGAAGGAGGAAGTTCAGTGAAGTGACATTTATGGACCAATTTGTTTTCAGTAGAGTTCGCCGAGCACTCGGAGCTAGAGTTCCGGAATATCCACTGGAGCCCGAGTCTTGTCCTCTAATCACTAATGCAAAGGGGGATCATCTGATTTCAAAACTGTATATGGCTTGCATGGCTGTGGTGCCGAGTCGCATACCAAGATTCGGGAGGCATGGGAGCGAGATTTAGGGAACCAGATTCAGGACTCACATTGACATTTTGCTGCACTCAGATTAGGGAGGTCTCCCTGAATAGCAGGCACAAATTAATACACTTAAAATATCTATTGAGTGTTTACATGTCCCTGGCGAAACTCCATTCTATTGACCCCAACCGCCCGCACACCTGCCTAAAATGTCGGAACCCACAGGCGGATTTTGCCCACCTGACTTGGAACTTCACTAAAATCGAGGACTTTTATAGAACCATTTTTAGGTTAGTATCCCAGATGACACACTTGGAAATAGATCCCATGCCCGAGGTTGTCCTGCTGGGGTATGTTTATAACATGCCAAAGGCACTGCGTAAATTTATCGCTATTGCCCTCCTGTTAGCCAAGCAGGAAATAGCACTCAAATAGGGTAGTAGGACCTACCCTACAGTGAAAGCTTGTCTGTCTAGCCTCACTTTTTGTAACACAAATAGTGAACTCTATACCAAGACGCTGCCCCCCAACTTCCCGGCCAAAAGATATTTGAGGGCCGTTCAAAGAATATCTGCTTGGCATAGGATCGCCCTCCCCCACACAGCAACCTGCAGGCATAGTCCAGCTGGGGTGGGTTGATCTGCAGCCACTTAATCCGGCTGCACTATAGACATTCATTGAACTATGGAGGTTGGAGAAGTTGGTCATGGGAATTGGCCTTGCAGCAGGGTTTTGATCAGAGGGCATATTACAAGGTACTCTATAGATGCTACCCTTTTCAAATGTGCGATATATGACTGTGCACAATTTACTTGTATACACTTCTTTTGCTGATTGATTTGTAATTGCGGTAAATTACTATGAAATGTTTGTAACCATGACGAAAAAGGATAAATAAAATGTAAACAAAAAAAAAGCTCACCCAAGGGCTATAAAGATGGCCCTGAGCAGTGATGGCAAAGTAATGCCTTTGGAGCTCGAGAGGGGAAAGCTGGGCGTGGGGCTGGGACGTTACAGTAGACCTCAATCCCTAAAGTCAAAATTCAAAGGAAGTAGACAACCTTGAAAAGTAAATGGCTTCCTGTAGCCCCAACTGCCAGCAACCTCATCATCCTGCCATGCATAGATTTCTCATGACACCAGCCAGCTGTGCGCCAATAGCTTGTCAGAGGCAATAGCAAGATACACAAGACAACATTTTGAAGCTACTTCAAGATGGAGGCAAACAGCAACAGCCCCAGATGATGTAGTAGCGAGACATAACCCATCAAAAGAAGTTTTTTTGATGTTTCCCATAAAGTTGGAGCAGTCAGCTTCCTCCTGGAACAACTCAAAAAGACGTGAGGCATGCTTAATGTGGTTTGAAATTCACAAGCTGCTATCTCACTGTGGGCAAATATTTTTTATAGTTCTGCTGCAGTCTGGAACATACAAATATACAATTCTGACATGGGAAAGGACACCAAGAAGCCACTCTTGAAACCAAAATAATGTATGTTCTATAAATATAGTGTCCACCAGAAGCACGGAAGCACTGACTTCTCAAAGATTTTCCTTTCTTTTATCGAAACGGTCCAAACTGCTGATGAAGGGACATCAGTCCAATATCAGCAGTCTGTAACTGCTGAAGCTTGCCAGTGTGTGACAAAAAAGCATTCCTCCAGCAGAAAACATTCAATATACTTCCTTTCCCTGGGGACACAGGCAGAGTTTGGTGATGCAGCATCGGACTTTGTGCCTTCTGTATCATCCTTGTTTTTTCTGCAGTGCGAACATCTATGTTTGGCCAATGTTTGATTTATTAGGGCCAGCAACTCTGAGATAGAATAAAAGAGGTTGAGAAGCAGGCACGGCTGTCTCGGATTCAGAGACAGATGATAGCTAGAGAGTAGGATACTTTTCGTGAGAATACTGCCAAAAGCGTTTTGGCATTCAGTGATACCCAAGAGCACAAAAAAATCCCAATTCAGTCTCATTTCACAAGATGGCTACCAAACGTAAAACATAACAGCAGCTCTCCCACTGCAGACACAGCATCAGCACTTCAGATGCCAGGAAATAATGGCTCAAAATCCCATGGATGCCACAGCAGGTAGGCAATGGTATAGTGTGGCAAAGAAAGTAAAACTTCAGGCAGAATGGAGAAGGCAGTCCAATTCGGTGCGTGGCCCTACGATTGGTGGAGCCCATGACATTGCCAGAATAGCAAGACCTGCCCTGAAGGCTAATTCTGTATTCCTTTTAGGAGCGGAAACCGCATTAACAGCAGAAAAACATTTTCATGGAATAATATTACCTGTAACATTACTGGAGAAAGTAGCCTAATACCTACCCCTAAACAGCAACAGACTAAAACAATGTCATGAGGCTGTCATTAGTGGCTTCATAGCCATTAAAAAAGTCAATCATTCCTTTGGATCTGAAGGATTATGTTATCCTTTGAAAGGGGTGTGGTGATGAAAGGTTTCTGCAAAAGAATAGATTGAACTGCAAACAATGAGTTTGCTAATAGATTTTCATTGTCAACGTGTTCCTGCTTGAAATTAAAGTTTATCATTTATAATGAGTTCCAATCCAACTCTCTGAAGCACTCCACACAGAACCAGCCAAAGAAAAACAAATAGAGCATGAAAGAGTTCTACAGAAATCTAACCAGCAAAGCAACGAATATCATCATAAACATGCTGGGTTTATATGCAACCAACTTTATGTAAAATCTATCAGTTTCTCTCTTAAATCGGAAACCGAAAAAAAATGTGGAATAATATCATGCGAAATAAACAAGCACCATCAGAGTTCTAAACTGAGGTATTTAAAGCCTGAGATTTGTATAACACATGAATGAATATCTTACCTTACCCAGTTTTTTTTAGATAACCAGAATAGTTTTCCACGGATATGTTCACTCTAAGCCTATGAAATAGGCACTTTACAGTAGGGACACTTTACAAAACCATCCTGTTCAACCCTCCCTTCATGTTCCTGCCTTTTACCTAGGCATTTTTCAGTTTTGCGGAATGACACTAACTATAAAGCTTAAGGCATCTTACTCATATTTTCTTCATCGTCTACATCCATGATGAAATGCTTTTCTTGTTTCCGTGACTGGTACAGCTTGCTTCTCTCTAAAAAATAAAGAAACTATTTTAATCTTTAACGGTACACAGGACAGAAGAATAGATCTGTAAAAGTGCAAAATAACTATTTACCTAAATAGAAGTTATACACAACTTTCAGTAGTGAATAAATGGATGTTCTGCAAGTCAGCCTCTAGTTAGAACCACACTGTGGACAGGGAAGATTTGATATTTCCACATTTAGTTCTATACTAAAATTCACCCTTTCACGTTGGTCTACTAATAGGATTTTGTATTAATAACTTATTTAAAGTGAAATATGTTAATAGGTGTGCATTTGTTCAGCCTCGACTTACAATTAACATGTATATTATTAACGTTCTCAGAAAGATGGCTTGAATGTCCCGATAAGATCCAGTTATGCTCTTGGGGTCAAAACATAGACAACATGAATAGGGATTGCCTCACCTTGAATCATATAAACGCCATAGTTTTGAATGGATTCCCATTTGTAATGTCATACAATCCATTGCTCATTTTAACATTATCTGTTTCAACAGAACAAAAGAACCGCACACTCTGCGCTATTCTTCATTTGATGTCTTTTGCTATGAAATATTGCAAGGTTAATAAATTCTACATTAGTGGATCTCATGTTTGTGTTTTATGCTTTTATCAAATGGGTTAGCCCTATGTTTAATACCTGTAAACCACTCTAGCACAACAATGCTATAATCACTGGAAACGAGTCACTAAAATGTGTAATCAAGTCAGATAAGAAGAGATTCAAACTGGTGCCATGGCAGCTGGACAAAGTCCGAAAGTGGAGATTTTATCATACCTCGTCGGAGTGAGCTGTGTGGGATGCTTCCCTCCCAAATGACTATGAGCCGCCCTAGAAAGAAAATCTGAAGCATATCTTGTGTTTGAAGAATATGGAAGATGGGAGCGGGACCTCTTTGCGGAACAGGCAGCATTAGAAGAGTGAAGGTGTACTGCATTTTCATTTGTGAAAATCGTTAATGTCTGTAATAAAGTGTGAATTACTTCTGCATTTGTGGAAATCAATGTGTGAGAGAAAAAATATTGATTGTAAAATATAATAAACTCAATAGGATCGTATACAGATTATAGACTCAATAAAACTATATGTAAATAAGAGGTTTAAAGAAAACATTTAAGGCATGAGGAAATACAATCCTAAAAATCAGCTGTTAAAAAGATGATCACACTAATGCACATAAACTGCACTATACTCAATCATACATCACCGCAAAATACCATTGTCCCACCTAATACAATACGTGTTTGGCTACACCTAATAAACCATCCCTCGGGCAGTACCAAATAGACCATGCAGAGAATCTTTATTTTTTTAGCCTAAACAACCCTAGTATTAAGACAATTTATAAACAATACCATATTTCTCTGAGAAACAAATGTTCTGGATACTGAAATTCCACCTTTTCATAAATCACTAATAAGGCATTGTCTTTCAATTGTATTTATATAGCGCTTCTAAACCCTAACGAAAAGCTAGAGCTATTTTCAGAGTACATGTTGCACAATATTCTATTGGATCATGAGTGAGAGCTCACTGGAATGAACATGGAATTTAATTCTGTGCCATCTGCAGGCACCTCGTCCACCAATGGTATACTGTCTTCATCCAGAAGAGAAACAGTGACATGCAGATCATGTTTGGGGGATAAAACAGCCAGACAGCCTTCTATCAGAGGCTGGTTAGCCATTAAACTCACTAGACTGACTAACCTGAGATCCTGGGTCCAGCGGGAGCAATGAAGGATGCCTGATCTTAAATGCCTAACTGTGCTCTCCATAACAAGCAGCGAAACTGCTTAATCGGAGACAACGCGGATGGAAGGTGGGAAATGGAATGAAAGAGAGATATGACAACTGCATCTGAAAGTGGCTGTGCTGCTGTGTTCCTTCATACTGCTCTGCCTGGTGATGCCCCTCACTGCTTTTTATGTGCTACCTCTCTTCCTTCGATTCATTTCTCTGGGCATGTCACCTGGTTTTTCCTAAAGCCTTTTCGTTGTTGCGCAAAGCATGAATGTCCAACCTCGAAGATTTTTCAACTGTAGATCTGAACTCTGGACTTGGTGCTTGAGAGTCTGCCCACATGTGCCTTAGTCTCTGAGCACCTTGCATTATCAAACAAGTTGTTACCTTTATCTGGCTGTTAGGTCCTATTCCTATCATAAAGGCCTCCTCAAACAATTATGCTTAGCCTCACACAATGTCTCACAAATGTTCTGTTGACTGGAAGATTAGTCTCTCTGTGGTATTCCCTCTGGTTCTCTGTCCCATTAGTTATCTGTCGAGCACTCCTGTGAGGGGCACTGCAATGTCATATGTTGTGGGTTCCCATGGGGATGGAATTTGACTCTGAGGTGGAGATTTAACAGTTCAAAGGGAAGATGTTTATGGATGGATGGGATCTTCATTGATTAAAGGACTTAAAACTTTCACAGTTTCCCTGGCTCTCATCTGATGTCGTCAACTTACAAAGAGCCTGACTTTGAAATACTACACTGGCGTAGTCGGCAGGATTGAAGATCCCAACAACAGGCAACAACCTTAGGTGAGATTGTTCAGTTTTCCTATGCAACTCAACCATTGTCCATGGTCTGCGTGCTGTGCTTCTTCTCTACATGACTTTATCATCCATTGAACAATTACGTTTGGACTCTTTCCCATTGCCTATACCCCGCTGACACAGCGTAGGTAAACTACGTGTGGTGGAGGGCCTCATTGCGGGATGTATAGGGCATTGCTCTCTTGTGACGAACACTCCCACTCACAGGCACATGGTGTGTGTTGTGTGCTCTGTGCTTATAATCGGGGCTCCACCTTGTCGGGACTTGTGGAGTTAGTACATCTTTGAGGAAAAGGGGTATATGAGAGCATTTAGAGAACCGTTACACAGTCTCTTTCAGTGCTTTGCCCTCGAGGTCAGTGTTCGCACAACAGTGGAGATTATCAGCGCACGATCTGACTTACGCATGGAAAGCTCTTTCAACGCGTTTCTGTGTTTTAAGCTCCTGCCGACAGGCACAACCTTTCGCCTGCTCTGGTGCCTTGTCTGCTTCTGTTGTCCATGTGAGCCCTGCGGGCGCTATTTAAAAAAGGGAAGAGGCACTGACTTACTGCTAAAGGAATACTACCACTCCACGGAAGTCACTCACATCTTACTAACATATTGTGCACTCTCGCACACGCTCAGCTTGTTCTAGGAAAACCACTCACACCGTACCAATTTAGCATGCGCTCCCGCTGACACACTCCGCTTGTTCCAGTGTTCCTCTGTTCGTGAAAGCGCCGACAGGAACAGCCTCCTCCAGATTGCCTGTCTACCTCGCATCCCGGATGTAATTGCTAACTGATTTAACCAATTCCTTTCTATTAAGCCAAACTGTCGTCTTGGTGCATTGCTGACCTCTATAGGTTGTGAATGGTATCACAAGATATCCTTTGGAAAACTTTATTGATCACATTTGTACTCTGGGTGGTTTGGATGGTAGTTTTGTTCCTTCTGCTTAGTGTTTGCTTCTTGTCTCTATTTTAAATCTATCAGGTCTTCAGTCATGCAAAATATTCCAGCTCCAGCAATCTTCTTGGCACCCCAAGGCACACCAACCATCAAGTGGGAAAAATGGCCCAAAAAAGTTTTTGAGAGATATGCAAAGGTGTGTGGTGCAACTTTGAGTACAGAACGCAAAGCGTCAATCTTAATGCACAAGTTCTGAGAAGCAAAATATCTTTGATCATCTACCAGTGCAATCACAAGCGGAAATAGAGGACTTAAAGGAGTATGAGTTGCATATTTTGAAACTTGACAAACTTTCTTCCAAAAAGCACCACTATCCTGGAACGGTGTCATTCTGCTGGAAGGTACCAGAATGAGGGAGAGTCTATTGAGTCATATGTCACTGACCTCCACAGGTTAGCTTCTTTGTGCAAGTTTGGTGGCATGGTGAATGATCACATACACAATCAGTTTATGGATGGATGTGTCACTGAAAGGGTGCATGATGAACTATGGCTAAAGGATGATCCCACCTTGGAAGAAGTTTTGGTCATTGCTAAAAGGGTGGGCATTCTATGGAGTGTGTCAGGGTTATCAGGAAAGCAAATCTAAAAAGAGGTGAGTTTGCATGTGGTCAAGAAAAAGACTAGAGCCATGATACGAAAGAATGAGCAAGACACTTTCAAAGGGAAGATGAGAGCAAGGAGGTGCTTCCGATGTGACAAAGTTGGGCACTTGGCAAATGACAGAAGTTTTCCTGCTCTTAAAACTGTGTGCACAAAGTGTAGGAAGAAAGAGCACGCTGCTGTTTGTAAAACAAAGCTGGTGAGACCCAGAGTGAAAGAAGTTAACATGGAGGTGGATTTGGTGCAGGGAGATGACGAATTTGACTGTTTGTGGTCAGATTGTATTGCACATAAAAGGTGACGGAAAGGTTAAAAGTTCTCCAGTTGAGACCATTGTGGTACAGGGAGAAGAGACAAGCGTACTATTTGACTCCGGGGCCAAGATAACTATTGTCTCTAACAAATTTTATCAAAATAATCTTTGTGACAAGGTTACTTTGAGCAAACCCAATATCAGGCTGTGTGCGTATGGTGGTGAACCCATCAGATTGCATGGCTTCTTTGAGGGAATGATTGAATATAAGCAGAGGCTAGTATCTGGGAAGATTTATGTATCACAGAAAAGAGATAGTGTCATATGTTGGTCACATCAAGGAGATTTGGGAGTCATGTTGGATCCTAGTGGACCCATTCCCATCCTTTTGAAGGAGAAAGACATGTTGTGTAATGTTGGTTTGACGGGATCGAGTTGCTTGAGGAAATGAGAAAGGAATTCCCACCGGTACTTAGGAAGGAGTTTGGGTGTCTTGTTGATTATGAACATAAAATACGCTTGGTGGCACATGCCCAACCTGTGTTTTGCAAGGTGAGAAATGTACCCATTGAGGTGCGTGATGAAATGCAAGCTGAGATTGAGAAACTCAAGGAAGGTGGCATCATTGAGGAAGTTGAGGGCACAGAGTGGCTCGCTGCTATGGTGGCTGCCAGGAAGGTTAAAGGGCCTCTACGTGTGTATGTGGACTTAAGGCATCTTAACAAGTGTGTTATTGTTGACAGGTATTCTCTGCATAACATAACTTTGAGTTGGTTCTGCTGCTTGGTGGTGCACCTGCCTTTCGTACCATTGATCTCACCTCGGCGTACCACCAGATTAAATTGAATGAGTCATCAAGGGATTTGACAGCATTTGTGACTCTCTCTGGCACTTTCAGGTTCGTCAGGGTACCTTTTGGGCTTGTCTTAGTGGCTTTGACTTTTCAAAGGGTGATGAAAAGAGTCCTCAAAGGGATTAGTGGGGTCTGTGTGTACCAGGATGACATCTTGGTATTCGGGAAAGATGAGGCAAACCATGAGAGTTGTTTGAGAGAAGTATTAAGAGGGCTTACTGATGCTAACCTTATGATAAAGGGAGATAAATGCAAGTCTGAAACCAAGATGGTTGACTACTTGTGTCACACTATTTCAGGTGAAGGTGTAGTTCCCAAGGCAGAGTTAGTTGACACTATTTCTCGTATGAGTTTACCCACCTCGCAGGAAGAGTTGATGACATTTCTGGGGATGGTGGAATTTTATGTGAAATTTCTCGAAAACTTTGCTGACTTGAGAGCCAACATGAGGTGTCGTCTGAGAAAAGGAGTTGTGTTAAGCAAACAAGAGTCCAGCCCATGAAAATCAGGAGGTTACCTGATGGTCGCTGGCGTAAAATCGCACTGGACATTCTTGGACCAATTCATGGAGAGGGATCGCAGAGATTTATAATGGTTGTCATTGATATTTTGTTAAGGTGGCCAGAGATTTGTGTATCTAACTCGATTGAAATCAAGAATGTCATCAAATTCTTGGAACTACTTTTTGCACATGAAGGCTTTCCTTGCACTCTTCTCACTGACAATGGAGTGCAATTAACCTCAAAGGAGATGACAAAGTTTCTGTTGGACAGGGCCATTGAGCACAAGTAGTGCTCACTGTATCATCCTAACTAACGAAATGGTAGAAAGGTTAAACAGGGTCCTTAAATAAACCATCGCATTGGTCAAATCTAACTCTTAATTGGAAAGAAGATGTTATGGAGCGGGTTGAGATGTATAGGTTGATTCCTCATTGCACCGTTGGGAAAACCCTGTTTCATTTATTTAGGGGCAGGTTACCCAACACTTTGGTTGAGCCTTCCTGGGTAAACAATTAAGAATGTGAAGTAGGCAAGCGGTCTGATGATGGTTGTTGGCGCATGAATGAGGAAAAGAAGGCAGTGGAGAGGAAAAAACATTTTGATGACTAACATTCTGTGAAAACGCTGGTTGTAATGGGCGCCGATCTTGTCAAGATCAAACGTCCTGTCCTGGGTGGGACAGTGAAGTTCTCCAAGCCCATTCCAGTGGTCAAAAACTTTAACAATGCTGTAGGAACACAGGGCCATCGCAAATGGAATCTCGAAGGGGTCGTCCTGTACAAAAGGATGTGTGATAGCAGCAAGATTCCAATTAAGGCTGGGAGTGGTTTCGTTTTAACTAGGAGTGGACAGGTGGTGCGCAAACCCAGACATTTGGAGGATTTTGTTTGAGAGGAGTGTTGAATAGACTTGCTCCATACTGACTTTTTTGTGCAACAAATTGTTTACACCCATAACTTATACTTTTTTTTCTTGTTTTGGTTAATGTTCAGAGTAGGGAGGTGTGTGGTTTTCCCTCCTGTTCTCTGTCCCATTAGTTATTTGTCAAGCACTCCTGTGAGAGGTACTGTGATGTCATATGTTGTGGCTTCCCATGGGGATGAAATGTGACTTCGAGGTGGAGATTTGATATTTGAAAGGGCAGCCGTTTATGGATGGATGGGATCTTCATTGATTAAAGGACTTAAAGCTTTCAGTTTCCCTGGCACTCATTCGATGTCTTCAACTTACAAAGAGCCTGACTTTGAAATGCTACACTCTCCTTTTAAGCAAGATGTTAAGTATGCATAATGTAGCCAAGGAACAATTGTACTGATCTGAGTCTTTTCTTTTGCAGGTTTCATATTATTGGAATTGGTGAAGACCAGGGTTGCTGTCTCCTAGGATGACTGGACAATCAAGACTGAAGTCGTTCCAGAAAGCTGGACGGGATTGTGGAGGTAAGTCAGACAACTGAACATGAGCTTGCCTCTGCCGAGTTCCCAATTGCCAAGCACGGCATGTCAGGCAGGTGTGCCATTTACAGGCTGTGGATTGGAAATGGCCACCAAAAAGATTTCAGAAGGCTCTGCATTCAAAATGACTACGGAAAAGAATCCTGAAGGTCCTAGATTCAAAAATGGGCACCAAGAACTTTCCAAAAGGTTCCAGAAGATTCTGGATTTAAAAGGGCCATGAGAAGAGTTCAGAAGGTTTGGATTAAAAAATGGTCACCAAGAAATTTCCAGAAGATTCTTAGGGTAGGCAATATGGTGCAAGATAACCAAATCGGATTGGAGCTAAATTCTATGGACAGATGGCCTTTAAACATTGAATAACTTAAATGCTTGATGTCACCCCTGACCGCTGTGTATGCCTCGAGCTAGATGGGTGTCTACTGTGTGCTTGACTGTTCCTACTGGCCATGAGATTAATCCCTTGTATTGTGTATGACTGCAATGTTTCAGGGCCCCTGACTCAGGCACTGACTCAGGGCAGGGCACATTAGGGGGCTCTCCTTCTCACTACCATGTTGACAACCAAAAGGATACTTGCATACATCTTCACAAGCTTTCATGACAAACTGTCAACATGGTTCACTGCCAAGCAGAGGCATTTCGGTCTTGGTATTGCCTGAAATGCATAGATTTTAGACTGGAAATAGAAGCACCACACAGTAGGTCACAACGTAATTAAATATAAACACACACTTGTTCAAATTGGTTTTACCACCACTGAAACCATCAGCCAAAAACTCAAATATTCTATGTAATTGTTTCACAATGTACCACTGTAAATCAAAATACCACATAGCAACTATATACATGTAAGAATAAAGGAAATCCTGAAAAAACACACAAATTAGCTAAGCATTTTTTTCTGGCTCAATCTATAGTCTTAAGAATGCTATCACTCACTACATGGATCCTTCTTTTACATTACTAATTTACTAATGAATTCAAAGGGGAAATAAAAAACGGAATGGAAATTGAAATGTAGAAAGTGTTTGAACACAGAGACAGTCAACACTTCGTGAGCAAGCTTACATTTTGGCTGTTAGCTTCAACATGCTCTTTATACAAAGTTCTAATACAGATTCTTGGGCCAAATGTACTAAGAATGAAGTAGGTAAAAGTTGTTTCGAATTGTGCACGACTTTTACTGAATCCATTCTGCTGCTGCAAACCGACCTATATACTAATAGGTCATTTCGTAAATTCACATTTGTAGTGGGTGGTAATGCGACCTACCTCATAATTATTAATGAGGTAAGTCGCAATTTGTGTCTCACCTTGAATTGCAACCGTCACAGGGATGATAGCTTACTGAGGTCAGCAGACCAGAACATCTGTGACTGTTTTTAAATAAAGCAATTTTAAAAAATATAACATCTAAGGGTACTCCGTACCACAATAGACATTGGGCCATCGGACCAGTGCCTTCTCTTGAAAAATGTTTTTGTCAACATTCAAAAAGAGGAAGAGGGTTCCTGAGGGACCCCTACCCGTTTACAAATGGGTTTCCATTACATGTTTACAGTCAGTAAAGTATTAATGTTTTGAGACCAGATTCTTACCGAATACCATTAATATACACCATTCTGATTTGGTATTTGGACGGGATGCCATAAAAACGCTCCTTCCAAATACCAAATCCATATTTGGTCGCAAACCCAAATTGTGATTTGGTAACGAGCTACCGAATCACACTTTGGGTTTCATATACTGAATCGCAATTTGGGTTACGTACACGACAAAAAGCCTTTTTGTGGTAGCAAATGACACGATTCTGTAAATCGTACCTTTTGCAAATGCAAAAACGCTTCGTACATTTTGCCCTTAGTTTGTCAACAAAATTACCTATCGTACTAAAATGGCAGGCTCTTACACAGGTTTTGGCAACTTGCTATTTCCTTTAACAATTCTAGCCCAATTGTTATGTGAAGTAATATATCATAGATATTTAGAGGAAACTAGGACACCTACACAGCTCCACTGGCAGGTCTGCATCTTTTTCGGCATATATAATGATGCATATTTTGCCAATATTTTTCAATGAAAAGCTAATGACTGTCCCACAAGCAGATAGAGAAATGAGCAATTGTAAAAATAGTGAGACATCACTTTGTTACTGCAGAAAACACATAAAAAACAATAATCTAAGAAGAGGGGAGTTAGAAAACAAGTGATAAAAGAGAGCTGGAGTTTCGGCACTGGAGAGGGAAATATGATGTCTGAAAAATGCAACATTAAGTAACACCTTAATTTATCGCCCAGAATTCATTTTGAATACACATTTTATTGAGATCAATTACATTTGATTTTAGAAGGAGGGGCTTTAAATGAGTAGCACGTGGTTGTTGTACACTTCATATCACGGAGAGAAGGGAGGAATACAAATAATTTCTAACCTTCCATAAATAGTTCGAGCATTAGCCAACAAGTGGTTCAATTTTAGCAATGTAAATTAGAAACGAACCTGAACAATACACCTCAGAAAACTGACAGTGTCGCATGACCCCAATTACCACGCAAGAACTTAGATACGGTGTACCGCATCCTGCTTTTTGTACTTGGAATACGGAAACTAATCTGAACAGGGACAGAATGATATTCCTTGGCAGAAAGTAGATTGACAATTATGAGAAAGCCTACCCTTGCTCAGAAGGCTGGCTGCTATCAGCACCAGCAGTCATTCAAATGAAAATAATTTCATTTATATAATGAAACACTGAAGTCTTGCATATTGCAATTATTTTATCAAGAGGGTTATATTAAATATTAATACACTTTCGAGGTGAAAGGCACTGTTCAACGAGATGAAACCAGCAAAATGGCTCTTAAAAGAGACTCCGGTCTAATCTGGTCCAGTAAATGTCTAGGAAAGGAACGGTGTATTTACCATCCACAAGGAAGAAATACATCATTTTGGCGAAATGAAGTAATGGGTGTACCAATTCTGGGGAAGACTTGTCTGGGCAGAAGTGGTTTAATAGTTAAGATGCCTGTAGAGCCGTGGTACGCATAGTACGGCCCGCAGGTCTTCCTTGGCGGCCCGCGGACCTTGCAGGTAATGTACCCAATGCCCCAAAGAGAGAGAGAGAGATAGTGACTGACAGAGAGTGGAGAGAGAGTGGAGAGAGAGAGTGGCGAGAGAGAGTGGGGAGAGAAGGAGTAGAGAGTGGAGAGTGGAGAGAGAGTGGAGAGTGGAGAGAGAGTGGAGAGAGAGAGGAAAGAGTATAGAGAGAGACTGACTGACAGAGAGAGAGAGACTGACATAGCTAGACTGACAGAGAAACTGCCAGAGAGAGAGAGAGACTGCCATAGAGAGAGAGAGAGACTGACAGAGAGAGAGAGAGAATGACAGAGAGAGACTTATTGACTGACAGAGAGAGGGACTGACTAACAGACTGAGTGAGAGAGACAGAGAGAGACTGACAGACAGAGAGACACTGACCGAGAGACTGGCTGACATGACTGACAGAGACGGACAGAGAGACTGACTGACAGAGAGAGAGCCTCACTGACTGAGAGAGAGCCTCACTGACAGAGAGAGCCTCACTGACAGAGAGAGAGAGCCTCACTGACAGAGAGAGAGAGCCTCACTGACAGAGAGAGAGAGCCTCACTGACAGAGAGAGAGAGAGCCTCACTGACAGAGAGAGAGCCTCACTGACTGAGAGAGAGCCTCACTGAGAGAGAGCCTCACTGAGAGAGAGTCTCACTGAGAGAGAGCCTCACTGAGAGAGAGAGCCTCACTGAGAGAGAGAGCCTCACTGAGAGAGAGAGAGAGAGAGAGACTGACTAACAGAGAGAGAGAGAGAGAGACTGACTAACACAGAGAGAGAGAGAGAGAGAGAGAGAGAGAGAGAGAGAGACTGACAGAGATTGAGAAAGAGAGACTAACTGACAGAGAGAGAGACTGACAGAGAGAGAGAGAGACTGTGATGGAATTGTGGTCAAAGTGTGTATGAAGCTATGCAATGCCTCTTAAGATTGCTATTTTCTGCTAATAAAAAAGTATTATCAAAATGTGCTCTTTGTAGTTACATCTGCTTTTAAAATACAGCATTGGTGCATTGTCTAATGTTTTGAAAATGGTTTGATTTTTTTTAAACTCTAGTCCTGCCCCCTCGCTGGCCCCATTCCCCCACTCACCCCACCCTTACCGGTGCAGCCCTCGGCCACAAACCACACTATAATTTTGGCCCCGGCAAAGTTTGTGAGTACCCATGCTGTAGCGGAATTAGGAAACATGGCCTTCAAATTAATTTGCAGCATTTCATCGAAATGTGTGAACATGGCAAAACTGCTGCAGGAGGCATTACATATTTGCTGCTAAGTAATGTACTCGTATGGCAAAGAATGGCCATAGACTCTCGCTACTGATGAACCCAATGCGTACTAGCGGCTCCCCATGTAGCCTAACTGAAAACTTGCAACAGGTGGTAGGGTTTCTGCATTTGAAAGGTAGATTTCCAAGACCAGCTGCTGTTGTTTACAGCAAAGGGAACAGAGTGCAGTGCTGGCATTTTAGATAAGCATAGGCAAAGCCAGGCTTCTGCACTTCCAGTTCCCAAGGTCTAGCGGCAAACGGAAATGTATGTTACAGATTGCACTGTTGACCCTTAATGTTTTAAGCTCTGGAGACAAGGCCTGGTGGAGAAACAAGTAAGAAGGGCACAGGGGGGGTAAGGGACAAATAAAAGTATAAGGAGAAAGAATGTCACAGACTGAGGACAAGGAGTAGTCCACACAGCAAAAGGAGTTTTTCACAGGGAAGGCAACCCAGAATGGGATGTGCCAGAGGCAGAATGTTATGCTAGAGCCACAACAGGTCGATGTGGTACAAAAAGCACCAGCGAGCCCAGGGATAAAAGGGAGAACAGGACAATGAGGGGCAATTAGAGGACAAGACAGGTACCTAATGAGCTATAAGGCATGTCCAGGAGGAGCAGCGGGGGCACACTTCTCTCTTACACACAGAAAGTACAGCATGAGTGAGCACATTTTGTTGCACATGCAAGATAGGTACATCAGGGACCTCAAAGACACTGCTAAATGCCTCATGGATACCAATATTTCTTTGCAAGTGTAGATGTGGTTGAAGTATTTGGATTTTAAAGCGGAGGCCAAGGCCACCGGCATTAACGTGCAGCTTTAATCAAGCAGTATCAATAAAGCCCGTCAGCCAAGGATTTTCAGGCTGTTATGGAAGCCACTTTCACCTCAAATGTTCAACCAACATCTCATCTTCATTTACCTTAAAGAAGTTAAGGGTTTCAGGTTAAGACTGCAGCATCATTACAGGAGATGTATAGCATTCTTGCTGGGGTTGGGGGTGCTGAGATTAGAAGGTGAAGATCTTTCCTCCACTACTTTAATTAGGCCCACATTGCCAATGGCTTTTGGATTGGCTATCCTCTAAAACTTTTACATCCATCGAAATCAAGGTCACTGACCTTTCCCTGGAATGCAGCATCTATGGAGATTTTGGTTTGCAAGGGGTTAGGTCGCCTGCTTATGTGACCCTTTTGCTAAGCTGTAATGAAAACTTGTAGCTTCAAACTGCATAGTGCTGGAAACGGCTGATTAGCGTTAAATTCAAGCTTATCGCAGCCGTGCAGTTTTAAGTGGCATCTCTGAGGTGGTGGACTTTCCAATTACTACTTTCTCAGGTCTCAGTAGTAACAGATTATGCAGTGGAGCACCCAAGTATCGAACTGGGAGCTCCACTGCATAATCCCCCCATAATTTATTAATGGGACATCCCTGAACAAACTTGTAGGAGGTAAAGGTAGTCTTCCCAGTCTTTAAGGTATTTCTTCCTGTCTGCAGTTCCAATGTGGTCATGGAAGATATCGACAACACAGTAGTCCTCTTCATAAATAGACAAACAGGGAGCACTCACTTTACTCTGTTCTGCTAGCGGGCAGTGGAGCTGGTCACCTAGGCTCGAACAAGGCCAAGACGGCTCAATATGAGATTAGACAACCTGACCGGAACCCTATACTTCACAAGTTTGAGCTTAGCCAGACAGACCTTCTAAAGGCCTGAGGCAACCATACACTCACATGTTTGTGACATCTGAATTCAAACAAGTTTTGCAGGACTTAAAGGAGTCTGAGCTCTCTTAAGGATGGTTTCTAACTGCAATTGCTAGTTTGGTTTCCTCACAGAAACTCAGAAGGCCCTTCTACAGCTCAAATCCAGGTAATGGCATGTTGTAATTCTAGTTGCCCCAGCCCAATTCTGAGGCATCCTGCACCTTTTCCAGATGGAAGACTTTTGACTTCTTTTTAGAGAATACCATCTAATGATGAAAAGGATCTGGCTTGGCATCCAGGCTACAAAATCGAAACATTTTGTTACTACTACAAACCAATAAACTAACCCTCAATTAAAAACACGTCTAAAGACAACCAGACTGGCAATCTTAGGATTACTGCAACTTGATAAAGCTAGGGCATTGAAAGCCACATTGGTTAAAGCCCTTACAAGATAAAAAAATGTGTTACGGGTAACCCACTGTTGATCAGTACACAGTACAAGTACTACAAGACTCAGTTGTTCATGGATTCACAAACATTCCTCTGAGACACTACTTGTACTAGCATACCAGTTTCATGCAGAATTATGTTTTAATCAATGACCATCATTCAAAAGCCTACAGAGAGCCATAGGTGGCCTGAATCCTGCTGGTGCTTAGTGCCAGCGATGCAAAAAACAAAGAAAGAAAAAGGCTGTTGAAATGGATCGCAGAAGATTAAATGGATAAGGAGAAAGAAAAAAAAGAGAGGAGAAGCAAGAATCAGGACAGTGGGGACAAGAACCACTAAGCAGACCAGTTGGGCCTTGGCCAAAAGGATATGGTCATGGAATGCAACAGAGATAACCTAGAGGAACAGAAAGTGGAATAGGGCCAAAAAGAGCTGGCATCAAGTGGAGAGACAGGAAGATAAAGCGGTAGGCAAAAAGGATAAGTAGGAGGAAATCTGTGCAAGCGATCAAGGGGAGGCGGAGATGAGCATAAAGAGCAGGGTGAGTACTAAGAGGGGCAGGAAGACCAGCGGGGCAACTCAGACAAATTTATAGTTTTGTATGGTAATTAGAGCTACTGTTAAGCTTCTAGTGATTACTAGATTATTTTGAACCCTGATGGATGATTTACCACCCGGTCTGCCTCGGAAGAGCAGCATTTAGTAGAAACAGTGACAGCAGCAATGTGGCTAACCGACCGCCACTTCATTTAGTAACCCTTTGGACACTGTGGTGGCTGATATAACACATTTTAGATGTGAGACAGCAGTGATATATTTTTACATTCAAATAGGAAAGTTGGGCTGTCTACCAATAGTCAGTTAAAGTGCTCTCCAGCTTCAAGTGGATTTAGAGCAAGCCAGACTTGTGCAACATGCCAAAAGAATAAGTTACTTACCTTCGGTAACGTTTTTTCTGGTAGATAAAGTATCTGCTTGTTGATTCCTCACCTTTTGAATTACCCCTTGCGCAGCAATCCACAGAAAGTTTTTTCATAGCTCTCCCACATAGACGAGAACGTCACAATGGCACGGCTCAGCATGTGACTCCGCATGACGTCATCGGAGCCATAGGACGACCTCATTGTCGTGCTGACATCAGTTCCACCCATTTGTTCCGTGCCTTCAAGGCGAACGGGGAACCAACAACATTTCACAAGTATATACAAAATATACACATACTATTCAAGATGGAAGGAAACTGGAAATTCTAAAAACATAGACATTTCCTAGCGACAAACATCATATATTCTCCAATGTCAGTGAACATAAGACTGTCATACCAAAAATTATTTTCGGTAGAAGTAGGTAGACAATGGGGAGGTGGGTGGGTCAGTGAGGGATCCACAGGCAGATACTGTATTCACCAGAAAAAGCATTACCGAAGGTAAGTAACTTGTTCTTCTGATGGATACATCTGCCTGTGGATTCCTCACCTTTTGAATTGAATCCCCAAGCAGTCCCACTCCCGAAGGAGGGTGTCCACCTACCTAAACCAAAAATCCTGCAGGACAGAACATGCAAAATGGCCATCCCTCCTCACCTCCGAATATAAGCAGTAATGCTTCGCAAAAGTGTGGAGGGAGGCCCAACTTGCCGCCTTGCAGATGTCTACAACAGGGACACCTCTAGCCATAGCCGAAGACGGCTTAGCTCTAGTAGAATGAACTCTAATACCTTCAGGCGGCTCCTTCTAGGCCAAGGCGTAGCAGATCGTGATGCACAGGATGGTCCACCTAGACAGCGTTTGCTGGTTGACAGCCTTGCCCTTCATTTATCCCACCTAACCAATGAAGAGCTGATCGTCCAGCCCGAAGTCCTTATTTCTGCCCAGGTAGAAGCTGACCGCCCTCTTAGGGTCCAGGTGGTGAAGTCTCTCTTCCTCCTTAGAATCATGAGGGGGAGGATAGAAAGTGGGTAAAGTGATGGACTGCCCCAGATGAAACGGAGTAACCACCTAAGGCAGGAAAGCAGCTCTGGTCCTCAGAACCATCTTATCTGCAAGGATAGACGTGAAAGGAGGCTTAAAACTAAGAGCCTGCAGCTCACTAAACTTCCTGGCAGAGGTAATCACAAAATGAAAAATTGTTTTGAATGAGAGAAGCCTAAACGGACGACTATGTAGAGGCTCGAAAAGAGACCCCATCAGGAAAGTAAGGACTCAATTTAAATCCCACTGAGGCATAATATAAGGAGTGCGAGGAAATCTATTAGTGAGACCCATAATGAATCTCTTGACTATGGGGGACTTAAACTATGATGGTTGGTCTGGCAAAAAAAGAAAGGCTAACAAGGCCGAGAAGTAGCTCTTAACGGTCGCTACAGTACAGCCCTGCTCAGCTAAAGAAAGAGAAAAACTAAGAATATCAGACAAATGGGCCTTTAAAGGATCAGTTGAACTCTATCCACACCATTTAACAAACCTGGCCCACCTACTGGAATAGACCGATTTGGTCGAGTGTCACCACATCTGGAGAGAGAGGGAAAGAACTCAGGGTGCCCTATTCAAGCTCAGGCATGAAGGTGCAGGCTCTGGAGGTAGGAGTGTAGAACCTGCAGCTGAGATTGCGAGAGGAGATCTGCCCTGAGAGGGACCCGGAGCGGAGGGTGCGATGAGAGTTGAAGGAGGTCTGTGTACCACACCCTTCTTGGCCAATCCGGGGCGGTCAATATGACTTGGGCGCGGTCTTGGCAAATCTTCCTCAGAACCTGGGGAATCAAGGGTACGGGAGGAAACGCGTAAAGAAGCTGTGAGCACCAATCTAACTGCAACGCGCCCTCCAGCACTCCCTGCATCGGATACTGGAGACTGCAGAATGACAGGAAGTGCACGTTCTCTTAAGTGGCAAACAGGTCCAACGAGGAAATCTAAACATCCTGAAAACGTTATGGACCACCTCCGAATGAAGACGCCACTCGTGATCGGCAGAGTATTGCCGACTGAGACTGTCCACGCACATTCAGCACCCCGGCCAGATGATTTGCAATCACACAAATCTGATCGTCCTGAGCCCAGAACCAGAGTCGCAGAGCCTCTCTGCAGAGACGATACGACCCTACTCCACCCTATTTGTTGATGTACTACATCGCAGTAGTGTTGTCCATCAGGACCAGAACTGACTGACTGCGAAGGGAGGGAAGAAAAACCTTTAGAGCAGAGTTGTGAAATGTAATAAAATATCTACTTGTCCATGGGGCAGGTTGCTTCATAAATCTACTTGTCCTGTAACACAATCCACTTGCCCCTTTAGTGCCATGCAGGGCAGAGCTCTGATATAGCCTCTCTGATTATGCCAGGGATCATACCATAGTAGTGTTTAAATACTTGCAATGCCCTTATGTTGCCACGTTTCCGCAGATCTACATACTGGGGCTGAAGGTAGTGGTAAGCAATAGTTCCAGGGTTAGAATGCCCTTTTGAGTCTGTGCAAACCTACTAATTTGCATGTTTTAAGGGTTTTCAACAACTCTTCTCTAATCATTTCCCATACTGAGAAATGTTGGAAATTTACTCCCGACAATGGAAGACGTAAACCTTCTTCCAGAGTTGGGAAATAAGTAGTTAGAGGGAAAGTGCACTTGCAAACACTCTGATTTTCCCATGAGCAAATCTGCATATGCATAGTTGCTCATGCTAAAATGCAGTTCACAAATATTTTCTTGTCCTACTTCTGTAAATTCTTGGGAATTCATGGAAGCCGTATAGCTGCACTTTATGCAAGGACATATACCATGGGTGCACTTTTGAGACTTTCTTTAATAATTGGGCCCTTAATTTGGTCTTGCATTGACCGTAACCTTTTGTGTTTATTATAATTTCTATCTCACTCTTTCTCTCTGTAGCAGCTGGCTTCACTGTGAGTGACAGCATTCTGCTCTTTAACAAGAAGCATATCTGAATACAAAGTAGTTTTGTTCAGGGCCATTAACTACTGTAGTAGTGCGTTTTTGGAGACCAAAAAAACATTTTTGCTTTTGCAAATGTTTGTTATAATGGTGAGAGCCTGGCAGCTCCCACACCAATAAGGTTTTACAAAAACCATGCCAAACAAGTCACACGTTGACAAAACTAAAAAGCTGACCACCAATTTCAGACCTACTGCTTTGCCAGTGCTTGTTTACTTTTGTTTCCCATAATCTTATTGAAACTGGTTACACTGATTTTCCATTATAAATATTTTTGGAAAATACTAGCATGCATCAACACATGTTAGTAAATGAAGCTGCAAAGAAATGGTACCTGAAATTTTACAATAATTTAGCAAAAGGTTTTTTTTCCTGCTTTCATTTTGTATGAACATTTTATTTTGAAAGCAAAGAATCCTCAATCTTGCTTTCAAGCTTCTGCAAGTATTTGCATTAAATCAGAGATCATTCTGGGAGCTTTATGCATAGCCTCATATTGCTAAACTTTGAAAACGTGTGCACACATTTTAATACTGGAACCACTGTCAGTAGTGCGGTCGGAGCTTACAACATTTACTTGAGAGCGCTCATCGTAATAATAAAGGCTTTCAATGAATGAAGTACAAGTTTGAACAGCATTAACATATGGGCGAAAATAATACCTTAACTGTAGACAGAGCCTTTCTCTGATCCATAATGCAGTAGTGCAAACTGGAAGCCGAAGGGTTTGTGCTGCAGGGGGTTGGGCCTACTTGTCCCATGGACAACATACCCATGAAAACTTGTTGCCCTTGACCCCAAAAAATATGTCCTGGGCGTCGAGCTATAGGAATTTCACTTCCCTGCTTGAGAGCCAAACGTATTGCCCCAAATTCCAGAAGATTGATGTGAAGCAATCTCCTCTCTAGAGACCAAAGACCCTTTATCTCCAGATCCCCAAGATGAGCATCCCACCCCAGAGTGGAGGCATCCATTATCACTGTGGCCACCGGAGAAGGAGATTGAAACTGCTTCCCTTGAGACAGGTTGCCTGAAACACTCCACCATAACAGATCTGCTGCAGAGTCTCTGGAGATTGACCACCACCCTGAGATCCCTGTTGTGTTGAAACCACTGCCTGCG
This sequence comes from Lissotriton helveticus, assembly GCF_964261635.1. Classification (NCBI taxonomy): domain Eukaryota; kingdom Metazoa; phylum Chordata; class Amphibia; order Caudata; family Salamandridae; genus Lissotriton; species Lissotriton helveticus. The sequence continues at coordinate 583,210,454 of NC_136061.1, read as the reverse complement.
GAGGCACCACTGGACAATCCTCATGTGCCAGCATGCATGGTTGACCAACAGTATGCAGGAAGCGAAAAGATTGAACAGGCGAAAAACCTTCATGACTGGAACAGCCTCTCCATCTTGAAACATTGGGCCAATTGCTTGGATGTCTAGAATCCTCTGAGGAGGAGTGAAAGCACAACTCAGAGTAGTATACAGTCGAGTTGTTACATGCAGAAGATGAAGCACCATCTCTGGTGACCTCGCTTTGAGCATCCAGTCGTCCAGATAGGGAAAAACTGGAATCCCTGACCTTCTGAGATGTGCTGCCATCACCTTCTTGAAGATCTGTGGCGTGGATGTAAGGCCGAACAGAAGGATCGCAAACTGACAATGTTGAGACCTCACTGTAAAATGGAGATACCGCCAATGCAACTTCAGGATGGGAATGTGAAAATAAGCATCCTGTAAATCGATCAATATCATCCAGTCTTCCTGCTGCCGCGCCAGAAGAACCTGAGCTAGGGTCAACATCGTGAACTTCTCCTGCTTGATTAAAAAATTAAAGACCCTGAGGTCTAGGATCGGCCTCAATCGCCCATCCTCTATGGGAATCAGGAAATACCAGGAGTAGCATCCCTGATCCTTTTCCTGGTCCGGAACAACCACTATCGCACATTTCTGTAACAAGGACAGGACCTCCTGCAGCAGCAGCAAAAGATGGGCCTCAGAACATCAACCCTGGCTAGGAGGGTATAGAGGGGGAAACTCCCATAAAGGAAAGGCATACCCATTTTCTACAAGATTCAAAACCCAAAGATCCGATGTAACAGATTTCCAATTTTGTGGAAAATGGGACACCTGACCTACCATGGGTCCAACATACTCCAAGATGGGGGATCTAGAGCTGCTTCCCTTCGGAGCCAGTGGTGGGGGAAGGGGAGAAGGAGGAGGCGGAGGAAGAGGAGGAGGCGACCTATTGGCGATTGACCCTCGCAGACTACCTCTTCCCTTCCCTCTGTATGATCAATACAGTGGGTTCTGTTGTTGCTGCTGATGTCGACCCCGAAATAGAGCAGCTTTTTCAAAGCCCAGAAATCTCCGGTAACATAAAACACCTAGGTTGGGATTGCAAGCCTAAGGATCTAGCAGCAGCTCTGCGATCCTTAAACCGTTGTAGAGCTGAGTCAGCCTTGGTCCCAAAGAGTCTAGAGTCATCAAGGGAAGATCCAACAGCATGGCCTGGACGTACGGATAGAATCCTGACCCTCTCATCTAGGCATGCACCTTTGTTGCCAGGGAGGGCTCATTACCCTTGCAACAAAGTCAGCCGTATCAAGCCCTGACTGGATCACCTGACGTGCTGCAGCCTGCATGTCTGACAGTACCTAACTGAAGTGACCCCGGACATCTTCTGGCACCTTAGGTATCACCTCCTTAGCTGAGTCCATCAATGCATGGATGTAACGCCCCATCAGGCATGTGGCATTAGTTGACTTCAAGGCGATGCTGGCTAATGAAAACACCTTTTTTGCAGATTGTTCTAACTTCTTGGAGTCTCTATCACCTGGAGTGGAGGGGAAGGAACCAGCGGATTGCTTAGAGGAACAAGACGCTTGAACCACCAAGCTCTCAGGGGAAGGGTGCGACGATAAAAATGCTGGATCCCCAGGTTCAACCTTAGAACGCCTTGCCACCGTTCGAAACAGCAGGGGCAGACATTGGCTTTTGCCAAACTTCCAAGTGTGGATATGTTAAGGCTTCATTGAACAGAAGCAAAGGTTCCACCGCTGATGAAGGGGAGTGCAGTACCTCAATTACAATGTTAGACTTGACCTCTGCAATTGGCAACAGCAAATCCAGAATGTCAGCCACCTTCCTTATGACTGAATGGTATGAGGCTACATTCAGAGAAGGAAGAACATTGGGAGAAGAGAGCTCCCACTCAGGTGATGTGTCCAGCCCACTGACTTCTTGAAGACCTTCAAAGTCATCCATAGGTTCCAGAATCTCACCCTCCTCAGCTTGCTCCTGCTGCTCCTGGAATTCCTCTTCTTCCAGAAGTCTCTGAGCCTACCTCCTTGATCACATCCTCGGAAATCGGTGTCGGTCCTTCAGTAGCGGCCAGCCGCACCACACAAAGTCGAGACAGTGCCGGACCGGAGCCCGATGGCGCCAGAGAACAGTCCATCCTTCCCTCCTGGGACGGGATCGACGTTGCGTACCTCAGCGTCGGGAGAGGCCAGGAAGGAGTCCTCGTCATGAATGATACCTGGGCATAATGTTGGGGAATGCCCAAATTATGGAAAGGGGTCCCACTGGGCCAGCCGGTGCACCGGATTGGTTAACTGCCCTTCCGTACAACGTGCCACACATCGTATTAAGAAAATGTGATGGATCCGCACCTGCAGCTGGAAAAGGTGGGTAAAGAACCAGAACCGCCTGATCTGGAGTAGGCCGAGGTCGTAAGGCGGGTTCTGGCTGTGGCACCTGAGACACTAGATCCGGTATAGGAGAAGCAGGAGGCGCAGGAGACACTTCCCTGGGCGACGGAGAGTACCTCGGTGTCGGAGAATGCACCGGAGTCACCTGTGGACGCCGCTGGACTAAGGACACAACTTTGATAACTTTTCCTTCCAAGAGCATCTCTTGGACCCATGACGCCGCTTCTTCTTATGCTTTCTGGACGACCTAGAGGTGTGCGTAGGCAGCGACTTCGACCTCGTCTTAGTCCTCTTCCCACCTCTCTTCTCCTTCCTTGCCTGGGCCATAAACAACTTTGCTTCCCTCTCTTTAAGGGCCTTTGGTTTAATCCGACGACACAACGAGCATCACTCGAAGTTGTGGTCAGACGCCAGGAACCAAAGTCAATCTTCGTGGTGGCCCTTAACAGAAACATAACAACTAACCTTTAATATATCATTAACTTACTAAAGTCTCAAAGGGCTAACAGTACTGATGTTATTTTCTAAATTTTCGCACAGTAAGACAGCAGTTCCACAATTTGACCAATAAGGTTACCCATATCTGATCTGGTACCTGCTTGAACAGGTTTGGTACTTAAGTAGGGTAGGTCAAAATTTTAATTGCACCAGCGTAATTCACGTAATTTAATGTTACGCATGTCAGATGAAATTCCCAGAAATACGCCATTTCGACACTTATTTACAGTAAACTTGCAATTACGCATGATTCTGCAGTCATTTTGTGTTATTATGCAAATTTCAACACACATCGTTTTAAGGCTGACCTATGCATAAACACTTGGAGAAATCAGCTCAGGGGCCTTTATAATTTTGACTAAGGATGCTTGTGTGGTGAGAAATAAAAGGTAATGCTCCACAAATAAATTTAACACACATAGTAGAGTCAAAAATAAAAAACAGGCAGAGGATCTCTTGTAAGGGCCACCATTTATTTTACTGTTTGATCTTTCCAGTTGGTGTATGAGCTTTTTTTTGCAATGGAGTCCCACTAAGTTCATAAAATAGCAGATCACCTGAATGCAGAGCCAGATCATTCGGCTTTACCAGAGAAATATATTATGAATGCACGGCAGTGGGGGGGCGTGGCTAGGCGCGCAATGAGGACAGCAGCACCCGGGTAGAGCTCCGAGCTGAGCCTCCCCTGGGCTAATTCTCCGTCATTTACCGCCGAAACTGCCTGAAATTGCAGGCGGACCACCAGCTAGCCCTTCTCGGCATTCTGGGCGACTTTCGATTTTGCGGACCACCACCGAAGCACCGGACTTTCCTGAGGCTCCCAGGCGGGACTCGCTGCTGCGCGACCGGCGAGGACAACCACGAGAGGCCGGGGACTGAGCCGTGAGTCAAGGCCCCACCACGCGGCCTGAGATCCGGACTTGCCTGCTCCCATTCTCGTCGGGAACCGGACCCCGGGGAGCCCCCTGGCGACTTGCTCCCTGCACCCCCCTCACCCCCTGCTGGAGCGGAGCCAAGCGCAACGAGACGACAACACAGGTGCGCCGGGGATCCCGCACTGGTGGCGGCCCGGACCTGGGCTGTAGATGCTGGGCTGTCTGCCCGGGCGCTACGCAGCGGACGGGCCGGGGAGCTCCAGGTGCAGCTAGATCAGCAGGGACGACGGCGAAAGCCCAAGGCGGAGGCCCACTGACTTGACCCTGAGACACGGCCTGAGGTGGCGGCCGAGCCTCGGGCCCTGAGTCCGGACATCGCCTGGACCCACTAGCGGCTACCTCTCTCCCCTCACTTTGAAGCGGACACGGGAGACCTGACCGGCTGACGCCCGGCGGGGCGCCACGGCTAGGCGGACGGCACCTGGACTTGTGGAGCGGCGGGCAGGCTGACCACCCGTACAACCGTGGAGGCGAGACCAGTGCCCGGGGAGCAGAGCAGCGATGGAGGTAAGAGGGCCCCGCCTGCCTGAAAGAAAGACGACGCGGCGACCCACACCCACTGACACTCCCTCCACGGGCGAACCCGGGGCCACACAGAGGAACTGATACCCCCGACGGCCGGATCACGCCAGCTGTACACACGTGGTGACAGTACTTGTACCCCACCGGGCCCTGCACCCCCTCACTGAACGACCTGGGTGGGGAAAAACAACTCTACTGGATTGGAACCCCCCGCTTTCCCCCCCTTAATCCTAACGCAGCAACCAAACCTGCGAGGCGCAGTGCCGGCTGGTTGCGGAACTCCGGGGCGCGACCCACCTTTCGAGAAGCGGGGAACTGCATGAGGTGGACGCTGAGGGTCCGGCCCACTTGCAGCACTGTGTATTCTCTGGGGGTCACAACGACACTGCACTACGCGGTTAATGGGCAATACACAATCACCGCGTTTGATGTTCCTGGACTCCCCGGCGACCACGGACCGCGAGCTGACCCCTCCCGCTGGCCTGGAGGGGACCTGAGGCACCTACACCTGTGAGATCGGACTAACCTAGGGACTCGACTACCGGCAAGAAGCACACGGCACCTAGTATTGACATTGGCAACCTGCAGCAACACACCGCTGTACAAGTACACCCCTTACGCTGGAAACGCGCAGGGGGCAGGTTGCGCTGCCCTGTGGAAGCAGACACCGAGTGCACCCCCCCTGTGCCCTGAAGTCGTAGCTGGACCTGGGAACGACGGTCACCCCGTCCCCTGGCTTTACCACCGGTGGAGCCACCCCGCACATGTCCGGAGGGGTGAGAACCCGCACTGGTACCGGAGGAGCCCCGCCGAAGGGAAGGTCTGACAAATCAACACGCAAGATGGCGGCGGACCAGGTCACATCACGGTTGGACAGCATGCTCGCTGCCATGGAACGCTTGGAACAATCCCTACAACAGACCAGGACGTCCCTGGAATCTAAGATAGACAATGTCGCCATAGACCTTACCCACCTACGGGACGACCACAAGAAACTGGCTGATCGCACTAAAACGCTGGAGGGAACGGTAAAAGACCTTGGCCCCGCAGTCTCACAAACTGACAAGCAAGTACAAGATCTCCTGGCTAGAGTAGAATTCCTGGAGGACCGTGCTGAGGATGCGGAAGGGAGGGCGAGACGCAACAACATCAGACTCGTCGGGGTCCCGGAGAAATGGGAAGGCGCCAGACCGACTCAACGTGTGGAGGACTGGATACGTGAGCTGTTACCTGAGGACACACTCTCGCCGCAGTTTGTAGTAGAGCGAGCACATCGCGTGCCCACGAGACCTCACACCACCGGTTCCAACCCAAGGCCGCTACTCTTCAGGGTCCTCAACTACCGGGACAGAGACACCATTTTAAGGGAAACCAGGTGACTCGGGGTGGTCCGGATTGATAACACCACGGTGATGTTCTTCCCAGACTACACCATACAAGTACAACGCCATGATTTCCTGGAAGTGAAGCGCCGACTACGAGAAGCAGGCCTCAAGTACTCCCTACTCTTCCCCGCTAAGCTGAGAGTAGTGGCGCGAGACAAAACCTACTTCTTCAACAACCCTGTAGAAGTGAGTGACTGGCTAGACAGTGGAACGGACACGCCGCCGAGAAATGTGCAACATCCTGAGACGCGACCCCGAGGTCGCGGACCGCGGCACAGGCGTAGGAACAGAGGCCACGCAAATGGCCGCCCAGACGATGCGACTCACCACTCCCCACCGCTGGACCAAATGCTCCAGGAACAACGAGACGCCCTCAGGAGAGTCTCCCAACTAAGTGCCTCGCCAGACTCTCAACTTTCGGTGGAGCTTCCGGAGGTCACGCCACAAACGGCTGACATGCCCCATTGAATCACGATATATGCAACCAACGGCTGGCACCGGGGCGGCAGAGGTGGGATTCAAGGACGAACAATCGCTGAGATGCTGCGGACACGGCTGCACCTGGAGAAGCCCCTCGCCGCCCTGGAGGCTGTCGGAGAAGCCCTAGCGCAGTGAGTACTCACCCAGAGGTATGGACGCTGAAAAGGCGATGAGGGGGTGGGATTGTTAAGTCATCCGTCCATGTCACGTGAACGCACTCCTACCCCACACAACTGGGGAGCACACCTTGCTTCTCTCACTACTAGATACATAGACACCCGGGGGCTGAACCACAGGTGAAGACATGGCCTAATCGGATGCCACATTTGACTGCATGGTGGGAACCGTTTGTAGCCCGGGGAGGGGCAACAGATCGATCTCACTTGTTTGGACATTGAAGAACTACCTTATTGATACCTAGCTCAAGCTGCCCCCTAGACTTGAACGTTAATCTTTCGCCCTATTGGCGTGTTTGGACGGCGACATGTTCCGTTGCCGACCTCTTGGTATTTCCTACTGTTTAGCACTGTTAATGAACCCAGTTACATTCCTTCTTCCCCACATCAGAGAACTGCCTATGCCCTTGATGGAAATGTCGAAGTCTGTGTCTGCGGGGGGTGCGGGGGGGAGATGGGAAACCTTGTGGAAGCGGTCGCCTGGGGGATGGGTGACAGGGGAGGCGGATGCCTCATGCAGAGATAGCGGTTATGGCTGAGATTAAGATATGCACATGGAATGTGAGAGGAATGCACACACCATCGAGGCGTTACCAAATATACTCATATTTACGCCGCCACAAATTCCATGTAGTTTTATTACAAGAAACACATCTAAACACAGCTGAGGTCCACGCGCTGCGCAGGAGATGGCGCGGACAAATCTATGCCACTGAGTACTCCTCCTATGCCCGCGGGGCGCTCATATGGATAAGGCCGGGCACTCCCTGGGCAATCATGGACACGCAGATAGATGTGGGAGGCCGGTACGTGATAGCGAGGGGCAGACTTGATGGGCACCCGATAGTACTTGCCTCCATATACTCCCCTAACATTGAGCAGGGTGGGTTCCTCGACTGCCTCTCCACAGCGCTAGCACCCTGGCATGGGCTTCCGTGGATACTTGGAGGCGACTACAACAGTGTCCTGGACATACACTTAGACAGGTCCACTGCTCCCCCACCTAACGCTCAGGCACACGTCACGTCGAAGGCTCTCCTCAACTGGGCCCAACAATGGCGACTACAAGACGCATGGAGGACCCGCAACCCCACGACACGCACATATTCCTATTGGTCAGGCGCACATGCACTACATGTCCGCCTGGACAGATATATGGTTTCCCCTGACCTCCTCCCGCTGGTCCTAGATTCTCAATACATGGGCCGCACCCACTCGGATCATAACCCTCACACACTGACCATTGCATGGGACATCCCGCATCCCCCCCATTCCCACCTGGCGCCTCCAACCAGACCTCTTACTCGACGCGACGTTCCGAGACTCCCTGCTCACGCAATCAGCCCAGTACTTTGAACTAAATGCTGACACAGCGTCCTCTCCCCAAACTGAATGGGATGCTTTTAAAGTGGTGACACGGGGGTACTGCCTGGGAACACAGGGACACATGAGATGCCAAATTGAACGAGATCTGACACGACTGGAATCGGAACTGTTGGACCTCGAAGGCCCTGCGGGGGGAGGTGCGAACACCCGACTGACTGCAGCCAAGACGGAACATGACCGCCTACTAGACCGTCTGAAATGTGTCAACTTTGCGGCACACTCTGCTCGAATGCACAGGCAAGGTGACCGACCGGGCAGACTGCTGGCCTGGCTGATCGCGCGGGAAGACCGATCGGCTCCAATATCGACCATACAAGCCGGAGATGGCAGGTCACTATACTCTCAGCGCCAAATACACGAGGCGTTCACGGAGCATTACACAAACATGTACCACTCCCGACTCCATGTCTCACAGCCCACCATTGTAGCCTATCTCTCTGCCATACGATTACCCACCCTGACCGCGGCACAGCAAGAAGACCTCGGAGCACCACTAGATCCCGAGGAACTCCGTGACACCATCTTTAACCTCTCGAACGGTAAGACTCCGGGACCGGACGGCTTACCGGCCGAATTCTATAAGGCCGCCTCAGACATCCTGATCCCGCAACTGGTGAAGATGTATTCGGTGGCTGTTGACGACTTTAACCTGCCCCCGACTCTTAATGAGGCGACGCTTGTCTCCTTGCCCAAACCTGACAGGGATAGCACGCAGATGGGGTCTTATCGCCCTCTCGCACTTTTGAATACAGACTATAAAATTCTTGCCTCCACACTTGCCCGCAGGCTGGCCCCCATCGTTCCTACGTTGGTACATCAAGACCAAAACGGATTTGTACCGACGAGACACACGTCCCACAATATCCGACGGCTATTTCGCTTGCAGGAATACGCCACGAGACAGTGGCCACGAGCGGGGTGCCTTGTGCTCGACCTGGAGAAGGCTTTTGACTCGGTGGAGTGGCCCTACCTGCGAGCGGTGTTGGAAAAGTTTGAGTTGGGGGATGACTATCTGACGATGGTAGGCCTCTTATACCACAAACCCACGGTCCGGGTTCGCACTGGAACTTTACTCTCTGACCCTATTCGCGAGCGGAGAGGCACCAGACAGGGTTGTCCACTGTCACCCCTGTTGTTCTCCTTAGCTGTGGAGCCCCTAGCCATGATGCTCCGGTCGCAGGGAGCCAACTGGGGAATACCGTTGGCAGACGGACTGCATGTAGTGTCATTATACGCCGACGACCTGCTCCTATACGTCAGGGACCTCAACGACGTCCCAGAGTCCCTCACTACCGTTTTCGGCACCTTTGAGGGAATGTCGGGATTGCGAGTGAACTGGGCCAAGTCGGGGGCCTACTCCTTCGACCCGAGCGCTCCCGAATGTGACATACGCATCGGGGGTGGAAGATTGCAGTGGTATCCCAGCACGTTTAGATACCTTGGGATACGCGTCTACCGAGACCCAATGGACATATTGGAAGGCAATCTGATGAGGGCGATCGCCTCTACCAGAGCACAGGTGGGGTTCTGGAACACACTACCGCTCAATGTCCCTAGCCGCATAGCCTTAGCTAAGATGATAGTGCTACCACGGCTGTTATACTATTTTGCGAACTTACCAACATACGTGCCTGCCCGGGTGTTCCGAGACATCGAGGTCCTGCTACGACACCTGATTTGGAACAAGGGCCGACCCCGGGTCGCGTTGACGAAACTCTATATGCCCACTACAGAGGGCGGGCTAGCAGTTCCGAACATGGAGCTATATTATCTAGCAGCACAAATGCAGTGGGTGTCGTGCTGGTTGGGTGGTAAGAACCTAAGCGACACGGCTACAGACACCACCATTTGGTCCCAGTTCCAGATTCAAGTACTGTTCCACCCGCTGACTCGAGCTCCCCAACCACCGCAACTACTGCTCGCAGTGGCGCGCAGATGCTTCCTCCGCTGCTTGCGCCTAACACGAGCAACGACACCGTATGCGCCGATATTGCCGCTGTTAGGCACCCCGACGACGGCAGGGACCCTGACTGCTGTACGGCTGAGTAGCTGGATCACCGCAGAGGTGGAAACGATGGGCGACCTTTACTCCGATGGCACCCTCTTGCCCTTTGCGACCCTTGTGGAGGACACGTCCCTCCCAGCTAGTCAGTTCCTAACACACGCGTCTCTCGTTCACGCGTTGACTACCACTTGGGGAGACATGTCTAGCGAGCCACCGACTCACCACTTCATACAGTACTTGCATGTCATGAGCAACGGCACTCACATTATTCGTTGGTTGACACAAGCACTCCTCCTACATACATGCCCGGCAACTGTACACCTAAGGGAAAAGTGGGCGACAGACAGAGGACGGGACTGGACGGACAAGGAGTGGGCTATGGTCCTGGCTGGCCCAGTGAACATCCCCCGCAGCCCTCGCTTTAAAATCATACAATTTTATATATTACACCGCGCGTACCTCACCCCTGACAAGATAAATAAATACTTCTCAGTAACAGACACTGTCTGCGGCCGCTGCTCTCTCATAGGTGCAGATCTCCTTCACATGCTCTGGCTCTGCCCCGCCCTCCAGCAGTACTGGGAAGGTGTGACCATGATACTCCGACATTGCACCGGGGAAAAAGTACCGAGTACGTGGGAAGCCTGTATATTAGGGTTGTATAAGCGCACACACCTAAATAGAGTCCCGACTAGATACTGGGATCTCGGCCTTATCACAGCCAAAAGACTACTTACCAGGAGATGGAAGGCAGCCACACCCCCCCCACCTCCGACACTGGTACCTGTCATTGACGAACTGGGCACGAGCTGAAAGCTCTGTTCTGCAGCGGGAAGAGACAGCAGGGCTCAGAAAGTTCCCCATTGCACAACAATGGGAGGACATACTGCACTCCTTCCTGCAGAAATGCACGGAACAGGGAATCACGTGAAGAAACATATACTGCCACCCTCATTCCCTGATACGGCACCGCACTGGACACCCATGATACACCACACGACTTCCCATCGCCATCGGACTCAGCACGCTGTCTGGCTAGCATTTTCATATCTCACACTGTCGATTACTTACCCCAATCCCGGAGCCGCACCGTCACATGAGACACGGAGGCAGGTGCCCGAACTGTACACCGGAATGCCACACCCTCCAACCACTCGGGGGACCCTCCAACCACTCGGGGGACCCCCCCCCCTACTGGCTCCGCTGCACAGGCGACCCGCAATTTCCCGAGCCCCGGCCCACCCCCCACCCGCCTACCTACCCCGCGAGACGCGACTGACACGCTGATTCAGATTCTACCTCTTCGACACTATGGCGAACTCTACATACACCTACCCCTACCTACCTCCTGTGAAACCCATGTCCCTGTTTTGTAGTTAGTTGTTGATTTGGTTTCATCTTCCATTAGACCATGTCCGTACACATACAACTTTTGCTTTTACACCATTTCGCGCCGCAGGACACCCTCTGGTGTGACAGCCGCGGCTTGGACACCCCGCCTGGACATCGAGGTGCAGAACAACTCTTTCCGCTGAAATGGACACACATGGAGGTTACACGCCCCAAATGCACTCAGTCGCTGAACACCCTCTACGCTCCCTCACACGGCGCCATACCAGTCTGAGTATCGACCCACACGGAAGCACTCGCAGTTGCAACATATTGGAAGTGACGGGCACGGCCGTCACCGCAGCCACTGAAGAGGGTAGATTCAGCGCAACCACCTCGAGCCACTGAATGCATGCCGAAAAACCCATAGACCACACAATTACTAGACACTAAATGTATACATATCATGATGTAATGTGAAATGTTGATATACGCTGCCGGACCCCAGGGTTGCCGGACTTGAAGCTGTGTTCACTCACTTTATATACCACAAAGTTCATTAACTGCAGCTGGCCCGGCTGGGTTGTAAGCTATGGTGCTGTGTACACTGCATGTTGGACAATAAAGGTCTTTAAAAAAAAAAAAAATGAATGCACGGCAGTGACTGAAAGTCTACTAGATCCCAACCTTCATCCCATACAAGACGGGATATGATATTCATACACAGAACATGACTTGCATGCAGAGAAGCTAGATTTGTATGTTATTGTCTTGCTGGTCTACTCTGTCAGTAAAGCACAAATACACTGGACCTGACAATGTTAACAGAGTTTCACTACAGTCCCAAGTTTTAAGTGGGGAATAAATACAATCAAATGAATCCTATTACTTCTCCGATCATTTCATTTTCAATAAAACGGCCATACTCTTGTTCACAACTGACATGTTTTGCTCTGGTAAATCAGTCAATTAGCTTTTTCAAGGCTGAATGAAGAATACAAAAAATATCTGCATAAATGTTAAGTATCTTCGCTAAAACATCTAATAGTCTTGGTACATTTATGGGCACTTAACTGTGAGGTCATAAGGTTTATAATGTAAAATGCAATTGTTAAAGAAGTGACAAAGTGTTATAAAAATGGTGGGTGAAATATGCTAAAGGTTCACCAGATGATGCTTATAAATTATATCAAAGGAAAAGGTGAAAATTAAAAAAACCAATCATGTATCAATGGATAATCTTGTAAAATGTCTACTATTTGAACGCTTTTAGGAGCCTTGTTTTAAAGCAGACAATGATTTTGTTAACAAAAAGCAGTACTATTCGCAGAGGAGATATAGTGTTCGTATAAATCTTCACAGGCAATGTCCTTGATTCATATTGGTTTTCTCCTAAAGTTGAACATTTCTGTCCCCCATTTAACAATCAAGTTGAAGCATCAGTCCAGCAGCACCGGCATACAATCTGCCCTGGGGCAAATTGCTGGAACACCAAGAGCTGCTGTTAAGTAGTGAATAACCTTTTAATGACTTTCTTTTTTCTTTTTATTATAAAACGCTTATTCACTCAACATTGGTCAAAAGGAACCATCATTTAAACCTTTTTTGATAAAAAAAAGTCAACATATGATAAAAATATTTATACTGTGGAACTAGTCATGGTGATTAAATTATTTCACACCCGTGGTGTAACATTTAACAAGATTACAGAGCGCCACTATGTATAAACTATTTATTGCTGCTCACTGTGCAGCTTTATATTAACAAAGAATATAGGTCGATAACCAACCTTGCACATAAACTTTTGGAAAGCAAAAATTGAAAGAAGATGAGGACAGAAAAGAAGAGGAATAAGAAAGTACCTGAAATAATTAAGTATAGCAGTATAAGTACTTGTGATGGGTGGGGAAGTTGCTGCAATTCTTATGGGTTCATGTATAAACCACAAACAATTACACACTTACGACAGGTAATATTCATAGTAAGTTTCATATTCTTTAGTGGGGTTTCACTCTAAATAGGAGTTTAGTTTTAACCACGGGCGACCAAAGTTGTTAGAGCATCCCTTTAACATTTTCGATGTGATAACATTACACCAACAAAAAAAGGTAGACCTTAATTCCTTTCTTGCTATATTTTTTCGTCATTCATATTCAAATGCTATGCTGAAAGTCACTAGCAAATAACAGTGTAGTCTTTTGACTGAACTGCGATTCTTCAAACCAGAGTCAACCTTCTAAAGTAAGACATTCTTAACTCCATTCAGCTCAATCTTCCCTACCACTGAAGACTGGCTTCAAATCTAAAACCTTATAGATTTTCTACAAATTATCTTTCCATTTGTAGATATTTATAGATGTCTCCGTGTACTACATTTTAGGTCAAGCCTGGGCAGCGCATGCTTTAATAGAGTATGGACTTGAAGCTCCGCCTATATTTTTAATCGGCTTGTATCGTTGTCCTTTGTAAATGCGGGCTTCTGATTCGTTAATAGGCATGTTAGTACCTCCTTAGTACCGCCTTGTCTTCATGTGTAACCTCCCATGAAGACTAGCCCTTTTACTTCTGTTGGTACATAGTATGTGTTATTTCCAGCCTGTGAGCACTATTTCCTTAATGAGTTTCCTACTGCAGGCAGGACGTGCTTTCCTACAAAGGCACCCGCTTTGTCTGCACCACATGCTTCTTGTTTTCATTTGTTTCTGGAGGCAGCATGGAAAAGCTCTGTGGTCGCACATCTGCTCCCCCTGGCTTTTCGATTTCAGGCGCATTGAAAACAGACCTGTAAATCTATGCTTTGTATCTCCGAGCGCTGTATTATTTATTTATTTATTTATATTTTTGGACCCGCTTTTATCATTGACTGCACATGGTGAAGGGCGGGGGCTGCGGGTCATGTCAGCTGCTTTAAAAATACACAAAACAAGCATTTGCAATGCAATAGGTCTCACATTTACGAATCTCTCGTAAATGAGACCTATTGCATTGCAAATGCTTGTTTGTATGAGTACTATGGACTCCTTTTGCTGCATAAACAAATGTCTTATCTCATAATCACGCTCAGTAGAGGGACCACCATATGCCCTGCTATAACGATCACATGCTCACAGACAGCCATCATGTGCCAGGTTACTACCGACATGGAGGCAGATAACTGATAACAAAAACAAAGCATTTCAGAAGATACCAGATGTTTGTGATTCTTCTTCCACAATAAGAAACATTTCTAATTTGTGATTCACCAGGAGAACTGTGATACACTCACTGAGCTTTCTTGAAACCCTCAGTCGCTAATAGGCTTATGAACAAAGGATAGTCCAGTACCTGTCTGTCTGTCTCACCTCCTGTTCTTAATTACAAAATTACCATTCTTAGTTCATTTAAGCATTCCCACTATCACTCGGCTGAATAGGTGAGGGAGTGAATAATTAATCACAAAAATATATTCATATTCCTGTGATTTGCAACTAATATGGTTGCTTTAGTAATTCAAAATGTATGAATACTCAACAAATGACTACCTATTCACGCTATCTTTCAAGTAAAGGGTACAATTCACAAAAATTCCATGAGTAAGTGTGAACTAGTCTTGGTAAATCTTGGGTAGAACAGGGTCACCCTAACATCATTCTGAATTTGGCGCTAAACAGAAATGTATGTATGTGATTTAAGTAACTACTCCAAATCTTTTACAGGAATCCCATATTCTCACAATTAATTGATGCCTAGGCAACAAGAAGTCGCCTGAGGCCAGAAATATTCTGCCTACTTGTACGTTTTGAAATATATAAAGTTTAATTTATTATAATTACCAGGATACCATTACAATACATATCAATCTCCATAAACAGGCTATATTTCTCTCAGTTTAAACACAAGAACATCTTCTAAAGTCAAGAGAGCCTTTTGCATTTTCTTGCATTCTATTTGATTATTTCCTCATACTTGACCAAGATGGCAGATTGAAGGAATGCTCACAGCTGACACGGATATGATTATATTCAGAACATCAGTGGCATTTTACTTTTTTATTGGTGGGCAAGCGCAGCATTCATGTTTTTGGGGGGCTCATCCATGCCACATTCACTTCCGGATTTTGTTTAAGAAGATCCTTTATTTGAAAATGATAAATAGTACCCAATAAGAAATATGGGAAACTGATATAGAACACTAACAGGTTGCACTAGGACGACAGAGATTGCATCGTGACACATTTTACAAACAGCAAGGTTATAAGAGATAATAACTACAGGCAGAGCTGACATTTTCTTTGTCGTTTTTCACCTTGTCACCCTTCATGAAACTAAATAGCCAAATTAATCTAAGCTAATGGTGGGTGACAGCAAATATGAAGCAGCAATTATTAGTGTGCAAAAGATTAATCGCCAGGTATTTAAAAAAAAAATGGGGAGAAAGAGCCTAACGCCAGCTTCATTTACATGAATAAAGAAGAGGGGATCTTCCAGAACGGTGAGGCTAGGGAATTACTGTCATTTGATTTGGGACCCATTAAGCTTGTTGGTTTATGCATGTCTTTTCAGGAATAGGACACCCTTTGTTTGTAAACAAATATAATCATGTCAGATATAAACAAAGCAACTTGGGGGCTCCTGGACAGGATTGAAAAAGTCACACCGCACCTGCCGAGATGCCATTTTATTTGCTTTCCTTAAAGTCTCGCTGTAGGCCACAGTCTCTAAACGGTGGCATGTGCTTTTCTCTTTATTATTGTATCAATTATTAACCCACTTTTGGTGTGCACCAAACAACGGTTCACTGCCATTGTTGCTCAGTCAATCCTTAAGGTGTACCTTAAGTTTAGAACAAACAAACGTTGGCAAAGCCAATGGATCGGCTTACATTTGGAGTCCTGGCTAAAACATTAAAAAACACTTACAATTAAAACACAAAAACAGATACTTTCTGCATACATTGGGGCCTATTCACAAGGTTAAATGTACATATACTCAATTCCAGTCTGCACGGGAAAGGTGAGGCATATGCAAAGGTGTGTGTGTGTGGATGAGAAGTATTCTGATCTTAGGTGTTTGGTAGGTTTGTGAAAGGTAATATGGTTGCTGAGGCACAAGACATGTGGTAGGATGCTTTGTATGTGTGCATGGAGTTTACAGTGCTCGTTTGTGGATTGGGAGCCAGTGAACCTCTTAGAGGGGCACAGTGATGAGTAAGGGGTATGCGGTTGATGGTTAGCCTGGCCACTTATATGGTTGGAGTATTCTGGTCAGTTGCTGGTGATGAGAGCTCGGGTTACAGGTCTGCGACCGTTGATGAGGAACCATTTTAAGATCTTCTTGAGCATCTTCAGTGTGTGGAAGCAGGAGGTGGAGACTGTGTTCACTTGGCCGGATGGCAAGTTGGTTGTCCATTATTATTTTGAGGCTGTCTAAGTGGGTTGTCAGTAGGGGTGTGGTCTGAGTTTGGCTGGCCACCATGCATAGTCCCAGAGCAAGGTGCCTTTGCCAAAGACTACCACCCACCTCCTGCCTGTGTTGAACTTGAGGCATTTTGCTTACAACCATCTGGCGACTTCAGTCATGCAGGCAGAGAAATTGGTCTGGGTGTTTAGCATCTTGTCGGATAAGGAGAGTATTAGCTGATTGTCATCAGCTTAGAATATGATGCGGATTCCGTGGGCGTGTATGATGCTTCGACTGTGTGATGAAGATGTTGAGAAGAGTCGAGCTGAGTGAGGATCCTTAAGGAACTCTGCAGATTAGACTGACGGTGTAGAGGGCCAAGCTGACCGACTGAGTGTGACCTGTCAAGAAGGAGCAAAGTGAAGGACCTTGGATACCAGCTGTGTGCAGTCATTGAATAAAGAGGAGTTAGGAGACGCCGTTGAAGGCTGCAGAAAAATCCAGTAGGATGAGGGAATCATGTATCACCTATGTCCATCATCCTCTCTGTACTATTATTGGGTATGAATCCTTAATGAGTGGTGTTCAGGAGGTGATTGTAAATGAATGGGGAGTTAGGCATTTGCTTATCTTTTCCATTACTTTTATCTGGTAGGGTAGCAGGGAGAAAGGCGGGTAGGTAGCTAGCATCTTCGGGTCTGTCGAGGGGTTCTTGGGAAGGGGGTAGTACTGTGGTGTGATTCCAGACATCTGGGTAAGTAGCTGTGATGATTGAGCCATTCAGGATTGGGGTGAGGGCTGTGCTGAAGTTGTCCCCTCCTTTGATTAAGACACGGCGAGGGCAGAGGTCTAAGGCTGCACTGGTAATTATGGACTGCATAGTCGTGGTTTCTTGAGTGGCGATGGTGGGCCAGGTGGTCCTCTAGGTGGTGGTAAAGATGGGCGGGAGGGCTTCAAGGGTGGAAGGGTCAAGTTGGGCCCAAAGTTCTTGTGGATGCTGGTGATTTTATTGCTGAAGAATAGAGACAGATGAGTGCAGATGTCCTGAGAGGGGTTTACGCTGGTGGAGCTTGCTGCTAGAGAGGTGAAGTCTTTCACTATGGCAAAAATGTCCTTGGCACTTTTGGTGCTGCTTTTGATGCGGTCAGTGAGCATGTAGTGCTTTGATTTGCTGAAAGAAGCGTCTAAGGGCCGTTTTGTAGGTGCTCTTGAGAGTATCATTCTGATTTCGTCCCCGTCTGCATGCAAGTTGCTTGCAGTGGCGTTTGGTGATGCTGAGAACTTCAGTGTACCAGCTAGTTTATGGTCTGGTTCTGTTAGCTTTGAGGGGAGCCAGGGTATCAGCGCAGGCGGTGATCCAGATGTTCAAGTTGGAGATGGATTTGGAGAGGTTTTTGTGGTGTAGGAGTCTGGAAGACCAGAAATATTGTGAGATCTTGCTCCAGTCCAGTTGTAAAGGTTTGGTGATGGTATTTCCACAGTGGTGTGGGAAAGGTATGCTGAAGTTGTGGACGTTGAGGTGAAGGGTGTGTTCGGACCAGGTGATCAGTGTGGGGTTGTCTACTGTGATGTTGCTGAAGCTGGTGAAGATGGGATCTAGTAGGTGTCTGGCAGCAGGTGTAGGACTTCTCCACTAGCCGGAGGAGACCGTGTTTGGACAGGTCCTCAAGCAGGTTTGTTGTGCTGGGATCAGTGTTCTCCAGGTGGTAATTTAGGTCAAGGAGGAGGATGAAGGCACTGGAGGTGAGGAACAATGGGACGATAAACTAAGTGTGGGGTGGTGCTGCCAAAGGGCAGTAGTCGAGTGTGCCCTTCAAGGTGTGGTTGGAGGAGTTTGAAGGTCAAATGTTTCATGTTCCTTTCCTAGGTGGTAGAGCAGTGGATGGATTATTTGAAAAAGAAAGTGATTTTGTATTTTTTCTTCTCCTGCCCGATCTTGTATCTAGAGGGACAGTCGAGGCAATGACGTGCCCACGAGGAAGTCAGCCAGGTTTCAGTTAGGACGAGCAAGAGTTTGTGTTTGTATTAGCATGCCTGTCCCTAAACCATTCCTTAAATTTTCCTAATCCTGTCCCACTTAGTAGTAGGTATAATCCATTTTTCAGCCACACACCCTTCTCAGTCTCATATTTCCTACAAAAACGTATTATCTACATGTACGGAGATCTCTGCCACTGTGGCTCTCAATGCAGAAAAGATAGCAGTAGCAGAGAGAGGCCTTTGTCTGTAGGTCTAAGAAATGCACTATTGTAATACAACTTTACGTGCTGCAAAATGCAATTTATGCATAGGTCCCACAGTACTAGGAAATAAATAATGTAATGTGGGATGATTCTGTGTACATTTAAGATGCAAAAGACCCAAGCTTGCATTTTATTGGAAGTGGAATGATGCACTAAATAGTCAACAAGTTGAGGTTAGAGAGGAATCATTCTCTGGAAAGAGCCAAAGTCTAGTCTGTATATAGCTAAAAGAATTTGTCAAATGGAAAAACTCTTGCCCTTCCCAACTTCATATCTGCCCTTTCTGCTGTCCTCTTGAACCTCTCTCCAGACACCTGCTCCTTTTCTACTTCTCTATTTAGGAAACCGGCTACCATCTAACAAAGAATTTCTGTAGCTCTGCCAATCATTCCAAAATATAATCAAAAGTGTAAACTCTTTTCTTGGAACTGCCACGGTTTTGGAAATGTGAGCAACAAAAATATACTACAGCGTTAAAAGTCTACAATTGCTCATCCTTCCAGCTGCTTGAAAAAATGCTCGGTTTCATTTCTATCAAAGACAAACTTTTAACTCTGTGAACAATATGGGAGACGAATGTATGGTATGAAGATTTTGGAAAGAAAAACTGATGACCCAGATATCAAGCAACAGTCTAACCTCTGACCGACACAAAAGGCTCATAATTAAGACGGATGACAAACTAACATCAGATCTTTACAAATTTCTGTAGAAAACCACTACACCAGCTAACTCCACAGCTCAGTAAAGTTGTAAGGCGAAAAGATTGCACATTCTCCCAGGAGGAATGAGTAGAACATGCACCTCTGCTGCAAGTAGCACAGGTAGGGGCAATGACCAAAATGCCCACATGCATGTTACGCCCCGGCCCAAATCCACACCTGGCCCCTGCGAAAATATCTACCTATTGTAGGAAGGGTGGACTCACTGGAATACTGACACATTTGCAATGGAAATGCCCCAAATTATAGTTACTGGTGGGAAGTCATGGCTAGTGTAGACATCATATATGCTACTGATGTCCCACAATTCCTATCATATATCTTACTGGGCCTACCCAACAAACTAATGTATCTACCACACTCTGCCTGGGATAGAGGGATCACTTTAGCTTTGTGTGCAGCTAATCAAGTGCTTATAGTGCTGGGGGGGGAGAGATACGGCTTCAGACTGCAGTTCATGGCTTTAAATTGTTATCCAGTATGGAGGGCAGGGAAATCCAGTTTGAGAAAACCTGGGGAGCAGGCACTGCTCTCCGAGCTAAGGAGTTCTGAGAACGCGCATGTCCTAAACATTTCAGAGTCCTTCCTCTCACACAATCTAGTTTGGACAGGTGCAATAGCCCAGTCACTTAGCTCTAAAGTCTTGCTGGAGGAGCCATAAAATGACATTGAAGTCCCTTCTAGTGTGAAGAAAACTCACCCTTCCTGTGGCCGAAGGTAGCGGAGAGAGGAAGGGAGGGTTAATTGGGATAGTTGGGAGTAAAAAAAGTTTTTGGAAGTATCTTTAAGCTTTGGAACTACTAATGCTCCCCCACCGACCACTGCTTATAGGTGTGTGTATGTGTCATTTGAACAAATAAACAGATTTAAACCCTAAAACAAAGTGGTGAAATAGATTAAAATACCCAAACATAATAGAAAGAGAAAAATATGTAAATTGTTACTGTACATCTTATTTAAACAATATCAAATAAAGAAAATCGATTTTTTAATTTTTTTAATTTCTTTTTATTAATGAAATACAAGAAAAAACACAATCGGCAGACGCCTTACATTACGGAGTAAGCAACAATTATACAAATCGGCGGTGGGTAACATACGGAAATCCACAAGGTGAAAGCTGAATATCAAGCTACAATGGCATGCGATCTTTAAAACACAGGAAATATCATTTCAACCAGTTCGACATTTTTCATAAGTCCACCACCCTTAAGAACAGGATTTTTAAGGAGAAAAAGAACCGAAAAGTTCGAGTGGCAGGCAGGCTTAGCATGATTGAACCATTGCAAAACAACGATCGCTCCCCGTTTTCACCACTTGAAGGCAAGACATTATAAAGGATCTCGTTCACACCACCACCCATAGGACCCGTCCACCCACCAATCAATACAACCCCTCAGGAAGGCATCTAATAACAGAAGAGGAACAGGATAATGAACGTGAAAAACAAAAAGAAAAAGACAATACAACAAACACCTACCCCCCTCCCTGCACCCCTGCATATGGCTTCCGCCCAACCCCAACTAGCAGTGTGCCTGTCGCCCCAACTAACTGTTTACTAAACGTAGGAAAGAAAAGTGGGGGAGGAAATCGACATACAGGCTCCCGGTCCCCCCTGCCCCCCCCGCCAGAGTCAAACGACCCCCGAACGTATAACCAAAAACAATCAGGATATTCAATCAGAGCAAACAGGGGAGGTTATAAACACCGCCCAACCCTCGGCAAGAATAGTGGTAGCAAACCCATGTCCACGATACAAGCCCCTTTCAGTCAATCTCAACCTTGGCCCTTACGGTCTGCAATGCGAACTCCCACCGGTGGAACCACTCCCTCAACAGGATAAACGAGATGGGAAAAGAGGGCAAGAATGTTCAGTCCAGATAAAGTAGTAGTCCATCAAAAACTCCAGTCGCACATAAGCACCCCCTCTCCGACAGTAAGTCCCAATACTGTTTCCTCCAAGAACATGATGAAACTGCCAGGGGGGAAGAAAATATTGTTGCAGTTCGAGAGTGATTGAAAAGAGGCTCCGGGAACGAAGAGCCGAATGGTTCCACCTTCATCGGAAGAACTATCAGTTGTGGCAATGCACTCACGATTCCATGGTTACAATCAGGTATACTCTCACCAACCAAGGGCTCCAACACTGCATCCAGCACGAGGCCATCATCCACCGACAGGGCATTCACCGTGGGAGGCCCAGCTCGTTTGAGATCTTGCAATGGAGCCGAGTCCGGTCTCAGGCGCTCAGTCCCAACTGCACAAGCGGACATCTTGTGGATCAAAACCTCCACATGGGAATGTAGAGCCCCGATGGCAATCAAGACGGTCCTCAGCGATGGTTCACATTCCGTCCGACCCATCTCCGTTAGATTAATTGCAAGCAAGGTCTATGTCCCCAGAGCTCAGGTTCTCCGTGGGAACAGGCAAGAACGGAGCGGACGGTCATGGAGGGCGGTTGATCGTGTACCGCACGGCCATCTATCCTCTGCTACCTCGAGTGAGGACCCGACCCTTCGAACTCGGAAAGGGGGCGCACCCGGTCTCCGGGACAGGGGACCTCAGCTCAGGGCCACAGTAGCGTTGCGGCACCCCTTCTTCGTTGTTAATCAGACCAGGCGACCGCCATCAGAATCGGGCAAAATGACCTCCACAGCAAGAGACCGACCCAACATGGGTCCCACGGCCGATGTTGTTCAACTGTACCCCGGCCGAGCCAGTACTCGAGGAACCCGGCTCACCAGCCGGGTTAGGCCAAGAATTGCAACACGGTGTAACTTCGTCAAACAAGTCCGTAAAACGATCGGGATTGCACCACCGGGTTCAGCAACTATTCATCCACACGGAGGTCGGGCGTAAGATCAGGATATATGACAGGATAATCCGGCAGGAGACGGAGGTCGGCGGAGCCGGGAGCCTAAGCGGCCATCTTGTTTGCGAGCATAGCTCCTCCCCCAGAAAATCGATTTTTAAGAGCAATACAACTGTGTGAAATGAAATATGTGCAACTGTGATAATATTCAATGAAAATATAACAAGCACTGTCAAACCCAACAGATTTGGCTGCAACATATTTGTGCAACGCCTCTGTGCAATCAGTCTCATACTGTGCCTTCTGTCTGCGTGCCCCCCACACAGAGTTGGTTCCGAGAGTTTGCAGGGACACTCCTATTTTGTAAGCTTGTGCTGCTGGTGCCATATAGCACCTCAAACCTGGGGAATTGAACAGGACACCAACACAGAATGTACAAGAAAGATGCATGTTGCACAGAGACAACACAAGTAGTCTGTGTACATTAGTGTTTGTATGTAATAGGAAAGACTCAAACCCATGCTCCTTTGCCATAGCTTCTTTGCTTTCTTTGACTTGACGTTTATGAACCATTTGAAGGTGCTCCCACAATCCAATAGTGCCAAAAGCTGTATTATTTCCCACTTTGGGTGGTCGGTTTCTGCCTCCACAGTACTAACACCAATGGGCCTATCTTCCTTTAACCCAAGACTGCAGAGTAACCAGGACGACAGGGCAGAAGGATAATAGCCCTTGAAAATGCACTGTATCATTCTTTCTGGCACACAAACTTCCCTGCTAGTGCATAGAATACAGTTTGTAGAAATTCAAAAGTACTTGAGAGGACCCTAACTCTACAGAGTCTACACCTCGACAGACTAGCTTGGTCTACACTCCAAGCTCCCATACTACCAGAACTATAGCTCTTTAATTACAGTGCCATTGCAATCATAGCATTTTAAGTCATATCCCAGTTTTCCTTGTAAGTCATTTGTATATGATACAACATGCAGCCAGGGCCTATAACGCAAAAGCTACTTGTACTAGCTACTAGAACTAGCACTAATTATACCACCCACTAAAGTAGCACTGTAAAACATGTCTGCGGGTCTCCCATTGCAGCCTGGGTGGACAGTTTTAAATTGCCTTTCGACGTGGCAAAATAAACCTTTTGACCGGCATACAATTTCCTTTTTGATACTTATAAGTCACCCCTAAGATAGGCCCTCAATGCTCCTAGGGCAGGGTGAATAGTATTTAAAAAGTAGTACATGTATATTTTAAGCTTTAAATGCCCTGGCAGTAAAAACAACTGCAAAAATGTTTTCACTGTAGCAAAGCTAGCTCTCCCAGAGGGAAACACTGGGTTACATTAGGATAACTTACAATATTAAGTTCAGGTTGGGAGCTGTTAGATAAATAATTCAAGTACTTATTTAAATAGTAATTAAAAATCCAACTTAATGGCAAAGTCAGAGTTTTAAGACTTTTGCATTTTTTTGACTGGTGAATGACTCCCATTTGGCGATGTGGATTCCTCCCACCCAGTGGACAAAAGGCTTGGGTGTAGAGAGATGTTTTTCTTCCTTGACCAGGATGACCTGGAGTGTTGTGCTCACTACATTCCTGAGCTTCAAAGGGTGTCTAACCTGTCACTGGCAGATGTAGCTCAAGCCTAGCCTACCTAATCTGTTTGGTTCTACACCCCATGGGAAGGGGGGGGAATGCTGCCCCAGAACTGATTTGTAGTGACCACAAGGGAGGGTTTGCCCGTTATCATATCTGAACCTCTGGGTGGGCACAGGGAACTCTTAACAAGGAAAGGAGGTTCCTGCCATGTTGGATTTAGGTGCATACAGAAACTGAGGGATAGTTTAGCCTAAAACAAATAGGAAGTGCTGCATAAATGGATAGGGATACCCTTGGGAATATTTACCTATTTGGTTAGAAAGTGGCTAGGAGTTTCTCCCACCCACAGGCTGGCACTGGGCATAAAAGTAAAATCCACAGTATCCATCTCAGAACACCCCTAGGCCTTTGAAAATCAGAAGGAGGATTACCCTGCTATCTGAAACCTGAAGAAAGACTAGACCTGCTTGCCCTGAACTCAGGGTACCCAGAAGTAACTACAAGGGTCAGTTGCCCGACCTTCTGTTTGAGTAACAGGGACATTTGTGCAACTGTCCAGATGACCAGTTCCAACTGGACCTGCCCATAACTCTGCTGATGGCCTCTGCTGGAGTGAGTCTCGACCCCCAAGTGCTGTCCCCACAGTCCAAGGTGCTTGGCTGGCGTCAAAGTGTACTCCTCCTAAAGTTTCCGAAAACTGGGACTTAGAAACGTTTTGCTCTGAGAACCAAAGAGAGACCAGGGTCAACTTGCCAACCTGATTCGACAAAGGTTCATCATCGCTGGGTCAAAGACCAGGGTTAATCCCGCAATTTTCTTCACTGCAGGAGCAAATCTGATTCAGCAGGACTCCGCAAAGAAGGTGTTGGTCCTAGTGAAGCCCTCTCTAGCTAAGGCCTGCAGCGTTGCCCCGCTGGAAGATCCAATCTCCCAAAAACTGACAAAGTACAAATCTTTAATGTGTGAATGTGCGAAAAGTGTCCGGCCCGCAAGGGACATTTTCTGGGTGCAAAAATCTAATTGCCCTGGCTCATAGCTTTCCAGACAAAAGTCAACTGCTTCACCGGAACCTCGTTCAGCGACTATCTGAAGACGTGGAGCCCTCTTCAGCTATAGGCTATTTTTCCCCACAGAGGATTTTTGACGTCCATCCCAGAGACTAAAACCGAAACTAGAACTTTTCAACTGGATGAATCTAGTCCCTGTATCTGACCCACACTCCTTCAAGGTCAGCCTTAGCTTTTGACTTTGTACCGGTCAAGGGCAACCAGATGATCACGGTTGGCGCTTTGTGATTTTTGACGATATTTTGAACCTTAAAATGTAAAAGTTCATTTCTCTGGTTGTACTAATTGGATTTTTGTCATTTTGTTGTGAATTCATTTATTACAAGGTATTCTATTTCTGTAAATTGGTTTGGGTTTTTCAATTATGTTTTTTGCTTTAACACTGTTTGAGTACTGCATAAATAATTTACACGTTTCCTCTAAGTTAAGCCTGACTACTTTTGTGCCAAGCTACTAGAGGGTTAAGGACAGGTTTATTTATTAACATCTGTGGTTCACCCTCACCAGGTTGTAGTTGAGGGGGGTGAGAAACAATCTCAAATAATAATCATTCTTCAAAATTATATAAAAATGCAGAAAAAGAAACAGTGCCGGGGCTCCGCAATGTAAGTTACTGAGCTGGAGAAAAAAATCCGATCCACAAAAATGGGCAAAGGGCAGACAAAACAAAAGTGTACATGGCATGGACAGAGCATCTGTAAGGTCTGTTCACAGAATGAAAGGCTATGCAATTGATAACAAATGGCCCTTGTCCCTAAACTCTGTACAGCAGACTTAACTCTTCAAGATCTAGTTCCATCTGCCACCCTATACAAATCTATCCAAACTTCCAACTCTTGATTCTATGGCATCACAATACAATGAAAACAACACTACATGATGTATGAACGCAAAACACAATTAATAGTTAGAATTCCCAGTCCCATCAATTGGCAACAGGTCAAGAAAATGATGAACTAGGTCACAGTATTACAATACCCTGCATATAGTGGTTAATTCTTATATGAAGAATAAATGAAGCACTGAGAGTTTCCTAGAACTGCATTTAATGCAAGGACCACTAAACGTCATTATGATTCATGCCCATTCTTAACACAGGCAGCAAAGAATGTAATCGATGGAAGGGGTGAGACCAAAGGAATAAAACAAGAGGACGAGAGGAGACACAAATGCAGAGATAATGGAAAGCATGATCCAAAGTGGCAGCCTGATTTCCCGATGCGAGGTTTCAGCCATTAAACACTGCTCTATGTCTATTTCTATTCTTCCCACATGTAATCTGTTCATATGCATGGGTTGGAGTTCTCTGCTCCGATCTGCTGCAGAGTTGTATATCGAGGCAGTTAATCAGGGAGCTGTCAGTCGACCTGTCAACATCCCGCTCTGAAACAGTGAAATAAAATGGTAATTGGATATGGGCCATAGCACCCTCTTCAAGGCAGTTTGTTTTGTCGGGCAGGCCGGATTGTGATCCAAACCAATTCAGAACGATGATAATGAGCATAAGATCAAGATATCGCACCCCTAAAAGCACACCTGTGCCTCACAGGGTAGTTTGGGAATTGTGCCAGATCACCCGAGTGCACATGTTAACAGTGATCGGCCCCATTCTCCGAAAGGCAATTGCTACCGGCAGAGGTATTATTCTTCACTTGTTTATAATTTTAAAAGACTAACGTTTAACCACGATTTACTCCCAGCAGAACAGAACTCAACAAGCATTTACAATGCAACGGTCTCGCCTTTGTAAAAGTTAGAGCTATTGGCATTGTAAATGACAAATTTTGTATTTATGTGTTGGTTTTGAAAACAGATAAATAAATGGCATTGTCATTTACAATGCCAATAGCTTAATCTCTCACAAATGCGAGACCTATTGCATTTGCACACACACACAGCACAAACACACACACAGAGCCACACACAGACAGAGCCACACACAGACAGAGCCACACACAGACAGAGCCACACACAGACCGGCTTTAGACAGGTTATGCCTTAATGCCAAGCCATAGATGTCATATGCATGCGTGTGAGGTCATAGACGGCGTCTGTCTGCATATCAAGCCATAGATGGCGTCTGCCTGCATATCAAGCCATAGATGGCATGTGCCTGCATATCAAGCCATAGATGGCGTCTGCCTGCATATCAAGCCATAGATGGCATGTGCCTGCATATCAAGCTATAGATGTCATGTGCCTGCATATCAAGCCATAGATGTCATGTGCCTGCATATCAAGTCAAATATGGCATGTGCATACACGTTAGTCTACAGACGGAGTGTACATGCATGTCATGCGCCTGCATATCAAGTCATAGATGTCATGTGCATGCCTGTTAGACCATAGATGTCAAGTGCATTCCTGGTAGAACATAGAGTGTGCATGCATGCATGTCAAGAAATAGATGCCATGTGCGTGCATATCACGCCAGATAGCATGTGCATGCATGTGAGACCACAAATGCCATATGCATACATGTAAGGCCATAGAAGGTGGATGCCTAGTGGATGCCTACAAGTCACGGATATCATAAGCCTGCCTGTAAGGCCAAAGATGCTGGGAGTCTATGTCGGCCGTAGATGCCATGGAAATCGATGCATGCCCTGTGTGCAGTGCCCCTCTGAGTCTTACCATAGACTGTGTGTACCTAGACAATAGGTCATAGCTCTTAGCTGAAATCTACACAGATCTTTAGCCCAATGGACAGCGGTCCCCAGCTCTTAAATATGTGAAATGTTAACAGGAAGTGGACTCTGAACTACGACCCCCTGCAGCTGCCGCCCCACCCCCGGTCTGCACGGGTCTCGCAGTAAACTTTGCTTTGAATTGATATTTTAATAGCTCTAGGATATCATGCCAACCCAGCCCCAAAGGGCATCAAAGCTCTGTACACGAGAAGCTTGGCAAGTTGACGTATACTTTACATATACACGGAAATTATATACGAAAAGTCTATGAGTTCTGCAAGGCCAGGAGTAAAATCAGCACAAATACCGCTGAGGATGAAAGATTAGAGATTTCTGCAGGGAGCTAGCACCACACAGCAGCGTGTGTTTCCTTTCCCTAACATGCAAGTCATGCATCAGACCAATATGGTAGAAGACATACCAAGGCAGCATGACACTATTATGTTTAATTCTTAGCGATTTCATGAGGTTTGTATGTATGTATTTTTGTATGTATGTATTTTAATGCTTATTAAGCGCAGCTGTTACCCAGCGGGTATCCTGGCGCTGAGATCAGTTCCACCATCTGGTCTACAATTTATTCTGCTCTAGGGAAGAGATAGGTTTTAAGGTCCCTTTTAAATAATAATAATTGTACAGATATAAAACATGCTCTATGCAAGATCTATGAAGAGTCCTCTCAAATGAGTCCTGGAAAGATACAACTCATCCAATCATAACACAGAGACTAAAATGCTTTGAGGCAGGATAAACATAAGAATACAGAGGAAAGCCATAGATTCAAAGTAGACACTCAAGTAAACAGCAAAGTCATCCAATCATGAGAAAGGAGTTGACTCAGGGCCAGTTCTAAGAACTTAAAGAGTGCCTCACCTCAAATTGCTGAAACCCAGAATGTTCCTGCACAGCTACTTCTGATGAAGAGCCAGTTTAAGCGTGAAATACCTAATAGAAATAGTAGATTCGTAAAAGCACTTGAAACTATTAGATTTTACTGGTAATTTTTTTTATTTTTTACTATGAATACAAAAGAGATCAAACATTGAAAAAAAGGTAAATATAAGCTGAAAGAGCAGTATTTGATCACCTAAAGTGTTCTATTAGATAAACAGAAGCATTTGAACTATTTAGTGCTCGACACAGAGCAAATTTAGGCATAACACTTACACAAGCCAGAAGCTAAGGAATACACAATATGGAAGAAAAAGTTGATCTAGTTGACTGGATGTTATGAATGCCTACGGTCGTGGAATTTTGGTGCTGTACCCATGAGATTACTGAAAAAGGCAATGTGAAAGATACACTATTCTTAAAACCATTCTAGGAAACACCAAGAAAAAAAGGATCAATTTATCAAGACTAAACAATTGGAGTAGGCCTTCTTGGTAACCATAATACGGCAGTAACAAATCTAATACCCTCAAACCTCAGACTGAATGTGGAAATTCTTGCAAAAGCTTTAGCTTGACAACCGGAGGCACAATCCACCGCCGCTGAGACTCCTAATTACCTCAAGACACAACCTGGATCAGAATAAAGCCACCCCTGCTGCACACTGAAGTCAACATAATCATTAGACATTCTGCACCCCAGAGCACACAGCGTAAACAAAATTAATCTCTTACTGGCAATGTGCGACAGCTGACTTGAGACCCTATTAAACCCCGAAGGTCCAGGCTAAATAATGGAGAGGCAGGTTGGTGCAAAGTGGGATATTTGTGGTTAGATGCAGAATAACTTGCAATAGAGTTACAGAAGGTAGGTAATATGTCCTCTCGAAGAATGCAGGTCTAGAGAATGGGTTTTACATCAGGAAGTCTTTCAGGACCAAACAGATGAAACTGCCTTCTCTATAATCTTGTGAGTCAATGCTGTAGTGCCTGATGAAATTATAGGCAGATGCCATAGAGGTTGACTGGCAGATGTTCAAAGCAAGAACACCGCAAGCTGAAGCAGTAATTGCAGAGTTTACTCTGGTGGAATGAGCATGAAGGCCTTTTGGGGATCCTTTTTGGTCACGCCATAACACAGCTCGATGCAAAGGGCAGTCCAGTGGGGAAAAAGCCAGTTTCTGGTATGGCTTTCCTTTCTATGCACCAGCAAACCCAAGAAACAGCTGATTATACTTCCTTGGTCTCATCAGTGTAGAAAATCACATGCCATGTATCCAATCAGTGTGAAGGACTGCTTAAGCTGATAGGCAGCACTAATTTCAGGAGAAAAGGACATACGCATATTAAGCATTAGTTTATCAAGAAAAAAGGCAGTATTCAGGTCTCAACTGAAAAAACCTGCAGCATCGTGGTGTAATACGAAGAAAAGATGTCAGTGAGTAACATGGTCTTCAGAGTCAACAATGAAGAGGTTCAAAGTGGGCACACATCTAGCAGAACCAAACTGGGAAGCCACAGTGGCACTATGAAGTAGGCAGGGGGAAAACTATATATATTTTTAAATCATCTTTATCGGAGTTTTAGCAAGATAATTAAGCAATAACAGCTTCTGGTGCGGAGATGTTTGCAACAGTAGTTCAGGTAATATGACATCGAGCCCCATTGGTACAACTCAATGTGTATGAAGATTAGGAAATACTAATTTCAATAAAACAACTGCTTTAACTATATGAAAGACCATGCACAGTTGCTAGTGTAAATGAACATATTAAGGGTGCATATTTTTTCACACAGTCCACCCCAAAGATACCAAGAGACCGTCCAATCCAAACAGGAAACAACAGAAACAGGGGTAAATATATTTGAAGGCCATTTCAGAAAACACATCATAACCCGGAAATTTGAATATTGAGGGCTGAGAAGGCAAAAAAAGAAACGGCAAAAGGGGAGATAACTAACCCATAACAGTGCCCACATCAAAGCCTTGTGGGCCATAGGTAACATACACAACACTATATTAGACCGGCATGGGTCAACCTGGTTCTTTTTGCATTAGGCCACAAACCTGAACCAGTGGGCCGGATAAATTGATTTGATGGAAAGGCAGAGACCTGCCAAAATGATATCAACTACCTCAGATGGTAGATGAAAGACCTCACAGTTGGTACAGCTCAATCTCTACACCCAAAGATATATATTGTGGAGGTGCAGGTACAGAACCTGAGTTGCTGCTAGGAGACAAGGAGGGTGCTGTACCTACTCCTGAAGAAGCAGCCCAAATCGAGGATAGATGTGCGGGTTCAGCAGTTCAGAGCACTAGACTCGCCTGGCTTAAGCAAGGGACATACAAATCAGCTGAGCTCGATCCTCCATGAGTTTCTTCAGGGCATGTGGGATCAGCAGCAAAGAAAATGCCAAAGCTGCAATGAACAGAAAACAGTGGTCCTGTGGGTAACTGCGCTGCATGCTTCTACAGTGACGCACTACCATATATAATAGAGTGATATGGGGGAGTGGAAAAGTGCGTCCGGAAAGGGAAGGGCATAACCAACAGGTACTTGGACGCTGATAAATCTCATGTTTAGCTACAAAATGGCATGCCCTGCATAAAAAAACAAGCATTGGAAATGCAATAGGTCTCGCAGCATTAGAGTTAGTGCTTTTAGAATTGTTTATGGGTTTTTTTTGTAAATCTTTAGCATTTTTGTTTCCTGTAGCCAATGCTAAAGAATTACAAAAAAAAAAAGCCATAAACATTTCTAAAAGCTAAAAAATTTCAAAAAGCTGGATAAACTGACATGTTAACGGTTTTTTGTAAGACGCTATACAGTCCATCCTTGTATTACATGTGTTTGTTCTTACGCTGCCGCGATCACTCTTTTTTGTGAGATGTAATTGTGTAAAAGGTTATTTTGTGAGACATTACAGTGAACACGTTGTTTAGACGCTAGAGTCGATGCAATTTTTTTTTAAACTATAGTTCCCACGTACTTATGTTAGATGCTATAGTGGTCACGGCGTTTAT
Source organism: Lissotriton helveticus (assembly GCF_964261635.1). Lineage (NCBI taxonomy): Eukaryota > Metazoa > Chordata > Amphibia > Caudata > Salamandridae > Lissotriton > Lissotriton helveticus. The sequence continues at coordinate 583,178,883 of NC_136061.1, read as the reverse complement.
GCGACTCTGCTATCAACACTTTCTAGTGAGGCGCTATCAACACTTTCTAGTGAGGGGCTGTATTGACCTCGCGCTCATGTGAGGTATTGTAGAGACGTCTTTTTATGAGACTCTAAACTGTCATAAAAGATGTGGGTGAGGCGCTATAATTTTCGCACACCTCTGTGAGATGCTATAGGAATCACGCTTTCATATAAGAGTCTCTGTGCTGTCAACACTTGTTGTAAGCCACGCGCTTCTACCAGATGGCAAAGTGACCACACCTCTTATATAATTGTATACCGGCAAAAGTTATTTTTGTCTGGGCTACAGTGTCAGGGCTTTTTTGAGACTTTGGAGGGCTTTCCGTGAAACGCTGACAGTGACAAGATGTTGTGTGGCACTACATTATGAACTCATTTGTGATACGCTATAGCGTAGCTCGGATTTTTTTGACCAGGCGCTACTTTGTCCATCTCATTGAAGCAGACCGGATTCAGTATAAAAGAAATCTCGTAGAAATGCGCTCCTCGGACGGAGCATGACCGGACTATCCCGTTGGTCCCATTTCATGTGTGAGTAGCGTCTCCGGTGCTGAGACTCTGCTTGCAATGAGGGACATAGGGTTTTGCTTTTGCATATAAAAGTGGGGCTTTGAGTAAAAAAATGCACAGATTAAACCTGTGTTCACGCCTCACAACGCATCATTGCAGAGTTCTGCTACTAGTCACCTGACCTCGGGCTTCGAGGCGCCATTCTGTCTGTGACAGTCACTGCTCCTGTGCTTTGGAAGTATGTCTGTCCCTAACTGCCCACTGTCCTTGGCCTTATGTGCGCCGGTTCGGGGGACGAGTTGCTGTTAGTCGCCAGGCTGCGCACTCAGAAATGTAAATGCTAGTGCCCGCGGGCACGCGCAGCCGGCACGTGCACCCGCGGGGAGCACCGGGTCCGAATGCCAGGTCGTGCAGCAGAGAAGGGGCTTCCGTGGCGGGTGCATGTTTGTTGATTCCCCACATAGGGTCCATGGCTGGCTTTGCACTGTCTGCAGCACGTGTTGTCCTGAGCACAACAGTGCCCGCGCACCCACACCTGAAGACACCCCCGGGCAGCGGAGCGCATCTGGTGCTGGAGACTGATTATGAAATACATGTAGTTCAAGTTCTCAGTAAAAGGTGAGCTCTGACCCCTGCTCCGGTCGGCCCTCGTAGTCAGTCTTTACCACCACGTGCTACAGGTACAACCTGTGAGGTAACTCCGAGGTGAAGGGAGCTTTCTCACTGCCCAACAGAATAATAGGTGCGCTGCTTTTATTCCAGCAGCCTAGACCCGGTGAGAAATATAAACATAAGTCAGCAAGGGGGTATCAAGTTAAGGGGGCTGTAAGAAGAGGGCTGGGGTTCTAACTGTGTTTGTGTTAATGACAAATCGTTTCTTGCGCCCAGAGCCCCGAGTGCAAAAGAAGGGGCTGATTTACAAGCCTCTGGCGCCACTTTTTCCATATTAAAAGTGAGGCATCGGAGGGCAGGAGGCTTGGAAATACGCCCTGAAGTACAGATCTTGGCTTTCCGCATGTCTAACAAACATCTCTGGGGCCTTGGACCTTCAGAAGCCTTAGGTCCCCCCAAAAGCGAGTGACCGAATATTTTAATACCATGAAGCCACACTGGGTATCGATTCAACACGATCAGCAGGATTTAAGCAAATTATGGTGCCATCTTTACACAGTGCTCGGCTCCCCTCATTGTCCCCAAATCACCGCGAAAAGCAGTTTACCCAGAAACCACTTTACTTTCTCGTTGTTGAGCTTCTGGGAACTATATAGCGGTTTCTTCTAAATAACATGTTCTTCAAAAGGCAAACGCTACATTGCAATAGGGCATTTCGTGCTTCCGAAGATGTCTCGAACAGACTGCGGGCAGGGGAGGGGGCGGAGCGGGGAGAGGGAACAGACGGAGGGAAGGCCAGATAAGGGGAGGGGGGAGGAGAGTAGGAGGAGGAGAGTAGGGGAGGCACGGCCTAGCGGCCGTGCAATCAAGAAGTGAGGGGGCGGGAGAGTAGGCAAGGCAGGCGGCTGGGGGGAGGGGGGAGGAGAAATGCGACACTCGTGAGGGGGAGTGGAGAAGGAGGGGGGAGTAGAGTAGGGGAGGCACGGCCTAACGGCCGTGCAATCAAAAGTGAGGAGGCGGAGCTGGGGGAGGCTGTGACAGAGAGAGCAGGCAATGCAGGCGGCTGGGGGCTTGTGCACGCGCTTTGAAGCTCATTGCGCATGCGCATTGAGCTTCAATTTCTCGTGCACTGCAAGGAATCGCCACGATTCCTTGCAAGTTGGATAAAGAGTGGATAAGCCCCCATAGTCTCGCAAGCTCGATGCGCATGCGCATCGACAGGCGAGACCTAAAAATCAGGTTGATAACTTGTCAGAAGTGTGATCAAATCTGGTGCCCCCTCTTTCAGATATTGGCTCATCCTGGGTAAATCACAGCACCTTTTCCTCACGCCATTTCCCTCATGTGCCTCAACACGAGCCGACTAGAAACGGTCTGGTATTAAGAATTATCAAAACATGCTAGGTTTTTACATTTATATTCCAGTGGCTACCTCTCAAAAGTCATGAGAGGTGTCCTTTGCAGGCTTGAAAACAAATGGAGAATGTGATTAAAAGCACTACAAGGAAAATGACATACATACGTTTTCCACATGTTACAAATAATTACTTATTCAATGAAAACTACAACTGATGATGTGTGGAAGCAGCAGCTTTTTTTTTAGCCAAGCACCTTGTAAAGATGCTGGGAAGATTGTTTCTCTTCTTGCCGCTGCACACCAAAGCTTTGAGAACAGACACTGCTGGGGGTAACAAAGACCAATCTGGATGCAGCAGGTGTTATCGCCGACAAATGCTAATCGACATCCATGCGGCATGTTAAGGCAAGAAGGCCTTAAAATTCACATTCAGAGCTCCTATTATAATCTCAGAAACAGGGAAAGTAGGAGTAAAAGAATGTTCATGCTTGTATGATACCCAAAACGGGATCAGGGGCATATTTATTCCTTGAGGGGCCAGTACTCCACTCGTTGACTCCCATAACAGAAACTGTCTAATGAGGCCCAGACACTATACCATACACATTCTAAAGCCTGTTCACATGTTATCTTACAAGGTAAAATATAGTCCATCTTGGGATGACAGCCCTACAAGATGAGATGCTAAAGTTAGTGTCCGTTGTAGATAAGTTAAAGAAAACATGATTGAGAGATTTAAGGGCAGACATATTGATAACATTTCCGAACCTAATTTCATACCACATTTAACAGGGTGATACTTCAAAAATGCACTTCATATTACCCTCCCCCGAACTCTATGTTTCAGTTTTCTCACTAGCTACTTTTATTTGATATTATGTGCAGCCTTCTACAAGATTGCTAGCAGCACCCAAAGCATTCTGAGGCTTAATGATGAGAACAGCGAGGATGCTTCCCAGATTCAGGACAGTACAGCCTCATTTGCAACCTGAAGTTAGATAAAATGTATCAATAAAAGTTATTTACAAAATAAAATGTTTGTCTGTAGTACGGTCTAGTTACTGAGCAACGTTTTGACAGCTTTTCTTCAACTCATAAGAATTGGCATGCTCCTTAGATCAATTGGAAGCAGCAGTCCACTTTCTTGGAGGATAACAGAGAAAATCTTTGAGCACCTTTCACTGTTGGCAAATTTTGGAATGTTTGAAATTTTGGAATGTTTGAAATTTTGGAATGTTTGAAATTCAGGAGTTAAAACTTCTCTGATCTGACAGATCATGTGTGGGTGTATTTTTTAAATTTTCTCCTGCTGGTTCTGAAAAGCTGCCGAGGCATTAATTACAGAGGCACAGTAACTTAAAGGGGATTAATGTATTGACAGGTAGCCAGCGCAATTACCAAAACCCCTCTAAAAAACTCTTGGATTTCTTGATATTAAGCAAAGAACAGGCTCCTGCATTGTGCACGTACTGTAAAAATTAGTTATTAGATATTTCAGGACATGGCGGACCTGACAATCATTTTACTGTGTGTCTTCCCATCGAAGGGATAGTTGAGTTTACCACTGACCCCAAGTAGGACCATTTAGATTCAATTCAGCATACCATAATTAACTGTGACGACAGTAAAGGTCTTCAGATCCCATATTTGAAGATTCTAGCAGTATTTAGCCATAGACTACTACACCCCATCTTGCCTATAACTAAACTAAAGCCAGCAAAATCACGAGGGTGCGCAAATACATGTGTGTTAGCTGTATAAAAACTGTATTGTAGATTTTTGGTCTTACAATTCTGAAGAGTGGTTTAATATAGACATTGATGAGCTGAGGCCCCCTGTCCCAGGACATATGAGTGCATAAAGGCCCCGAGGGAACACTGTAGTTTGTACAGGGACCGAGGCGAGATGGAGGGGGTCGAAAGAACTTCTGCTACATAATCCGGGCAGAGGACGGATGGCGCTGGGGAGCGGAGAACGAACAAAAACAAAAGGAGAGAGTGAGCACCGGGTTAGTAGGGTGGGGGAGGGATAGTTGGGGAGCGAGTGGGAGGGTTTACGAATGCGTCCTGATCAAAACAGAGACATTTCCTACTGTACGCCAATCTGGATAGAACCGACCTAGGGGACGGGGCTCCGCCCCCCTATCTGTAGAATGGAGAAAAAATGAAAAGCGTGATGCATTGCATATCTGATGTGAATTCTGTACACCACTGTGACGAATATACATTCACGAATAAAGTTTTAAAAAAAAAATTGATGAGCTGAGGCAACAGTGGGGACACTGCACACTACCTTCTACCTCGCTGTAGGGCTCTATTTGACACTTTTTTTTCTATCAGTAATAAAAACCTGAATGAAACTCAGCATAACGTCAGGTAAAGTGGAGTTCAATGTTAATACTGTCTAATGAAGCTAACAGATCGAGATCCTATCTTCTGCAAACACAACATTCCATCAGCAAAATAAGCAATACTTCTGTGTCATGTGCCCGTCAGTATTGAGACTGAGGCAGTTCTAGATGGTGATATTTGTCTAAATGGGTTTGTAACTGGACAACCAAGGTATAGCCTACAATTGGATGATACTTCTTCTTTAGGTCCTTGAAGTCTAAAAGGCCATTTTGATGGTGGTGATAAAAGAAAATTCAATCTTTTTTAAACAATAACCTAAAATAGATTGGTTGATAAACTTTACAACACTAGGCGCAACCCTGGACACCTTGCAATTGATTATCAGACTAAGTAAATTGTCATATTCAAGGCATGTGAGACCTTTTCAGCAAAGCTGAGATTTTAGAGACTTCAGCCTCAGATTTATTTTGGACATCATCTGTTGGCATGCTCTCTTCCATATTCTTTTCTATGTAAGGCTTTTTTTTAGAAAAGTATCTAATATTAGATATATTATTAATGAAGAAAGGGATACATTTCTCTACTTTGGTTCAGGAGGAAGGTCAATATGGGTAACAGACAGACTGGGTAATTATAGGACCATATGATATTAGAATGTTGTGTTGACTGAAAGCCTCTGACCCCTCACATATCCATGAGGCCACTGAATGCCGCTGCAACAAACTTGCTGACTATTTTTATAACAAAATTCAAACTAACCCTTCTCCTACCCCCCTGACGGAGGAATCTAATGTCAGTAGCAGAGAACATTCACGAAATATATTCCCCCTCATTGGACAAAGGATCGTTTCAAGCTATCTTTGCATCTATTAAGAGTGGATCTCCTAGAGACCCTGCCCCCTTTAATGTTTTGAAACTAGCGTCTGACTCAGTCGGCCCTATAATAATGGACCTGATGAAAGCCTCGCTTTCCTCCGGGGTGATTTCCCCCTCCTGGTAAAAGGCGCTGGTAAAAGCATTACTGAAAAAAATGAGTTTAGATCCTGACTGCCTTAGTAATAACCGACCCATTTCGTTACTTTCCGGGGTTAGTAAAATAGCAGAAAAACACGTCAACCAGATACTTTCCAGACATTTGGAAGCAGGTAACTTTCTGCATGCGTCCCAAACCGGGTTTCGACTGGGCCAAGGGACTAAAACTGCTCTATTGGCAGTCGTGGAAGACTCCAGAAGGATTCTGGATGCAGGAGGTTCTCTGGCCGTGCTACTCTTAGATCTTAGCGCAGCCTTTGACACGGTGAACCACCGTATTTTAGTTCAACGCCTTACAAAACATGGGCTTATCTGGAGTCGCTCTAAACTGGCAGCGATCCTTCCTGGAGGACAGATATTTTCAAGTATTTGAAGAAGTGGCCATGTCAAGCCCCCGGCCCCTCAACTGCGGGGTGCCCCAGGGCTCATTGAGCCCTACTTTTTAAAATATTTACATGGGCCCTCTTGGTGATATCGTCCTCCCCTTTGGGGTACATATCGTCACTTATGCGGACGACACCCAATTGGTGGTCGCCTTGAACCATAAAGACAGAGCCCCCACCTGTCTTGGCCCTTGCCTCCAAGAGGTGACTAGATGGATGCAGCATTCCCATTTAAAAAACTCAGTGGAGACAAAGCCGAGCTCATGTTCTTTGGTAATTTATCCTCTTCTGAGGTAGCTCTATCGTGGCCAGCATGTATGGGCCCCGTCCCTGCCACTAAAGCGGAGATGAAGAGTCTCGGTTTCTGGCTGGACTCTGAGCTGTGCTTCAAATCTCAAGCTAGAAGGGTGGTCACATCTTGCTTTGGCATCCTAAGAATGTTGCGTAAAGTACTCACTTTGCTACCCTCTCAAGCAAGAAAGCTTGTAGTCCAAGTGCTTATTCTATCTCGTCTGGATTACGGAAACGCCCTGTATTTAGGTGCCCCTTGCTCGGTCCTGGCTAAGCTTCAAATGATGCAAAATTGTGCTGTCTGGACACTCACGGGCATTCGGAGCCGCCAATCAGCAAAGCTGGCTTTAAGGGCTCTCCATTGGCTCCCAGTGCGTGAAAGAGTCCAATTCAAAGCCCTGTGTGTTGCCCATAGGCTGATTGGAGGGAAAGGACCAGCTATCCTCTCTTCTTTGGTCCATCCCTACCATGTAAACAGGCAACTACGTTCAAACGACCTTCATCTGGCTTTCGTCCCCAGAATTAAGATGGCTAGAAGCGGCAGCCGCCTTTTTTCATACAACGCCAGCAAGCTTTGGAACTCTCTCCAGCTTCAATTATGAAAGGAACCCAATTACATGTCATTCCGTAGGATGCTTAAAACCTGGCTTTTCCCTAAATAAAACCAAGGCTCTTCTCTGAATAATGTCGCTGCTGCCTTGGCTGATAATGTTCGCAGTGCTGGGATGCCTCCGGGTAACAACGCACTTAAATGATGTTTCATTTCATTTCACTGATTACAAACACATCACGTCCTTCCATTATGGTTTTCTTAAAAGATTGTTTTTGCAATTTCATGGTGACAAAATTAGTTTAAGTAAGTCATCTGACAGTTTATTTTTTCTCATGTTGGTGTTGAGCTTACAGTTCTCACTTAAATTAGCCTAAGGTTTACTTGAACCATAGTGGACTGCTTTTATTCTTGATTTTAACAGTAGACGTGTCACACAATTCCCTCATTCTAGCCATTAGGATTTTCATTATGATTAACTATTGTTCCTTGCATAATTCTCTCTCTTAGGTTTTTGTTCATTTTTGTGTACCACACATCTGTCAATAGTTACAACTCCTGACAGCTCATTACCACCTTTATATCACCTGATGGAGCAAGTATTCGCCCGTAATGCGACTTGCTTGTATTCAGTCCTCTCGACATAACGTTAATGTACTAATCAACATGTTTGTCCTATGAATATTGCACTACATGACATTTAAGTGAAGCTTGCATATGTGCTTTTACTAACGATAATCCGCTTGCATTAATTTGGCCTCTGCTACGCGGGATTTCTTACTGCACATGCGTCTGTCACACTCATGTGACATGATGTACTCTCTGCTTTTGGAGGGAATCTTTTGCTTCTGCGCACTAGAACTAAGAGGGCTGCTCCATGCCATCACATGCAAGAAGCTTGCACTGCTGCTTTTGTTAAGCTGTTCGTTCTGCTTAACTCTAATGCAATAGTTAAATATAAAATAATGGGAATAGAGTAGAGATAAGTGGTATACAGTGCATTCATTTAGTCTTGTTCTAAAATTGTTTCTTTTCTAGACTAGCTCAAGAAGAGAACTTTGGGGGAAAAATCATTTATCTGCGCTCAAAGGTATACGTTTGCTTTCAGAAAAGCCAAAGAAATCTAAACTGTTTACTAAATAGATCAGCACCCACCATTCATTGGTTTACCAAATATTGTTGCTTTCTAATCAGAGCAAAGTTAATCAATATCAACTTAGAGTTTTGTAGCAATTTCCATCCATGCATTCACAAATTAATTTAAAGTCGTTCAGGCTTGTTGAAAAATTATTTATTGAAACTATGCGAGATGTTCACACCAACGTACATTCATTTGCCGACATGGCTTAAGACTATGAATTTGCAAACTTTGACCATTCCGGTTTTAGAATAAACAAATACTTCCACTTTTTTTAATTAAGGGATTTTTAGACTATTTAGTATGAACAGTTTACTGTGAAATATCTTGGGAAGAGGACAAAGCCCTGAAGAAGTCTCGGGAGAAGGGACAAAATGGACTGGCTACAAAACTCTAAGTTGCAATTATATAACTTTGCTCTGATTGGAAAGCAACAATGTAGCCTTATAGCCCGCCGTAGGGGGGCTATACTAGCTATCAAAGGCCCGCTCCAGTGTTCGGCAAGGGCCTTTAACAAGGGAGCTGGACTTTAATAGCCGGTATAGCTCAGCAACAAAGGGCTTTAAGGCTATTAGAACATTCTGCCACTAGAGGGCAGAGTGTTCTAACAAATAAAGCAAAGGCCTCTTGGAGCCCGAGGGGGTTTAAATCCTCTGGGGCTCCGAGAGGCCTTTGAAATGTTGCTTTGCCTTTACCGGCCTGTACAAGCACGGAGCACTCCATTGTCTTCAATGGAATGCCCCACATTCCAATGTTCTAATATTTGGTAAAACAATGAATAGTGGGTGCTGATCTATTTGGTGTACAAGTTTGTGGAAGTTATCCACTTATGGGGACTAGGGAGGTTGTTTTCTCTTGATCTGATTAACACTCATCTGTAACATACCCCACAATTTGATAGGTGTGTTTTTTAAAGTCTAGGCCTCTTTGTAAATCCAAACTGTAATGTCCACAAAATAAAATTGTAAACAGTTGGTTATACATGCGCGGGGTGTTTCTGCAGCAGTACGGTATGGAACAGGAAGCAGGTGGCTCTGAAGATCAGGAGTACCGCATGAGATCACTTCAGGAGGTTCATTCCAGGCGGAACATTGTATTTAGGTACATCTTTATGGTGTAAAATACGGAAGAATGTGAAAGGCTTTATATGTAGCCAAGTAAAGATGTTGTAAAGCAGGAGAAACTCTTAACTTTAACCATAAACAGCAGAAGGGGAGAATGAAGCATTATATTATAAACAAGCATATTATTATTGTATTGTTCATATATGGCTTACAAACATATTAGGCTTGTAAAGAAGTCAAATATGTAAATAAAAATAAAAAAGTCCTAATTCTGGCTAAAATATTCTTCTAAATGTTTGAACAATCTCTGGACTAAGCCAAAAAAAACCATAATTTTCTACCATTACAGGCGAAAGCAAATATTACCTAGCGGTTGAATGTATTACCATTGTGCCCTTTTGCTGCCTTATTGACATACATAGAGGTTCTAAAAATAGTGTCTTTATTTTTTGTACCTGTTTGTGGGTGGGGGGGCTGCTGCCTGGTGCTATGGGTATAGGAAAGAAGCTTGCCAGTGCAGCATCCTTTCAGAGCACAGGTACATTCCTCATTGGGATGGCCTTGTGTTTACTTCTGAGCTGCCTCATTAATATGCATGTTATGTTACTAGTAATATCACACACATTGGATACACCTGGTCGGAAATCCCCAACTCTGTAAAGGCAAATCCAAGTTCGTGCTGGGGCATGGCTAAAGGAGGGGCTAAGGGCAGCTACTGCTGCCCATCGCTCTTCCATAGCCATGCCAACCAGCTCAAGCCACTTTTTCTGATAGGAGGAAGGGAGAGAGAGAGGGAGGGAGGTGGTAGGGCAGGAGGAGCTGCCAAGTTTCTCCCACCTCACCTTTCGGCCACCATCAGAATTAGCCAGGATGTGTAGATTGGAATGGAGTGGACTAAAAGTGGCCTTAGTTCCTCCCCTTCCAATATTCACTTCAGATTCTATTTGACACATCTCCTTTGTTTCAAAAGGCTTTTCTCTATGAGAAGCCCGGCTCAACATGGGGTTTGCTCCTTGCAATTTCAATCAAAGCCTTAAGCATAGAAGATCTACTAAAAACAGCTTACCACCAAGAATCATAGCACAATTAACAAAACAAACAAAGATAATCTCATGGGAGCAGGACCTAAGGGATCTACAATCCAAACATGTCATCTGAGCTGCAAACCTCTACTCTCCTGGCTCCCTACCTGATTACCTTTGTTCGCCTCTCCCATATCACTCAAAGTATGCCCTCATGAGAATGTGTTTTTGCCTAATCCCCCTGAGGGGCTATTGGCATGGTTGTAAGGAGGGGTAAGTTGCCGCACAATGCAGATGGTGTGGCAAAATAGAAGAATCTTTAACACACATAATCTGCATATGCGAAGCTCTGAAACCCTTGAGGCACTACTGGCTTCGACCAATACTTCAAATCCTAAACGTAAGGACATGCTGGGCTGATGGCCTAACCTGTCCACAAGAAAAATCATGTCAACTATCTGGGAGTTTCATAAAGTTTATGAAATCAGCAACAGGAAATCCAAAAATGCCCAGGATGGCAACTGTAGGCAAGGAACACCGCTAATTGCCCTGGTTCACATAAAGGAAGGAAAGCGGCAACAGATAATTAAAGATGCCCCATATACCCTGGGCATTCATGCCCCATCTCCCTGGATCACACTCCTCAAAGTCGCACCTCACCAGTAAGGAACTACAAAGCAGTGTACACTTTAAAGCAGCTAATTGCTACACTATTAATTACAGGTTCGCTTGAGCGGAAAATTTTTTTTTCATTGATAGCACAAACCACTCTTGGATTTTAACAGACTGCACTGATTAGACCACACTTTAACTGTACGGAGAGTCCATGGGTGATGTAGTTTCCCAGAATTCCCTATACAGCTGAAAACAAGGTCACAAACATTTCCTCCTATTTCTGTGATGGACATTTCCGCACTTTGTGGATGAACAGCAATAATCCCATCACCTTTTATTCCCACACTTCTATCCATAATCCTATCCTGTGTAGATAGGCCTTATGTAATTGACAGGAACAGGTCAAATCTTTGACCAAATGACGTCAATATAGTCTCAATGTTGACTATTCTAGCCCCGTGCAACAGGTCCACCAACGCATATCTAGTACTGTTTCATTGGGAGGAGTGTTGAAGCACTGGATGGTAGGACTTTACCATTTGCCTTACGTTCTGGAGTTTTCCGAAAGAGAAAATTAAAGTAACCGTAATTTTATTTAACCATACTTAGATATGTCAGGGGATTCTGGATCTGTGTTGAGATTCCGGCCAGCCATACCACAGTTTATTCCTGTGTCCGCAATTTTCAGAAAGGCAAGGGCATGGTTGGTTACCCTAGGGGCTGGCTGACACAAAGCCCAAAAACTGCAGACATCCCCTTTGCAATCTCTCACACAAAAAATAGAAAACAGATTTGTGGAGAACCTTGGCAGGGTTAAGTTCATAAGCAATTAAGGCTGAAGGAAGCTGCCATTTTGGGGGGAAAATGCAAAAATCCAACGTAAGTCTTGTTCAACACATTGTCCCCCCCAGTCAATCATGGCGAGGGCAATCTGGCACCCAGTGAAATAAGCTTATGATATGTAGATAAGTGATGTGGTAGGTTTATTACACCCAGGGATCTTACTGGATTTCAAATTGGTACCCTAATATACGTTCTGGGAACATTGTACACTTTCCCTATATCAGCTCCCGTTGTTTCATATGAGCACGCCTTATAAGGACATAACTCCAAATAAGGATAGAATGCCTTACACGGACATCACACCTTATAAGGTCTGCAGCCTTTTATGGACTAAACCTTTCACCTAGTTCATGACGAGGGTGGGTTCTGCCTGATCGATATTGCTAAGACTTCACCCTTAGTACATATGAATGATTTAGGAGTACACGATTTAGGAGTACACTCTCCAGGGGGGCATGCTTCACCTCTCCTATCCACGCACAAAGGTTTAATCCTCAACGTCATCCTCATACTGAACAAAGAGTGACACACATACATAGACTGTATAAATACAGCACCTCTTGCTATCAGTAAGCAGGAGGGAACCAAGACTTCAAGGTCGACACACTGACCAGAGACGCTGCAGCTCCAGCATGCCATCGCTCCAGCTGACAATGGTCTGACAATCCCTTGTGGGGTGTCCAGCTCAAGTCCAGGATGAAGTCCCACAATCTCACTATTCAGGTGTGGGGGTTTGACTAAAGGCCAGCGGGATTCTTGGCTCTTAGGCTTAGGCTCTTTAGCACCTACTCACATGCTAGGCACACTTAGGTACATCTAGTCAGGCATCTTAGGAGTACACACTTTATTTTATAAATGCATTCTATATTCATGTATAGGGTCATGACTGTTGCAAAATGGTAGAACAATACTATTTCTTCTTATTCACTTTACTGCTGGTTCTATATCTCTGCTACTGTGTTACAGTCGCAACCGCACACCTATTCTACATGTGAAGAACTACTGTACAATAAATTCTTATTGTAAACACTTTCGACTGTTTCTTCTCTGTATCTCTCTGAGAGTAAAAACAAGCAAGCACAAGCGATTGGGTGAAAAGTAATATATTGTTTCCAAGAGTCTGAGGTTATTGTGTTCTGAGGTTGCAAAAACTAATCTCTCTGATAACAGGAGATTCTAGTGGCACTGCGAGCTAGCTAATGCAAACCATAGGCTAATATATGCGGCGGGGGTGTACAGAGGCAGTCTGCCACCAGACCCACAGTATATGTTATCCGTAAAAGTCGTAGGTCCTGCATAACAGGGTACTTTTTGGGACTACACTACAATACCTGCAACCAAAATACAGGTAGCCGAAACAATATTTAGCTTTCAGTTGCTTGCTGAATTTCCCAATTGCAGTGCACACAGTTTATTGCCTATTGGCACCCTTTACCCACAGTAAACTTACATGCATATGATACACTATGTTTAGGAGACCCAGAGAAACAAGGTTGAGGTTTAACCACATCGCTGCTTGGTAGTTTCCCCTGCTGTGCTGGACAGCAACAAAAACGGGTTTGGTCATGACAAGCTCAGCTCGTCATGAGCACCTGAGAGGTATATGCCATGACGAGCTGAGCTCGTCATGAGCATGGAAGGGGTTAAGACTTGACAGGGGTATTTTTAAGCATGATAGACTGGACGGATTTATATTATTTTGCTACAAAAACTGCTAAAGATCTGGCATATGTCATGTTCAGTTTGTCTACTGGGCAGTGAGTGAGGGCAAGGGAGGTCTGGTTTGTACCAATAAATTCCTGATGTTGCATAGAACTAGAAAATATATGGTTGTTATGCTTATAAATCAGTCCTGAATTTTATTTCTGGCATTAAATAAACAGTGTGGCATAAACAGTGATTCTGCCACGATTTTGTAAACTGCACTAATATTACATAATTGATTATGCAGATTACACTCCCAAGAGAAACTCACTCTTGTTCAGCATTGCTGAACCCAAACATTGAAGGCAATATTTCCTACGTTACAGTTTACGGAGTTAGGTTTATCCTTTTGAGCAATGGAACACAATACTGAGCATATTTGTTCAAAAACAAGAACATTTTTCCATGTAACTTCAGCCTGCAATGAGATATGGATGCATAGTTTGCCCTGAATGTATTAGTAACAAATCAAGCATTGTGGTCTTCTCTACTATTTTGAGCTTACCTAATCCAAACCACTCTCCTCATGGAGAATGGATTATGAGCTCTGTAAAATCAATCTTAGACCTACGTATTGCTCTGAAGGATTACACAGTACACTAAAACAGGAGGAACATAATTACTTTACTAAGACAATATAATACAAAGAACGATGTAACCATGTGAAATAAACACACAATCCAATTACTAACAGATAATAACTAGGAACAAAGACCATGAGTCTAATCTGGGACAATCATTATTTTAATAAGAAACTGAAATAAACTGTGGGATTTACAGCTAGTTTTCAAATATCAAGGAGCAACTCTAATGAACTCCCAAGGTCCAGATTATATACACCTGAGAGAAATGGTAACTGAAGAATCGTGGAACAGAAAAGTATACAGAGCAGCAGACAGATTCTGAAGCTCTCTTCCTGAGAATGGGCCCGAGCTCCCTTATGTAGCAGGGAGGTTATTGGCTGATACAATCTCTAACATCTAAACACAAGAACTTCCGTACCATTAGAGCTCTGATAAAAAGGAAAGTATAAGGCAATGGATAAAGATTTAATAAAGTTCTTTAAAATAATCACCAAACAAACTAGTAGCAATGAGTAATTTTGTGTCCAATGATAAATTAGCTCTACAGAACAATCAAGGTGAGCCTGGGAGGAGGGGACGCTAATGATTCTAAATGCATCAAATTCTAAGCATCGGACAGGCCTCATACAAGTAGATATTACTGTACAACTCGTATTTTTGGAAACAATAATAATCGAAATCAGCATTTGAATATTATCAATACCTATTTACCTACAAGAATAGAAGGCTCCGAAGAAAAAAATCAATGTTACTTTGTTAAATCTAGAATATGTTTTGGTAAAGTTCTCAGCTAAGACTATATTCTTAACCTGGAATTATGATTCCAACCTACTGCACGACAATTACTGTGCTAATGATTTAATCCAGTTTATACTTTGATGAAAATGCCTATACAAGCAATTCAGTGTCAAAGGAAGCAAAAGGTTGATAAACTAATTTTTCATTTAATAAATAGAAAATGACTGCTAGCCCAAAAAGGCAGATCACCAACAGATGACAGCTGCTTTTACACATTTTTCACAAGACCATAGCTCAGTTTTGATTTATACTTTTGTGCCTATATCATGTTTTAACTACTGTTCAGAATTTATTTCATATCTCGCACAGAAAGTGACGATAATTCTTAAGTGTTCATGTTAAAGAATAAACCAGCAGTTGTGCACAATTATAACACACTAGGGAATACTCTTGAAGTAAAAAGAAGGAAATGTACAACAAATTCTAGTAAAATTCTAGAGCAAATGGATAAGTTAGGAAAAAACCCAATCCATAAACAGTTCATATATCTACTACGGGCATTAGGAACGTGTCACTATATCTTTTGTATGAGACACTACGTAATAGAAGACAATAACACTCTAAAGAGTATAACCTGAACACCATTAGATAAAAATGCATTAGGTCACCCAGCAATCCTCTTATAATTATTTTAGGAAATATTTGTATTTTATTCTGGAATTTAAATATTGCGTAAATAAAAGCATTAAAGGTGAAGTATATGCTATTGATATAATATGAAATCTAAATCTGATGTAAGATACTTCATGGAAACATATTACATTAGAGACAAGATAACATTGACTCTAAAGCCAATATCAGGTTTTTACATTTTAGAATGTTGCATTCCTTAATACTACAGGTTAATGAGATATGAGAAATGATCCTTGGATATTTCACTTTTGTGACAAATATAAGAAACAATATATCATATTCTTACAATCTGCGCTGTGAAAGAGCTATAAAAGCAGATTTATAAAGAGACAGGGTGTCACATAGTTTAAGAGGCTGTACAATTACATTACTACAACAAATAGGACCATTGGTAAATTGATTTTATGTCTTCAGTGGAAAAGAAACTAGCAATCTCGCAAGTTTAATATTGTTTTATGCAACTTCTTCTTTTGTGGTTTTTAGGTCTCGCCTACGCAGCGCGCATGCGCGACATTTAGCAATCGATTCCCTTTTTCTGCCAAAATCGTGCATGCTTTCCATTGCTTTTAATGGCAACGCATGCACGTTTGGCGATTCCCTTGCGGGAGCGAGCTTTGGAACCATCTGTTTGTAATTAATAGATGGTTCCTGCTCACTCCCGCAAGGGAAACAGTCGCAGGACCCTCCTCTCTACCCTCCCATTGCTGCCTCCTCCTCTTCTTTCAGCGCGAGGCGCGCGCGCTTGTTATTTATTTGTGATCTTGCAGCCAACACCCCTAAAAACACTTACACTTACCCAAACCGTTTGTCATTTGATAACTTTAATTTTCAGAATACGTTAAGTTTTCACATGGCTGCCCCTTTGATTTAACTGCACCGTCTAAACACACAGCAGCTGATAGTTTTCTTACGAGCGCAGTACTTCTTACACACACTAAATCAGCAGCGCTCTTCGCTTCACCAACCGTAAGGCATTGTCATTGGGGTTTGCTGTGAATTTAGGAAAGAACCCAGGTATTAACTGCAGTTTCACACTCTCCCGCTTTACAAACCACAATGGACTTACTTTTTCTGAACTTCAAATATTTCTGTTACAAGCGCTTTAATTTATGCCTCAGCTAAAGGAGTGGTGCTTTCTCAGGTCCCCAACTATAAGGCATTTTCTTTTTGTGTTTGCGCGGACTCTTGGTTTCACACACTCTCCCGTATCACCAACCATAATGGATTTACCTTTCTGTCTGGAAGAGTCTTTAGCGGCCCCGGGGTGTAACTGCACCATCACACATAGCAAATCCAATTTTAAACTAAGATACAATACGTTCCAAGTGTTTCCATTTGAAGTGTTGCACCAAATATTATGTTCTGTTTTTTAGCCGCTCCGTGGGCTACAAAAATTTTACATTGCGAAGTTTATGCACTGGGTTTAAGCTGCAACAAAAACATACATTTAAAATGCTATAACATTTATTCACAATGTTGGAAAAATTAGTTTGCACTATTGGAGCGGTCCCTTTCAAATTATTTATGGAGTTGTAGGCACAACAATAAACTTCCACAACCCTAAGGTAATTTCTATAGGTTATTGGAGTGTATGCGGTCACTGTTCTCCCGCTCTAGGGTCTCACTGAACGATCACAACACACACTAGATAATGACAATCTTATGGGTTCCGGAGTAGCGTACTACTCGCCGAAAAAGTGCTTCAACGCCTCGTTAGGGGTAGTAAGCGCTACATAAATGCAATTACAATACAATGTTACAAGCAAATCAGCTCATACCCTCACTAAGCGAGTAGTACTCTCTCACTTGGCCAAATATATTAAATTCTCTTTTCTGTTTGCGGTGGGTATGTTGCTAGTGGTTTCGAATGAAACACAGGGTCTTCATGCACCATGCTAGCTCACATGCTTCCCCAACTGCAATATATTTAGTTAACAGTGGGTCTCCATGTGTGACTGCAACATAACGCACTCCCTCGCTCACATAAGTGCAATGGATTTTGTTTTACGCTTGTGGGGAGTTTTAAAGTAATGTATTTCCACAACCATAATGGATGACTTTATTTTCGAGGTGTTAGTGTGGAAATGTTTCACCCCCCTCCCCCCATAACCCCTAATGATTAAAATGAACCACCATACGCTACAACTATGAAATTAAAAATGCTTTTAAATAAATTGGTAATGAAGGTAAAATAAATTTTCACTGCTGGAGCGCTCCCGTTCTAATTATTTGTGGTCTTGCAGCCACGGCAGCAACACGCTTCCTCTAAACTAGTATAAGTTGTCAAAGTTATGTTTCTGCTGAGGGGTGACTGTTTACATGCCCTGGGGTTTAACTGCAGTCTCACAACGCACAACAAAAACTATTTGTTACAAGCTGGTTACTTTCCACGCGAACAAAGGGAGCGGTGTTCTCTGGCTTCTACAATTGTATGGCATTTGCTTTGGTGTTTGCTGGGGCTTTTAGTTGGCCCGGGGATTAACTGCACTTTCACCAGGGTGCGTTTGCACTAAGACTGTCTTCGGGTACAGCTATGAAACCATGCCGACTGAACTTAGCATGTTGCACAGAGCAGGGCCTCATTCTGCTTTTGTCTCCACAGACCTCCACTTTTAGCTTAAAACCAGCAAAGTTCCCTTTCTGTCATTTCGAGGTGGAAAACCAGGAAATCCCCGGATGCGACGAGACGAAGGTAAGGTGACGCCCTCATCTGGAGATGTGGAAGGGGTTTATGCCTTTACCTGAAACTTCACAGCAGGGTTATCTTAGCATAACGGATGAATTACTATACCACCCAGCTCAGTTGGACTGCAAGCTGCATTTTAAGTTCAATGCCGTGCCTCCACTTCTTTCTCCGAGGTCAATAAACCAGTAAAAGGAATCTTTTTACAAATAAACCTATCCACTGATCAGGTGCGAGTTTTGCAGCTGTGGGCATATTAAGGCTAAAGAAGGGTGGCTTGATACGGCTTTGCTAAATTGTCGGAACCCATTTTTAGGCTTCTTCTTGTACTGTTTAATTCCTTTCTGGCTAAGTTTGAAAAAAATCTTCCATTGTTTCACCAGGAGCGACTGGCTAATAGTTTGCAGTAAGACCCCAACAAGCTGTAAACAAGCATTGGCACAGCCAACAGGTTTCGCCTTTGGGACCTTATAAGTGTTTAGTTATCCAGCACAATATCCTTGGTGCAACAACATCAACTGTTGCATAGCTACAGACTTATAAGGTCCCAAAGGCGAAACCTATTGGCTATGCCAATGCTTGTTTAGGATGTATTGTATTGTGACTAAACACATTCTCAACTTTATTATAATTTATTGACTACCCGAATGTACCATAAATATTTTTATCTAAACAATAAATTGGAAGTCTGCCCAACCAATTTAATGTCTATACACATTTCTTACAGTGTGGCCATTCTCATTATCAGGGTATAGTCTTCCAAGAATCCTTTGAGTTTGGGTTTTCACCGTTTCATCAGGAGAAGTGTTGAAGCAGTGGATGGTAGGACTTTACCATTTGCCTTAGGTTCTGGAATTTTCTGACAGAGAAAATTAAAGAAAATGTAATTTTATTAAACAGACTTAGGTATGGGGATTCTAGGTAGTAAAATGCTTTGATATTTCTGCAAGCCATACCACTGTTGATTCCTCTGTTGAAAAACAAGAATGCTTCTCCACATTCCTCTATGTAACTTTATCCTGGCACGGTAGTGGATGTTCTCCATTTTACCAAAGCATTTTGATACCTAATAAAAAAAATGTGATTACCCTCTAGACGCTCAAGAACTGTCCTCTTTACTCCTGTCATGGATTAAGAGTTTAAGGTTACTTCATGCCCACTCCTGATTTTTCTACATGACCTTATCAACCATAAACTAACAACTCCCATGGAAGAGGCCGTCAACAGTAAGTCAGTCTCTTGTACTGGGATAGATGGTACACTATACTCAGTTTTCTATGACAGTTTATTACTTAGTCCCATGTTTTCGGAGTGCCCGGTCTGGATCCCACCACTTTTTTTTTTTTTAATATGAGCCTGCATTCCTTTGCTAAACTTTCAGCTAGGATAGACATTATTAATTTCTGGTTCCAAAATAAGAAAAACTTCAACCGCTCATGTTGACTCATTGATCCATTGAGTTTGTCATGGCTCTGTATTTTAAGCACAGTTCCCTTTACGGCCCTTCATTCAATTGGTAATATCAAGGCTGCAAGCAAGTATGGATGGAACACTGGTTTAAAAAGCTTTAAAAGAGAAGCCTGGCAGTAACCAATTTACCACTAAATATAAAGTCTGGGAAGTCCCAAATGAGCAAAGAAGTTGTGTTTTGGCCGCTACTGTAAATGTGGAGAGACTGAAGACTTATGTTCGCAATCTAATCAAAGCTGAAAGTAACCAGTTTGCAGTAAAGAAAATATGATCACTTTTTACCGAAACCTACATTCTGTTGTGATGTAACCAAGCTCTCTTGAGATACTGTTGTGTTTCTATCTAGGACCCTAATTCGATATTCCCGATTTACGCCCTTATGTGGTTATAATAAATAATATCCTTATAAGGGCATAAGAATCATATCCATATTTAGTAATAGCCCATGCAGTCCAAATACGGCAAGGCTACTCCCCTAGACTCCTAGAAAGTACAACGCGTTCTTTAAACAAACCAAGCCTCCAGCAGCCCGGGAATTCCCCCTGCTTTTGTTTATTTATTTTATTTATTTATTTATGTAAGTAGCTTATACAGCGCGCAGTTACCCCCGGAGGGGTGTCCCGGCGCTAAAAACAGAACCTCAGGGAGGGAGGGGTGGGAATGGCTTCTGACAAGACAGGGATCATAATCTGGAAAACAGCCAGGTTTTTAATTTAGCACGGAAGATGGATTCAGACGGGCTGAACCTGAGGTCGAGAGGGAGGCAGTTCCATAGTTTGGCAGTGATTACGCTGAACCCTCTGCCGCCCATTCTGGAACGTCGAAAGCGAGGTGTAATCAAAAGTCTATGTGATGAGGTCTCGTTATACTTTGAAAACAAAATAGAGACCATCTATGAAAAAATTTTAGTATCCCAACTAAATAGCGATACTTTGAATGTCTCCTCCCCCAACGAAAATACCAACCTTACATTAACTACATTTCCTCCTATTAATACTGATGAGCTCCATACTATAATGACCCAAATAAAATCTGGATCGCCGGATGACCTTATCCCTGTTAAAACCTCAACCTCCCTCCGTACCCTGCTAGTTCCCTACATTCAGGATGTAATTAATCAGTCTCTTAAAGAGGGAAAAGTACCAACTGAATGGAAAACTGCAGTGGTGAACCCTATTCGCAAGAATGCGGCTCTCCCGTGGACGGAACTTTCCAACCTCCGTCCCATCTCCCTTCTGCCGTATTACAGCAAGATGGTCGAAAAACATGTTAATGCACACCTGTCTAATTACATCGAGGCAGCGGGCGGCCTAGACCACTCGCAATCTGGTTTTAGGCCCAACCATAGCACCGAATCATCCCTCCTGTCAGTGACAGATAACATCAGAATGTCACTGGACAGGGGGAGCTCAGTGATTCTGGTGCTATTGGATTTGTCCGCTGCCTTCGACACGGTGTCGCACAAAATTCTCCTCGACCGTCTGAAGGGAGTGGGAGTAAGGGGGACCGCTCTTGCGTGGCTTGAAAGCTTTCTTGAAGGCAGACAACAAGGTGTCAAATTAGGCTCCCATAAATCTGTCTGCAGGAAGCTTACCAAAGGTGTGCCTCAGGGCTCATGTTTGAGCCCCACGTTATTTAACGTATATGTGGCCCCTCTGGCTGAGATTATTAGATCTTATGGGTTCTCACCTATTTCCTACGCTGACGATACTCAGCTGTTGTTTCCCTTTCAAACCATCACACCTGCAGTCATGCAATCTTTTCAAAACGGCATGAGAGCGGTGGCTGGTTGGATGGCCCAGAACTTCCTCCAGTGCAATGTGACCAAAACGGAGGTCATGTTGTTTGGAGGGGCCACCCTGCTCTGGTCGCCGGATTGGTGGCCACTTGAGCTAGGACCTGTCCCATTGCCCAAACAGACCATCAAAAATCTGGGGGTACGCCTGGACCAAACTCTGATTATGAAAGATCATGTCAGCCAGGTCGCGGGAACGTGTTTCCGCACAATTGGTCTCCTACGGCGTATCTTCCCTTTCCTACCGAACATCCATAGGAAAACGCTGGTACAGGCTCTAATCCTTGGGCGGGTAGACTATTGTAATAGTCTACTTAGCTCCGCCAATCAGGAACAACTACGCAGACTGCAGGTGGTGCAGAACACCGCGGCAAGACTCATCCTGAATGCTCCTCCCCGTACCCCTTCCCGCCCTCTCCTTTCCCACCTTCACTGGCTTCCAGTGCAACAGAGGGTGAGTTTTAAACTCTGCTGCATTATGCATAAGTGCATTTATGGATCTGGTCCTAAATATCTAAAAGATATTTTTTTCCTCTACTCTCCCGGACGTGCTCTGCGATCTAGCAACACTATGTTGCTACATATACCGAAAGTAACCAGAGCAAGACAGGGAGGCCGAGCACCCTCCCTAAAAGGCCCCTTGTTGTGGAACTCCCTACCACCGCAGCTGAGACAAATCTCCAATCTTTTTTCCTTTAGGAAGAAACTAAAAACTTTCCTGTTCACATCTGGTTAACCTGACCTCTCTCTCTGTTATTCCCTCTATATAATTTGTCCCTCTCACTCAGGAGCCACGCGCGGAGATATCCCTTCGGGGCTGATTCAGGCGCGTTATAAGAATTTAAATAAATAAATAAATAAAATAAATAAATAAAGGCGTAAGTTGTTAGATCTCAGTGATCTGACAGATTGAGAAATTGACACTCGCTTTTTCAAGTAGCCAGGTCCGAGGTTGTTGATGGCTCGAAAGGCGAGGGTGAGGATCTTAAATTGAATGCGGCATGCAATGGGAAGCCAATGGAGTTCTTTACGATAGGCGGCAACCGACTGACGGTAAGGAATATTTCCGATCAGTCTGGCTGCCGCATTCTGGACGATCTGAAGCCGATCAATCAGATATTGAGGAGCACCGGCATATAAGCTGCTGGCGTAATCTAGGTGAGAAGTGATGAGGGCCTGAGTGATTGTTCGGCGGGCGTCCAAGGGAAGATAAGGAAGGATCTTCTTAATCATGCGCAGCTTCGCGAAGCAGGCAGAGGTGACCTTGTTGACTTGTGCTTTGCAAGAGAGTGAGTTATCGAACTGGAAGCCCAGGTTACGTGCTGATTGGACAGGGGTGGGCGCAGGGTCAAGTGCTGTGGGCCACCACAGGCTGGGAGAGATAGATGTTTTTTGGTTAAAAAACAGGACTTCTGTCTTGTCAGCATTCAGTCTAAGGTGATTGTTGGTCATCCAGTCACAGATGTTGTTCAGACATTGGCGGAAGTTGGCAAAGGTGGAGTCTGAGTGGTCTCTAAAGGAAAATATCAGCTGAGTGTCATCAGCGTAAGAGACCACTCTGACTCCACAGGACTCCACCACTGGGGCCAGGGGTGCGAGATAAACGTTAAAAAACAGAGGGCTCAGGGCAGAGCCCTGCGGAACACCACATAGCAGGGGTTTACCCTCTGACTTGAAAGGCCTAAGCACCACCTTCTGAGTTCTGCCAGTGAGGAAGGATTCGATCCAGGCGAGAGCGGAGCCACCGATTCCGACCTGCTTTAAACGGTTTAGTAGGATTTTGTGAGAGACCGTATCAAAAGCGGCGGATAGGTCGAGGAGGACCAGCATGGCCTCCTCGCCCCTATCCACGCACTCAGGGATAGTCTCAGCCACTTCCAGGAGAGCAGTTTCAGTGCTGAAACCTGCTCTGAATCCGGATTGGGAGTCGTGCAGCAGGGAGTTATCTTCCAGATACTCTGTTAGTTGCAGCTGTACGGCTTTTTCCAAAATTTTTGCAGGTTTGGGGAGGAGGGAGATGGGGCGATAATTGGAAAATTTAGTAGGGTCGGCTTCCGGTTTTTTCAGAATGGGGACTAGCAGGGCTTCTTTCCACGTAGTTGGGAAGATGCCATGATGGAGGGAGGCATTCCAGATAGAAAGAAAAGGGTTGGCCAGTGAGAGGGCTAGGTCACCCATGGTCTTGGCAGGAATTGGGTCGGAGGGGGAACCAGATCTGCATTGGGTGAATAGCCTGAGTGCGGACTCAAGAGACAACTCATTATAGGACTGCAAGGAGGCGGATTCCGGGTCAATCACATGGGGGATCAGGGGGGGTACCTCAGGGAATGTGGTACAAATGTTTTCAATTTTTTCAAGGAAGTAGTCCGAGAGACCATCGCATAGTGCCTGGCTGGAGGGATTCTGCGTGGCCCTAACGGGGGGGGGGGGGTTTACAAATTCTTTGACAATGTTAAAAAGGGTTTTTGAGGAGTTTTTAGCGTTGGAGATTTGTAATGAGAAGAAGTCTCTCATGGTGGCTTTTTTTTGTTTAAGAAATTTTTTCAGAGCAGTTTTGTAAATAGCTTTGGAATCAGGGTCGTAGTTCTGCCGCCACTTGCGTTCAAGTAGTTTGCATCGGCTTTTTTCCTCACGGAGGGTTGTAGAGAACCAAGGGGCAGAGGGGCGGGTCCTTGCAGAGGAGATAGGTTTGAGGGGGGCGATGGAGTCGATGGCAAGGAGCAATGCAGAGTTGAGTCTAGAAACGTTTCCATCAATGTCACTGGATAGAGGGTCTGGCTGAAAGTTGAATAGGGGGTCTAAGGTAGCACAGGTAACTTTGTGCCATTTTCTCCCTAGCTCTTTCCTGGGGACAGTAGGGGCAGGTCTTGAACTTAGCTCTAGGTTAAAAGGGACAAGATGATGATCAGACCAGGTGAGCTGGAGGGAAGGAAAGACTGTGATATTAGAAAAATTAGCAAAGATAAGATCCAGGGTGTGCCCAGCTGTGTGTGTAGGGCCCTTAACTAATTGGAGTAAGTTCAGGCTCTGCATTGTTTCTAGCAGGTTGTTAGCTTTTGAGCAGAGAGAGTTGACCACGTGGAGGTTGAAATCTCCTAGCACCAAAAAATGTTGGTGTTTGAGGGAGAGATCCGCCAACAGGTGGGTGAGTGCCGTTAAAGAGAGAGTTGAGGCAGTAGGAGGGTTGTAGACTAATGTGCCCGCCAAAACTACTGCCGCGGTATCCGAGATAGTGAAGTGCAAAGCTTCAATCATCCCGATGTTCGTTAATTTGGTAATAGACAGATTGAGGTGGGATTTTAGGATGATGGCAAGACCACCTCCTGGTTTGCCCCCTTCATGATTGATGCCCTTTAAGAGGTAACCCGGAGGGGTAGCAAGATGGATATCGGGAGAGGAGGTATCTGTGAGCCAAGACTCGGTGAGGAACAGGATATCCCAGGCATCAGAGATTATTGACGTCCATATCTCGTTGGCATGGCGGGGCAATGAACGGCAGTTAATCAGACCAGCTTTTAGCTTCAGGGGGTGGGACAGGCGTTTTGGCAGGCTGAGGCAGGGAGCAAGGCGAAGGCTCCAGGGTGGGAGCGTAAAATTACATTGAGGGCAGTTAAAAGAGGCATCCTCCAGGTGATCGGGGCTACAGCGTGTGGTGGAAGGACAAGTAGTGGGTTTTAGAAGGAGAAGCTGGGATCTGGTCCAGCACGTGCGACCAGAGACAGCAGGGGAGGCAGGGGGGCTGGCCCTAGGCACGGGCCAGGCGCGGGCGGGCGCAGACGGGCTTGCCTTAGGCGCTCCCGCTGCGCTCGTCCGCTGCGCTTGCGTGGGAAGCACATTTAGGGAGAGGAGGGGTGGGCGTGGCCTAACGGGTGGGCGTGGCCTCGCGCTAGCAGCGATGGCGGCCGTGAGATCTTTCCCAGGGAACAGCGCTAGATCCGCTGTTTGTGGGGTGCCTGCTAGGTGGTGAACACAGAGAAGAGCTCTGGGTAAGATGCAGAAGTTTTAAAAAATGGATCAAACACAAAGTAAACAGTTTTAAAAAACGAGTCACACCACCTCCGGCTTCCGCCTCAGAGGTCTACAGTTTCAATGCACGCGCTATCAGTCAGCGCTATTCATAGGCTCGGGGGGGTGGGCGTGGCCTAACGGGTGGGCGTGGCCTCGCGCTAGCAGCGATGGCGGCCGTGAGATCTTTCCCAGGGAACAGCGCTAGATCCGCTGTTTGTGGGGTGCCTGCTAGGCGGTGAACACAGAGAAGAGCTCTGGGTAAGATGCAGAAGTTTTAAAAAATGGATCAAACACAAAGTAAACAGTTTTAAAAAATGAGTCACACCACCTCCGGCATCCGCCTCAGAGGTCTACAGTTTCAATGCACGCGCTATCAGTCAGCGCTATTCATAGGCTCGGGGGTGGGCGTGGCCTAACGGGTGGGCGTGGCCTCGCGCTAGCAGCGATGGCGGCCGTGAGATCTTTCCCAGGGAACAGCGCTAGATCCGCTGTTTGTGGGGTGCCTGCTAGGCGGTGAACACAGAGAAGAGCTCTGGGTAAGATGCAGAAGTTTTAAAAAATGGATCAAACACAAAGTAAACAGTTTTAAAAAACGAGTCACACCACCTCCGGCTTCCGCCTCAGAGGTCTACAGTTTCAATGCACGCGCTATCAGTCAGCGCTATTCATAGGCTCGGGGGGTGGGCGTGGCCTAACGGGTGGGCGTGGCCTCGCGCTAGCAGCGATGGCGGCCGTGAGATCTTTCCCAGGGAACAGCGCTAGATCCGCTGTTTGTGGGGTGCCTGCTAGGCGGTGAACACAGAGAAGAGCTCTGAGTAAGATGCAGAAGTTTTAAAAAATGGATCAAACACAAAGTAAACAGTTTTAAAAAACGAGTCACACCACCTCCGGCTTCCGCCTCAGAGGTCTACAGTTTCAATGCACGCGCTATCAGTCAGCGCTATTCATAGGCTCGGGGGTGGGCGTGGCCTAACGGTTGGGCGTGGCCTCGCGCTAGCAGCGATGGCGGCCGTGAGATCTTTCCCAGGGAACAGCGCTAGATCCGCTGTTTGTGGGGTGCCTGCTAGGCGGTAAACACAGAGAAGAGCTCTGGGTAAGATGCAGAAGTTTTAAAAAATGGATCAAACACAAAGTAAACAGTTTTAAAAAACGAGTCACACCACCTCCGGCTTCCGCCTCAGAGGTTTACAGTTTCATGCACGCGCTATCAGTCAGCGCTATTCATAGGCTCGGGGGGTGGGCGTGGCCTAACGGGTGGGCGTGGCCTCGCGCTAGCAGCGATGGCGGCCGTGAGATCTTTCCCAGGGAACAGCGCTAGATCCGCTGTTTGTGGGGTGCCTGCTAGGCGGTGAACACAGAGAAGAGCTCTGGGTAAGATGCAGAAGTTTTAAAAAATGGATCAAACACAAAGTAAACAGTTTTAAAAAACGAGTCACACCACCTCCGGCTTCCGCCTCAGAGGTCTACAGTTTACAGTTTAGATTTGCACAAGAACTCCTGGAGTCCAGAAAGAACTGTTAGTTCTTAGTGACGTCTTATGTCCAACCTTACGTCAAACCCAGCACCTTTCAGGTATAAATATAC
Source organism: Lissotriton helveticus (assembly GCF_964261635.1). Classification (NCBI taxonomy): domain Eukaryota; kingdom Metazoa; phylum Chordata; class Amphibia; order Caudata; family Salamandridae; genus Lissotriton; species Lissotriton helveticus. The sequence goes on along the minus strand of NC_136061.1, from coordinate 583,151,833 downwards.
CAACGTTGCCTTAAGCAAACACACAGTGGTTTGGAGGAGAGCGGCTATCTACTTGCCCGACGCCCAGCTAATGCGAGAGCCGAAGGAAGCCGACCCTCCCATTTGACGCACTGAGAGAGATGCTGTCTTTTTCTCCAGCCGAGAAATTCCAGCTCCAGTGTTTCCAGTCACCCTTGCGGGTTGCTGGGAGATAGAGTCCTGAGAGAGAGATACAAGACCTCCTACATTCTAGAACCAAGGTACGGAGCTGGCTAAACCCTTAAGAGAATTCTTGATTCAGATTCTTGGCAAAAAAACAAACTTAACTTAAACTGCAACTTACTTACTCCTTCCCACGTATTAGGCTTAGGTCAGGTACACCGGGGTATCTTAGAAGCACCAGTTGAGTACGTTAGTCAATGTTTTTATGTATGTATATATTTTATCAGTTTTAAAGTATCATATGGCTAAGAAACCATATCAATGCTTTTACAGTATTATTTCATAATACTCCTTTTACTGTACGCACTTTACTTTATGACAAGTATTGCAATTGTGGCAATTCATTTCTCTTGCATGAGAAAGAAGACTGCTCAATAAATAACACCTTTTATTGAAAACGCCCGTCTCTCTATTTCTCTGCACTCTGGTGAAACTAAGTATGCACGATTGACTGAGTGAAATAGTTGTCTATTGTTTTCACACGACTCTAGAGATATACTCTTTATTCTGAGGGAGCAAAGTTATCATGTTTATGCGGTTGTCAGAAACTAATCCCTTCTTGTCTAAATCTGGAGAGTTAACTCTTTCCTGAACATTCGACAAAGTTTCTAGTGACCTCTGAGCTAGCTGGCAAAACTAATTAAGTCTAATATAGTCAGAAGAGACCTAGATGACCTCAGTCCTACGTCTACACTGCTGTTTATATTATTCCAATGCGCAGAGCCTATTGGGAATATAGGAACTACACTACATGGCGCCCAACGTTTGGTAAGGCGATAATCTAACGCAAGACATTAGAGTAACTCAGTCGTGCTTTTTCACACAGACCCCTTTTCCCGTAAAAACTCCAATAGACGTCTGGAGTGGATAAAAGGTTAATATCCGCCGGAACTTAGTAGGAAGAGATTCCTATGTATAGTTTTTTGTTTAGTCAACGTTGAAGGATACAGTGTTCCAAAATATTGTGCACCTAATCTTTGTTTCCTTGAAACTTGCTCTGAAACTTTCTGTCAGTAAAATGCCGGAAGGTGACGAAGAAAGAGATGCTTTAGCAGCTCAACTCCTAGCGGATGACACAAGTCTCCAAGATGAAGACCCGAATGCTATAATCATTCCGGTAAATGTAAGAAGAACTATAACTCTTAAACTTATAGAAAATGGGCTATCATCGAGAGGTGGTACAGTCATATTTGTGGTAGAGGCCCATGAATATCGGCAGACAGAGGTATTCTATTCATGGATACATTTTCCAGCAGCACACGCTGTGACACCAGATTTCCACTATTACAAAATAGAGGAACCTCCCGATGAATACGCTCCTTTCGAGTACGTTGAAATCCCACTAACTTACCAAGAGCACCTGCTCTGGTTTAATGGCGCCCTAAAACATCAAAATCACATCACCAGGCTCGGTCCACTAGGTAGACCAGGAGCCACACGGCCGGTTCTAGCCAGCTACACACCACATCCTGACATTGAAAAGATGTAAAGTGGAGAACTTTTAGTTGAACTAAAAGAATTAACAAAGGCATACAGAGATTTAGTTCAATTGGCAATGGACGATATAACATACCACCAGAAATTGAAAGAAACAGATATAGCAGAACAACCTTTTGAACTTGCCAGAATCATAGAAAAATCCTAGGTAGAGATAGTTTGGGTGGGAAACCAGTAAAACCCCAACTACTTGAAAATCCTGGAAAAACATTTATTAAACATAATCTAAACACTCCTAAAAAGAGTTGGGATGGAAATAAACAATCCACTCCCAGAGAAAAACGATTCCAGTCCAGAGGAAGGTCTCCTCAACGGAGAAATAGATCTACAGAACGAGGAGGCAAGTCTCCCCAAAGGGAGCCCTCTGAGAAAAGATACAACCTTAGAGATAGGGATAAATTAAGAAAACCTGATAGATATCAAGATATTGATACACGTCCCTCTCGATCTTTTCAGACTTTCTCACAGAAATCGGAAAGAAGAGGACGGTCAGAACACAAAGAAGAGCACGTCAAGTCCAAAGACAAGGAACCTGCTCATCAAAGTAAAAAATTACAATATCCAAGAAAGAAGGTAGCCAGTATTAAAATAAAACATGCCGAGGATACGGAGGACACAACTGAAAAACGGAGAGTGGGCCCAGACAATGCTAGACAGCGCAGCAGAAGTAACCATAGCTCGCAAGATCCTGATGAACCTTCTGGAGACAGTGGACACGAATGAGTACATTCAAGTGGAAACTGCAGACACCAGAGTTAGCAAACTCCATAAATTATACGAAATAACATTGCGTATAGAGGGGGACAAGACTAGGAAAGTAAGGGGTCTCTTTTGGGATAACCTTTCGAAAGGCTATGACATCCTGTTAGCTGAGAAAGACTGGCCACCAGAGTTTGTCAGGGAGTGCCCACATGGCGAAGAAATGAATATGCCTGCCATCTCAAATCATATTCCAATTCATAAAAAATATACATTTGCAAGAAAATGGGCAGTAGCCCAAGCTCCTGCATTATATAAAAATCATGTAGGATGGGATGAGGATTCTCCTCCTCACAAAATCCAGTTAAAAAAAATCGACCCACTGCACAAAGGCAGTACCCAGTTAAACAAGAAGCTAAAAAGCAAGTCAGGGAGATCTTAGATCATGGGTACTCACAAACTTTCTCTCAGGGGGCAAATTTACAGTGTGGTTTGTGGCCGAGGGCCGCACCTGTGGAGGCGGGGTCAGTGGGAGAGGGGGAAGGGGCTAGAAAGAAAAAAACTGTGACCATGAAGTTGAACACAGGCCCCTGCAACGGACGCGTTCATCCACTGAGCCAACAGACCAGCATACACACACATCTCTCTCCCTCCCTCCCTCTCTCTGTCTCCCTCCTTCTATCTCTCTCTCTCGCTCCCTCCTTCCCTCTCTCTCTGTCTCCCTCTGTCTCTCTCTGTCTTACCTCTCTTTCTCTCTGTCTTCCTCCCTCTCTTTCCTTCCCTCTCTGTCTCCCTCCGTCTGTCTCCCTCTATCTGTGTCCCACTTTCCATCTCCCTCTATCTCCCTCCCTCCGTCTGCCCTCTGTCTGTCTCCCTCCCTCCCTCTGTCTGTCTCCCTCCCTCTGTCTATCTCCCTCTGTCTGTCTCCCTCCCTCTGTCTGTCTCCCTCCCTCTGTCTGTCTCCCTCCCTCTGTCTGTCTCCCTCCCTCTGTCTGTCTCCCTCCCTCCGTCTGTCACCCTCCCTCCGTCTGTCACCCTCCGTCTGTCTGTCTGTCTGTCTCCCTCCCTTTGTCTGTCTCCCTCTGTCTGTCTCTCTCTCGCTCTCTCTGTCTCTCTCTCTGTCTGTCTCTATCGCTGTATGTCTCTACCTCTATCTGTCTCTGTCTGTCCCTGTCTTTGACCCTATCTAGCTCCGTCTGTCCCTGTCTCTAGCTGTCTCTGCCTCTATCTGTCTCTATATGTCTTTATCTGTCTCTATCTCTATCTGTCTCACCTCACCCGGCTCTCACTCCCTGCGGCCCTCCCACCTCACCCAGCTCTGACTCCCTGCTGCCCTTGTCACCTCACCCGTCTCTCACTCCCTGCTGCCCTCAGTCACCTCACCCAGCTCTAACTCCCTGCTGCCCTCCGTCACCTCACCCGGCTCTCACTCACTGCTGCCCTCCCACCTCACCCGGCTCTCACTCCCTGCTCTGCCCTCCCACCTCCCTCACCCGGGATCTCACTCCCTACTCTGCCCTCCCACCTCACATGGCTCTCACTCCCTGCTCTGCCCTCCCACCTCCCTCACCCGGGCTCTCACTCCCTGCTCTGCCCTCCCACCTCCCTCACCAGGGCTCTCACTCCCTCCTCTGCCCTCCCACCTCCCTCACCCGGGCTCTCACTCCCTGCTCTGCCCTCCCACCTCCCTCACCCGGGCTCTCACTCCCTGCTCTGCCCTCCCACCTCCCTCACCCGGGCACTCACTCCCTGCTCTGCCCTCCCACCTCACCCAGGCTCTCACTCCCTGCTCTGCCCTCCCACCTCCCTCACCCAGCTCTCACTCCCTGCTCTGCCCTCCCACCTCCCTCACCAGGGCTCTCACTCCCTGCTCTGCCCTCCCACCTCACCAGGGCTCTCTCTCCCTGCTCTGCCCTCCCACCTCCCTCACCCGGGCTCTCACTCCCTGCTCTGCCCTCCCACCTCCCTCAGCCAGCTCTCTCTCCCTGCTCTGCCCTCCCACCTCCCTCACCCGGGCTCTCACTCCCTGCTCTGCCCTCCCACCTCCCTCAGCCAGCTCTCACTCCCTGCTCTGCCCTCCCACCTCCCTCACCCGGGCTCTCACTCCCTGCTCTGCCCTCCCACCTCCCTCACCCGGGCTCTCATTCCCTGCTCTGCCCTCCCACCTCCCTCACCCGGGCTCTCACTCCCTGCTCTGCCCTCCCACCTCCCTCACCCGGGCTCTCACTCCCTGCTCTGCCCTCCCACCTCCCTCACCCAGCTCTCACTCCCTGCTCTGCCCTCCCACCTCCCTCACCCGGGCTCTCACTCCCTGCTCTGCCCTCCCACCTCCCTCACCCGGGCTCTAACTCCCTGCTCTGTCCTCCCACCTCCCTCACCCGGGCTCTCACTCCCTGCTCTGCCCTCCCACCTCACCCAGCTCTCAGTTCCTGCTCTGCCCTCCCACCTCCCTCACCCGGGCTCTCACTCCCTGCTCTGCCCTCCCACCTCCCTCACCCGGGCTCTCACTCCCTGCTCTGCCCTCCCACCTCACCCAGCTCTCAGTTCCTGCTGTCCTCCCCCTTCCCCCTTTCCCCCCTCTCCCCTGTGTGTCAGCCTTGGGACTTATGAGGTTAAATATTTTCCTTGATATTGTTCATGTGTAAAAATGACAAAATAATGAGTAACACTAGCACCAAATGTGCTCCGTTATACCGCATGATTTGCCTTTTCTTGCCACGTAAGATCGTAAACCAAGAAGTATAATTTGTTTCTTCCCTGCCGCATAATTCCAGTGTCCCTGCACATACAGCACCAGTTCACTACCAGAAGCAGCAGTGCAAGTTTCCATTACAGACATAATAACTAAAATAACATGGGCAGCAGCAGTGCTTAATTTGAGCATGTAGTTTCTTTTTGGGTGGGCGGGGGGGGGCGGCGGGAGTGTTTTTTTGGGACAGGCACCTATTTTTCCTCTTCAGACAGTTCCAAAATCAAATGAGGGAAAACACACAAAGGGGAAAGGAGGAGGAAAAGAAAGACTGAAAAAATGTCGAAGTGAAAAAGCAGGAATCTCCAAGAGTGTGACAAAGGGTAAAGAGCGTCTGATAGTGGACTACAGAGGCCGAAGGCGGATTTAAATTTACGCAGCGGAGCACTGACAATTAATACAGCCTGGGCTGACACAGCCTCCCGGGCACCCCAGTACTTCACACGTCTTTAATCGACCATTTGTTTGTTGATGAGGCTTTGTTCACCTCTTAGCGCCCCTGCAGCTCCACTCTTGACTGTGGCTGGAATCGCCCAGGCCCCCACAGAGCAGTGTCTCTGACGCACTGCTGCTACAGAGGTGTTTACTGAAGTAAAAAAAAACACACACACAGGTGCGATGTCTCAAGCTCCGCGGGCCGCCACTGAAGGCTTGCCGGGCCGCTACTGGCCCGCGGGCCGTACTTTGAGTACCCCTGTCTTAGATCAACTTGAATACCAGGGGGTGATTGAAACATGCACCTCACAAATGAACAATCCTTTGTTTCCTGTCTCCAAGCCAGACGATTCATATCGTCTAGTTTTGGACTACAGACACCTAAACTCCTGCTGCAAAACATTTGCAGTATAAAACTCACACAGTGCATGACTAATGAATAACATCCTGTGTAAAAAGTATAAAACGACATTAGATATCTCTAATGGATTCTTTTGTCAAAACATTGGACCTGAAAGCAGGTATTTGAACTCTCTCAATAATGGGGTCGCAGAAACAATTCTGTCGACTCCCACAGGGATTCAAGAATAGCCCAGGATTATTCTCAGCAAGGGTAACAGAGTTACTACAAATGTACGATGATGAGGCATTATCATATGTCGATGACATCTATCTCACAGATGATGACCTTGAGACTCACTTGAAAAGAGTGAACACCATAATACTTGGGTTTGCAGCTGAAGGGTATAAATTCAACTTTAAGAAGTCACAAATTGCTCATCTAACTGTCCTGTTTTTAGGATATGAATCATCAAGTGAAGGCAAAAGCGTAGCAGACAATTTCTTAGAGAAATGTGCTGTACTCCAAGCTCCAAAAACGCTGAAGGACTTACAATCAATACTAGGGTTCCTGAATTTCAGAAGAACATACATTCTAAATTATGCAGAGAGGGTTAAACTTCTCTATGAAATAATAAAACCTGATTTCAAACCAATCAATTCGACTAAGAAACACACAGAAATTTTAAGATCATTACAAACAGACATATTAACTAAAACAAAACTGCAAACACACGAAAACATACGCAACCTTGTAATCAGAATCATCCCAGGATGATGCGGATTCACCTACCTGACCTCTAATGAGGGAGAAACGGTACCAATAGCTTACAAATCACATTTGTACACACAAGCTGAAATGAAATTCAGTTCTACTGAAAAACTTCTAATAGCGGTTCAAACTGCTGTAGCAAAAGAAAGAACCCAAGCCCAAGGCAGGAGGATATCTGTTTTAACAGAAGAATCAGCCCTTGAGGCATTAACAAGCCCACGCAATCTAAATGCAGTGGCATTAGATCCAAAATGGACACAATGGGTAAATTCTCTTGCTGCAGAAGACGTGAAGCACTATTTTGACCCGAAAATGAAAAAACTAGAAGATCTAGAATATGAACAAGAATATCCTCTGCCAATGGAAATTCTGCCTCTCGAACAGTACACATGTGTAATCTACATGGACAGATTTGCACAACACTACGATGTAGAGGAAAAATCCTACAACGCAGCGTGCGCGATTGTTAAATGTCGCTGGCGCTTAGGTAAATTTAGACCGATAATCAAAACTGAATCACTCAAACTGTACAGCTCAGCGAGGTGAAATAAGATCTTTAAAGATGGCGCTTGAAAATGCCGATCGCGAATTCCTCACACTAATAGTGTGCGATTCGCATTACTGCGTCAAGTCTTACAATAGTGACATACAGACATGGATCAAAAACAGATACAAAGATGACAGGTGCCACAATAAAGCATAAAAAGCTTTGGGAACAAGTAGTTCTTTTACAGAAAGAACTACAAAAGACTCACGTGATCCATACACTGAGTCATCAACGTGATGGCGTTCACGTTGCAGGGAATTCATTGGCTAACAGAGCCACAGCAGAAGCGGTTCAACCGGCTTCCGTAGCCACAAAAAAGCGTGCTAAAAATCACATAAACGGGGAAACCATGCTGGCAGTAAAAGCCTCATTAAAAGGCGACTATGTAGCATTACCTCTCGGCTATCCACTCAATAATACATACATAATTGATGCAAACTTCGTTCCTTTTGCTCAAATCCCTGGAGTGGGGGACAGAGTAATTCCAAACATGAACCGGAGAGTCTTATTAATAGCAGACGCACATATGGGAGAGGGTCTAAGGCACCAAGAGATCGTGAAATCTCTAAAAGAATTACAATCAGAATACTGGTGGCCGGGGATGAGCCTGCAAAATTACAAATTTGCAAAGGATTGTCCAGACTGCAACCGAGATCGCAGTCGTGAACCGGACCAGACTACTGCCAGGACACCTCTATTAGAAAGCATAAGGCTATCTATACGCAAAAATCCAGCAGGAGAAATGCGATTCCATAGATATTAAGACTAGATTCACTTAAAATGCAGACACCAGCGCTCGGCTGACGCCAGAACTGTTATAAAAGATTTGCGAGTCTTTATCGGCACATACGCAATTGGCATGCTACATTCTGATCAGGGTCCTGCGTTTAGCTCACGAGCTTACAAAGAGGCCATGACCAGCATGGGCATTGCATTGCGGTACTCTTCTCCCTTCCATCCTGAGGGAAATGCGGTAGTGGAAATAAAAAACCGTGACATAAAGCAATCTATAACGGCGAGGGTATTAGGTTCGGGTGATGGGTGGGTCAAACATTTAACAAGTGTCCAACGTAGTCTTAACAATCTGGCAAGAAATTCTCTAAAAGGTTTCACTCCTTACGAACTATTGTTCGGCACTAGAATGCACATCCAGGATCTAGATTGTCAGACTTCAGGGGTAGAAGAAAAACCCTTTGATATCAAAGAACGTTTGGCTGTTTTACAGGACTTAAATGAAACAAGAAGTCTGAGTAATATAAAGTTAAAGCCAACAGCCACTGAAGAGAAACCACCTGTCCCAGCAAGACCTGTCTGGATTTCAAAGCTTGGGGATCTAGTCAGAGAGAAGATCGTGGTGAAGAAGGAATTTGGGCCTTCTTACAGAAAAGCAGTACCTGTCTTAGCTGTTAGCGGAACAAGATCAGTAGTACTATCGCCCCTTGCTGGTAAAAAGGAGAACAGAGTTGTATCCATCGACCTGGTAAAACCACAATCATGTGGCCAATATTAAGTAGTAGGCCCAGTGGACTCCCAAGAAATAGCAGAAGACCAAATCTTGCTACAATCCAAGAGGTTCAAACTGAGAGACTAATCACTTTTGATAAACCTGCAGGAAATAAAAAAAGGTCTATGCAACAAAGCTATTGAACTTGTGCCTCTTGAAACCCAAATTGCAACAGTTTGTCAAGAAACACCTGTCTACAACGATGTAGCCTCAGACTATGCTAATGAAACAAAGAAAAATGTAAAGACAATTGACAGAACTGCATCTGGCTACTTCATCAATTTCGATGACTTTTCTGATGATCCAAGTGAACATGAAGAAACGCCAGCAACAAAAACTTTCAAAGACAAAGTAACTGAACTCTTTCATCAACTAAAAGAAACATATCTGATTTCACCATGGATTGAATTTTGGATTCTGTTAGGTGTACTTTTCCTCCTGCTTTGGCTCATCATGGTTTTATGTTTGGGAAAATTAATTGAAGGAAAATATAGTACAATGGACACAGCAAGTCAGAACATCAACTTGGTCCTAAAGCCTACAAGTCATCTCACATCGAGAAAAGAGAACTGTCATCTATGAACATCACAGCCAATCCAATACCCGGAGGGGTAGCATGGGACAAAACGGATTATGAAATCTATGGCCCGATTGAGCTCTTGAAATATCCACACCAGTTCAAGGTTTCATTAAGTGACTTTGTAAAACCAAGTACTTTCTCTGATGATTGGGACTTTGAAAATATTAATAATATGATGTCAGATTTAGTAATGTCAGCTAAATTCACAGAACATGATTACTTGCAGGGTTCATCAAATTATGAAGAAATGTACTGTTATAATCATTATGGTCATCACTATTTGCATAAATCTGCTCAACCTAGAAATGTTTTTAATTATAACCAATGGGAACACTGTGCAACACCGCCTAAAGGCAGCTCGAAAACATTATATGAGAAATTCCCATACTTCTCAGGGTTTAACACAAGTGATGCAGAAACGTTTTATTTTAAAATGTTAAATAAGACAGGAATAAAAACAATGTTGACAAATACTAAATTGATTTATTCTGAAACATTTTATGAAAAAATGACTACATTTGGTTTTAAATTTTGGAAAAACATTGAAACAAAAACCATCTGGGTTCAAAAGACTGGCAGGTACAAGGTCTAGAAGCATTATTTAGAGCCTGCATGATCCCAGAACAGATAGTATTCCTGAATGACACAATTCAGCAAACAACCTGTCTTGGTTTAGCAAAGATAAAAGACTTAAACAAACTGTCTATTCCGAATCCCATGCCTGATAGTAATAGCACTACAGATGTGGAGATAGACGTATCCCATATTTTACACCAAAACAGAACAAATCCTGATTGGAAAAAATGGTTGATCTGGCCCACAGACACAAATAACTGTCAAGATAGATTCCTGAACAAAACACAGGGGTTCATAATGACAAGGCCAGACCCTAGATACTCCCAGAGACAACATCCAGGGATAGTTACAACATACAGTGTAGGGAAACTCTGCCTCGAATGGCTACAGAAATCCACACTGGCTGAAATTAAGCAACACTTGACTTTACTTAAAGACGGTGCTGACTTGCGTGATTTCATACTGGGACCACGCAAACAGCGTCCAAAACGTTTCATATACGCCGGTATATACGATGCTTACAACGAGGCTTAGAAAGTAACACAAATTGAAACAGCTGAAAAAATACGAGAAATTGATCGTATAAATTTGGAAAAATCACTTTCTGTAGTGGACAATGGGTTAACGACTCTATCCTCCAGAATATATATATACTGGACAGCATTGTATCATCTGCTATTGATATAATACAGCAGGATTTGCTAATGTTACAACATGGTCAGTCCCAATTACGTTCTATTGTACAGCTAGGCTGGACGTTGCAAAACCTGCGTTCAGGCTACCTGCAATGGCGTTTAATCAACGTAACGTCATTATTCTCTATCTATAACCTTACTGATAAACAAATCAGTTTGGCACAAAAAGGAGCAGACTATACGATTCTGAACATTGAAAAACTTGAGAGATTACCATTGACAATGTCAAAGAGACCTGTCATTGAATGGATAATACATGGAACGATTACAATCCCAATAACAACTTTCCAGTTTAAGTATTGCCGAAAATATATACCAGCAGGCCTGTATGAAAGGTTGGGTAAAGGATACATCAAGTCAACATGGAAATTACCTTATACACACAAATGTTATAGTGAAGGGAAAAAAGAGGTATTTATTAGTGGTAACAATTGCAAAAAATCACTAAGTGGTACACTCCTGTGTCAAGGTATTAACTTGCATGGAGCCTGCGAAGGGTCTTCAAATAACCTTTCATGTCACCTGCACGGCACTCCTGCAACACAGATAGAGCCATTTTTTAGACAGCTTTCCAACGGCAGTTATGTTCTAATAAGTGACCACAGCTGTTGTGGCATGGTGCCAGGAAAAGCCTATCTCGTGAGCGTTAGTTCCATGGTCACTTGCAGTATGCAAGTATTGTATCCAAACAGCAATCCAGACATGGAGGCGGCAATATGGCCTTCTTTGAATATCTCTTCTATTCGAATTGATAATTTAAGCAGAATGAAGTCCATTCTTTTACAGACAAATGTGCCTTTAACCTCGTCCAAAGAGACGTATGATCTGCAAGTTGCAAGGACAGCAGCAGAGATACATTCCCTATTATCAACAAATTGCCCCGTGCATTTCGTAGAAATGTTAGGTCAAATCTTAAACATGTCTGATACCAGTGGCATCGCACATGTATTTAAGACAATTTTTTCGGGACTGTTAGCACCCTTTGAAACAGTACTGGGCATTTTCCCGTATTTTGTCCATTCCTTTTTCGGCGGCCTGCCTCTTCTTTTGGGACTCGTAGCAGGAATTTGATTTTTGATCCTTCTGCTCCGATATGGCAAGCCAAGCCACAGACAAAACTCCAGCTACAATGGAAGAAACGATCTTAGCAATACGCTACCAAGACCAGATCACTAGAGTCCTCGGATTGGCCCGGCTAAGAGATCTAAGTGCAACCTGGTTTCTTTCATTCAGACCAATCTGGCAAGATTGCATCTTACCTGTGCTTCGATGTATGCTATGCGGAGAAGAATGCGTGTTGGACGTCTGTCTTACACTACCATCAGCAGTACCAATGGATATCGATACTTTGCTAGGTCCGGTAACGACTCATGCAACGTGTTGTCCCCAGCGGCTACCTATTCTGATGACGGCATTTGTTGAGACTTCACCATTACGAGTAGGTGGCGGTGAAGTACGAGAGGAAAGCATTTACGAACTTGGTCGAACTTTCACCCGATGTTGTAGACCAATTTTTTGCAAGCCTGTCTGATATGATGTTCTCTCCAGTCAACGAGAATAACTTTTAAAAAAACGAGCACACAGCGTTCCCTGAACTCAGAATTCGGCCTTCAATTTTGATAAACAAAACTACTGAAAACATTTGGAACTATTTTTTCCCCTGAAAACGAAATTATTTTTTCTACTTCCAAAATATTTACCTTTTTTGGCACACAGTGATCTGCTTAAAGTAGAACTATTCTTAGAGAACAGAGCTTCTATTTTTAGAGACACTAGAGACGATATTTTACCTCAGCCTCTAGCACATGTACAGTATTGTATAAATATGTGATCAAATGGTCTCGACCTTCTTTTCTGTATTCAGAGCCATTTCATGTGTAATTTTCGCAATTCATTCAGCCAATATATATATGCATTTAACTGAATGATACCACTGATTAAAAGACGTACAGTACCAATACTCATTTTCGTGTATACACCATTTCAAATGCAATTTATGTATTTTGGGGTGGGTTGGAAAACACATGCATCGTTATATGTTTAATATTGCTTAGTTTTTAGTAATGATGGACATTAATACGTGGAGTGGGTGCTGTGTTTCTATCTAGGACCCTAATTCGATATTCCCGATTTACGCCCTTATGTGGTTATAATAAATAATATTCTTATAAAGGCATAAGAATCATATCCATATTTAGTAATAGCCCATGCAGTCCAAATACGGCAAGGCTACTCCCCTAGACTCCTAGAAAGTACAACGCGTTCTTTAAACAAACCAAGCCTCCAGCAGCACGGGAATTCCCCCTGCTTTTGTTTTGATTTGCACAAGAACTCCTGGAGTCCAGAAAGAACTGTTAGTTCTTAGTGACGTCTTATGTCCAACCTTACGTCAAACCCGGCACCTTTCAGGTATAAATATACCAACGTTGCCTTAAGCAAACAGACGGTGGTTTGGAGCAGAGCGGCTATCTACTTGCCAGACGTCCAGCTGATGCGAGAGCCGAAGGAAGCCGACCCTCCCATTTGACGCACTGAAAGAGACGCTGTCTTTTTCTCCAGCCGAGAAATTCCAGCTCCAGTGTTTCCAGTCACCCTTGCGGGTTGCTGGGAGATCGAGTGCTGAGAGAGAGATACAAGACCTCCTACATTCTAGAACCAAGGTACGGAGCTGACTAAACCCTTAGGAGAATTCTTGATTCAGATTCTTGGCAAAAAAAAACAACTTAACTTACACTGCAACTTACTTACTCCTTCCCACGTATTAGGCTTAGGTCAGGTACACCGGGGTAGGCGTATCTTAGAAGCACCAGTTGAGTACGTTAGTCAATGTTTTTATGTATGTATATATTTTATCAGTTTTAAAGTATCATATGGCTAAGAAACCATATCAATGCTTTTACAGTATTATTTCATAATACTCCTTTTACTGTACGCACTTTACTTCATGATAAGTATTGCAATTGCGGCAATTCAATTCTCTTGCATGAGAAAGAAGACTTCTCAATAAATAACACCTTTTATTGAAAACGCCCGTCTCTCTATTTCTCTGCACTCTGGTGAAACTAAGTATGCACGATTGACTGAGTGAAATAGTTGTCTATTGTTTTCACACGACTCTAGAGATATACTCTTTATTCTGAGGGAGCAAAGTTATCATGTTTATGCGGTTGTCAGAAACTAATCCCTTCTTGTCTAAATCTGGAGAGTTAACTCTTTCCTGAACATTCGAGAAAGTTTCTAGTGACCTCTGAGCTAGCTGGCAAAACTAATTAAGTCTAAAATAGTCAGTAGAGACCTAGATGACCTCAGTCCTACGTCTACACTGCTGTTTATATTATTCCAATGTGCAGAGCCTATTGGGAATATAGGAACTACACTACAATACAGTGCAGTTGAAACGTTCAATATAACCCAGGTTAAGAACTTATCCATAGGGGCAAACTGTTATGCTTTCTTTGCTTACCCATTAACCTGTTTATAGCTATCAATCAAAACGTGTCCCAGGACATACTGCTGTTTCTTTCCATTACTAGTGGGTGCCCATTCTGCTTTTGCTCAAAATCATTCAAATCTAGCTATGTATATAAAGGACTCTTGTCTTCTAAATAACAAGTATAGGTTCACAGGAGAATGTCTCACTAAGTGCACCAGGGACCCTTATTAACCTGCTTCTTTTCCTGATGTGTTTCTAGCTAACCTTTCTATGTGACCCCACAACTAGTGGATGAGAATATGGCTACAGATTCTCAAATTTTCTTTATTGACAACACAAGCAAAATCACATTTCAAAAATAAAGCATTTTTACAACAATAGTAAAATAAAGAGGAAAATTGAAGTACAAAAATTCCTTGAAAAATTAATCAAATAAGAAAGAAATCCGGAACTATTCACTGATCGTAAGTAGGGAACAAGTTACCCCAAATTTTATCAACTTTCTTCAGAGAGCCAATCCCTCGAATTTTGGCAGTTGAAAGTTCCATGTCATATATCTCATTTACCAGTAGCCACCATTCGGTTACCACTGGTGACGACTTAGAGATCCAAGCCCTGGCAATTATCAATCTTGCACAGGAAATTAAGATAAACATTAAGTCCTTATAAGTAGCAATATTAGGTTGTATTCCCAGAAGTATCATCTCGGCTGAGATTTTACCAAAAAACAATTTATGCTGTTTCAGCACTTTCTCTATTTCGTCCCATAATGTTTGTAAAGCAGGGCATGAAAAAATTATGTGTACTATATCTGCAGCTAGTAGGTCACATTTAGGGCATTTTATACGTTCAGGTAATGCACTGTTCCCTAACCACTTAAAGAAGTGAAACGGCGTATAATATAGCTGGCATATGGTCTTATAAGATTGAAGTTTTAAGCTAGAAGAGTTAGTTAAAGAGTTGCTGTTATGTAAAAAAGTTGAAATATTATTTGAGGAAATGGGCAATCCTAGAGTAGTAGTCCACTTCTGTGCTATTTTAACGCAATCATCAGGTTTAGATAGAATAAGACATTTGTACCCTAAGCTAATTAATTTGCTTTTTGTTTCTCCGTAAATGCAAGTCCATATTTCTGAGTCTGAAATTTCCCTTAGTTTCAATCTATTCATGAAGAAATCTCGTATCTGTGTGTATTTGAAAAGAGCATTTACAGGTAGTTTATAAAGTGTTCTTAAGGTATCAAATGTTAAAAAGCCTGTAGATCCGTATAAATCGGAAAGGTAGTTTATACCGTGATTAGCCCAATTTCTAACTATCGGATCGCTAAAAATCTCAGGTAACCCCGGATTGTACCATATGCTTAGCTCAGGATGATAGAACGTAGTTTTATTAATAGCCATAATAGTATGCCATATGTATACTACATCTTTCGCGGTCTTAAACTTCACTCGTTTAAAGTAGTTTGGGTCGTTGCTTCTAGCTAAAAATTGTACAGACTTTGCGCCTAACATAAATTGGTGATAGAAATATGGATGGTTAAAAGAAAAAAGGCTATGTATCCGACCCAGGAAAGAAGCATAAAAATAGAATTTAAAGTCGGGGAAGTCGAGGCCACCTTTAGTAGCTGTTAACTTGAGAAGAGACAGAGCTCTGCGATTTTTCTTGTAACCCCAAATGTAGCTGCCTAAAATACCGTCCACTTTTTTAAAAAATAAGTTGTTAACGTATAGCGGGATGGACCTAAACAAATACAAAAATGTTGGCAGAATGTTCATTTTTATAAGGTTGATTCGTCCTATTAAGTTTAAAGGAACCTTGTGCCATTTTTTAAGGGTCCCTATTGTCTCCTTCAATAGTATATCGTAGTTTAGGGTCATAATTTCTTTTAAGTTGGATGTTATTTTAATACCCAAGTAGTTCGCGGTGTGGCAAACCCCCAAAACTGGAGCCGGGAGCTTATAGTTGACAACGATCTGCGTTTTATTTAAGTTTAATTTGTACCCCGAGACCAAGCCGAATTCGTCGGCTTCTATGGCTTTAGGTACGTTGGTTGTATAAATAGCAAGGTCGTCTGCGTAAACAGTAATTTTGAGGGAGTTATTGCCATGCGTAAATGGTATGATACATTCTTGGGTCTGTATTGAGTTAATAAAAGGCTCCATTGCGAGAGCAAACAAGAGGGGGCGACAGGGGGCACCCTTGACGTGTGCCTCTTAGAACCGGGAAACTATTGGAGGTTAGATTAGCATAACATATTTTTGCATTAGGTGAGTCATACAGGGCTTGAATCCTAGTGAGGAACAGTTTCCCAAAGCCTATCCTCCTTAGTAAAGCCCAGAGATGGTCCCACCCCACTCGGTCGAAAGCTTTTTCTGCATCTAATAGCACCATACCGAGTGGGGAGGAATTGGTATTGGCAACGTCAAATGCAGTAATGGCAGTATTAACATGTGCTGTCGTATCTCTACCCATCACAAAGCCGTGTTGGTGTTGACTAACTAGTTTAGGCATTAACGGGGCTAATCTCATAGCTAGTAGTTTAGAATAAACCTTGGCGTCAGCATTTATCAAGGAGGTGGGCCGATAAGACCCGCACTCCGCAGATGGTTTATCCTTCTTTAAAAAAAAGATTATTTTTGGGATTTTGCCTGTGTTTCCGATTTGGTTAATCACTGAGCCAAGTGTAGGTAGAAGTTCCTCACTGCAACATTTATAAATTTCCATTGGAAGTGTATCATCCCCTGCGGATATACCCGGTGGGAGTAAAGAAATAGCCATTTGTATTTCGGATAGTGAAAAATGTCTTTCAAGTGGTTCTATTAAGTCATGTTCCCTATCTCGTGGCCAATTCTTAATAAAGTATCTTTGCGTGGTCTCTGCTGTAGGGGTAGTTTCAGGTGTGTAGAGTTTACTATAGTATGTTACGAACTGTTGTAATATTTGTTCTGGTTGATTGTAGCTAATCCCGTCCGCCCCAGTAATGCTTTTTATCGTGGAGTTGGCCCGGTCTTCAGCAACCTTATATAAGCAAGAATTTTGCCAACTCTATCACCACTTTCGTATTGAGACTGTTTGTATTTGTGTAGTTTCAAGCTTATTTTTCCTCTTAAAAAGGTTTTAATTTTAGACCGAAGGGTGGTTAGTTTTAATTCCAGTAAAGTTTTATTTTTCGAGATTCTCCCCACTAAGTTCTCTTGTATGATAGCCTCGGCCAAGTGTTCTTCCATTGCCCGTATTCTAGAGGTTATTTCCCGAGTCTCATTTTTTCGTTCTTTGTTTTGCCTCGTAATAAATTGTTGTGCGAACCCTCTGATACTCGCTTTGCATGCGTCCCAAACATAGATGAGGTGTGCTGAATTTAAGTTAAATTCTAAAAATTCTTTAATATGTTTCTTCAGTTCTGAAACAAAAAAAGTATCTATTAGCAGGTAACTTGGAAAAGAAAATAGCCTGGCAGCCGGTTTAGGAGAAAGTATATTAAACCGTAATATGATGGGGTTATGGTCCGAAGTGACTTTTGGGCAGATCTCCATTTGACTGCCCACAAGAACCTGATCTGTCGTCCAGGCCATATCAATGCGGGAGCACATTTGATGAGGGGCAGAATAGTATGTATAACCTGCAAGTGTCGGATGTAAGTTCCTCCATACATCTTTTAAGTTATGAATGCGCGATAGCTCTAAAATAGCTGCCCTAGTTTTACGCATACGCTGAGATGGATTCGTCTTGGTAGTGTCCTTTTTGTAGTTCATTACGCAGTTAAAGTCTCCCATCATTATTATGTCTCCTTCCCAATCTAAAAGTTCAATATTGAGCCGATCAAAACCCCCCGCATCGTCAATGTTAGATCCGTACAAGGCACATAGTACGTATTTTACATTCATTAAATTAAGTTGTGCTATTGCCCATCTACCGGCTTTGTCAGCACCAGTTCTAAGTACTTCTATCTTCAGAGTTTTCTTCTTAAGTATAGCAACACCCCTTATTAGTACATTCATAGAGGTACAAGTAATCAGTTCATATCCCCCTAGCTCCATCAGCTTACGGTCCTGAAATCGAATACGAGTCTCGTTTAAGAGGGCAAAGTGAGGGTTATACATCTTCAGTTTTCGAAGACTAGTTGTCTTTTAATGCTGTTGTTGAGACCAGAGACGTTCCATGCTAAGCATTTTAGTTGATACATTTATTCAGTTTTATCCTCAGTAAGCAGTGCCTATTACATTTATTATTCAGGTCTGTGCATGTGAATGTGCTTGTGCTATCGTTTTCCCCCTTATTACCCCTACCCATTCCCCCCTCTTCCCTCTCCCCTAAAGCTTCTCTCCCTGCTCTAGAGGCCCCACCCCAAGTACCTACCCGGAAGCCTCCCTCTATCTTCTGCTGCCGTTAAAAGGGCAGCGGACCAGAGAGGTCTCCCCGTAGTCTCCCCCTCCGTATTAAACTGGTCTACAAAATCTCAACCAATCCCCACCCCAAAGAAATTTTAATTTTCATAAATCAAAGTGGTCGCTCATGGCATTCAGATTCTAGTTTCCTGTACAATTAGCTACATAGATTTAAGTATCCATTTTTGCCATAAGTTGCTCTGCATCTTTGACGTCATTGAAGAAATAAGCGTGCCCTGCTTTTATAACTTTAAGACGTGCTGGTTCCTGGAGATATGCTGTAGCCCCCTAGACTTAAAAGGGTCTATCAGTTTCCGCAACACCCATCTTCTGTCCATAGTAGCCTTGCTAAGGTCTGATTTAGCAAAGAAAGTTATATTATCACATGTGATAGGTGTATTCGGTCTGGCTTTCAGTGAAATTGCCTGTCTTAGCAGATAATTGCCGAAGTAAGCCAGGATTGGTCGAGGATATTTACTCTCTTCATTCTTGGAAAGAATCGGTAATCTGTGTACCCTTTGGAGTTGGCAATCCCAGTCCCAGTCAGCCAGGTCTGGGAATGCTTTTTGAAAAAGTCGGATCAGGTAGGCTCTTGCGTCGGAACCTTCAGTCCCTTCAGGTATTCCAAAAATTCTCAAATTCTGGCGCCTTTGTCGGTTCTCGAGATCCTCTACTTTGTTCTTCAAAGTGTCTATATCTTCTACTGTAGAAGCAGTGGTAGTGGCCTCTGTTTCCTCAACGTCAACGACTCTCTGCTGTAATTCTTCAATATCTTTAGTAACGCCACTAAGCTTGTTAGTGACTTCCTGTAGGCAGCTATGAATCTTACAATTATCCTCCTTGAGTTGGCGGAAATGTTGTTGGGACTCTTCATGATGGACCATTAGTGTTTTTAAGATTAGGTCCAGAGATGAGGAAGTAGTCTCAGTTTGAGAGGCGATAGGAGAGAATATAAGAGATGTGACAGGAGATGTATTGGGTGTACCCATAGTAACTGGTGTGATCGGTATTGTAGTGGCTTGGTTGCTTGAAGTTATAATAGGTGTAAGCGCTGCAGGTGTAGTGTCCATCGAAGCCATAGTGATAGGTGCCGAGTTGGAGATTGAGTTTGGAGCCAGTTCTGGACTTAACAAGGCCCCATTGCGAGGAGGGGACTTAAAAGTATTGTCTTGTAAGTTGTCAGCTTCTATGAAATGGTTTCCTGGTAGTACAATTGACAGCTTTTGTGAACCCCCTTTGACTTGCATCCACTTAAGTAAAGGGCTCTGATCTTTAATTATATTCCCTCCTATAGCTCCTGTAAAGGGTCTTCCCTTTCTTAGCTCTTCCTTTTCCTTTCCCCTTTCTTTTAGTAACAGTAGATTTCTCTTTTCTTGTTTGGGATCGGGGATTCTCAATTCGCTTGCCTGTCCCTTCTTCCATTCCCTCCATCCCCTCCTTTCCTACAGATCCTCATATAAATATTACCAAAGTATTCTATATTTCAATTACTTTTGACCCACAATGCACACAGCAGAACAGACACTTGAAACTATATGCAGATGTATTTAAGGTAAATGTCAGCAGAGTGGAGTGGATGTGAAAGGGAAAGAACAAACATCTTGTTGGACCACACTCAATTTTCTACTTATTTTTTAGTAAATGGCATCAAGAGGACCAAGTGAACAACTGAGTGGCCAGGTGTCTAGTGCAGGGGCGAAATGATTATAAAAATAACCATAGTCATGGGATGAAGTGAAGATGGCACTAAGTCCCACAGTTTATGACTCAAAGTATTACTAATATAAAACAAAATACTAAAATGTAAAACGTTAAAAAATAGTAATTTAATTCCAGACTAGGATCCGGAAATCACCTAATCTACTGTAAATTGAGTATAGTGCATATCTTTATGGGTATTTGCCACAACTACATGAGTCTATACAATATAATACAAATATGTAACCTCGACTTCACTGGCAAAGGTCTGGCTAGTATCATAATAACCAAACACATGTCATTTAAAAATCAATTCACACATATACCAGAATGTATTTAATCTGCTCATAAAACATCTTCATATTAGAAATTAAAATGATTACCTTCAGTCATTGGTTTAAAGCTGGCACCTGGAATAGATTGAAAAAAATATATCGTCATATAATATTCATTTTTGAACAACCAACATACATTTCACTTCAATTAAATCTGGCTTGGTAGAGTACTGTTTAATGAATCACTTGCCACAATCCCAAGGCTTTTCCCAAGGCTGAGTGTATGAGTTACCTGTGCAATCATGGGTGCATGGCACCTTAACAAATATACTTTAAGGAAGGAAGACATGAGAAAGCAGGTTAACAATACTGTAAGGAGAGAACAACAGCAGGGCCGTAACGAATGTAAAGGGCAAATATCACATATTAACAAAAGCCAAGGCTAAGCTCACATGAAATAAATAACTGTACAAGCAGCAGTTTTACCGAAACATCAATGCAGGTATGAGCAACTCTTGTGCAAAAACGTTAAGTGTAGGTGATGGATTAAGAAGCACAGCAACAAACCATAAACTCATCCGAAGGTAACACCAGTTTAAAAACACATTTTTCTTCCTACAAGCCAAATAGCTCCCACTTTTCTGGAGTTGCTTTAAGAGAATCCTCCCGTCCTCCCCTCAACGCTGTTCAAATGTATGAACTCCAACGGTATCATCATCAATGAATACTCAACAGGCTGAAAGTAATGCAAAACATGAAATCTATTTACCAGCAGGCTAAATAACGATGCCCTCATTGGTGAATTATTTCACCTGTTTAAAAGTTACTGAGCAGTGATATGAATCCTAAACTGTGCTCTCTAGCTGCCTTGGACTTAACTTATTAGTGTACAAAAAACAAATTGGATTGTTTTCCAAAGTATTCATCAACATATTAGATTAATTTATGTATTTCAGGTATTATCTATGTCCTGCTCCAGTGTTAAAAAAAGTGCCACATTTCCTACGTATGTTGTCGTGAGACCAGTGTGCACAATTGCAGGTCCCTAAAATTACAATGTCAAAGATCTCAAGCTTAAGATTACTGGCCATCTAACAAGGGCAAATCATGACTTCTGCAACTTTTGCTCACGTACAGAGGGAATGTGGCTTAGCTGTTGGGGCAAGGCTGTCCTTTGAAAAGCATGACCAAAGCTATTTTACATATTTAAAGACCGGTCATTGTTGGCTTTTTGTGAAAAAAGATGGATCCCGAAGCAGCAAATGACATAACTGATAGATTCATGCATTTTATCTATAATTTGGTCATTCATTACATCAGGAGCATAATTCTGCAGGGTGGGGGTGATAAATGGAATTTGGTAATTGTGACATTAAATCACAAACAGCCTGACTTTTGATATCCAAAACGGTGCTGCAGTTCCATTTACTACCAGTAGTACTGGAGTCCTGATGAACGGCCTGACTTCGGAGTCCTTCTAAGAAGGACTGGGTGGCTGAGCAGTGTAAAACATTGTACCTAGTATCCTACGCACAGGTCATTGCTTCGAAATGGCCTTAGGTCAGTGGCGTAGATATTATCTGTACACTGATATGGGGGCCATATACATGCCAGTGTAATATAAGAGTTATCCAAGGCTGAAAGGATGGAATGCATACAGAGAAGGAAATATCCTTTGAGTTTCCTTCAAATAAAGGATATCCACAGTTTTACTGCCTTCACTGTCCCTACTTTGAGATATTGCATGTGCAGATTTGTCAGGTACGTCAAAAATGTAAATTTCAGTGCTCATATCTGGTTCCTCTTAAAACACTAAAATTCATGCTACATACGTATTATGCATATATCTAAAAGCAGTATCAGTCATGCAAATGCACCTAGCAACAGTATGCATTCACTGATGTCCTCCATTAATATACTTCTCCATCTACACCCCTATATCCTACCATAGGGCAAAGAGATGGATTTATGTTGGTTTCAAAAGCAAATGCGGGCTACATAGGTAGGATACATAGTTGGAACGAGAGCAGAAATCTCTCTGCAGCAGCATTGTTGAGCTCCTTGTTACAAGACAGGCAGTAAGAACTTGCTCTCTTTTCAAACGTCTGATGAGAAGTGATGTATACAGAATGGATAAATGGATATTCATAATCCACCTACCCAATGAGTGGCACTGAGGATCACATCTCCTTGTGCAAAATCTATAATTTTGCTGCCCTTTTTCTGCTTTGGTGTGTCTGGTTTAAAGCAGTATTAATGTAGTCCCTTCTTCTAAACACTCTTCTATAACGGATGCTGATGTTATGATCCACTTGGACCATACTTATCCATTTAATTTGCCATTCTGGACATCTACAAGGTCCTGGGGCTCCGAAGGCTTACTTCCTTTCCCATTTGGCTCACAACATATGGCTTCAGCTCACTGTTCACTGCGTGTTGGTGCTTAGTGGCCAGCAGGATTGCAGCTGAACTCGGAGACGTTTCTCAGTCCAAGGCAAGGAGCACTTCTGAGATTCCATTCTCCTTCGTTGGCAGAAGGACAGCTTTGCTTTCTGAACGCTCGGGCATCCGGATTGTAGCAACAAAAATCAGTGTGCATCTGCACGCCTCCAGAATCAATGTCCTCCCATAAAACACTACAACCAGGACTCCTGTTCTTAGGTTTACACTATAATGGTCTGACAAACATGCCCATAGGAGCAATATACCTTCACACAGAAGAATCAGGGGCTCTATCCTGCACATGTTTAGTGCCCATGAACCATGCAAAGAGGTTTTTTGAGCTGGTTTTGGTGAAACTGTGCTGCCTTTAGTACATATTTTATTATTATAATAAATGTATGAATTAGGGTATAAGATGTAGACAGTGGAGCTAGTACTTACTAGTATGTGCTTCAGATGGTGGAGTTTCAGCAAAAAGGGGTGTATGGACCAATTCTGAGCCTCAACACTGCATTTCATACATCCCCAGTATCCACAAGTTCACCTTTCATTCCTACAGCTTCTATGTCAAAAAAAGCTTGGGACTTATGACACCAAAGGCAGGCTTGCTATTTCGCAACACTTGTAAAAACACATAGTGACCACAGTTAATGGAAACGTATTGAGCTGTACTTGTTCTTGCCCCCACAAGACAAACTCACAACAAGAGTGCCACTGCACAGACAAAGGGAAGAGTTATAAGCAACTGTCACAAATACCCATCAGGAACACAGCCCTAGCACTTAAAAAAAAACCTAAAGATATACCTTAATGCTTGGTAAAAAGAAAAGCTTAAAAAAGGCCTAAAAAAGTAAAAATCCCGCAGACACAACCCGACAACGTAAAAAAACAAACGTTATTCTTATTCTGAACTGCACGAGGAAATGACATAAGGCATCCTGCAGCTGATGAAGCTTCTTTACAACCTTACTTCCTTCTTCATACACCAGTACAGTTTGCTGTCATCAAAGTCACTATATAATTGATACTATACATATAATAATTTTTTGGTAAGCGTCTCCCTTGTAGCCTTGTACATTAGGGATAGGCCTATAGGCATGTATTAGCCCAGTTCATTCTTGCTATCTTAAGGAGAAAACAGGATATAGTGACTGGCTTGCTATAACTGAGCACGGAAAGCCTCTCAATATATATTTCATGGCCAAAGTAGACAATCTTCATTCAGCAAATCTTTGCCATTTATCAGAATAACAGAGGTGCAAGAAGGTATATTAAATGACCGCCATTAACCTTTTATCTGCAACAATCGTATCTTAATGAGATGTAAACATATCTCCATACATGCACATCCTTGGCATGTGGTGGGTTTGGAGTGCTGAAAAGAGGGATTTGAGTACTGGGAAATTAGAAAGGTAGGGAGTTGTGAAATAAGGAAAAAGTAGAAGGAGAAAACTGAATGAAAGGTTACAAGGAAGGAAGTTAGGAAAAGAAAAGAATACAGGAATAATTGACAATAGGAATGAAGGAGGGAAAGAAAGAAATGAAAGCACATTCTTTATAAACTCTGAAAAAACAAGCATAGAGAAAAAAAGAATAAACACTGATAGCCACTGATATTCAAAATGTTTGAAAACAATGGCAACCACTGAAAATAAATTACCAGTATTCACAACAACCAGTTTAATCCCCCTTTCCCAGAGTATCCAGCCAGGGAATCAAAGTAAGAGCGGAGAGGCCAAGGATAAGATAGCACACGTGTTTGAGTTCTCCCCACCCCATCCCAATTATTTGGATAAATGTTTGTGGACATTTTGACTCTAGGTTGTGTGAGCCTGCCCTTCAGCCTCCAAAGTTATGTGTGGATTCCTAAACATGCACAGTTGGCTACTCCAACTGATTTATTTAATTTTTACATAAGGCACAGTAACTTGGCACAGAAAATGCACCAATGGCATACAGGAACCATATCACACCTGGGGTGCAATGCTCATTTACACTACGTATGATTGTATAAGAATGGCTTTGAACCTCATGTTGTGGCCTCACTAGCCACTGTCTAAAATAGCAGCATAAGTCAAAAGAAGCCATTTTAAAATGTAAACACAACTAATCATTATCTAAGACATTACTAAGTGTGCCTTGCGGCCCACAAGCCTGGAATTTTGATGTTTACGGGAGGGACATTCAGAATATTATGACTAGTATGACCCTCAGTGAGTAGCTACAAAGTGTTATTTTCAGGGTATAGGTACTGTGGTTTTTCCTATGGAGAAAGCCTACTTGTTTTTTATGAGTCAGGTTAGAAATGCTACAAGCAGTGCCGAATGAAACCTTTTGGATGTCCCTAGGTAGTCGTAATTTTGGGGCGCCCCCTCACAAATTATCGCCTAATGCACTGGATTTTGTTTGCAAACTGATAGCTACCAGAAGATGAGCTTTTAAGAGACAAACAGTTGTGTGAATCTGATATCTTTGGTTTATGTACTTTAAGTTTTATTTTGATCTCTCATCGCGGGGCCCCTAAAAGAAGTGGGACCCATAGGCCGGTGCCTATTTGGTAATCCGAAACTGGCTACGAGGTTCAACCATGCTTTGCATTTATCATAAACTAGAAATCTAGTTCAATGATGAAAGTGGGTTTTGCTAAGTAAAGATTAAATGGGACTTTAGAAAAAACTGTTGCTGCCAGGAAGCTTTAGCGGTAATTAATTTGGTTCTGCTGGGCTTTACCTTTGAAACTGCGATTTGCCAGTTTCTAAGGTGCAAAGTACCTTTCAGACCAGAGAGAGTAGAGCTTGTTTGTCAGAAGGAAAAGTTGGAGAACTTACTAGCGAGGTATCCTGGAATGTGAGAACTGGGTGTGGACAGAAACACTGACAGCATCACAAAGAAGAAGCCAGATTGTTTCCACATGTTTAAAGTGTTCAAAGTAGGCTAGAACCTGTTTCCAGAACCAGTCAGGGAAGATTTGGCAGAGGGGCAATTCTCACATACAAAAAAGACAGACCACGGTTGGAGAGGAGGGAGATCCTTTGTACACTTGAATAAGGGATCAGTTAATTTTGAAAATTGCACACCAGGGCATTGTGGAATTGCATGCAGGAAGAAAAACCAGAAGTGCTGAAAAAGTAGGCAGTATGTGCTCTGGGAATTATGTTGGGTTTGTGCTAGAAGGGGGGGGGTATCACCAATTGATAGCTAGTATGCCATACAAAACTGGCTTGCTTTCACCAGCTAACTAACAGGACTTGGTGAAAATAGAGAAGATGTTCTGTCTGGATCTGCCTAGAGAGGTTGTTAGGCGTGAGTTGCTCTTGTGTGTGGAAGTACCAGCTGCCCAGTTGGCAGTGGACTGCATTGATATGTGCTGGAGCTCTTGTTCGAGTGAGACCTTGTGCCTGGTAGGCTTCCCTGAAAAATCTGGGAAGCTGCAGGATAAACAATGACCAGGTTAACCTGGAATAGTAGTGACCTCGGCAAGCGAGATTTCCAGGTTTATCCACTCAGAGCTTTTTGCCACTAATAAAGAGACTTCAACAAAACCTTTTGGAGAAGGTATTAGTCCCTGTGGAGCCCTGCATGCTACAAACAACAAAAGTATCCATGGGTCTAAGTACAGAACTGCATGCTACACCATTCAGTCTAGCCCCACTGAAATTTTTTGAGCTCCATAAGGTGAATTTACTGGACCGGGCCAAGGCAGCAAAGCCATTTAAGTGCAAGCAGACTTCAACTACTGTAAAACTGAGTTTTGTCCGACTAAGATTTTGACGTCAAAACTGAACCAGGTTCAATGTATCAAACTTCGAGAGACCCTGACTCACAACTGCATTCTGCCTTGCTCCACTAGAAGAGTTTAACTTCCAGAATAAAGACTAACACCCAAGGTAAAACCTTATGACCACTGCAACCCACTAGGTTTACAAGACCCTCCAAATCCATTACAGTTACTATGAAAGTGCTCCAGGGTCGCGGTCAACCACAATCATTGATTTATATTTTTGCTTTGAGTTCTGTTTGGACTATTTTGCCTTAAAACTTACAAATTCAGATCTCTGGTTTACTAAATCAAATTGAGTGTTATTTGTTTTCTCCTTCTGACTAAATTGGTTTGGCGATGTTATGGTTTGTTTTGCTAACTTTAATACTGTTTTGGTACTGTTTTAATATTTAACAAGCATTTCTCTGGAGAAAGCCAGCTGATGTGGGCTAAAGCTACGAGGATTTAAGCCCAGTTTTCCTGGACATCTTTTTGACCTAGGAAAATAATGCATTAAGTTGGTAGGCTACGCAAATTAATAACCCAAATATTCACAGCCCTTCATGGTCTTAGGGCCAGAACCCCTGCTTCTTCACTTGCTGCCCTTTCACTCGTAGTCACCTGCAAACACATTTTCTCTTTCATTTTACCTAACCTAGTAGCTATTTACTTCTTCAGCATTACTCTACTATCAACACTACTAGTTTCACTGCACCAGCCACCTACTATGTTGCTTCTGTCAGTAATCAGACTGGAGTAACATGCAAACACACCAGACTGACGAAGCTGTTTCACAAATATGGTCAAACCATTCACTGATTAATTTCTATCCTCCAAATCGGATACAAGTCGATGCCCTTTAAGCACACTGCTACACTACCAAAATGGGTACAATAACTCAACAAATAACTAATAAGACACAGCAAAATGGCCTCCTGACAATACTGCCCTAGGCGATTGCCAGGAAAACACTATTACAGCACATACAAGTCACTAAATAGTCACTCTTAAAAAATGAAAACGACGATACAAGAGTGATGTAATGACTCTTGAAGCCTCGAGTTAAAATTAGGTTGAATTTAATATGCAGATACACAGTACTTCAGAGGATTCTGCACCTTACAAAGCGAGTGGGTTAGAAATGAACAGAAGACTCTTGTTGGAAGGGCTACGGTGGATTCTGAAGTAAGGGAATGACAGGGGAAAAGAAAGGGAAGGCCAGCGGAAAAGAAAGAGAAAACAAGCATTTACAATGCAATGGTTTCGCCTTTGGAAAAGTTAGAGCTATTGGCATTGTAAATGACAACATTTGTATTTATGTGTTGGTTTTGAAAACAGATAAATAAATGGCATTGTCATTTACATTGCCATTAGCTTAATCTCGGCAGTCACTCTGCACTCCCCCTGCACTCCCTAGCTACTCCCCCTGCACACCCTAGCTACTCCCCCTGCACTCCCTAGCTACTCCCCCTGCACTCCCCCTGCACTCCCCCTGCACTCCCTAGCTACTCACTACTCTGCACACTCACTACTCTGCACACTCACTACTCTGCACACTCACTACTCTGCACACTCACTACTCTGCACACTCACTACTCTGCACACTACACAAAGATCTGTTACAATTAGAATTAAATAAAACGAGGTGTAAAAAATGATATGAAGTAATCTTCCTAGAGTCCCTTGTTCCCGTCGAAGGGGACTCTTTCAGAATATGTGACACTCCCCCTGCACTCCCTAGCTACTCACTACTCTGACACTCACTACTCTGCACACTCACTACTCTGCACACTCACTACTCTGCACACTCACTACTCTGCACACTCACTACTCCCCCTGCACTCCCCCTGCACCCCCCCTGCACTCCCCCTGCACTCCCTAGCTACTCACTACTCTGCACACTCACTACTCTGCACACTCACTACTCTGCACACTCACTACTCTGCACACTCACTACTCTGCACACTCACTACTCTGCACACTCACTACTCTGCACACTACACAAAGATCTGTTACAATTAGAATAAAATAAAACGAGGTGTAAAAAACTCCAGAATGAACTGCAAAGCACTAAGAAGTAACACTAAAACACAAGCAGTTGCCACCGTTGGCCCACCCATTACATCAATACTCCTGTACAGTAAACAATAGTTGTCCAGCACAGGAACACACATTAGTTGGGACATCAGTTTTGTTCCAGTGTCAGGAACATCATCACTTTCCTGCACAAATAAGCTATATTCCTATTGGCTGAGCAGAACCTTCAGTTAAAAATGTGCCACGATAATTGAGAATCTCTGTAGGAGTGATTGATTTTCCGTTTTTTACATTTCATGTTCCACATGGCCAAGTGTTTAATTTCCCCCTTTAATCGAGAGGAATTGTTCCGTTTTGGAACAGAGTTCCATTAAAAAAAGTTGCATTAAAAAAGGGAACTTTTCATCATCTCAGGAAGTGGGGGTTCCAGTTTACAGGAAGCACATAAGACACAATAGAATATTTTTTCTCATTTGAGTTTGAAGTCATTCCGCTTTTATAGTTCTAGGTACATGCAGGCACTCGTAGGTATGGAAAGAAGACAAAACGAGGAATGCACGAACACAGGCACCTACATTTGCATTAAGACATTCCTACAGAGATATGCAGATGCATTTACAATGGGCAACATGAGACCACCTACTTATATGTAGCAAAGGCTGTTTTCATGTGCAAGAGAAGACACAATAATAGGAGTGTGGTGCTGTATAGATGACGTTTGCATTAGCTCTGCGCAGCAGGGCAGTGGGTGGTGCATTCTGTGTAATACTTGGGCCCTGGCACCTATTTTAAGCGTTGACACAGTTATCTTGGAAAGAAGAAATCCCAGGTCCCTTCGATCACCCTCAGCTGCCCCAGTTGTGCATTATTTGCAATAAACGAGGGTTCACACGTCACTCACAGAACCCTTGTCCACGCACGGGGGTGGGGACATACAGGGCTTGACCTTTGGAGGCACAAACTGATCCACCCCTCGACATTCTGTGACAAACTAGAAAGCGTTCTAGCTGGAAGCGACATTTCTGCATTTAAATCATCGCATCTGCTTCCCGTGCAGGAATCGCTGAGAGAGTCACACACCCACCGCTGGGATATAAAGCATACAGAGAGTAAATGGTACTCACGCTCCGGTGGGGTGGTCTGCGCTTGTCTGCCTCGGATCCTGTCTCAGAAGGCTTTGGCTTCACTGGTGCGAGTTTGACTCACAAGCAGCACCTTCAGGAGCCGCGCCCAAGGGATGGAAACTGAAAGCACCGCTCCCTCAAGGAATCTGCCCCTGCCTGAACCAGCCCCCGTGGAGGAACGGAAAGGGGCGGCTCTAAAGGGAAACCTTTCACGCACACGCAGGGACGATTACTAAGTTAGGGGTTTCTATGTTAGTTCCGTCCATGCCCTCCTCGCTGCTTTATTAGCATTAATCTCCAGGTATTTATGAATGCACGTGTGTGAAATGTGCATCTGTGAATGACCCTCCGTGCAGGAATCGCTGAGAGAGTCACACACCCACCGCTGGGATATAAAGCATACAGAGAGTAAATGGTACTCACGCTCCGGTGGGGTGGTCTGCGCTTGTCTGCCTCGGATCCTGTCTCAGAAGGCTTTGGCTTCACTGGTGCGAGTTTGACTCACAAGCAGCACCTTCGCTGCTTAGCTTCTGCTTCTTGCCCGGCATCTCGCTGTTTCCCGCCAGGGCCGCCCCGCTCTCGGACATGTTCCGCTTCATAGGAAATAAGACAAGAACAAGCACCTACGAGGACACAGGGGTCGGGAGACGACACGGAGGGCGGGAGATGACACGGAGGGCGGGAGGGGGGCGGGAGACGACACGGAGGGCGGGAGGGGGGCGGGAGACGACACGGAGGGCGGGAGGGGGGCGGGAGATGACACGGAGGGCGGGAGACGACACGGAGGGCGGGAGGGCGGGAGGGGGGCGGGAGACGACACGGGAGACGACACGGAGGGCGGGAGGGGGGCGGGAGACGACACGGAGGGCGGGAGGGGGGCGGGAGACGACACGGAGGGCGGGAGGGGGGCGGGAGAGGACACGGACGGCGGGAGGGGACACGGACTGCAGGAAACGTGCACAGGACAGCGAGGGTGGGGCGGGGAGGCACACGGAGGGGGCGGGAATGGACAGCGCATCTCCGCCCAGGGAAAAAATCTCGGGAACGCCCCCGAATCTGGTCCGGCCTTGACGGACAGATCCGGCACTCAATGGCTAGCCTCCATTTATGGAGCTAGCCAATGAGAGCCGTGGGACGTTCCCGAAGTGCTTAGTGTAGACATAGGATTTCACCTGCGCTGAAAGTCTGCGCAGAGCGCAGCCTTTCGGCAGGCGAAACCCAAAAAAGGAGAAACTTCAGAAACTGAGACCAAAGAATTCAATGAGGAGGCAAACATCAGTAAATGATACATGGCCTCATAAAGAAAAAGGTAAGGAATCTTGAACTAAGATGGCTGTGGTCGCACAACAATACAGATAACAGTTACTTTGAATGTATAATAGTTACCACAGCTTAGTGAAGAAGACTCAGAGTATACTTCATCAACCATATTGGTGAATCAACTGATGAATGCAGAAAACATGTTAACACCCATGGTGACATAACCAACCAGGAAACTGTATGAAATATGACCACAAAATACTGCAAAAACCCTTATTCTTTGTACTCAAAATAAAAACATATATAATATCATCAAAAATAATCAACAAGCTTTGCCACGCATTGTTTACAAGGCATAAAGTGTTAACTAAAACATTAAGAAAAATATTACCTACAGGTTTACAATCGATATTGAGAACAAAATACCAGCAATTTCTGACTTGTAAATATCGAGTTCCAGGTTGAAACAACTTCCTAGCGTGGAGGTCACCTGTTACAAATAGTTGTAGGAACTTCACCATATTTTATTCGCAGTGAATCGGAGGTTCCTGGAGACTTCAAATTTAAGAAGCTAGCTCAACGGGCTTTGACTCGTACACTATGTAGCCCATCTCTTTTTTTTTTTTAACCTAAAAAGGGTTCATACCAACAGGAATGCAGGAACAAAAAAGGACAGTACTTTGCAATGGATACTATACTCCCCTTTAGAGGAAAATTGACATTTCAAAAAAGCTTGGCTGTCGTGTAAGCATCAGTGATTGGTAAACAACCCCTAAAGCTGAATTATTACTATAACAATTTCACAACAGGACATTCGTATTCATTGTTGCCAACAGTTCTCCTTGTTGACGCTCCGTACACATTTTCCTTAAATCTGCCCATAGCGCTTGTAACTGATTACACACTCAGCACAGGAAGGAGACAAACACAAAGTCTATCAGGCAGTTAATAAACATCTGTCCCCTAGCATCTCTCCGACAGGCAGCGGCCATGATGAAAACTGACAAGCCGAGACGCTGTGTAGTCAGCAGTACCTGCCACCAGACAATGGACCCCACATTGCCATTGAACAATTTGTTAAGAATGTAAAGAGCTAATCCAGGCTCGGTGTGGTGTTTGTAAGTGTGATATAAATGTGCGTAATGTGAAAAAGTGGATTACAAAGGTGGAATGAGTGCATGTGTGGATGGATGGATGGATAGAGAGCAAACTGAGTGAGTGGTTGGATACCTGGAAGGAGGCAGAAGATGGTTGCTCTTATGTTGCTGGATTCAAAGAATAAATGTACCTCCTAATCAACCTGTCAGCTCTGTGTGCTCTGTTGGATGTAGCAGTGATGAGAAGGCGTTGGCTCTGATGGATAGAGGCACTACCCAACTTCGTCGGAAGTAGAAGGTTGTCTTTAGGCTCGTTTTCACATGATGGAACAGCAACATCTTCAACGAAACCATGCAGCTGAGCAATTTGGTGCAGAAATCTTAATTTGCGCCTCTACGACAGAGTATGCATGAGCACCACGGCAGTTGCGTGTGCCCATAACATTATTTACCTTGTGTCTGTGTGCGCAATGTGCATATAAGCATCTTGGGCAGCTGCTAGTGTCTACAGATGTCTTGGCTGCTCATGGTCAGATGATGGCAGCAGGCACTGGCAGATGTGTACCGCTGTGTGAAGAGTATGCGCCATCAGGCACAGCCATCACAATGTGAAGGACATCTTAAGAGGATTGTACTTCTTGGTTTTGCTATGACAATTGGGTAAGCAGAAGGATTCTGCCAGGTTATTATTAAGTATGCAAGTTCTCCGAGGCAACTCATGAGGAACAAGCCCCAGAATCACAGGAATAAACTAAAACACATTCTTATGGAAGGATGTCAAAGATATAATTGGGGCGATAGAAACTTCTAACTGACTATCACCAGTAGTCATTTCTGGTGATTGCAGGGTTGTGTGTTGACTTATTATGTTTTAATGATGATACTTTGCTAGTTGCATTTCCGCATCCGTTCCTACATGAAAGGTTTGCCTCAGAGTCTGTAGCAGATTTATTTTCAACCACAGACCTCGCCAGTTTTTTTAATACCAGCTTGAATTGGAAAATACTTATTGGCACTGTATGGCATTAATAGCACCAAAAAGAACTTTCTTAGGCCAATGTTTGAGAAGTTATGGTATTATGCATTGTCATGTTGCCTTGTATCAGTCTCAGAAATATTGTCAAGTTAAGCGCTTTAACAGGGAGGTGAAAAAACCACCAAACTAGAGGTCAAGCCAGGAATTTATTGGAGATAATCTTTGTAACCTACCCGATAGCCTTATAGAACTACTTCAAATATCATGACAAGCAAAGCGCCATTTTATTGTTAAGAGGTTGCAAGCCAGCTACTAAATTGGTCCCTTGAGTCTGATTAGCAATCAAAAGTAGAACGTGATGTTTGGTAACAACAGTGTTATTGGAGAAAATGTTTGGGAAAATCAAAAAAAGATGAAAGTACATATCGTTTTAGAAGGGTTTAATGATGGCACAAGTGGACAACTGTTACTTCTGGACAAAGGGTCAGGATCAAGAACCCTGGCTTGGTTAAGACATTGAGAAAGGGATGCCTTATTGGTTAAAGAGCTGTGGGAGTGATGTAGAGTGCTGTTAGATTGGAAGATTGAAATATGCTAAATCTGAGTAGAGTAACTGCGTGTGGTAACTGATATAGTAGTGATAAATTTAGGGAGAGTAGTCATGGAGAGGAAGCTCATTACGCTTTTTACATTTTACCTTCATTAAATAGTGCTGTGTGGGGTTATTTGGTGAAGAATCTACACGGCATCTTCGCCCTTATGTTTTAGACTCTCAGGTCCATGTGTCTGAGCTAGCTATTAGATAAAGTACATTAGACTGTAGAGTGCAAAAGCTTTTTGCTAAATATGTGCTAAATTAGTTTTTGTTAAGTTCCACTGTGAGTCAGGTTAGTTCTGGTAAGTATTATGTGGAGTTATTTGAATGCAAGTGTTTTTATGTTAAATGGCGGGGGTGCTTCTGTCTGTGTGCATTGAATAAGTGCTAAATTGGAGGCAAAAGGAATGGACAATTTAAGAACATGAAAGGAATCATTAGATGTGTTCGCTCTTCTGCTGGTGGACTTAAAGAATAAAAGTACTTCCTATGCAACTTTTCGGCTCTGTGTTCTTCTGGAAATAACACTTCAACACTCAAGCCAGTACAATGGTCAGCAAACCTCTTGCTACAAAAAGGCTGTGGAGCATTAAATCCAGCTATAACATTTCTGGAACAGTTACAGACCCTCTAGTCTCAGAAGTGGTGGGTCCAACACTTTGCATGCTGCACTTCTTGAAATTGCTTGGACCAAAATGGCCAGCTGCCATATTAGGCTGTTCTCCTTCTCCCAGATGATGTGCTCACCCAACACACGTTGAAGGGAGAGCTAACAAATGGAGACGAATAATGGGAGCAACAAGTGGTCTACATGATGGGCCTTCTAAGTCTTCAATACCCTCTCACCTCCACCCCAAACATGTTTTATTCCCACTGCAAGCCATATCAAATGTGGGTTCTTCAGTTATTTAGTGGTAAGTATCTTTCAGTAAATAGGTTTACCACTAGCAAGACTCATAATTAGAAGACATATTAAAATGATGCCTCGTGATGATCACTTTCTGTTAAATGAAAGCAATGTTAGCTCCAATTCGGCTGATTGTCAGGGATCTCAATTACCAGATGAGGTATCTATCCATTATAATTGCAAAACACACGGGTAGGGGAGGGCAATTTAGGAAAAGATGCTGCACTTGGAACTGTTAAATGACCATGAAGTAAAACCAGAACAGACTGGCTTAAATACAGTGATCTATAAATCCTCTCGAACAAGTGTGACTGCAGGCAGGGTAACAGACCATGAGCTGGAGGTTGTCTCAGGAGTACATGCACTCCCAAGAACAATGTGAATGTGCCCTCCCCTAGCCCCGTCTTTCCCATTCCCCTGCAAAGGACCAAGAGAGATGAAATGCTCAATGATCCAGACATGGATCTGTAGAAAAGGGTCAGCCTAAACGTCCTTGGTGTAACACGTTTATGGTGCCTAGACGGTTTTCTCGGGAGAGGACGAGCTCAGCAGTCTCTCCGTAGTGTGGCCATGGATGAACAGGTTCTTACAATCTTTCACTTCGCTCCCTACCCAGGGTGGTTAATTTAGTGCCCCATATGATTGTTCAGGGTAATACCTGTGATCTTAATATTCTATAGTACACTCACTTATGGTTAATGGAGTGCCACATCCATATGCTGCCCGTCATTGCGTACTTTCAAGAGGCTTGGCAGGAAGCAGATATGTGAAGTAGATAACTAAGGCTTTCCTTCAGCTGCTGCTTTTAGTAAGACATGAATCTGAAAAGCAATAACTTAAGGAGCCTGAAAAAAGCACCTACATATAGATGCCTAAAAGAATTTAGCACGCATGTCACAATCAAACACCTGTATACTTTATCCCAGTAAAGACAGGGAAGTGATGAATATCACTTTTGATTCATTTATTGTATATTCTATCTACTTACCAACATAATAGTGTACAGGCTCCTTTAGGATGTGCTGGTTTTAAAATGTTTACAAAATAAGAAGATTGCAATGGGGTTGCTTTTTACAAAAGCAATGCGCATTTAAAGCAAAATGGGGGCCGAGCTTGCTTTCACATGAGAACTGACAGGAGAAAAATGGCTCTTGTTCATCTGTACTCAAGCGATACTCGAAAAGAGGAAAAATTCTCACTATTTATATTATCAAAAGAATAGACAGAGGTTTTTGATGCGACTGGATACTTGGCAACGTTTAGAAGTCTGTGATGACATTTTATCAGTCGTATTCATATGGGCAGAGTTTTTTTGGCAAGGGAAGCTTAAAACTGTAGTGATCCAAGCCCTGAATTCAGGGGTGGGGGCAAACGGGGAAGGTATGTTCTATGAGGGGCCGTGGCAAGAGTGAACAACATCTCACCAATGTTGTAAGGGAGGAGATGGCACCACCTTCAACCAAAGTGAACGGGGCGATTGTCCCACTTGTGGGCGAGCATGTTGCAGTGTGTCCCATCACCATTAAAAAACACAAGCCGCTGCCTGCACTTTCAATGATGCTTTTAAGGGGGGTCCCAGGAGGAGATGCCTTGAAGGATCTTATGGTTTGCAGAGTAAACCTTCACTATTTACCCTGGGATGTCTGCAGTCAATGTTCTTATATCTCCAATGAGTTAAAGGATGATCCTTCGTTTTCGGGACAAACCTGCAAAATACAAACTGGTAACCGATGTAATGTAGTGCCATGAGCGAAGCATATTGTTTTAAAACAATAAACAATGGTCTTTACAGAGCGATTTCATGCAAAGTGCTTTACCAAGAGCATTTTAATGACATGCATAGTTATCAGCCTTCCTTGGCACCGATTTAATCGAGCATGAAAGATTCACAAGCTTAGCCTGGACCTATAGATCGAATAGAAGACTGAAAAACAGAGCCTGGCCCTACACAGAGGGCTACAACAGGGATGTGGTTTTATTCCATACATTTCCTTGAACGCCTTTGAACATGGCATATGCTAATTAGTCTCCCCACTTATGTTTGTACGGCTTTAGCCCTGGAACATTATGGCAATGTAGCATGGGCACGAACGGATTAGCCGTGCATACATACTATGGCTATTTTGACGGAACAAAATGTTTACAGTTTTTGACGGGGGAACTGAGTAAGAGAGACTTTCGTTTTTTTCCATATTTTTTTTTATTTGGTCACATAAAGTGTCCATCAAGGGAAGACGCCGGACCTCGCAGGGTTCACGGGTCATTAACAGAAAGCATGTTAGTTTCCTCACACCGAAAAGCATTAGAACGGGTTTGTTGCATTGCTTCAGTAATGGAAATCACCTACTCTGAAATTCAAGGGCATTTGAAGCTTGCCGTCCCGTCTCATTCCCCGTCGTCCGTGTAAAATGTTTGTGACAGCTCTAATTTGCTCCACGGTCCCCCAGCGCCTCCTCGTCCATGTAGCACAGTATTTTAATTTCACTCTTTAACCCCGTCCGGGGAGATGACGTAAACTGGAGCAGCCAACGGAGAAACCTGGGCAGGGAGAAGTTAAATGCAAACTATGCAACATACTTTAATGTACTTTTTCAGAGGGGCGCCAAAGCTTGCATTTCACACGTTACAGCGACACACGCTTCTTGAGATCACCCTCAAGGTAATGGAATGTGGTGTGCTTTCAGCTTTGGGCACGAGGCACAACGATATTTGTCATCTTTCAAAATCAAATGCTTGACAGATCAAGCATGTGCAAGTTTGCAATAAAAAAAGACTATTACATATATAAATATATGAATACAAAAACGATCCAAATTTCAAGCATCCGGGTGCTCTCAGGCGGTGCACTCAAAGCGCGGCAGGACCCAGCCGCGATTGTATTTCTTTCCGGTTTTCCAGAAGGGAGCTTTTTTTCTTTGTGCACTCCCAAGCTTCAAAAATATTTCCTCCACACGCTTTTCAATAGTGAATTTCTCTTTAATTTCACAGCCAGCCAGCAACACCTTACGCGTTTCGGTCTCTACGGAGACCTTGTTCACAGTGAGCAAGGTCTCCGTAGAGACCGAAACGCGTAAGGTGTTGCTGGCTTGCTGTGAAATTAAAGAGAAATTCACTATTGAAAAGCGTGTGGAGGAAATATTTTTGAAGCTTGGGAGTGCACAAAGAAAAAACTTCCCTTCGGGAAAACCGGAAAGAAAAAAAAAAAAATATATATATATATATATATATATATATATATATATATATATATATATATATATATATATATATATATATATATATATATATATATATATATATATATATATATATATTACCTACTGGCGATAGCCAGTAGGTATATATAGTTAGGATTGTTTTCCATAGGGAAATCGCAACATTCTATTGGGAATAACTTTGGCGCCGGTTGAGGAATCTTCCTGAAATTTTCCTTAACTTTGCCTCGCGGCGCTCCGCTCCTTCCCTGAAAGTTTAGGGGGGATTCATCAAGCGGGGGCCGAGATAAAAGGGGGTCCCAAAACGTGTTTTCCGCATGTTAATTTCCATAGGGCGGTTGGACTCACTTTTAGCCCGAACGGCCGAATGGTTTTCCACCAAACTTGGCAAAATTGTAGGGACTGGTAGCCTGATGTGCCTTTGCTATGTCTCAAGATATGTGCTCCAGTGGTTTTTACGAAAATTAACTTTGAAAAAATCTATATTGGGCTACATTGGGCTATATATATGTTAGAGCCAGCCCAATGTAGCCCAAAGATGGCCACCAGAGACAAAAAAAACAAATGTAGCCCAAATATCAGCCAGATGTAGCCCAACTATAGCCCAATGACAGAATGTCCCAGAGTGTTCTAAAGAACAACTAGAGTGCTAACAGTCTTACTTATGACAAAAGTATGGCACACCTGAAGTCATCTTGATTGGAATAAAGTGTTAACACTTAAAACATTTAATTTGCAAAGGAACAAAATGAGGGGGTTCATTTTGCCATAGAAATTATGATTAGAGCTGAAGAAAGAAAAATTAGGGCACATTTTGAGTGACTTCTCAAATCCTCTTATATTTCATTAAATACATTCTGATATGCAGTCTCCCAAGATGGCCACCAGAGACAAAAGAGCCCAAATGTAGCCCAAATATCCGCCAGATGTAGCCCAACTATAGCCCAATGACAGAATGTCCTAGAGTGTTCTAAAGAACAACTAGAACGCTAACAGTCTTACTTATGACAAAAGTATGGCACACCTGAAAGTCATCTTGATTGGAATAAAGTGGTAACACTTAATACATTTAATTTGAAAAGGAACAAAATGAGGGGTTTCATTTTGCCATAGAATTTTTATATATATATATATATATATATATATATATATATATATATTCACTGAAAAAACCATAGGTTACACACCAGTTATAGTTAGGAATTAGCATTTAAAAAACCTTTGAAATTCACTGAAAAAACCATAGGTTTCACACCAGTTATAGTTAGCTGGAAATTTTACTCGCATAAAACCATTGAAATTCCCACGTTATAGTTAGTTGGACTCACTATAACTTGCACGTCTGCAATGCACTGCTGATGACGTCACATATTACAACACTCACGCATATATTTAAATATTTAAACATTACTCGCTAATATATGTATTCACTAAGATACACTTAATAAGCCAGTT
Source organism: Lissotriton helveticus (assembly GCF_964261635.1). Classification (NCBI taxonomy): domain Eukaryota; kingdom Metazoa; phylum Chordata; class Amphibia; order Caudata; family Salamandridae; genus Lissotriton; species Lissotriton helveticus. Next base: position 583,112,580 of record NC_136061.1, on the reverse strand, counting down.
AACCAATCAATTTTTTTTTTTAAAACACTGAAAAAACCATAGGTTTCAGGCCTTATATAGTTAGGAATTAGCATTTAAAAAAACCTTTGAAATTCACTGAAAAACCATAGGTTTCAGGCCTTATATAGTTAGGAATTAGCATTTAAAAAACCTTTGAAATTCACTGAAAAAACCATAGGTTTCAGGAGTTATATAGTTAGGAATTAGTTTTTAAAAAACCTTTGAAATTCACTCAAAAAACTATAAGTTTTAGTGGTGTTATAGTTAGCTGGACATTTTACTCATACAAAACCAATGAAATTGCTCCTATATAGTTAGTTGTACTAACTATATTTCGCGCACCCGCAATCCACTGCTGATGATGTCACATATTAGATCATTCATGACATGGTCAGTGACATCACTGATGACATCACTGATGACATCACTGATGACAATCACATACACCTTTTCATACACTATTACAATTTTTCATCACTGTTTGTAAAATACAGAGTATCATATTTAAATCCATTGTCACAGCAATACAAGTATCTAAAAATCCACTCAGTGATTCATAGATGTATACACACATCTAATCACTTACCTATGGATGCACTCATACATGCTGTCAATGAACAATAGAACACTATCAAAAATACTTATACATCTATATCGACATTAAACAACAGCACGCATCCTATTCACATATGAAGTCATCCTACTCACTTATGCAAACAATGGATCATACTTACATATTTACTTAGCAAAACACCTACACAAACACCACTTCTTCTATTCATTTAGATAGTAAGTCATACTTAGTGAATTATAAAATCATTATTACAAGTATACAGTTATCCATACAGTCACTCACACAATCATTGTGTCTTATGTATACTTATTTATATACAACTGACACATACACTGCCTTTTATTTTTCTAGTTTGTTGGACCTGTACCTTTGAGAAATATATTTGCTCATCACCACACCCATAAAGAGATTCCCTCACCCAAACTGTTAGAACATGTAGTTTTAACTTCATATATATACTGAATCAACTATTCACACATCTTTGGACAGTCACACACCCCCCACCGAACCACACACACTTTCACACTCCCATACAAATACTCAGCTAACTAATCAATAACTAATATAGACTTTCACATAGCTAGTAACCAACTGTAGAATCAGTTTACACAACAACTGACAAAGTGATACAGATATTCACACAGTTTAGTCACTATTCACTATATTTAGTGAGACATTATAAATTGGTCAAGTAAACAGTCAATTACACTGCTACTAAATCCTCCATCCAAATATTTATTTATATATATCCACTCATTCTTCAAAGTAAATTGCTATATATATAATGCATATTTAAATAACGAAGCAAACCACATTCACTGGATGATGTCATCAGTGATGTCATCAGTGATGTCATTTGAGATGTCATCAGTGATGTCACTGACCATGTCATGAATGATCTAATATGTGACATCAGCAGTGGATTGCGGGTGCGCGAAATATAGTTAGTACAACTAACTATATAGGAGCAATTTCATTGGTTTTGTATGAGTAAAATGTCCAGCTAACTATAACACCACTAAAACTTATAGTTTTTTGAGTGAATTTCAAAGGTTTTTTAAAAACTAATTCATATATATATATATATATATATATATATATATATATATATATATATATATATATATATATATATACATACTATTACAGACGTAAGGTGCCTAACCGCTTCGACGCTGATGACTGAACTGCTCCGTCATCAGCCGCGGTGGCGCTTTGCTGATGATGGAGCGGTTCTGTCATGGCCCACCCAACGCGCCTGCGCGGGGCTGATTTCGCGCCAGCGGGGCGCGTTCTATTGAGCGGGCGGGGCCATGACGAAACCGCTCCGTCATCAGCACAGCTCACCCGAGGCTGGTGACGGAGCGGTTCCGTCACCAGCGTGTGAGCGCCGCGCGGCCCCCCGCCCCCTTAGCGCTGCGGCAGGGTAGCCGCCGCAGCGAAGGTGTTAAAAGCGTTACCAAAGAAACCTTGACAAGGCTGTTGAAGTGGGCCATGTTTTCACATGGTAAATGCATTTGTATGCAATGAGCCTGGATAATCAACCCAACCTGTTAGGTTAAATATAGGTAGGAAAGTCTCCAACGATGAGATCACAAAAACTGGACATTTCCTTACTGGCTATTTTTCTTGCCCTGTATTGCAGCTAAGAGGTTAGTTGGATAAAGTTTGAGGTTGCTGCAGAAAGGGGTCATCACAGCGCCATAGAAGAAGACTGTCCATGAGAAGTCGAACAGATCTATATCATTCCCTGCTTTCCAACACAAAATCCATATGGACCTTACACAACTTCAGCACACCACAATCTTCAGGCATACACAACAATATTCAACAAACCTAAAACACGCCAACCCTTGCACACATCTATCGCTCTCTGTTCACAACAATGGATCACACCTGCACCATGCTCACTGAGAAGCATGATGAGACAATGCCACAAACATATTTTAAAAAATGGTCTGCTCACAAGGCCCCATCTTTAATGTCTTTAATGTCTTATACGTACTTTCGGCAGGACCCATAGAACTACTGCTCGTATTGCTGGTCATTGGCAGGACACCTTGCAGATGTTGATTACTGTATTTATGTGTTAAATTGTTGTTAATTAGGTGAAACCTTTGCCCATAAATTGTGGACATGTCAAAAATAACCAAAAAGAGAAGTAATGTGATGCGCTTCTTCAAAATGTGCCTTTTCTTGCTTTGCAACGCTGCATCATTTAGTGAAGTCTGCCACATCATTTGGTCCTCCCCAAGCTGCATAATTCCAGAGACCCTGAATATAATTAATGTAATCTCCTTACCACAAACAACTATCGCTCAGACCTCTCGATCAGCCCAGGCCTTTGCTTCGTACTTTTACCATTGTACTTATTTACCCCACATTCCCCTCTCAACACAACGCTATAAGCTACTTCACCTATAGAGTGTGTCACTATTCTCTAATTCATCCTGTGCACCATCTGACTGTTGGTAAAACCTCTAATTTGTTTCTCACTCTGTTGGGCCTGTCACTTCATGGACCCCCAATGGAAAGGTCAATTTCCCATTCAAATAAAACTATGATATTCTTAAGGAAGACGTTTTAGTAAAACAGGTTTAACAGAAAGAAATTTGTACATAGGAGCAAATAGCTTCATACATAATACATATGTACAAAACTCTCCCAAGTTGGCCAATGAAAATTGATAGCGTTTCATGTGAGAAACACCTTTATTACAAACAAGTGAAATGGATATTGGTTTTTTAAAATCTTTCTATGGATACTTTTGAGATAGATATCATACATACAGCTCTTCCATCGATGACTTAATATTTTTTGGTCTATTTATGCAGTTCACTTAAGGGGAATCAATAAACCCTGGATACCTTTAGAATCCCCAACATGTGGGGGGAAAAGCTAACAATTTGGCCAGGATACTCTTTGAGGAAAAACGTATGAAATTTAAAGAGCAACAGGACAAAAAAAAAAACAAGCATTTACAATGCAATGGTTTCGTCTTTGTTAAAGTTAGAGCTATTGGCATTGCTCATGACATTATTTTTGTTTTTAAAACATATAAATAAATGTCACTGTCATTTACAATGCCAATAGCTTAATCTCTCGCAAATGCGAGACCTATTGCATTTGCACCCAGACACACACAGAGCCATACGCACCCACACACAGAGCCACACACAGAGCCACACGCACCCACACAGACGGAGCCACACACACAGAGACAGAGCCCCACAGACAGAGACACACACACAGACTGAGCCACACACACACACACACACACACAGACTGAGCCACACACACAGAAAGTGCCACACCCACAGAGCCACACCCACACAGACAGAGCCACACACACACAGAGCCACACACACAGAGCCACACAGACAGAGCCACACAGACAGAGCCACACACACACACACACAGACAGAGCCACACACAGACAGAGCCACACACACACACACAGAGCCACACACACACAGACAGAGCCACACACACACAGACAGAGCCACACACACAAAGCCACACAAACAGAGCCACACACACACAAAGCCACACAGACAGAGCCACACACACACACACACAGAGCCACACAGACAGAGCCACACACACACACAGACAGAGCCACACACACACACAGAGCCACACACACACACACACACACACACACACAGAGCCGCACACACACACACACCCAGAGAGCCACACACACACACAGAGAGGCACACACACATAGAGCCCCACAGAGCCCAACAAACACACAGAGAGCCACACACACACAGAGCCACACACACACACAGAGAGCCACACACACACAGAGAGCCACACACACACAGAGAGCCACACACACACACGTAAGAGAGCCACACACACACACACAGAGAGCCACACACAGAGAGCCACACACAGAGAGCCACACACAGAGAGCCACACACAGAGAGCCACACACACACACACACACAGAGAGAGCCACACACACACAGAGAGCCACACACACACACACACAGAGAGCCACACACACACACACACAGAGCCACACACACACACACACACACACACAGAGCCACACACACACAGAGCCACACACACACAGAGAGCCACACACACACAGAGAGCCACACACACACAGAGAGCCACACACACACACACACACACAGAGCCACACACACACACACACAGAGCCACACACACACAGAGCCACACACACACAGAGCCACACACACACAGAGCCACACACACAGAGAGCCACACACACACACACACACACAGAGCCACACACAGAGCCACACACACACAGAGCCACACACACACAGAGCCACACACACACAGAGCCACACACACACACCCACACACACCCACAGAGCCGCACACACACACAGAGCCGCACACACACACAGAGAGCCGCACACACACAGAGCCGCACACACACAGAGCCGCACACACACAGAGCCGCACACACACAGAGCCGCACACACACAGAGCCGCACACAGAGAGCCACACACAGAGAGCCACACACAGAGAGCCACACACAGAGAGCCACACACAGAGAGCCACACACAGAGAGCCACACACACACACACACAGAGAGAGCCACACACACACAGAGAGCCACACACACACAGAGAGCCACACACACACACACACACAGAGAGCCACACACACACACACACAGAGCCACACACACACACACAGAGAGCCACACACACACACACACACACACACACAGAGAGCCACACACACACAGAGAGCCACACACACACAGAGAGCCACACACACACAGAGAGCCACACACACAGAGAGCCACACACACACACACACACAGAGCCACACACACACAGAGCCACACACACACAGAGCCACACACACACAGAGCCACACACACACAGAGCCACACACACAGAGAGCCACACACACACACACACACACACACACACACAGAGCCACACACAGAGCCACACACACACAGAGCCACACACACACAGAGCCACACACACACAGAGCCACACACACACACCCACACACACCCACAGAGCCGCACACACACACAGAGCCGCACACACACACAGAGAGCCGCACACACACAGAGCCGCACACACACAGAGCCGCACACACACAGAGCCGCACACACACAGAGCCGCACACACACAGAGCCGCACACACACAGAGCCACACACACACACCCACACACACCCACACACACAGAGCCGCACACACACACAGAGCCGCACACACACACAGAGAGCCGCACACACACAGAGCCGCACACACACAGAGCCGCACACACACAGAGCCGCACACACACAGAGCCGCACACACACAGAGCCGCACACACACACACACACAGGGAGGCACACACACAGAGAGGCACACACACACACACAGAGAGGCACACACACACACACACACAGAGAGGCACACAGACAGAGAGGCACACAGACAGAGAGGCACACACACAGAGGCACACAGACAGAGGCACACAGACAGAGAGGCACACAGAGAGGCACATAGACAGAGAGGCACACAGACAGAGAGGCACACAGACAGAGAGGCACACAGACAGAGAGGCACACAGACAGAGAGGCACACAGACAGAGAGGCACACAGACAGAGAGGCACACAGACAGAGAGGCACACAGACAGAGAGGCACACAGACAGAGAGGCACACAGACAGAGAGGCACACAGACATAGGCACACAGACAGAGGCACACAGACAGAGGCACACAGACAGAGGCACACAGACAGAGCCCAACACACACACAAACAGAGCCACACACACACACACACACAGAGAGCCACACACACACACACACAGAGAGAGCCACACACACACACACACACACACACACACACACACACACACACACACACACACAAAGAGAGAGCCACACACACACACAGAGCCACACACACACAAAGCCACAGAGACACACACACACACCCTCACCCCGGGGAGTCTCCCTATTTACAAATGGGTTATTCGAGGCCCCCACCAACTCCCAGAGCTCACCCGTTACCTTCCCTCAGTCTAGGTCAGCCACGCGCCCATCTCTGCCCAGTAACGCCCCAGGGAACAGAGGCAAGAAAAAACGTGCACAAGCAGGGAACAGAGGAAAGAAAAAATGAGCACAAGCAGGGAACATATGCAAGAAAAAACGATCACAAGCAGGGAACAGAGGCAAGAAAAAACGATCACAAGCAGGGAACAGAGGCAAGAAAATCGAGCACAAGCAGGCAACAGAGGCAAGAAAATCGAGCACAAGCAGGCAACAGAGGCAAGAAAAGCGAGCACAAGCAGGGAACAGAGACAAGAAAAAATGATCACAAGCAGGGAACAGAGGCAAGAAAAAACGATCACAAGCAGGGAACAGAGGCAAGAAAATCGAGCACAAGCAGGCAACAGAGGCAAGAAAATCGAGCACAAGCAGGCAACAGAGGCAAGAAAAGCAAGCACAAGCAGGGAACAGAGGCGAGAAAATCGAGCACAAGCAGGGAACAGAGGCAAGAAAATCGAGCACTAACTCTCAAAGTAAGTTTACATTAATGGTATCCAGGCTCTGCTAATTCTTTCATCTTCTAGATGTCAATAATTGTGAAAGGTGTTTGAGCAAGTGAATTCCTGTGCATCAATCACTGAATTTCTGCTCAGGACGCCTCTAAAAGTCACCGACTCCCACTCTGAGCAGTAAAACACCAGAGGTGATTTGGATTTGCAGGAGCTTTCCACAAACATCTATAGTAGATCTCCAGCTTCTCTTTTTACACTCACTCATTCTAGGGCTCCCTCCGCGCACTGTAAACCTAGATTGATCCCAGACAACCAATAACTGGTATATCCACAAACATTCAAGTAGGAGTACAAGTTTGCAATAAAAACACAATAAGTCACTTTGGGTACTTACATAAATGTTATCAGAGAGTACCATCTGTGTTATTTATTTTGTTGCTGAATAGATTAATACGCCACTCATGAACACATGCAAACGGGTGCAAAACCATCCATTGAGGAGAGGAGGGGGACATTGGCAAGTTGTGAGAGGAACCTGGACCCAGCAGGGAGCTCTCCGGGGAACTCTGCAGGGAGACCCCTTGAATTAACTCAACAGGGAAATCAGCGGGGAGCTCAGAATCGAACCCTAGGGGCGAGTAGAAAAAAAGAAGGCAATGTTTACGTGGTAACAGGTGGAGCTATTAATTTCAGAAAGTGACAAGGCATGAAAATTAACTTTTCGCCACACCCAAGCTTCCTCCAGTAAAGGCACCTGTGACAAGATAATTGCAGTGGCACTAACACACAGAGCTGTACATGAGTGTAAAAAAAAATCTGACATGATTACAAATGGCGAACAAAGGAGAAGTTAACGCACAACCGGTGGGCGACAATTTCAACAGGGGTGGACTTGAATCACATATGCCCCCAGCTGACACCAGGAGCAGTCGCAGCAGTGATTGGGCCCTGCTTGCTGGTAACATGAAATACCCGATGCCGCCGACATGGAAGACGCCGCAGCTCAGGGAACGCTACGTCACACAGCAATACAGATGAATAAACAATGATATGCCTATTGTATGTTATTTGCCAAACATAACGTATATTGAAAGTGAATATACTCTGCATTTATTTGGTACAAATATTCACATATTGAGGGAAGCGTGAACTGGCTCTACTCGAAAGTAAGATTTCACACACTCGAATCCCAGCATGAAGTGTATTGCCTAAAAATTGTATACTGGCTGCACAACTCAGAAGTAACATATGACATGTCTTTTCAAACGCATACATCCGCAATCTTTATCTCCTGTCTTGTAGAAAGGATAATAACAGGCAAGCTCATTTCTTTATTTCTTTGCACAAGAAAATCAAGCACAAGCAGGGAACAGAGGCAAGAAAATCGAGCACAAGCAGGGAACAGAGGCAAGAAAAGTGAAAAATAAAAGCCGGCTTCACTTACCGGCTCAGGGGGAAGGGAGGGGGGCGGGGGTGGGGGGGTGGTGGAGGGAGTCTCTCTCTGCTGGGCGGCTGGTCTCCCTTCCTCGCTGGTCAGCTCCCTCCTTAGAAGCGGCGGGGGCAGGCACCGGCAGTTTGCCTCGCGCCCCCTCCGCAGCAATAGGCGGTGGGGCACTCTCTTCTTTAGGGGCTCCCTCCAGTGCATGGGAGCCCTCAGAACACTCGCGCTGCTCAGTTGCGGCGTGAGCAGGCACCGGTAGTGTGCCTCGCGCTGCCTCCGCAGCACTTCAGGGGCTCCTTCCAGCGCATGGGAGCCCCTGGAACACACGCGCTGCTTCCCTGCCTTCACCAGGGCCCCCTCCTGGGACCCTGGACTTTTCCTAGCAGCACTCGAGGAGGTGGGGTGGGCTCCTGACCTCCTCCCTCGAAGACTTCCTCGGCTGCCAGGAACTTCCGGCTCGTTCCGCTCACCATTTGTCAGTCACTAAGCCCCGTCATTTTCGGACTGGGGGCGTGTTTCTTTAGACTTTCTTTCTGTTGATTGACTGAAGACGTCACAGAGAGAAGGAACATGAAAAAACACGCCCCTCAATCCAAAACGGACGGGGCTTAAAGTGACAGACAATGCTCTTCTCCAATGGCTGGCCGCCGTTTAGGAAGCCAGCCAATGGAGAAGAGCTGGCTTGTTTAACCTCCATACTAGAAAACATAAAATCTCGCCAGCGAGACTGCGCAAGCGCAGTCTACGCTAGCCGAGACCTAAAAAGGGCTCTGCACTTATTTATTTCAAAAGCTAAGGGGTTAATGTCTATCACAAACAACATCACTGTATAGTGCTCAGACACAGTCTCTAGCTTGTCTTACCAATTCTAGCTGCCTGTAAAGCTGATTTATTAAACAAATAAATAGGAAAAGAAATCATTTGATATGGGTTGAATGACAATACAGACATTGCACAAGACCTTCTTATATCTTATGTGTTCTCCAACAAGCCAGGAAGAGGCGCAAGCCACGCAGTCCACATATGACCTGTGCCTGCTGTGCAAAGCACAGTATAGCTACTGAAATTGAAAATAATTGATTCCGAAGACATAATTGTATGGTCCCTCCTCTGGAACTCCAGGTCCTTGGCACTTATCCCTCATGGGTGCTGGAACCCATTGCATAATTAATCGATCCTGCATCTGATATCCATGCAGCACTGGCAGGCACCTGTACTCACAGAACAGCCCTCTAACATGTAGGTCCTCTGTGTGAATAAACTATCAACAGTGTTGCCCTCGCCTCGTTCCAAGTCTGAATGCACAATCAGTACATAACTGCTATCAGTCTTTTGTGAATCGGATCACATTTTCATAAGTGCATAGGTTCCCAGCAGACAGATTGAGCACATTACTTCCTTTCATCACCTCAAATATTCAGATAGATGTTTGAAAACTTTGGAAAAATGGTAATCAAGTTTGTCAATGGGAAAAATACAAGCACTTGCAAAGATTTTTGAGCCCTGCTTTCTTAGATCTGTCAGCCGTAGGGTGGTCTTGACCCAAACATTTCACCTTCTCTCCACCAGTGTTTCTGAAAGCGTTTTTGTTGACCTTAGGACTCAGTGCGCTTTAAGACTGCTAACCAGGGATGAAGTGCTTGTGCCCACTCCCTAAATCATGTTAAAAATTTCTTTTACCTGACTGGCATATTTAGTTTACTTACAGATGATCCCTATTAAGATGGTATACCTTATACCCAGAGCTGGAAAATTAAATGTGACTAATGTCCCTGCAATAATTATTATGCCACCGACTTAAGTAGCCCCTTAAAATATGTCCCAGGTCTACTATTGCAGCCTGTGTGCAGTGTTTAACTGCCAATTTGAGTTAGCAAAATAAACCTCTTGTAAGGCCTAAAACTCCTTTCTTAATAAATTGTAACCCCTAAGGTGGGCCCTACACAGCCCAAGGGTGCACTGAATTTAAAAAACTGGAAATTTAATTTTAAGTTTTAAATGGTAGTGAAAAACTCCCACGTTTGTTTTCCACTGCTATGAGGTCTACCTCTCCCATAGGTTAACAGTGGATTGACTTATTACATTTAATACGTTACACATTTTATTTGGTAGCAGGTAGAAATGTCAAGTTTGGTTTTTAAGGAATTGTAATTTAAAATCCTCTTTAATTGTAAAGTCAGATTTAAGTCACAATTCCGGAAATTGCACTTTTAGAAAGTTGGCATTTTCCAGTCTTGAACACTTGATGCCTGCAACCTGTTCCCTATGTCACATGACTAGGTGTAGCGGGCAGGTGGTCTTTGTGTAGTCCTGCCAGATAGCCACACAATGAAGGGATTGGGTGTTAGAAGGATGGGGGTTTGAAGGTTTACACAGCCCTACTTGCACTTCAAAGGCACGGCCTCAGCTCACACACAAAAAACTTCAGCCTATCCTTTTGTGCCCCCAGATAGACTGAGACCAGGGCTGGGAGGCAGGAAATTCTAGATGCTTCTGTGGCGGGAAAACTCCAAAGTTTTTCCACTTCAAATCTGACACCAGGTACAAAAATAGGACCCACAGACCCAGTCTTCAGTTCTCTTCTAGACCTGCAGGAGGACTCTCTGGGGACTGCCCTGCTGCCTGTGGCTTGCTATGTACTTCAAACGACGACTACCCTTCTGCCCAAAGAGGGCTGCCCTGCTGCCTAAAGCCTGCCTTGACCTCTCTGATGACTTCCCTGGTGCTTGAGACCTGCTTTCCTGCTCGAATTCAAGACTTTCAGAATAACTCCAAGGGCTAGTTGGACAGCCTTCTGATCCGAGTTTCAAGGACAGAAATGTGCTCAATCATCTTGAACACAAACTTGGACCCAGCCTGAGTGAGAACTGGCCCTCCAAGAGGAGCTCCATCAGTCCTTGACCCTTGGATGTGGTGATAAAAGTGCCCAGATAGTCCAAATCCAAAACCTGGCACTTACAAAATGTTCTGCAAAAAGTGCTGTGAGAACCGAGAGGAGACCAGGACCTACCTACTTGTTGATCCGCCCATAGTGCATCGCAAGTCAGCCTGACTTTGTGGTCGCACCCACTACGTTCTTCTAAGTAGCATCAAATCCTGTTCAGCAGCTCCTCGCCGAAGAGGTATCCAGCCTTGACGAGTCCTAGTTGGCTACAACCTTCAGCTTCATCCAGCTGGAGATTTTTTACTTCCAAAAAGCGGCTCCCAAATGAAGATACCTCCTCCATGGACACCGCGGGCTGCCTTGCTTTGAAAAACTTTACCTGCTCAGACACTTTTCTTAAATGTATTTTTTTTTTTTTTTAAAGAGTACAAACGTAAGCAGAGACCAGTCCTAATCCACTTTGTGTATCCGTGCCAAGCTACATTGCAGTTGGCCATAACTTTTGACTCTACCCTGGTCTTGCATGGCTAGAGGCCCGCAGTTGCCACTTTGTTCTTTTAGGCGCTAATTTTCACTTTAAACTTTAAAAGTTCATAACTCTGTTTCTACTGATTGGATATTTGTCATTTTGCTGTCAAATAATTGATTCCAATTTACTCTATTTTTCTAAATTAGTGTAGGAATTTCTTGTGTTGTGTTTACACTTTATTACGGTTTAAGTACTGCATAAATACTTAATACATTGCCTCTAACTTATTTATTTTATTTATTTATAAAGTTTTATATAGCGCGAACTTGATCCCGAAGGATATCAGAGCAGTTTACAATACTTTTTATAACAGTTGAACCGCATTGTAACAGTTAGGAACATAATAAACTTCGGGTCAACATAGCGCTAACTGCAGATGTCAGCATGTATCTGTTTTCTCTTCGTTTTACACATTCATTATTCAACTGTCAACATGACTCATTTCAACCGAGTGCCTGTGTTAGGCATGCACAGCAGTGTCTTCAATAAAGATGCCATTAAAACTTTCAAAGCAACTTGGGCGAAGATGCAAACAAACGGCGCCATAAAAGGGGGGACAGGGCTGACCAGGCAAAGTTAAGGAACAGAGATCCGAGATCAAAACATTCACCTCTTACTAAGAGTATTTATTGATTTATTTATGCAATTTCAGGCAACGTATTATCCTAACATGTACTACCTTTATGCGCATACGAGTGACGTAAACTTTCTTTTATGCCGTTCCTATGAATTTATCCAAGAAATGAAGCGCAATATATAAAAATGTACATTGTAGCAGCGTATGGTTTAAAAGGGTGTGTTTTACATAATACTTAATCTAAATAGCAGATGACTTCACGATGCAGCCCTGGTAGTGTAAGCAGAAAGCGTGCCCGTGTTTGATCAGAAAGTAAGCAAAAGCAAACAGATGACTAATGCGGGTGATCTTATGCTATCTCTGCCGGGCTGCTGCTCCGCTGAAGCCTAACTGGTTTTGTACTAAGCTACCAGAGTGTTAAGCACAGGTTAATTTTGTGACTTTTTATAGTTCCACCCTAAAAAGGATTGTGGCAGTTGCTGGCGTAAGGTTTCACCTTGTCCCCCTGGCACCCCTTAACAAACAACCCCATTTCTCACATGCTTAAAATATTAATAAAGGGCCTGTAGCAGAGAAAAACAAAGCAAAAATAGAACTTTCTGCCCACAATACATCTAAGAGATAAATAATTTAATGACTGATTATTCTGTATACTTCTGAGATACAAAATAGTCCTTCGTGCATTGTAATGTAAAAACTACATAGGCTGGAGAATGATACACCAACCATCCAAAAGCATCCACTACCACAGTAGGAGAGTGTACTACTCCTGTGGGGCGAAGTCAAAGCCTAATCTAGGTATATATAAAAGAATTGGAAAAACCAGATCATTCAGACAGTGATATTAAGCCAGACCTAAAATTAAAAAAACAAATCAATAGGATAACAAGCATTAGCATAGCCAATAGGTCTCGCCTCTGGGACCTTATAAGTGTTGCCAGAGGTGTTTTGAAGTTTGGTGAGAGTGACCAGTAAACAAATCAGAAAACAGCCTACATAAGGACCCAAAGGCAAGACCTATTGGCTATGCCAATGCTTATTTTGCTAAGTCTCAGGAGAACGTTGGCCTTTCTTTCCCTTTCAGTGCTCTGTTTAACATATCTGTATATCACTGCCAAATTGCTGTTTGAAAAGTGAAGTGTTTGCCACCCAGCTGAGCTACAATTTGTAGACAAGAGCACAATTCCCAGATTTTATTTGTGCACGCTTTGCAGGATCTACAGTTTATGCTCTTTTATGATGTTTACAGGTTTTGATAGTTGTAAAAACATAATTTGCTTTCCGTCCTTTATATTGTGCTAAAAAGTAAGATTTTTCAATTTTAGGAGATGTAGGTCAAACTGTATTTTCTCTTATTTGCATTTAGGCTAAAAAAAATGTGACGCCACCGTGTGGTTTACATGGCAGCCACTTGCAGCTCTAACGAAATATCAATTGTCAGTCGAAATTGTTACTCATTTTTTCTCTTGAAGAGCATGAAAGGAGGAGTTCAGACAGAATTCTAAACTTTAATCTGCATTTCAACGCCTCGTCAGGGGTAGTAAGCGCTACATAAATGCAACTACGATGCAATATCATACTATTTAAGCAACCCACTGAGCTAATAGACTTCAACAGTTTAACACAATTATACATTAAGTACGCTCCACATGAATAGGTAAATACATAATCCATTTTTAAACCTTTGAAAACGCCTAAAGACGGTGGCAGTCACAACAGAACGATACAAGCCAGAAGCCTGACTGTTAGACCTGACACCATTGGTGTGGGTCTCCCTTCCATTTTTGCTGTTGCCTCATGTGTTTTTGCTGGCGTTAGATGCTTTGGGCACTGTGCCACTGCTGTCCAGTGCCAAAGTGAAAGTGCTCCCTATGGCAAATTAATGTATGAATTGGTGATTCCATGATTGAATGGTTTGGTTTACCTATCAGACCCCAGTACAGTGCGCCAGAAGTGCCCAGGGCTTGTAAACCAAACACTGCTGAGTCATGTCAACAGAGTGCTCCAGAACTGGTTTGGACTGGGCAAATGCCCCTGTACCCTCAGAGGACAAAGGATTTGGGAACCTGATCCCAAGAATTTAGATCACTTTTGGACAAACAAGAAGAAACCTCTGCTGAGGAGAGGAATCTGAAGAAACTGAGGAGAGATCAGGCTAAGCTGAAGTGCTGCTTGGGGGATTGGCCTGAAGTGGTTGCCTGGAGAAAGGGACTTTGTGTACTTTCATCAACTTGTAAGGATCTCCAAGGGCTTGGAACAGAGCTTGCCTCCTGCTGAAGTCTCAGGGACAACAGACTTCAAACCCCAGCTTCCCAGAGTTCCTTGGGAAGTGTCTGCTGCTGTTTTGGGCCTTCTGAGGGACTGCGTGTCTCAAGGAGCTGGAAGCGCGACTCAAGAGGAAGATGCATGTCGCCATCGCTGCTGCCGCATCTAGGATGTCGCCGCTGTAGCTGTCGTATTACACCGCATTGAGAGAAGCGTCTCGCAACAAAGAGGAAGCGTGTCGCCGTCGCTGCTGCTGCCGTCGCATCTTGGATGTCGCCGCTGTAGCTGTCGTATTGCACAGCATCAATAAAAGCGCCTCGCATGCACGGAGAAGCGTGCCGCCATCAGAGCTGCTGTTGTCGCATCTTGGAAGTCGCCGCTGTAGTTGTCGCATTGTGCGGAAGCGTCTCACAACGTCGGAGCAGAGTGTCGCTGCCGAAGCTGTTGTCGCATCGCAGAACAAGGGTGTCGCATCGCGGAACAAGGGTGTCGCCGCTGCAATTGACGCATCGAAAAGAGACTTCTCGCATCATCGGAGAAGTGTGCCGCATGTGGAAGATCTTCATGTCTTTATTTCTTTGCACAGGAACTTTGCCACATTCCATTGCTGTAAAAATTGTTGTTGTGGAAGCGTAACGCATCGTAAGGTACATTGATTCAAACTGTCGCATTTTAAGAACTGAACAGAACTAAGCTAAAACTACCATTTTAAGTACAGTATTGTGGATTTTTGTCGTTTGTGGTCTTGTGATAAGTCTATATAAAGAACACTTATTTTTTATATAAAATCTGTGTGGTGTCCATCTGTAGTGTTTTCACTTGATTACTGTATGTGGTCACAAATGCTTTACACACTGCCTCTGAGATAAGCTTGTGCCAAGCTACCAAGGGGGTGAGCAGGGGTTATTTTAGGCGTGTACCCCTTACCCTGACTAGAGGCAAGGGGCCCTATTTGTCACAAGTACCTACCAGTGCCAACTAGAGACCCCCAAATCTAATACTGACAAACAGCAGGTTTAATCCCCCGGCAGGTTGAACAACCCTTCACTCCGGCACAGGAACACCTTGTCAAAGCCTCTCCAGCGGGCGTAACTTATTTACGACTCCTGCTCCGCCCATCAGACTCAAACAATCAGAGGCTTAAAAGACCAAAAGCTCTCTGACACCATTACTATGCAGGAGGTTACTGGACGACTTTATAGAAAACATGAAAGTTCAAACCACTGCCAAGACTAGCGCCAGGGGGCAGTTTACGCTTTAAGTCGGAGCGCGCCTTTTGCCTGGAGTCCCTGAAGGTGGGTGTGCTCGGAGCCGAAGTGAAACTTCTGCGGACGTCAGTGCACCTGTCCCCGCTCCAGCCAGCCTGGCTTCCTTCCCCGAGCGTGCAGGTACCCGAGCATGGCGGGGTCTGCAGCCCCACAGAAGGGGAGGGGGGTATTTGTACCTTTTATACCGCACAGTCACACATGCCAATGTCTAGCCCCCACCAAGTGGCACTGCACATTGCTTAGCAATCGGGGGTCACTACATCTCTAACTACCGATATCGTTTTTACGGTTCTTAACTTTTAACCCCTTGCATGCGGCCGCGATTCTGCGCCTGTGCGGCAAAATCGCAAGTGGGCGGGTTCATGACGGCCCTCAGCAGTCATCAGCACACGAGCACTGCGGTGCATGACGGACGGGGGCCGTCATCAGTATGCAAGGGGTTAAAGAGATGTTATTTTTATTATGCTGCCTCTTTACAGCTACTATTGTTAGGTGCTATCTATACCATGTGTGATATTTAGTTTATCCTATTACTTTACGTAACATTGGTTTTTTTTGGACTGCGTTTAAAATGCTTAAAGTAAATGAAGTTGAAGATTGCAACATGCTCTTGGCTAAATGGCCAGGACCGAGGTACACCCGCGACATGGGGCCTCCTGGCTCCAATTGCCAGGGTAGATTAAAGGTAGCACAGATAGGGCACTTAGGAGCTGTGGCAACTTTTGCTTGGCTGCATTCGAGTGTCAGTATACAGCTTACATAGTTCACTGTAACATTCACAAACTACGGAGTTGGGTAGAGGTACACTAATTTGATATGACTTTATGGGCAAATTAAGAACACCCACTGAAAGTGCAAAGAGCAACAAGCGCTGAAAGACAAGCCCCCCCCCCCCCAGCAGCTGCGGAATTCTAAAAGCACGCGAGTGGTGCGCGTGCGCGCCCAACAGCGAGCGATCTGTTTCCGCGTCTGGGCACGATAATTCAAAACAGATGCCGCCCGTGCGGGTAGCCGCAAGCAATAGGCCGTGGTGAGCTTTCTGAAGCCATGGGCGCTGCTCTAGGCTCAACCTAAAAAGTCCCTACTGCAAACTGTTAAACTGGAACATATTACTGAGACTCCGGAGTACTCAATCTAAAAGACCCTACTTACTATAATGTCACTACAATAACTACAATTAAAACAGTCTCTTACTTTGTGTACATGTTTTACGTACAATGGTCTGGAAAGCCGAGGCGAGAGTCTATTTTACTTCATTTGGAACCCTTCTTGCATGGAGGCTGGAGTTTTCAATGTTGCAAGTGGATGCAGCTGGCATAATGATGTCTGAAAATATTTGTGTGGGTATATCTAGAAGTGTGAGTGTGTTTGGCTGGGTCTGTGCTCTCTCTCGAGTACTGTTTCTGGGATGAATTTGGTCAACCCTGCTGCATAACTGTGAGATCCACATAATGTGAGATACCCAGAAAAAGCCTTGTCTAGAGGTGTGAAATTCCTAGTGCCCCATGCCCAAAGATATATTTAGGGTCCTGGGCAGCATATTTTCATGTGCCTACTGAACAAGTTCGTCCAACTCACTACAGCACCAAACCTTTGGCTTTCAGTTACCAGTACCAGAGTACGGATTTGTGTGAAAGAGTATTTATGCTCCAAGAAAATTCTGTGAGTTTAGTTTGCTTCACTGAAAGAGGATGTAGTATAAAAATACCTACTTACGTTAGCAAAGTTTGATAATTTGACACTACTTATAATGCTCCCAGATATGAAAATACATGCATAAGCACGAAAGAAAAATTAGTGATTGCTTTCAAAATAAAATGTACACAAAAAATTGCAACTTTGAGAAGGTTTTTCTACACTATTTTGAAACTTTAATTTCCTTTTCTCTGAGGCATCATTTAATAAAGAGGTTTGTAGTTTTTTTTTATAGAAAGCCACCCATGTGCATCAGTAGGCATATGTCCCAGCATTAGTGTCGATTTAGAACTTCCATAATTCACAACAGTTTATAAAAATAGACCTGTATCCCTAGAAAACTTTTATATCCATTTCTGAATGAACAAATATGTACATTTACTCATGTGAAAATCAGTTGAACAATTGCAAATTAACTTTTCCTACATCCCCTTTATCTCACAGTGAAAACAGTTTACTCCTACATTTCTCAAGAGTAAATATCGAACGTTTTCCAATGTATGAGTGTGTGAATAAACTTAAACATTTAACTTTGTGGATTTGTATAAATCCCCTACCCCCCCCCGGCATTCCAAACCTGGAACAACCACTTCCTGCTTTCTTCAAGTCCCTGTGTGCCCCGGATTATGTGTGGCACAGTACTGGCGAGGTGGTACATCTACACCCGTATAAACCAGTACTGTGCAGTAACATCCACCAGTACCATGTAATTACGAGTTTATCTCACTGGAATGAAAAATAATAGTGCTGGCTGGTTTTACAGGGCGGAATGGCTCTCACAGCAGTCCCATTTGTGTGGGGATCCTCACTCACATGTACCACTTGCTCCGGGCAATCATAAATCTGAGCTGGGGAGCTGCTGCATGGTGGGGGTGGGGGGAGCGTGGCTGTTGTCTGGCGGGGAACAGCATTAAATGCCCCCACTGTGCTGTGGCTGAGGGTTGACTAGTAGCAAGAAAAAGGGTCTAACCTGCAATGCAGCCAGTTTGAAAAGCGCTTTTACCAGCCAGGTTTTCTTTCTGGTAAAATCATGTCTGTTGGTTTAAAAAATCCAGGTGCAATAACAAGAGTCCAATCATAATTGAGGGGAGCAAAATTCCATAAGGAAATTTCGCTCAACTCGTAATCAAGTCTATATAGATTTGCAGAAAGGTGACAAAATCAGAACCTTAGTGGAACCCAAACCCTGGATAAACATGAAGACTGGCATAATCAGAACATTATTATCAGAGTTTTTACATCATGAGAATGCTGCGATAATGTACCACCTTTCCTCGTAGCCCCAAAAGGAATAAGATTTTTGTTTTACAGAGCAAGTAGATTTCAGAAACATCCCATCCCCTGGACAAGTACATATTTTATCAAAAATTCCACAGCCCTTTGTAACTGGCCTACTATGTTTCAACTAATCAAATGTATAGACACTTCCTAAGAACGGTACAAGATCGCATAGATCTGCATACTGCTGATGTAAGTACATGACCTCTAGAAGAACAGGTCCTAACAAAAGGGAAATCCGTTTTCCATCTACTTGAAAGCACCGTGGTACTTAGTGACAACGATGCAAATTCTACAAGTGCCACAGCTTTTTCAAGGAACATTATAAAACATTTTTCACCCGTGATGAAACGCACTTTAGTCGAATAATGAAATTTGCTCAGTAAATTGGCCAACCGTACTAGAAGCAGAGATCATCTGATTACCTAATCCTACTTTGTGGGGTAAATGGTCCAAAGGGAAATCTGCCTGCTTTGAATGACGATTCCTCCTCCGGGATCCCTGCTCTGCCGTAATAATGACTTCTAAATCCCACTTGCACGTCAACGGCAAAACAAGAGTAACAAGGGCAGTCTCCAAACCCCACAACGATCATGAAACAGGAAATGGAGCAAGAAGTACTGAAACTGCAGTGTATGTCTAATTAAAGCAGCAGCATACCAGAACCTGCTTAACACTTCAACTGGCCGTTGCTTTTCATTTAGTTTTTTCGTAAGCGATGCAACTTCGAATTTTACTATACACAAAAGGGCACTTCTACGCTCATAGTTTCTACCAAACGAGAATTTTCTTTGGTTCAGAATCATATGATACACTGAAAACGAAGATAAGGAAAATACAAAAAGAGGTTATTGTGAAGGGGGGGGCAAATACAGCATTTAGAAAGGTTGGAATTTAATTTCGGTACTCTGTGCATCGGTTTTAGAAATATACAAGACAAAACATTTATGCACTGAACGTAGTGAGAATTACCTCTCTCTCATCCCAAACCTTTCTGACTACTATGAACTCCAAAAACTTCCATCTCAAACTTTCACCACTCTTTCTCAGCGTTGTCACCCAACTAACAAGCACAAACGACCACCACTTACATAAAACTTACTACTGCCCCTTTCAAATCCCTTCTCATCATTGCATCCCTACTTCAAAATATATTAAACATGAAATCAAGATCACAAATGTAACAACTAATACACATGAAAAAGAAAAACAAATTGTACTAACCTTCTAACTACTAATCTTTGGTTTCGGAGTAGCATGCTACTTGCCGAAAAAGCACTTCAATGCCTCATCAAGGGTTTTTATTTCTGTAATTTTTTTATTGTAGAAAAATATATATTTACATGGAGCATACAGTATACATGGGTGAAGGAAGAGGAAAGAAAGGAAGAGGAAGAAAGAAAAAGAAAACGCCCCGGGGCATGCACATAGACTTCCACAGCCTGGTACTGGGTTTTACCTCCCCAGCAATCATGACTACAGAAGACCGCGACCTAATTGACCTACTGCTGACTGCGGCAGTCAAAATGGTCCTCAGTAACTGGAAAGACACAGCAAAAGCCGCGCCAAAAGCATGGTTTAACTGGATCACCTACCTAAGAGGTGCCGACAACATCACAGCAACGCCTCGTCAAGGGTTTTAAGCACTATATAAATACATTCACAATTTACGATATGTTGTTGCTAACCCTACCTCTTTCAGCAGAAGGACATGAGAAGGCGAAGGTTTGAGCGATAAAGAATGCACGGGTATCTAGAGATAAAGTACTAGACTTACATTAATGATGACTACGGGAGGGTGATATGGGCAGGTCTAATTGGTCTTGTTCTGTCAAAGCAGTATACCACAAACCTTTCTGGTTCTCACCCTCCCACGTGCAGAGTGCCTGTGAGGCCAGCATGTTTAATTACTAGGGTATAACCAGACTGGTAAATGAGGGGGAACAGCGTTTACAACGCAACTTTTACAACGTAAAGTACCTTTACGACGCAACCATTACAACGCAACTTTTACAACGACTTGCGCGGGGGGGCGCTCTAGGATAGGGAATAGTTTTAATTTACTATCCAACACCTTTCCTACTATCCACGGGGACTGGAGTTGGAATAGTAAATTAAACTATTCACTATCCAGCACCCCCCAACGCAAGTCATTGTAACGACTTGCGTTGTAAAACTTGCGTCGTAAAGGCATGCGTTGTAAAAGCATGCGTTGTAACAACATACATCCGTAAACGAGTCACCTTTTCGGAGCACGAGAAGAGAAAGGAGGGGCTGGCATCGGCCCCCGCCGCAAGTATGGCGGGTGCACCGGCCCCACCCGCTCTCGGTGGTGGGGCGCTCCCCGATCGTGACGTGGCTGGCGCGCCTCCACATCGATTGGACCCAGAGTCTCATAGTGACCCGGAAGTTATTGAATCACTTCCGGGTCACTGTGGAACGTAGGCCAGGCCGGTTAGATCCAGCCTGGCCAGAGAGGGGTTAAAAGGCCGGGGATCGCGGGAGTCTGCCTCTGACTCCGCACTCTGCGGCCTGCCCCTCCAGGCTCTAGGAGGTTGTAATTCTTTTTCCCCAACCACCATCCCCTGAAGCAGATGATTGGTATTGTGTTTTATGAAGGTTTCACAGGTTTGTTCCAAATGCATATAGATGACAGGTGTGTCATACTAATATGTTTTGTTCCTTAGAACTTTATCCCATTTACAGGTCATCAATCGTCATATTTATGAGCAGTAAATTTAAGGTCCTTAGAGGGCGGCGTCATTTTTGAACGGGGTCGCCCAAGGGGAGGGACAAGTGGTCTCTCCTAGAACTCCAGGGGCAGGTACAGCCTGTTGGCTACCTGGGTGCGGGGGAGGGGGGAGTCACGCTTTCTCTAGGCTGGTTGGCCACCAGGCACGTGCACAATGACGCCAGTAAACGGCGCAGAGATGCAAGGGCCCCCTTTAATGGAGTTAATGGATCGTACAGGGGTAACCGGGGGTGGGGGTGAGGGGAAGTGGGGAAGTACCCTCACGGGAAACGGGCCCTCTCCGCATGCGCACTTCGATGGAAGAGCGTGGTTAATAGGGTATACGGGGGTAACCGGGGGGAGGAGTACCCTCTCGGTAAACGGGCCCTCTACACAGGCGCAATCCGACAGGAGGGCGTGGTTTAAGTGATAAGGATCTGACACCAGTTAGTGACCTTGCCGTAGGCCCAAATAGGATACGCAGAAAATTAAGTATTGTAAGATTGATACGTTCGATCGGATAGGAAATACCTTGTACTAGAATTATGTTAAGGTTAGCCATCTGATATCTGTATATATCAATTGTAATCGAATGTCATGGAACATTTTCTGCGTAATTGTTAATAATGTTGGTCATAAGTTGGCTGACGGAAGGGGGGGGTCCTCCGGCAGTCCTTGGCCATAAGGGTCAGGTAATATACCTGCAATGAAAACTGGCCTCTTTCAGCTCAGACGGAGCAGGTGAAATCAACAAGTTTAAAGGCTGCACAGAATTGCCTCGGGTCATCCACTTCGAATGTGCTCAGATATCTCAGCTCAGTTATCTCAGTTCTCTCTCTCATTCAACGTAAATATACAGCTCGAGGCCACATATCTCGCTTGAAAAGATTGCATACGTTCTGCTCATGTAAACATCCGAATTATTGGGTCTGCTAGGAGTATACTTTATTGGTGTAAACCAGAATGGTTCTGTAGCCTCTCTTGCTATGTTTATGATAAGTAGATCCTGAATGGAAGAAAAAATAAACAGACACCCGTCACCAGACAAGAACGAAGTATATAACTAATCTTTGATATATGTACGCCATTCTTTCAAATGACCACAACAGCCTCAAAGGGCTTTTAGAAACATTAGACAGCGGAAATGTTTTTATTCAGTGTTCACCCTAATTGAACCGCAATTTTCAGCAAAGCAACACAAATTCTGAACGGTCTACATTGTTCCCATAGGATTAACCAGAGAGAATAGCTCATATATCCAACAAAGCCAACATTAGCCAATATATTCTGCTTGCTTTCGCACAACTCACAAACGCTCTAAACATTAAGAACAGCACACACATTTTCATTGGAACATACTGAATCCAACAACAGTTTCTTTATTTTTTACATCTAATTAGACCAAGCTTTGCCACCGCTGGCTGTCACGGGGCTCAGAACTGCACTAGCCCCTAACACCTCCAATATAAGCCATTAGAGAAGCGCAGCACAGTTATGCTATATACCTGGATATTACCGAGCTTACAACCCCACTTTCCTCCACGCTCCAGCACAAGCTTAGATCCTTAGTCAAGTCTTGTAGATTTGGTGCCGGCCTTCCCAACACCCCCTTCTAGCTGCTGAAATATGCTATCTGTACGTCGCACATTGCATGCAAATAATTTCTCCAGAGGTCTCACACATGCCTCTTAGATATAGCCACAAATCACTGCAAATTACCCTTTGACATACCTGCCTCCATCTTCTCACATACCTACTTGAAGTAACTGCGCCTTCCGTGGTAGATATTGTGTGTAGGTAAGCATGTTCCACCATCACAAAGGCTTCTTATAGGTAATGGTTATATCATCTTAATATTGCTGGTCGGTATCTGCGCTCATCATAATATCATATTTCATAGGGAGCTGCTTCTGCTATTGTTAACATTTCTGGCACGTACCTACTTCTGCAATCCTGCACATCCTGAATAGATAACTGCACCTGCCATCAAACATTTCTGGTAGGTAGCATCTTCTATCCAGGATATATCACTGGCTGATATCAACTCCTCCCATCACTTATATCCTTGGTCGGTCTTCCCATTCACAAACTCATATCTTTCCATTATCCATACTGTACTCGCACATCTCATTCTTTCTCCTTCCACCCTACACATCCTTTGTAGACAAGTGGTCCAGGCATCCCTTTGACTAGGCAACTGCTCCTGGCATCTCGCAGTTTCCCGATAGGTACTTGCTTCCCAATATCCCTGGTACTTACCCGCTCCCACCATCATAACATCTCTCATGAGCACAAGTTCTCACCATCATTACAGCACTAGAAGTACTCGCTTCTGCTCTCCCACAAACTCCTGGGAGGTGCCTGTCCCTACCGTGTCACACATCCAGCAAGATGGTGCTAGCTATTCAGTGCTCATACATGTGTGCTTGTGCCTTGATTGACACAAATTTGTATCCTGATGAGGTCGGCTCAGCGTTGCATTCTTCTAAAATTGGTACAGCCCATGTTATTAAATTGGGTACTCTAGAACCACCTGCTCTCAAAGAGAATATTTGCTTAAAGAGTAGGTTATCACAACGTGATCCATCAGAGAATCTGTATGATCTTGTACATGAAGACAAGCTCCAACACAAATTCTGGCCTCACGGTCTATAAACAGATGCTTTGCACTACCATCTACAAACTTCAACGTACTAAGATCAAAGGAGAAACAGAAAAGTAAGTGCTTTGTGCACGTTTTCATTTAGGTTTCTGTTGCGGGATAGGCAGTTCCATACAAAATTTTATATATAGCTGGATAGAGAGCTTGAGCGACCCACATCAGGGTAGTGAGAGCTACACAAATACTACACTGCAGTATGCTAGCCCATAGACAAACAATGTAATTTCTTTCTACAGTTTTACATCCTCAAATTGCAAGCTATCTCAAAGAGACTTTCCTCGATTCCTAAAAGCACACATGAAAAAATGACCTGGACTTACAACTAGAAGCGGTTCTATATCCTTGAATTTCTATTGAATAACCCTACCTTTACCCCTCTCCTCTGTATAGCTTACTCTAACCCGCATGCTTACTACCCATTGGATTAACCACTTAACCTAAAAACCCAAATATAAACAAGTTACCTTTTTTTTTGCTGTTTTATATAGAGCATACTCGGCTAAGAGACATTGGAGTACTTTACATGAGCAGCAGTTAATTTACACACGGTCAGACTCAATTTTTAGGTTTTGTAAAAGACAGCAAGCATGCGCATTCACTTGCGAGAGATTCTGTTTACTACAACGACTCTGGGCCAGCCCACTGCTTACCATTTATTAGCGTCATTGCCACTCTTATTTGTGGCCGCCAAATTGGCCAGCGCATGCCAGTTTCACTTCTTCTTTCCTGTGGAGCATGGACCAAGTATTGATTGCTTCCTTTTAATTAGACTCCTCCCACTGCTTAGTGAGTTACTATTTTTCTTTCTTCTTACCCTTTGTGTTGCTTTTTTCTTATCACCCCCATTGTCTATGTTGTTTCTTCCCTCCAACATTACTTGTCCATGTCACTTTCCCTCCCACCTTCCCATTGTCACGTTACTTCTTCGCTCCCACCCTCCGCTTGTCTGTGTTGCTTCCAAAGCCCTTAATCCCATTGTCCGTACTGCCTACAACACTGCTACCCTACCTACCGTTTGTCTGCGTTGCCTGCCCCTCCAACCCTCATCAGAAAAAAATCGTTATTGCATGGCCAGAACTGCCCAGGTCATAGTACTTTTTTTTATACCGTCCTGTTGCACATTCTCTCTCACCCTCCCTCCCATTGACTGTGTTGCCCGTACCCACACATCATAAGAAAAAAAAGAAGCACAGTGGTGCTGGCTGAGTCATAGTACTTTCCGCAAACTATTAGCCATGCTGCACATCAGCTGGGCTGCTGTGCAGTACGGCTAAAAGACATGGGGAAAGCCATCAGCTCTCTCGTAGGCGAGACCTTTGGGATTTGCCAATACTGGTTCTTCACGTACAGGAAAATATAGCGTTTTGTCCACAAATACAGGACACAGATCCGACGTCTAAACTAGAACCTTGTTTCCCAGGTCCACAGCTGGCCCTCTGAAGGCAAAGCTACACCACTCTTCCATGCGTCTCCTCGACTACTCTAGAGCAACAGGGCTCCAACACTGGATGTCTTGTGTTTTCCAACCTTTTTCAAACTAAAAGCGGCAACAATCTGTGCCACGGCACGCGGAATGCATAAATCCAAGACCAGAGGAGTAAGGCGCCACTTCAAAGCTTTTCTTCAGAAACCTTCTTTCCACTGCATCACATCAGCCAGCTTTCCCACTGCACATCTGTTGTGAGCGCTGTACTTAACAACCTGAACCACAGGAAATAGGATAATAAATCACACACAGAGTTCAATTTGTGGGAACGAACCATGTAATACAAACGGCAGCGACACCCAGAGTCAGCAGTTTCTCGATGGCAAGAAAAGTAGCGGGAGCTAAATGACTGGACTTGAGCACAACATTTCATCATCTCTAAAATCTGAAAATCGAACATTTTTCTGTTTTCTTTAATGACAAAAAGGAGCGTTCTTGGAATGTGTCAACGCAAGGGAAAAAAGCAACTGCTGCCAAGTGTCATATGCCGGATTGTGAAAAGAACTGCAGCAAAATTAGACATTTTGCCAAGTGCTGATAAAGCACTACACTAGCCAAATTAAAGACACGCATTCTCTTTTTGGAAGACGTACCTGAAAGGTAAGTTACTTGCCTGTAACTACAAATCCCCAATGAGTAGTGTGTAAACCACCAGCCCTTTCATCTATCAAGTGAGCGGTTTCATTCACATGAACCAGAGCAACAATACAAGTATCACAGCAGCAAAGGAGAAGCAAACATCCCAGTTCATTGGTTCCCAACACTTACGGTAGCCTCTCCGCTCCGGAGCCTCTCATACGTGGCTTTTTCATCCGGGTTGATGCATCCTTTGGGCCAGTAAAGTATCTGAAAAGACGCCGAGCGAGGGATGCGACGATCTCACTCTTTGGCTCAACCACATTATTTGTTCTCATTTTAAAAACCCTTGGACGAATGTTGTGTTGAATAAATTACACAACACAATAGAGGGGTTATCTTGAAAATTCCACACAGCATCTATTGTTAGTTACAGATAAACAACTTGCATATTCTCTTGGACGAACGCGGATTCAGATTCTTGGAGTCCACACCAACAGGCGTGCCAGGATAGGAGGTGAAGAGCTGTATGGATGCAGGCAGAACTAACCAGGAATGCACTCTGAGACAAACACTGGCGGGCGTGAAATGACACCGGAGCCATTGTATTCATTCTTTTATTTATCATTCCATGATGGTGGATGCCACTTGGAGCGGTAAGTAAAAAAATAATGTATTCTTGAGTTAAAGTGCTTTTTGTAAAACTGAGCCGCACAGCAACAAATGGCAGCTGCTGAGCTTCTGAAAAAAAAAACAAGAAAAAAATGCATTGGACAGAAGGGGTGGTAGAGCAATGGAGGAGTATGTGCAGTGAGAGGCCAACTTGGGGCGAAGGCGCTTAATGCAGACAGGTGGGAGCAAAGGAAAGTGGGATGGGCAGAAAGAGGAATGCTTGAGGGGGGGGTGGAGCTGGAGTGAAAAGGAAAAAAAAGCCTTTGTGAAACAATGGATGAGCTGGGAGAGTGGGGATGAATGAGGAATACAGAGCACATGTTGGGGAGCAGTTATTTGAGGGGACAGCAGTCGATAAGAGAGAGCAAGAAAACACATGCACTCTCATGGAGTGCATCAAGGAAAAAAAAGTAGTTACCTAAATGTGAACAGTGCAAGGATTCACGGCATCCAATCAAAGGATGGTAAAAAATCTATGCCCCACATGCGAGAGAAACACAAGAAAGGGAATGAAAAGCCAACGCACATTAAGCATTCACATCAGAGTGACAAGAAAGCCAAACAATGGTAAGCAATTGGTTGACTATAACACTCTATATTTTTGGTGTTGTCTCCAAGAGGTCTTTCGGAAGCAGGCACCTAAAATTTGTCTGTAGGCAAGGCCATAAAAGGAGGCACAAATATGGTATCATGTTGAGAATTTGTCCAAAACAACCCCTTCCTCAATAAAAACCCACAGAAGTGATGCTGTTGTGAAAGGGGTGTCCAAGAAAAAGCCTCTACTGATTCAGCGCATAAGTCCCTTCCTGTCAGTCATGAAGGAAGGTGGATGGGATTGCCTACTATAGCATGGCAAGCAACATTAAGTTGAACCACCCCTTTAATGTTGCCCTGCATTAGATGCAACCACCTCAATATCTCTGATACTATGACTGCTTTAGACAGATCTTGAAGAATCTTCATTGATTCTACCTTCAGGAGTCTTCTCATACCATGCCACAGAAATGATGCTTCCAGTATAGCCCGGGGCGGGGGGGCAGCCTGACCTTTGCATGTGGCCCCCTAGTGAACAGCAGCACTAGGCTGCTGTTCACTTAACTGAGTACTAACAACAGATGTTAAACAGGCAATCATTTAATATGTCGTGAGAAAGTCATCCTTTTTGCCCTGATCACCCCCATCTTTTGACTGATACTGGGGATAACTGACTGACTGTGCCCTGGGCCCAGGGCCACTGCTCTGATGAAATAAAGTCTATGGTAATTAGGTATATTTACAATTGGCAATTACATACCCCAGTAAGTCCCTAGTATATAATAAGGCAAGGGAGATGCAAATTACCTATAAGCCTCTAATATATAATAGGGAATGGGAGTTTAGAGGGCCAGTAGATTTCCTACACTGGAGCATGCACTACTGTGTTGTCTGCTGTCATTTTAAAGATAGCCCTGCTTTGCAGACAGTCTTTAAAAAGTAAATGATATGCAAATGTGACTATGGAATTAAAGGTACTTTCAAAATGGTAATCTACCTTATTTTTACATATGTCATCCCTAAGGACTCCCTTTGGTGCCCCAGTGGCGGGGTGCTATGTAACTATAAGCAGGGGCATTATAAAAGATGTTTTAAATGGCCCAGTGAGCGAAAAACTGTCAATTCTGTTTTTCCCTCATTGTAGAGTTTGAGGTCAACAGGCTAACATTGGAATATTTTATTTAAGAGTAAATATTGCTAGGAAGGCGCTTAAAATGTTGTTCAAAGACTTAAAAGTATGGCCATGATAAATCCAACAACTTGCCACTGTTCTAGAACTTTCTTTTCTGTGAGTCAAAATACAGCCTTCTAGCAGCCTCCCCTTTACAGGCTTAGTCAACCTGCTTTGATGAAGTGATAAGTGGCCTGCATAGAGCAAAGGCCATCTTATGGGTAAAGCTCTAAAGCTGGAGAGAATAGGCTGGAACACTTGTCTTCACTGCAAAGGATTGCAATCTGAAGGACTGCTCCTGTTGTACACTTGGAACTACAGCCCTGGGTACTTTGCCTTGCTTCAAAAAGGAACGAGTGGGCTCCCTGAAAGCAACAGGTTAACAGAGCTTCACTGCACCATCTAGCTGAAAGCAGAGGGGACAGAGTCTGGGTCACTAGCCAATGACCAGGATGGAACCAGGAAGGAACCAGGCGATGTCGGGAAGCAATCAGGTGCTGTCGTGAAGCTCGTCTCTGCTGCCACGTGGACCAGGAGGTGTCGACGACGACCAGGAGCTGGGCACGGACTGTCCCACGAAGGCTCTCGCTGTCGGCGGTGTCGGCTTCCAGATTGGAATCAACAAGCCTTGGCAAAGGCCACCCACGCAGGAACTGGCGAGGGGGTAGTATTTCAAAGCGTATGACACCTTACACAACATGTTTTGCTAAAGCCAAGCCAAAGTTTGCATCTGACCGCGAGGTTCATAATGCACTTAAGAGTATATGGTATGACCATATCCTAGAACAGCTATAAGGAAATGGTTCCGAAAGCTGCAGGCAGGCTCAGCTCATGCTGGAGCACCATCTCACATAAAACCAAGCGCTCTGTCTTCAGGATTGTTAAGGCCTGCCATAGGAGAGACTTATAGGTGTATATGTGTCTATATATAAGGTTAGACATA
Source organism: Lissotriton helveticus (assembly GCF_964261635.1). Classification (NCBI taxonomy): domain Eukaryota; kingdom Metazoa; phylum Chordata; class Amphibia; order Caudata; family Salamandridae; genus Lissotriton; species Lissotriton helveticus. Next base: position 583,082,792 of record NC_136061.1, on the reverse strand, counting down.
GGAATACTATATCTAAGCAAGGAGTGATTAGACAACCTTGCCCCAGCTGAGTGATCAGCCAGTTGTGTCAGTTTGGGTGGCCAGCTAGGGGTGGCAAAAGATTTGCTGCAGCCCCTGGTAGGCCTTGGGTGCACCTATGCCCTGGGTACCTATAGTACACTGTACAGTGACTCAAAAAAGTGGCCCAAATCCCAATTGGTGATGTACCTAAAGTACATGGTGTGAATTTAGAGAGAGAACAGCAGGGCTGTGGGTCTGATTAGCAGGCCCACAGACACATTAAGTCGAAAACCAGTGAAGCAAAAAGCAAAAAAATGGGGTGACCATAGGAAAGCAGGCCCTACTCTCCTACACCTACCTACACACACCATCAAGTATTAACCTTTGACCTCATAAAGTACGAACTACTGCATTGTAACAGTCGCTGTGCCAACTGTACTTTGTTAAAAAAAAAAAGAAAGGATGACTGCTCAATCACTGTAAAACGCATTTGCATAGAGTTTGCTGATGTAGCTTTTCCTAGATTCTGCAAGCTGACATGTTTTAGCTACATACTATTAAACAGAGAGTATGCCAGCTGTCTTCTCCACATTGGATTCAAACCACAGAGCGAGAAAATACTCCATTACTCTGGTTTGGCCCCGTGTGATGAGCATGCTTGCAAACAGAATGAGTAGCAGGGAGCAGACCTGTGCTCGGTCTCTCCACAGCGAAACATTCTCTAGTCAGACTTAGTGGGTCTGATTAGATGTTACGAACATTTTATGGAACGACTAGTTTTAACTGTTTTTCTATGTGTATGCAGTTCATCACTACAAAATGATTGCTCGCGAAAGAGTTTATATTTAGCAGCAGGGAAACAAACGCATGTATACATCACTCACAATTAATCCACAGGAGAAGTGGAGCAAAGTAGCCTAAAACGTAACATTATATGACTCCAGGTAAATCTGCTGTGATTGACATTATGGGCAGACTATGTCCTTTCATGCAGTCGTATCCTGAAGATCATCGCATCTGTTTAGAGAAGAAGCTACGTACATCCACCTCAGTGCAACACTACTTGGGTATGGGAGAACGGAGACTGAACCGATACACATCCCTCTTTCTGCTGGAGCACTGATTTCGGCTCATTTTATAAAGTAACATTTTGCATCATCTAGATCTTCTTAGTTCATATGGACACTAATGCCAAGGATGCCTAAATAATTGCTGTTGACTGTACCTCATGATTGACCTTCGTCGTTGTCTGTAGAAATGGCCATTAAAATTACGCACTTCTACAGTCTATGATGTTGTTGAATTATTATGGATATGCCACATATTCCCTCATCTGCTGCATAATCTGGATATTTTAACCCAAAACCTTTGTTTTGCTCCAGTTGTTCAAAAGTGAATAAAAAAGTGTTGTAGGGCAGAGGAAGGCCCTTCACAAAGGTTGACTGAACACCTCTTCGCTGCTTTCTGATTTGTTTGGGTGTAAAACTGGTACTAATGTGGTTAAACATTTGTTCATAGCGTTACCATGACTAATATATATATATATATATATATATATATATATATATATATATATATATATATATCACTATCACAAAATATACTGCATTGCCGCATAATACAGTTAACCTGCCTCATAATTTAGTCCTCTCCTGCAGCATAATTACAGTAGCCCCGCTTTAGAGCTAGATAAAAATCACAATTGTAAAACAGATAAGTGCAAATTAAGCATCGATATTCTTTTTTGGTAACAACCAAGTGCCTAGATACCCTTACTGGTTATTAGCAGCTCTTTACAAATACTGATTGATTGATTGATTGCTTTAATGTGCAAAGCTGTAGCATTGTGAAGACTTACATGGAACGGTAGAAAAAGGAATTCACTCCCTAAAGGGAAAGCCAGGACACAGCGCCAGAACTTCAGATTCATTTGTGCAGCAGAGGAGGCATACAATGGCTGATGATTTACCCCTGGCCCTTATATACACACAACAGCAGTGCTTCTGGCCTAAAGCGCCTTGAAAACAAAACATAACAATAAAATATGAGACGCTTTCTGGATAAAATGAAACTGTATTTGCAAAGTATCCCTTTCTGCCAAGAGAAATTTATTTTATTTATATCACATGTGCAAAGCACTGCTTGCCGCTTCCCGGCCTCACCGATTTAATAAGATATCCATCACTGGTCATATCAAGCACAGTGACCATTTAAATTTGCCTTCTAACAGCAGAGTAAAAATAATCTGACCTATTCAATAGCTAATAGTCGCTCAACATGATAAACATTGCAAGGATCAGGAGATTCACTGATATTGGCACACTTACACTAAACGCTGTGATCAATAACTGAGGACGGGGCGTTTCAAAGTAACAACGTATAGAATTGTGCCTCTGCAGCCCCTTGCAGGCAGGTGCAGTCACTGACTGCACCCGCCTGCAAGGGGATCTCTTATCTTCTTTAAAAGTGCAGGAGGTTTGCCGCCCGCACTAAGAAACACGGAGTGGCTGCTTCAAAGTCGCTCCTTATTTCACTTGAATGCGCTGCCCCAGGCCAGTACCAGTTCGCGGCTGTCCTGGGGGCAGCGCATTCGTTCACTTTCTCTGTTTGCACCTGTTTTAAGGTGCACCTGGGCGCAAACAGAGAAAGTGCACCCTATACATAATAGCGCCCCACACGTTAACTTAGCTACTATTTTGGGGTTTCACGCTGTCCTACCAGTTTCTACATAAGAGCCTGCCAATTTTGTTGTTGAATTTTCATAGTCTCATTGTGGGCTGCTTATCTTTGAGGGGCTACTTACCAGATGAGGGGTCAAAATTGACTTGCAGCTACTAAAGCGTTAAGGAAAACATAAGATTTATTATTGGTGCTCATGTTTACTTCAATAGATTTCACCTTTTTTAAATCTACCTGGTTTGCTTCCTTCTGTTCCACATTCACTCACCAAATATACTCTCAAATATACATCACAATATATTCAAGGATTACTAATTTCGTTGCTGCTTGATGGGGGTAAGATTCAAAAGTATAGTATAACCCACATGCATTAAGATTCCCACAGTATAGCTTCAAACCTCTGAGGAAAACAAATTAGTGGACTAGACTTTGTAAAAGACAATGACATATATAGCACGTACAACATACTGCCTCAGGATCCTTTATGCAAGCAACAAAGTAATACAAAGCAGCCTGTCAATCATACATTGATTCAGGGACAGAAAGGGAAGTCTCAATTAAAAATGTGAAGGATCTGGGGACATTTATGAATTGTTCACTTTTTAGTCAAAGAAGTTGACAATTTTTCCAAGTGACATGAAAAGATCGGTGTGAGACTCTTTGAAGAAGTAGCCAGAAAGACTATAAACTTAGTAAAATTATGGGTCAGTCTGTGTCCTCTGATATGTATAGGAACTATTTTAGCGATCATCTATTAATTAAGAAGGAGATTCTTTTCATAATTTCAGCCCACCAGGAAGGTTAGACCTTAGTAAGGAGTTGGAAGTGCAATCAAGTACTGTTGCTTTAGACAATTTTAGAAAGTATCAGAGACACATAATATATTAAACAAATGTGAGTTTGTTTCAATAATGATTGGCTGAAGGCACCATGCTTTGTTCAATAAGCAACGACACATTCAAGGGTGATATATCTGAAATGGAGTCAGGGAGGTCAGAAAGAATAATATTCATGTAGGCTTATATTCAAAAGGAGGCAGAAAACACACAAAATAATAGGGAAATTAAGAATAACCGACTGCTGAAAAAGGAAGCAAGTAAAGTAGGATGATCGCCAGGACAGAAAGAATACCAAGTCCTTCCTACTAAAAACTTCGTAAAAATTATAACATTTTCCTGGATTGTACATGACAACAGTGATATCAGGAGGAAATGAAAAGCAGCTTATGGGCTTTAGGATAAACATTCCATACAGATACATGTTTTTCATTTCTTCTAAAATTGTTACTATGAGTATAAATGAGCTACAAGATTTTAGAGGGGTCAGATGTTTAGAGAACAAGCACAGAGGACTACAGAAGCTATTATTTGACTACAGTGGCATTAAAGGGGTGAAGGTACGTTTACTTGTAATGGGCAGCTCTACTGCTTTTAACTGGATTAAGATTTCGTTAGTAGGAGAGTACACAAAATCTACGCAGTAAATGATAAGTGACAACAGAGCCTAACCAAATTGCATCAAGTTTCTGATTTCGGTGGCTATTTGGACTTGCCCCACGAATCCAGCACAACAAATTACATACATTTTTAAACTTTGATTTTTGAACTTAAGGTTTTTAGGCTTACAACACCAAAATAAAAAAAACGCACATGTATAGTTTAATAATAGCATTCAACAGATTGCCACCTAGTATGTGTACTGTGAGGAGGCCAGACTGCTGGGAGTTAGTATCAATATTCCATCATCAATAAAAACCCATATACAGTACATATTGCAAATGTCGACAGTTTAAATATATAATGTAATTCTGGTTAGTGGTGTGGAACGAAACACAATACCATTTACGAGTGCATTTATTTTTTCCCATTTTGTGTGATCTTCCACTACAAAAATGCAATTGCAGGAATACAATGGATGAAAGTAAGCCACTCTGCCAAAAGACATGAAAGATTAAGGTGATAAGGACTGCCAACTCTGTTTGGCACCATCAGCCTCCCCATCACATGGGGCAGACAAATGATTGTACAATATTTTTTGGATGGACAAGTTGAAAACTTCAGAGGGTGTAATCAAAAACCAAACCCTTCATGTGAAGGTGGTCATGAGGTTAAAACTAACAATATTAATCGCTTCTTGCTTAAATTAGTAGACCCAACCTGACTTCAGAGCATTGGATCTATGACGTCAAAAGAGTGATTTTTTTTCACACGTTCTACAACAAAGCTTATGTGGGACAACTTACCAAAGCTAAACCCCAAGAACAGATGAAACAGCGGAAAATAGCTAACCACAACACAAATCGAGGACTATTTTAGCACATTTGAGGCTAAGTTGCTGGCTGCATCTTCAGAACGTCTGAAATGCTAAGCCTCAGAGGCACTGCCCTACACAACGAGTACCCATAGTATCTGATAATCAAACTACGCAAACATGCTCTAAAGCAAATCCCTGGATCAGTTCTGGCACTCTCTCTCTCTTCAACTTCAATTTGCAAAGCAATGTGGGAAAAGAACCGGACCAAGTGAGAACAGTACGTCTGTAGTGTGGAAATGCCCTTCCTACCAAGATACAATGCATGGAGAGCCATCTTAACCTTGGTAAAAGTTTACTTACTATTTTCAGAAAACCTTCAAATGCTAGAAAGGAGATTCTTTGTAAAACAAGCTGAGCCGAACGCATGGTCTGCCACTTAGAACTGGTACTGTATTGCACTGCAACATTTATACAGCACATACTAGTCATATGCTGGGCTCTGAAGCGCTTGCCCACAGGATTTGCACATTACACCAGGTAGGGTGTTTGGTTGGAAGTACATTGTCTTTGCTTTGATCCTATGGGGAAAGCGTTTCCATGTAGTGTGCGATGACTACCGAAGCGCTGTCATTATATTATGAGATGCAGCGCTTAGCAGTGTGTTGGATAATGAGGACTAAGAGACGGATGAGCAGTTTTAAGGTTTGCAGTATGCTATTAGCTTTGAACAGGTCTGCAGGTCCCTTTCGGTATTTTATGTAAAATATAGTGCTTTCCTGATTACAGATCTGGGCTGTCCAGTCTGATATTTTGTTTACAGTTGTGGTTCTGAGCTGGCATTTGGTGGGGGGAGAGGAGAACTCGGTTGGGCATTTTTATTATCATCCCATATCGGAGTCTATATGAGGTGTAAATATGTGGTTAGATTGTATAGATATTTGTGACCTGAAGAGGTGGACTATAATTAAGTCCTCTAAACTGTCTAGCAGTGGGACAGATCTCCTCAGTTATTTCATGCTTGTTCGTTTAGTGAGGTCAGTTTTTTGGCTATACCAATGCTGGTGATGGACAACCCTCATAGCAGATTGTCTTATGTGAATTTAAGAAGCATAAGTAATAATTTGTTGGTTACCACTGCATATTATGGCTTTAGTTCTATAGTGGGCTATAACTGTTACATATGGAAATACATAAGTATATATTGCCATTATGAACCATAGGTCAGCCCTACCTAGATTACCTGCTGTTTGCTGGTGGTTGAGTTGTTTGCATTTTGTGAGTTGTAAGCTGAGGATTGCGCTTTAGGGTGGGACTGTTATCTCAGCTCGGTTGCCAGGATGTGGGGATGTAGTCATCTGGGAAATAGTCATGTTTTAAACTGTCTTTGTAAGTGTATATGCCCCTAGGTTCTTCTGATGCTGGCTGGTAGTGAATTCCTGAGCGTGGCGGCCTGTACTGCGAAAGCAAAGGCTCAAACGGATTTATTATGGTAAGGTGGTGTGATTATAAATGATACAAGCCTGGAGCACAGTGTTCTGTTTGGTTTGTATTGCTTGAATTTAACGTCTATGTATAGAGGTCCTTTTCCTTGGGAGGCTGTGTGGTCAATGCAGAGTGCCTTGAACATTGCCCTTCTTAGCAATAGGTAGCCAGTGGAGTGATTGCAGGACTTGAGTCATGCATTCTCTTAGGTGATGGCGGAGAGGAAGCCTTGCGGCAGCATTTTGGATACGTTATATTTTGTATATATTGAATGTGGGTGCACCAAAGTAGAGTCTACTGACATAGTCAAGCTTGGAGAATGAGTGTGAGGATGATTTACAGCTTCTGCTGGTGTACTAGGTATGAGAAGATGCAACCGTGGTTTCATTGTGTAAAAGGCATAGAGAAAGAAAACATTCAGAAGTAGCTCTTGGTGGCATTGGGTGTGCTAAAATAAAAATGCCAACAAAAAAAATCTTCTAACGCATAAAAACCTTTTGCATGCTTTTTACACCTCCAGGAAGTATCGTAGTAGCCCCATGGCTATTATTATTGTGGCAGTCCAAGTGCAAAAACATTTACCTGGCTACATTGTGAGCTCGCTGCAATTAAATTAGAGTATGCCCATCTGATGTGGTGGGAGATGAGCTAACAGTGATGAGGTGCAAAAAACGATCTCTAAATTCGAATGCAATTAATTAGGAAAGGGTTAAAATGGAAATGTTGTACCAAAGAAAAGCATTAAAGAAAGAAAATCAAGAACGTAGTTTAATGAAAAACAAACTACATGTTGCAAAGTGCCTCGGCACAGAGATATCATGGTAGCACCTTTCTACCAATAAGTAACTTTCATTATGCCCCCTACACATGAGCTAATACACTCTGTATATTTGATGTGTACAGGACGCCACCTAATCCGATGGCTTTACAGGGGCGCCCGGGCACACGCAGGAGCCTCCCTCACAACCCTAAAAGAACAAGCATTAGCATAGCCAATAGGTCTCACTTTTGGGGCCTTATAAGTGTTTAGCCATGCTGCATATTACCCTGTGTAAATGTTTAGCAATGCAGCAAAGGAGGCTGTTTAGGAGATAAGGGAAGGAAAGGGGTTAACTATGATGAAATCGGGGTTAAACTGTACACAATCTAACTTTTACTACTTCTATCATTTTTGTGAACTGACATCCCTCATGACACTGCTAAATGAATAAATAGGCTGCCTGTTTTCATTGTGTTACACCAATTCAAGCCGTCAGCCCTGCATTTCCCATGGAGGCACCAGCAGCATACTGATTGAATGGAAAAGCTTTAGGCATTTTTGATCACAAAAATCTGAATCGTACGGCCCACAAACATTGTCTTAAGATGTCCAGTTTAGCGAAGTTTTAAACTTTGGAAGAGATTTTTGATTGGGAAAAAAAAAATGTAAGCCAATGTCACAGTTTTAACAAGTAGAAGTGAAAGCGACCGCGAGACAGGCAAGAAAGTGAAAGCGACTGCAAGACAGGCAAATATAAACAAGCGTGAGCGGCCATGCTAATTACAAACAGATGGCCCCTCAGCGTGCTGCAGCTCACTCCCGCATGGTGGATGCCGCCACACGCAAGAGTGTTAGAAAAGTGCAGACCGATTCCAAAAGGTCATCTCCTAGAGCAGCGCATGTACGCTGCGCTAGGCTTGACCTAAAGATGGACGAGAGACCTCGAAGAGACCTAACAGATAAGGACTGGTCCTCTCGCCTGGAATTTCCTAAAAAGGTGTCCTGTAACGCCAAATTCAAGCTCATACAATATATGATCCTTCACGGAGAATTCCTCACCCCCACACCGCCTCAATTGCATATACCCCACAGCTAGGGTCTGCTGCCCCAGATGCCAGGCAGAAGACCCGGACATATTACACATGCTATGGACATGCCCACGTCTTAGTGGGTTTTCATCCTCCGTATTGCAGGTGGTGGGAGAAATAACAGGAACTCCAGACTGGAACACAGCGAAGAGCTGCCTGCTGGGATTACGCTGGCGCCCATAATCACAGAAAGTACAACCCCAATTTGCAGATTTGGCCATCCTCATAGCTAAGAGCTCCATCACAATGAAATGGAAATCCGCCTTCCCCCTCAGACTAATTACCTGGCAAAATAAGATGGTCCGATGGAGTGGGGCTGAGAGCGATATCATTAGACTGGAGGAACTCCGAGGGGTACGTAAAACAGCAATCTCTTTGAAGTGGGACCAAATGTTAGAGTCTCTCAAAGCTATCGATCCCTTTACGCCTCATGCCATATGATCCATAACACTCCCCTTCCCAGTCTTGTGACCTTTCGCTTCTTCCCTACTGACACCGACTATCTATTGCGCTCACCGACCACACTGCCATCCCCACAATCTAATGACTACATAGAGACACCTCTAAGAATGAAGTGTGCACCCCCAGGTCCAAATCCGATTATCCAGCAGTGAGCCAGGTTGGTGGGGGGCAGGTTAGTTGAGAAATGTTCTGTTTTGTTATTCGTTTTATTAGCCACTGTATCAATGAAACAGCCAAAGCAAATAGTAGATTCTGTCACGTAAATACCCGTACAGGGTTAGGATGTGTACGCACTGGTCAACATATGTCAGGACACTGTTGAATTTACTGTACACAGCATCAGAAAGAATGTATCACTAACACTGGCTGCGGTGCCTTATCAGCACACAATAATGTATCAGATTAATAAAACGTGTATACATTTTTTTTAAAGTGACTTTTATTATTTACGGTTCATAACTTCACGGTTACACAAGAACACAAATGTACTGATATTTCGTAAAGTTGACACCTTCGATGTGATCTGATTGTTAGTAGCACAGCATGAAAACAGAAAAAGACTATGAAAACTTGTGTTTGTTCTGTGAGAAAAAGAGCTGGACTCACAGTACAGAAAGTTACAATCTTAACTGTAAAGCATGAACAAAGGAAGACGTATGGGTGCAACCACCAATACCGGACAAAGGCACAAAAGTGATAGCGGAAGCTAAAAAACAGAAACACCTAATATCACTTTCCAAACTTCTATTCCTAAGGAAAACATTAATAAACGCTGTAACACTGCAACTGCTCTCCCACATATCATGATAAAAAAAACTACCCGGCTCTTTTCTTTTTGTTTATGAACCAAAAAGAGCACTGAAACAGCAACACTCCAACTTCTTGACAATGACTTTCACATTGCGAACAAGGTGGACGTGTGCCTCTAGTGCTTTTGGACCTATCAGCAGCATTTGTCACAAACCATGAAACCCTCCTTGCGATCCTCTGTACCAGATTGGAAAGTCAAATCCTCGTCCTGTATTCCAAAGAAATTTCACCTCAAGTTCAAAAATGGATAACATAACTTTCAGATCTTCTTGGAACCTCCCCTATGTTAATCGGCTATGCCAAATGGCCAGGGTTCATAACGGAGCAAAACTTAACACTGGCACTGGTTGATAATGGCACTTACTAACTCAGTCTACTTCAAACTTTTTCTCTTCTGAAATCTCAAATCCTCCAGCCAAACATCAAACTTTAGGACTCTTATTTACACATTGATCCTCTAACACAGAGAGGCGAACTTTAATGTCCCCCGAAAACAGTCACAGTTTCCCGGATAGCCATCATACTTGCAGTATCACACCCTATTAAAAAGGTGCAAAGAAATCAAATCATATCACTCCAATTCTAAGGGAAGAAAGCTGGTTTCCTCTGGCAACCAATCTACTTTAAAATCAGACGTGCAATCCAAAAAGCCCTTCACCACATCCCATTTATATGAACGGAACATTACAGGAATTGTCAGACACTAGAAGTAAATCAAGTCTACACCCTGATATCCAAATTGCAAAAAAAAGTCTAAAACGCTCGCCAAGCATTTCCATGTGATGCCCCAAGAAATGAGAGCATGTGGTCCACTGATTCAACGTCAACCTGCTCGCTAGGGGCCAGAGGTAGGAAGGCCTTTACCGGTCGGTAACGGCCGATTTCGGCCGTTACCGACCGGTATTTGGGATTTGAAATGTAGGAGACAATTTATTTACAGAATCGGAATATTTACCGATTCGGTAAATTTACAGAGTCGGTAAAATACCGAATCGGTAAATATACCGATTCTGCAAATCAATATGTAGGTGGCACTTCAAAGAGTGCCACAGGCCCTTTAGGAGTCGGTATTTACCACCCAATCCTATTGGGTGGTAAAATACTGAATTCAAGTGTACATGCACATCTGTGCATGTACACCTATGCCATGTGACACACAGACCTGCCCTTTAGGGCATGTATGTGTGCCACATGGCACACAAGCCTGCAATTGGGGTGCTACAGGGTGTCAAAGTGACACCCCGTCCCCCCTGCCAGGAATTGGTATTTACCGAATCGGTAAATACCGATTCGGTATTTCCCATTGATTCCTATGGGCTTCAAGGCCCATAGGAATCAATGGGTAATACCGATTCTGTATTTACCGAATCGGTAAATACCGAATCTGTATGTTAAAGAAAATTTACCTACATCTGCCTACTTCTAATTTACCGATTCATAAATACCGAATCGGTAAAATTCGGTATTTATGAATCGGTAAATTAGATTTACCTACATTTAGCCCCTAGTTGAATGAACTTAACTGATCTATTCAAGAGCTACCTGACGGACTAATATGACACACAGTGGCTCTTGTTGGGGCATTGCCCCCTCATATTTTGGCCCCCCAGTTAATTGTGAGTAAACTATACGTGCTCGTTGCAGTCAACCTTCAACTGAGGGCTGGTGGCACACAGTATTGTGTTACGTGTATAGAGCACGAGGCAGGTCCTGGAGTGCATCAGATGCGGGCCTAAGGGGGTGGGGATTAAAAATGTTAACAGAAAGTAGTCATCAGGGCACCTGGGCCCAAGTGCACATGTTGGGTTGGACTGCAGCCTTTCTCTGGCCAGCCAGACATGGGCACTATAGGTCTCTCCACCTGCACATTAGTGACTCAAAGCTGCAGCCCCTGATCTCAGTAATTGGCTGTGAGATTGTGTGCCCGAGCCAATCCTGGCACTGCTCTCGTAGCATAGCAGAAGCCGCATCTGGATTGGCTTAGAGCTGCGGTCTAGTCAGGTTACTAGGGCCTCTGGTCACGGTGAAGTGTATACATGTAAGACAGCGCGCGGGTGGGAGCAGGAGGCTGGCTGACTCACTCACTCAGAGTGGCACAAAGTAGGACAGTTGATGGTTGTTAGTGGCATGCTGCGCATTTGAAAAGAGCTTCCACTGGTAAGTTTTCTAAAAATTCATTATTAGTGAGTCGATGACTTATTTCAGTATACATGCGTCCACTGACAGTGACCGTGATGATGGACTTCCCGGTTTGGTAGTTCTCTGGGTTCCAAAATACACTACGGAGATCGGAGTTTGATCCCATAATCAGTAGGATGAACCCTTAGCGTTTCACTCAGCCTTTTAACTTTGAAAAAATGAGTAGATTCATGTTTGGTAAGTTAACCCTGAACACCTGTTACTCAGTGCATAGAAACACACAGGAAGATGAATGTGTGCTTTACATAGCACAGTTAATGACAATCTCTCTCGCCTGTGCTTGCTTTTACAACAAACTGCGAACGCTGGTGATGGTCTTTTTACCACAAGCACATTAAGTGCTGGAACTTCTAAGCGTCTGTTTTCATTTATGTAAATAGTTTATAAAGTAATATGATGTATACTTCTTTGTGTTCATTTACATTTTGTGCACATCTAATGCGGTTTGCTTGTCTAAAGACATGTAATGCTTTGAATAACCCTCAGTCAGTGACCCCCCTGCAAGGCGATGTCTGGGGAGGTCCATGGTACCCTCTTTTGCTCCACCGGAGGGCTACCATCTGGGGGTGCACTGACAGCCTCTTTGCCTCTGCGCCCACTTCTGTAATATGACGCGGGCGCAGAGGCAAAGGGATTTCTTGATTTGCATGGGGCAATCCCCCATGCAGATGAGGGAACGCCCACTGCAGATAGCACTGGCACTTTATGTGTGCATGCGCTATTGGTAATACAGAAGGAGACTGACAAGTGTCTGCGTCCCCTTGTAGTGTAGTTCCTATTATCCCAATAGGCTCTGCGCATTGGAATAATATCTTCAATAGTATAGACCTAGGGCAGAGGTTAACTAGGTCTTCTACCGACGATATTAGACTTAAAGTTTTGGGTTTGCCAGCTAGCTCAGAGTTCACTAGAAACTTTCTCGAATAGGCAAGGAGGATTTTAACCTCCCTGGATAGACAAGAAGGGATCTAGTTTCTGACAACCATAGAACATGACAACTTTGCTCTCCCCTAATCAAGAGTGTATCTCTAGAGTCGTGTGAAAACAATAGACAACTTATTTTACTCAGTCAGTACGTGCATTCTTAGTTTCACCAGTTTGTAGAGAAAAAAGAGATGGGCGTGGTTCAATAAAAGATGTTATCTATTGATCAGTCTCTTTTCTCATACAAGAGAAATGAATCGCTATTATTGCAATACTTGTAGTTAAGTAAAGTGCATACAGTAGAGACAGAATTATAAAATAATACTGTAAAAGCATTGATATGGTTTCTGAGCCATATGATACTTTAAAATGGATAAAATAGATACATACATATATACATTTGACTAATCGTACTCAACTGGTGCTTCTAACCACGCCTACCCCAATGTACCTGACCTAAGCCTAATACGTGGGCGGGAGTAGATAAGTAGCAGTTTAAGTTAAGTTTGTTTTGCCAAGGGACTGACTCGAGAATTCTCTGCAAGGGGTTATTCAGTTCTGTACCTGAGATCTAGAATGATGGAGGGCTGGTATCTCTTATCCCAGGTCTTGATATTCCAGCTGCCTGCGAGGGCTGCTTGGAAGCGCCGGAGCTGGATTTCTCGGCAGGAGAAAGGCAGCGTCTCGTTCTCAGCGCGTCAGGAAGGCGGGGCAGCGTCTGTGGGCTTCGCTCGCTGCTCCGATCTCGTCACCACCGCATGTGTTTGCTTAAGGCATTGTCGGTAATATTTATACCTGAAAGGTGCCGAGATTGACGTAAGGATGGACATATATACGTCAATAAGGATGTCATATGAACGGGCTCGTTCGCACATTCTTTTGCTGAAGTTCTCGGTGAAATCAAAACAATGGCTATGGGAATTTCCCAGGTCGCTGTAGGTTTGATTTGTTTTGAGAACTCCGTATGCCTTATCAGGGGCTGGAGGAATATCGCTTGTCTAATTAGATGGCATGCGTTATGACCTAATCAGATAACGCGCTTCTGTGCCGTGGTGTGGCTTAATCAGATAACGGTTTTTGCACCGTTAGATGGCTGCTAGTTAATTATTAACCAGACCAGGGTCAGGAATAGGGGAATCGATACAGTACCTATAGGAATACATCACACCCACTCCACGTAGACTATGTCCATATTTACAAATCTAGGCATAGTGAATATCAGTAGCGTTTGTGTATACCGTACCACCCCAAAAATAAATTTATATGCATTCCGGAAATTGGATTTTATAGAATATATGAAACACAATCACATATACTGTCACGTATACTATATGCACAAGCTGTCTAATAATGCTAAACATATAACGCATATTTCTAAATTCAGCATCAATAAACGCGAAAATTACACATGAAATGGCTCTAAATACAGAAAAAAAGTTCGAGACCATTTCATCACAATCATAAATTTATGTATAACAGTGCTAGCATAGCGAATGTCTTGTGACTACCTAAAAATAGAAATTTAGTTCTCTAAGAATAACGTCTACTTTAAGCAGAAGATAAGTGTCCCAAAAATCGTAAATATTTTGGAATTGGGGAAAAGTTCTTGCAGTCTGAAAAAATTATGAGAACATTTTTCATATCGCTTTTTCTTTAAAAAGTTGAAGGCCAAATTCAGCATGTAGGGAACTCAGAGTGCCAATTTGCTCAAAGTTATTCCTGCTGTTCTGGTGAAAACATCATATCATTTAGACTGTTGAAAAAACTGTCAACAGCTTCTTGCGTAAGTTCCACTAATTCGGAAAAAGTTGTTACCATGCATTCATGAGCTTGAGCATGATTGCCTCCATTGATGTTTTGATCAGCATAGCTGACTGAAGGTCGTACCTGATCGATGCTGCTTTCATCTTGTACTTCACTACCCCTCAATCGTAGTGGTGAAGACTCCACGAATGCCGTCATCAGGATTGGTAGCCGCTGGGGACAGCACAATGCATGAGCCGTTACCGGACCCAACAAGGTATCTGCGTCCATTGGCACATCCGATTGTAGTGCCAGACAGGTGTCCAACACGCATTCTTCGCCGCATAGCAAGCATCTTAATACAGGCATAACACAACTTTGCCACATTGGTCTAAATGAAAGAAACCAAGTCATGTTCAGGTCTCTAAGCCGGGATAGTCCAAGGATTTTAGTTACCCGGTCCCGGTAGCCAATGGCTAGGATCATTTCTTCCCTTGTCGCAGGTGTTTTGTCTGTGACATGGTTTGCCATAGCGAAATAACAGGATCAAAAATAGAATACCCGCTACTAGTCCTAAAAGGAGAGGAAGTCCGCCAAAAATGGAATGGACAAAGTCTGGAAAAATACCCAGGATGGCTTTGAATGGAGTTAAAGCACCCGAAAACACTGCTTTAAATACACTGGGGATACCAGTGGTATCAGAAATATTTAAGATTTCGTTCAGTATTTCTGCGAAATGTATGGGGGAATTAGTTGATAACAATGAATGAATCTCTTCTGTTGTCCTTGCAACTTGGAGATCATACGTTTCTTTTGATGACGTGAGCCTCGTCGGCGTCTGTAGGAGCACAGTCTTCATTCTGCTTAGAGTATCTATTCGAATAGAAGCAATTTTCAAATCGGGCCATAACCTTGCCTCCCTGTCTGCAGAGTCGCTGGGGAACAATACATGTTCACAGCACATGACCTTCCTAGTCACATTTATGAGATAAGGTTTTCCGGGCAGCAAACTACAACATCTGCGATCTACTATTAGAATGTAACTCCCGTTCGAGAGTCTCCTAAAGAATGGTTCTATTCGTGTTGCAGGTGTGCCTAGCTGGTAACATGAAAGGTTATTTAAGTCCCTTCACAGGCTCCGTGCAAACTAATACCCTGACACAGAAGTGTACCGCTCAGTGATCTTGCACAATTATCGCCACTGAGAAACACTTTCTGGCCTTTATTGCTGACACATTCGTGTGTATAGGGCAAGTTCCATATTGACTTAATGTATCCTTTACCCAACCTTTCATACTGGCCTGCCGGTATATATTTTTGGCAGAATTGAAACTGTTAAGTAGTTATCGGAATATTTATTATTCCATGTATTATCCATTCAATGACAGGTCGTTCTGACATTGTCAATGGTAATCTCTCAAGTTTTTCAATCCTCAGAATTGTATAGTCAGCACCCTTCTGTGCCAAACTGATTTGTTTATCAGTGAGATTAAAGATATTAAATAATGACGTTGTGTTGATTAAACGCCAAGGCACATAGCCAGAACGCAAATTTTGTAACGTCCAGCCAAGCTGTACAATAGAACGCAATTGGGACTGACCGTGTTGTAACATCAGTAAGTCTTGCGATATTATATCGATTGCTGAAGACACAATGCTGTCCAGAGAATATATTCTGGAGGACAGAGTCATTAACCCATTGTCCACCACAGAAAGTGATTTTTCCAAATGAATACGGTCAATTTCCCGTATTTTTTCTGCTGTCTCAATTTGAGTTACTTTCCAAACTTCGTTATAAGCTGCATATATAGAGGCCGCTATGAAACGTTTTTGACGCTGTTTGCGTGGTCCCAATATGAAATCACGCAAGTCAGCACCTTCTGTAAGTAAAGTTAGGTGTTGCTTAATTTCAGCCAGTGTGGACGTTTGTAGCCATTGAAGGCAGAGCTTGCCCACGCTGTAGGTTGTTACTATCCCTGGATGTTGTCTTTGGGAATATCTAGGGTCTGGCCTAGTCAATGTGAACCCCTGTTCTTTGTTCAGGAATCTGTCTTGACAGTTATTTGTATCTGTGGGCCAGATCAACCATTTTTTCCATTCAGGATGTGTTCTGTTTTGGTTTAATATATGGTTTACGTCTATCTCAACATCTATAGAGCTATTACTGTTCACTGTTGGCTTTGGAATAGACGGTGTGTTCAAATCTTTGATTTTGGCTAAGCCAAGACAGGTAGTTTGTTGAATAGTGTCGTTCAAAAATATAATTTGTTCTGGGATCATGCAGGCTCTAAACAATGATTCTATACCTTGTACTTGCCAATCTCTTGTACCCCAAACAGTTTTTGCTTCAATATTATTGTTCCAGAAATCAAACCCAAATGTATTCATTTGTTCAAAGAATGAATCGGAATATATCAATTTTGTGTTTGTAAGCATGGTCTTCATACCTGTCTTATTTGACAATTTGAAATAAAATGTTTCTGCATTACTTGTGTTAAACCCTGAAAAGTATGAATATTTATCATAAAATCTTTTTGAGCTATCTTTTGGAGGAGTAGCACAATGTTACCATTGGTTATAATTTAAAACATTTCTAGGTTGAGCAGATTTATGTAGATAATGGTTACCATAATGGTTGTAGCAGAACATCTGATCATAATTAGACGAACCCTGCAAATAATCATGTTCTGTGAATTTAGCAGACATAACAAGATCAGACATCATATCATTGATACTTTCAAAGTCCCAATCATCTGCAAATGAGCTTGGTTTTACAAAGTCACTCAATGAGATCTTGAATTGGTGTGGATACTTCAGGATTTCAACCGGACCATAGATTTCATAATCAGTTTTGTCCCATGCTACACCGCCTGGTATAGGATTGGCTGTGAAGTTTACTGAAGAAAGTTCTCTTTTCTCGATGTGTGAAGATGTGTCTGGTTTAAGGACCACGTTGATTTTCTGGCTTGCTGTGTCCATTTTAGCATATTTCCCCTCAATGAAATGTCCCAAACATAGTACTAGGATGAGCCAAAGAATGAGGATAAATGCACCGAAGGCCACCCAAAATTCAATCCATGGAGAGATCAGATAGGTTTCTTTCAGCTGTTGAAAAAGTTCCTTAGCTTTGTCTTTTTTTTAGTTCAAAAGATTTTTATTAGGAGCTGCAAAGAGAATCAACAGTACAGGAATAGACGGTTCAGTACGAATAGTTACAGTCACATGGCTAGGAATACAGAAAGTTGGTACCAATAATGCAATTGAGACCATAAAACCATGAGTCCAACATGTTACATAAAATACCCCTTAAAATGACCACATACATTCCGATGATAACTGGTGTCATGTAAGGCCTGACCTTGATGGAGGTAGGCAGCACCCCACTATCGCAGAGGCTACATAAGATGAACATTTACGTATCCCAAACCTGTAGCACATGTGGGAGCTGGAGTCATCACTCTGTGGTTAAGAAAGTACAAAAACATAGACTGGCTAACAATCAGAATGAAACATTGTGTGATGACGCGCTTTAGGACCTTGTAGGCAAGATTCAAGGAGGTTTGTAAGCATCAAAATGAGCGTCCAGCGAGGACCAGATTTTCCTCGATGGGGGTCTCCACGGAGTGGAGGTCAAGGATATATTGTCAGCACCTCTCAAGTACGATACCCAGTTCAACCAGTGAGGAAAGGAGGCTTTGCTCGTGCTTTTCCAGTTGTTAAGTATGATTTTAACCCCAGCCGTCAGCAGCAGGTCCAGTAGGGCTTTATCATTTTCATTGAGAGAGACTGCTTTGGCAAAACCTAGTACAAGCGACGAGAATTCTCTTGGTAGAGTAATATGGAGGACTTCCTTCACGAAACCAAAGATCTTGTCCCAATACGAGATAACACTGGGGCATTTGAAGACTAAGTGCTCCAGATCTCCTCCCACCCCTGAGCAGTTCCAACACGTGTCATCGTCCTTGATTTTGTGAAGAAACAACCTCCTGGGAGTCCAGAATGCTTTATGCAGAAGCCAGAACTTGGTTTGAGACAGTGTAGGGCATATTTTGTGGCGGGTGGTGGATTCCCACGTTCTGGCCCAAATTGTGTCCGAGTTCGGTACGGAGGAGAATGAGTCCCAGTATCGATGGATGGGTGCATTTAGGGAGGACGCTTGCGGACGCATCAATTTGTACAAGCTAGAGACTTGGTGTCCTTGTTTGTTAAGGGAGGGGAATAAATCTAGGAGGGAAGGAGTGGCATCATTCAGATTAGCCTTTGTTAGAGCTACTTTAATGTGTAGGAAGTTATAAAATTCAATGTTATTGAGGTGGAACTTAACCTGAATTTCTTTAAAGGTTAGGGGTAGCGCGTTTCCGACGAGTTGGTGGGGGAATATGACGCCCTTGTCTATCCAGGCGTGGTAATTGAGAGGTCTCCCTTTGTATGTGATGGTTGAGTTGTGCCATAAAGACTCCCACTGTGAGTTTCGGAATTGATGTGGTAAATATTTACTGACTTTTAAGAGAGCCATTTTCGTGTTTTTGAAGATTAGACCTGGACCTAGGTTGGGGCTGGGTTTGACAGTGAGTAGGGCGCTGGGGCTGAGCCCCTTCAGTATCGCTTTTTCTACAGATAGCCAAACTGGGCTATAGTCCGGTTGGGAGGATATCCAGTAGGACCCCTGTTTTGCTAAGAAGGCTATTTGGTATATTTTAAAATCCGCCAGATTAACTCCTCCCAGTTTCTTATCCAATCGAAGTTTTTTTAAGCTAATTCTCGCTTTTTTGCCCTGCCATAGAAAAGTCGAGATGTGTTTATCTACTTTAGCATGGAATTCTTTGGAGAGGACGAGTGGGAGCATCGTGACGAGGTAGTTAACCATGGGTGATATCATCATTTTTATAGTTTCGATACGGCCCCACCAGGTGATGAAACGGGGTGACCAGCCGTCCAGCAAATTTTTGATTTTGTTCAGGATTTTGTTTTCGTTATGTTTAAGGGTACTCAATAACTCATCCGTGAATTCGATTCCCAAATATTTAATCACTCCTGTTTGCCAGAGAAGGCCGGAGTCGCCCAACACCTCTTTCGAAGTGTGGACATTTAGAGGTTTTACTTCGGATTTATCCCTATTTAATTTGTATCCGGAGAGGGAGGAGTATCTGTCTATCGAGGTCATTAGGGCAGCAATGGAGGTAGTAGGGTTTTCGGTCGCAATCAAGATATCGTCCGCATATGCAGCTAACTTGACTCGCGTGTCCCCAAAGGAGATACCCGCGATGTCTCTGTTAAGTTTGATGTCTGTAATGAGGGGCTCAAGGGCTAAGAGAAAGAGTGCTGGTGAGAGAGGGCAGCCCTGTCTTGTACCTTGGTAGAGACGGAACGGTTCCGAGAGGGTGCCGTTTATAGCTATCCTGGCCGAAGGTGCAGAGTAGAGGGCCATCACCATCCTGGTGTAGGTATCTCCCAGGTTGAAGGCGTACATACACTGGCGCAGAAAGGACCATGAAACCTTGTCAAATGCCTTTTCCGCGTCCAAGGTTATTGCTACCATTGGCGCGGAAGAGGATTTTGCCTTTTCCAGGATGTGGCATAGTAGTCTAGTGTTGTCGTTGGACGTCCTGTTCTTTAGGAAGCCAACCTGCGAGGGGCTAATTACTTTGTGGAGAATGGAGTTTATTCTGCTCGCCAAGATTTTAGCATAAATCTTGCAGTCCAGATTTATCAAGGATATGGGACGGTAATTTTTAGTGAGTAGTGGATCCTTCCCCTCTTTTGGCAGAACTATTATTGTGGCTTCGCTCATTGATGGAGAAACACCGCCATTGTTTGCAGTGGAGTTAAAGAGTTTTAGGAGTGGGGGGCTAATTTGGTCCGCAAAGGCCTTAAAAAAGGGTGCAGTGAAGCCGTCTGGGCCGGGGGCTTTATTGTTCTTCAGGGTGTTAATCGCTGTTTTGATTTCCGAATCAGAGATTGGGGAGTCCAGATGGGATTTGTCAGATTCCGAGATTTTCGGGAGGTGGAGTGAAGAGAGGTAATTTGCGCAGGCATTTTCATCTAGTATCTTGTCATTTTTGTATAGGTCTTCATAGAATTTTTTAAAAGTGTCAAGGATGTTAGATTGTTTGGTGTGTGTGACGTTGCCTGAGTCTTTAATGGACGATATGGTAGTCAGTTTCTGTTTGTGTTTGAGATAGGAGGCCAACAGTTTCCCTGCTTTGTTGCCCTCGCACAGTTTCAGGGCCTTGAATCGGTTAACCCATACCCCCGCCCGTTTGCTGGTGATGGTGTTATATTCATATTTTTTCTTGGTCAAAGTATCAAAGACGGAAGAGTCAAGCGGGTTGGATTTGTGTTGGGTTTCGAGTGTGGTAATCTGCTGCTCTAGATCTACTAGCTCTTTATTGAGAGTCTTGTTTACCCTTGCCCTGATTGTGATGATGGTCCCTCGGATTGTGGCCTTCAGAGCATCCCACAGGGTGGTAGGTGTAGTGTCGGGGGTGTCATTTAAAGAGAGATAATCCTCAATGGCCTCCGATATTAATAATTTGTTTGTGGGATCTGCAAGTGTTTCGTCATTGAATCGCCATCTCCTAGGTGGTAAAATCGATCTGGAGCCAGCTAGTTTGGTTCTGATGCATGCGTGATCAGAGACTAATTTGGGGGCTATCTCTGTCTCCTCTATAAGGTGTGTGAAGGGGCTTGAAACTAATATGAAGTCGATACGTGAATAGGAATTGTGAGGTGCAGAGTAAAACGTGTAGTCCCTACCGTCTGGATTTTGTAAGCGCCACGAGTCTTTCAGGTGGTATCTGTCACATATGCGAAGGAGGGCGTCATGTGATCGGGAAGGGTGGAAGGCACATTTGGATTGCCTATCGAGGATCGGGTCCAGGGGGAGATTAAAGTCACCTCCCACTATCAACAGATCATCAGTAGGGATAGGTTCTAGGGACTGTGAGACCGATTCCCAGAAATCTGGGTCGTCTGCGTTTGGGCCGTATATATTTAGAACATGAATAGGGTCATCTTCCCTGAGGAGATTAGTAATGGACAGCCGGCCTACTTCGTCGTGGGAGTGTGAGATTAGAGTAAGGTTTGCTTTTTTCGCTAAGATGGTAATAACCCCTCCTTTTTTGTGGGAAGCTGGTGAGGACAGGATGTGTGATGCCCAATGAATATTAAGGAAACGTAGGTCTTCCTCGGACAATTTGGATTCTTGCAACAAAATAATGTCACCCTTTGATGGCTGTTTCTTTGCTTCACTCAGGTCTTCAGATGAATCATCAAAGTTGATGAAGTAGCCGGATGCTGTTCTGTCAATTGTTCCAATTGTTTTTGGATTTTGCTTTGTTTCATTAGCAAAGTCTGCAGTTACATCATCATAGGTTGTTATTTCTTGATGAAAAGTTTTAAATTGGGTTTTAAGAGGTTCAAGTTCCATTGCTTTGTTGCATAGTCCTTGTTGATTCACTGTAGATTTCCCAAATGTGATCAGTCTTCCATTTTGAGCCTCCGTATTCGTAGCAAACATTGGTGTTCTGCTACTTCTTGGGAGTCCACTTGGCCTACTGTTTGTTATCGGCCACATGATTGTGGTTTCACCAGGTCGATGGATACAACTCGGTTCTCCTTTTTACCAGCAAGGGACGGTAGTACTACTGATCTTGTCCCGTTGACAGACAAGACAGGAACTGCTTTTCTGTAAGAAGGCCCAAATTCCTTCTTAACCGCGATCTTCTCTCTGACTAGATCCCCGACTTTTGGAATCCAGACAGGCCTTGCTGGGACAGGTGGTTTCTCTTCAGTGGTTGTTGGCTGTTGTTTCAGTTTTATGTTGCTCAGGTCTTTTCTTGTTTCATTTAAGTCCTGCAAAATAGCCAAACGATCTTTGATATCAAAGCTTTTGTCTTTAACCACTGAAGTCTGACTATCAAGATCTTGGATTATCATTCTAGTCCCGAACAATAGTTCGTACGGACTGAACCCTTTTGGCAGGTTATTTAGACTACGTTGGACACTTATTAGATGTTTGACCCACCCAGTACCCGAACCTAATACCTTTTCCGTTATAGATTGCTTTATGTCTTGGTTTTTTCTTTACACCATCCCGTATCCCTCAGGAAGGAAGTGAGAAGAGTCCCGCTATGCTATGCTCATTTGGCCAAGCTTCCCCATAAGCTTGAGGGCTAAAGGGAATACATTAGTCAAAACGTAGCATGCTCCTAGCGTATATGCCATTCTAGACTCGCAAATCTTTGTATAACAGTCCAGACGTCAGCCGAGCGCTGGGGTCTACATTATAAGTGAAAATTAGTCTTTTTATGTTAATATAAAGATTTTTCGTGATGGGTACTTTCTTATTGTTGTTCTTTTTCTGGAGTGAAGTGCCATGGTAATAGTCCTCCTCGCTCGCAACTGCGATCTCTATTGCAGTCTGGGCAGTTTTTTACAAAAATGTGATGATGCAGGCTCATGCCTGGCCACCAGTACACTGATTGTAATTCCTCCAGAGAATCTTTTAGCTTAAGGTGTCTGAGACCCTCACCCATATGTGCGTCTGCTATTAACAAGCCTCTCCTGTCCGTGTTTGGAATCACTCTATCCCCCACTCCAGGGATTCGAGCAAAAGGAACGGAGTTTGCATCGATTATGTATCTATAATTGAGTGGATAATTGATCGGTAGCGCCGAGCAGTCGCCTTTTGATGACGTTTTCACCGCCAGCACAGTTTCACCGTCAATGTGTTTTTCTGTACGCTTTTTTGTAGCTACGGAAGCCGGTTTAGTTGCTACCGCTGTGGCTGTCTCAGCCAATGAATTCCCTGCAACGTGAACGCCATCACGCTGATGACTCAGTGAATGTATCACGTGAGTTTTTGGTAGTTCTTTCTGTAAAAGAACTACTTGTTCCCAAAGCACTTTTTGCTTTATTGTTGCACCTGTGTCATCTTTGTAATCGTTTTGAATCCATTTCTTCAAATCGTTATTGTATGTTTTGACGCAGTAATACAAATCGCACACAATAAGTGTCGGGAATTCGCGATCAGCATTATCTAGCGCCATTTTTAATGAAATTATTTCCGTTTGTTGTTCTGAATTATTTTCCACTGAGTGTGTTTTTGTAAGTAGAGGTCTTAATTTACCTCCGCGCCACACTTCTTTTACAATTTCGCATGTGGCCTTGTAAGCCAGCTCTCCCCAAACTGAGGGTTGAGCATGCCCGTCTGTATGTATTACACAGGCGTACTGTCGTAAAGGCAGAATGTCGATTGGCAGAGGGTATTCTTTCTCATATTCTAGATATTTTAATTCTTTCATTTCCGGGTCAAAATAGTATTTTACTTTGTCTGTAGCAACAGAATTTACCCATTGTATCCATTCTGGATTTAGTGCAGTTGTCGGTAAATTACATGGTGTTGTTAATGCCTCAAAAGCTGATTCTGCTGTTCTGACTGTAACCTGTCTACCGTCTGCTTGGTATTTTTCTACAGCTGTTTGAACCGCATGAACAATGTTTTCCTTAATGCTGAACCTTTTTTCAGCTTCTGTGTACAAATGTGATTTGTATGCTATTGGTACCTTCTCTCCCTCATTAGAGGTCAGGTATGTGAATCCGCATCTTCCTGGGATGACTCGAATCACAAGGTTGCGTGTGTTGTCACGTGTTTGTAATTTTGTTTTAACTAACATGTCTGTTTGTAAAGATCTCAAAATTTCTGTGTGTTTTTGAGTCCAATTGATTCTTTTAAAATCTGGTTTTATTAGATCATAGAGAGGTTTAATTCTCTCTGCATAATTTATAATGTAAGTTCTTCCGAAATTCAGGAAGCCTAGAATTGATTGTAGGTTTTTTTAGTGTTCTGGGTGCTTGGATTACAGCACATTTCTCTAGGAAATTGTCAGCCAGGCTTTTGCCTTCACTTGATAGGTCATATCCTAAAAACAGGACTGTTAGATGGGCAATTCTTGACTTTTTAAAGTTGAATTTGTAACCCTCTGCTGCGAACCCAAGTATTATGGTGTTCACTCTCTTCAAGTGAGTATCCAAGTCATCGTCTGTTAGATAGATGTCGTCGACATAAGATAATGCCTCGTCATCATATGTTTGTAGTAATTCTGTTACTCTCGCTGAGAATAATCCTGGGCTGTTCTTGAACCCCTGGGGCAAACGACAGAAATTCTTTTGCGTGCCATTTATTGAGAACGCCGTCAAATATCTGCTCTCTGGTGCTATATTTTGACAAAAGAAACTATTAGAAATGTCTATGGTTGTTTTGTATTTTTTGCGCACTATGTTATTCATTAGTGCAGCACTGTGCGAGTTTTGTACTGCAAATGTTTTGCAACATGAGTTAAGGTGTCTGTAGTCCAAAACAAGACGATATGAATTGTCTGGCTTGGAGACAGGAAACAAAGGGTTGTTCATTTGTGAGGTGCAAGTTTCAATCACCCCCTGGTATTCAAGTTGATCTAGGATCCCTTTTACCTGTTTTTTAGCTTCTTGCTTAATCGGGTACTGCCTCTGGGCAGTAGGTTGTGATTTTAACTGGATTTTGTGAGGAGGAGAGTCCTCATCCCATCCCACATGATTTTTATATAAGGCAGGGGCTTGAGCTACTGCCCACTTTCTTGCAAGTGTATATTTTTTATGAATTGGAATATGGTTTGAGAAGGCAGGCATAATTATTTCTTCGCCATGTGGGCACTCCCTGACAAACTCTGGAGGCCAGTCTTGTTCAGCTAGAAGGATGTCATAGCCCTTGGACAAATTATCCCAAAATAGTCCCCTTATTTTTCTAGTCTTATCCCCCTCTATACGCAATGTTATTTCATATATTTTATGAGGTTTGCTAACTCTGGTATCTGCAGTTTCCACCTGAATGTATTCATTCGTGTCCACTGTCTCCAGATGATTCATAAGGACTTTGCGAGCTATGCTCACTTCTGCTGCGCTGTCTAGCATTGTCTGAGCCCATTCTCCGTTTTTCAGCTGTGTCCTCAGTATTCTCGGCATTTTTAATTACTTTAATACTGGCTACCTTCTTTTTTGGAAATTGTAATTTTTTTATTCAGATGAGCAGGTTCTTTGTCTTTGGACTTGACGTGCTCTTTCCTTTGTTCTGATCGTCCTCTTCTTTCCGATTTCTGCGAGGAAGTCTGAAAAGATGGAGAGGGACGTGTATCAATATCTTGATATCTATCAGGTTTCTTTATATTATCCCTATTTCTAAGGTTGTATTTTTCCACAGAGGGCTCCCGTTGGGGAGACTTGCGTCCTTGGTCGGGAGATCTTTCTCTCTGCCAAGGAGACCTTCCTCTGGACTGGAATCTTTTTTCTTTAGGATTGGATTGTTTATTTCCATCCCAGCTCTTTTTTTGATTGTTTAAATTATTTTTTATAAATACCTTTTCAGGACTTTCAACTAGTTGGGGTTTCACTGGTATTCCACCCAAACTATCTCTTCCTAGTTCTTCATAGGATTTTTCTATGATTCTGGCAATTTCCGATGGTTGGTCTGCTATATTTGTCTCTTTTAACCTCTGGCGAATCACCACATTTGCTGCTTCTCCCTTTATGTTGGCTAATAATATTGCCGAGACCTGCTTGAAATCTTTCAGTAATTTCATACCGAGAGTTAAGGCGGGTTCTGGACCGTATTCATCTTGAATCTGTTTTAGCACATCTGGTATTACTGACATGGATGGTACACCATGTGTTTTTGTGTAAATGGAAGCAAAGACTGTTCCCCAAGTGTCAGAGTCCTCCACATGTGGTGCGATTCCCATTGGAAGACAGATAGTCAGTATCCTATGTTTCTCAACAGGGGTGGTATCTGGAAACACCGCCTCTATTTGAGTTATTTTTTGAGCTAGCCAGAAAGGAATTTGTTCCCGTTTTGCGGGTACCTTACCTAGATAGGACTGTATGTTCTGTGGTGTAATTTTATTTGTGTTCCCCTGATGACTGGTCAGCTGTGGAATTTTAATTGCTGGTTGGATTGTTGAAGTCCGCATTACATATTGGACTAATTGTCTATGTATTTTTATTAATTGTTTTAGCTGTGTTAAAAGCTCTGGTGCAGGCATTTCTTCAATGTCTGGATGTGGTGTATATCCGGCTAGGACCGGCCACGTTGCTCCTGGTCTACCTAGTGGACCGAGCCTGGTGATGTGATTATTATGTTTTAGGGCGCCATTAAACAAGAGCAGATGCTCTTGGAATTTGAGTGGTATTTCCACTTCCTCGAAAGGAGTGTACTCATTAGGAGGTTCCTCTATTTTGTAATAGTGGTAGTCCTTTGTTACAGCGTTTGCTGCTGGAAAGTTTATCCATGAATAGAATACCTCTGTCTGCCGATATTCGTGTGCCTCAATTACGAATATGACTGTACCACCTCTTGGTGTCAGTCCATTTTCTATAACTTTTAAAGTTATAGATTTCCTTATGTTGGCCGGGATGAGTATTATATCCGGGTCATTTTGTAGCAGAGTATTATCAGCTGCTATTAGTTCAGCTGCTAGTCTAGCTGTCTCTCTTTCTTCTTCAGTGTCTGACATTTTATTGTCAAGAAGATTATTTTATTTATTTGCAGATCAGGTTTCTATGGAAACAAAAATTAGATGCACAATATTTTGGAACAGTGTATCCTTCAACGTTGAATAAACCAAGAACCATACATAGGAGTCTCCTCCTGCGAGGTTTGGCGGATATGACCTTTCACCCACTCCAGACGTCTTTGGAGTATTATGGGAAAAAGGGGGTCTGTGTGAAAAAGCACGACTGAGTTACTCTAATGTCTTGCGTTAGTTTTATCGCCTAGCCCCACGTTGGGCGCCATGTAGTGTAGTTCCTATTATCCCAATAGGCTCTGCGCATTGGAATAATATCTTCAATAGTATAGACCTAGGGCAGAGGTTAACTAGGTCTTCTACCGACGATATTAGACTTAAAGTTTTGTGTTTGCCAGCTAGCTCAGAGTTTACTAGAAACTTTCTCGAATAGGCAAAGAGGATTTTAACCTCCCTGGATAGACAAGAAGGGATCTAGTTTCTGACAACCATAGAACATGACAACTTTGCTCTCCCCTAATCAAGAGTGTATCTCTAGAGTCGTGTGAAAACAATAGACAACTTATTTTACTCAGTCAGTACGTGCATTCTTAGTTCCACCAGTTTGTAGAGAAATAAGAGATGGGCGTGGTTCAATAAAAGATGTTATTTATTGATCAGTCTCTTTTCTCATACAAGAGAAATGAATCTATTATTGCAATACTTGTAGTTAAGTAAAGTGCATACAGTAGAGACAGAATTATAAAATAATACTGTAAAAGCATTGATATGGTTTCTGAGCCATATGATACTTTAAAATGGATAAAATAGATACATACATATATACATTTGACTAATCGTACTCAACTGGTGCTTCTAACCACGCCTACCCCAATGTACCTGACCTAAGCCTAATACGTGGGCGGGAGTAGATAAGTAGCAGTTTAAGTTAAGTTTGTTTTGCCAAGGGACTGACTCGAGAATTCTCTGCAAGGGGTTATTCAGTTCTGTACCTGAGATCTAGAATGATGGAGGGCTGGTATCTCTTATCCCAGGTCTTGATATTCCAGCTGCCTGCGAGGGCTGCTTGGAAGCGCCGGAGCTGGATTTCTCGGCAGGAGAAAGGCAGCGTCTCATTCTCAGCGCGTCAGGAAGGCGGGGCAGCGTCTGTGGGCTTCGCTCTCTGCTGGGCTCCTCAGCACGTCTCGTTGCTCCGATCTCGTCACCACCGCATGTGTTTGCTTAAGGCAATGTCGGTAATATTTATACCTGAAAGGTGCCGAGATTGACGTAAGGATGGACATATATACGTCAATAAGGATGTCATATGAACGGGCTCGTTCGCACATTCTTTTGCTGAAGTTCTCGGTGAAATCAAAACAATGGCTATGGGAATTTCCCAGGTCGCTGTAGGTTTGATTTGTTTTGAGAACTCCGTATGCCTTATCAGGCGCTGGAGGAATATCGCTTGTCTAATTAGATGGCATGCGTTATGACCTAATCAGATAACGCGCTTCTGTGCCGTGGTGTGGCTTAATCAGATAACGGTTTTTGCACCGTTAGATGGCTGCTAGTTAATTATTAACCAGACCAGGGTCAGGAATAGGGGAATCGATACAGTACCTATAGGAATACATCACACCCTACTGTAATACCAAAGTGCCCTAGGGCGCGCAAACGCCATGTGTGCCCCCAGGGCGCTCTCTGTAATATGGCCCCTGTTCTGCACCAAAGAGGGAAAGAGAAGGGGCGGGACGAACTCTGACTGATGCCCAAGTCATCAATAATGTGATGCTTCACAGCAACCATATTGAAATGTAAACACCATATGTGACTAACCCATGGCCTCATACCAGATAGAGCTCTTGAGGGACTGTGCCTCTGTGCAGGTGCCCTGGGGCTTGCGCTGCCTGAGGCCCAGCTATGTTAGACAGCTCCAGGCCGCCTCTTTCCTCCCCTCTACCCAGCCAGCCCTAGTCCTGTGTTGCCCGTTGCCAGTCAAACCAGCTCTTATCACATACCCTCCTGTGCGAAATTTCTTCTGTGTTTCTTCCTTGTTCCATCGGAAGCTACTGTACCAGTGCTCCAGCACCTGTACCCTTACGCCAGCCCCGTACCCTAATTTCCCCCATCCTCCTACGTATTGCCAGTACAATGTGATCTGTTGCTTGCACATCTAAATAAATAAAACGAGTAAAATGTACAATGAACTGTCGTAGTGCTTGCACGTCATATGGCAAGAAACAAGTATTTCCTTCACCAACTTAGTTTTACAGCAGGTTCTGCGAGCCCTGTAGTTATGGCCTGATAAATGGCTTGTAGCTTGAATAATAAAGGAGTAGTTTCTGTCCTGTAACTCCAGTTCTGTAGTAGGGGTATCACTGTTATAGTCATAATCTAGTGAATAGTCCCGCCCATGTGCGTGGACCCCGGAGCAATCAAAAATAATCTCTACAGGTGTCGAATAATGCAGAACTGCACAGACACTTAAGAGAGAATTAAAGACAGATAATGCAGCCTATATACACAGGCTACACTGTCCAGTACTTCATCTAGAAATTCCACCAAAAATCCACAAACAGCACAGCCTGTCCAGATTTCTCCACAGAGAAAACCTTGCCTTAACAGCAAAAACCCTCTGGAATGATAGAGAGGAAGAAATGGACAGACAAGCCCCATAGGCTGCCATTATGTGGCTCAGAACAGGATACTGTGCCTTTAAGAGAACTTTCCAGAACTTCACAGTATCCCAGAATGCACTGCAGGTCCCTTTTACTTTGTTCTTTTTGAAGGCATAACACGCCAGACCTGTAGCATTCCTTACATGAATATCTCTCTCCACCGGGGAGGAGGGCGGGCGCTTATGATTATAACAGAGATACCCCTACTACAGAACTGGAGTTACAGGACAGAAACTACTCCTTCTGTAGTAGGGGATCTCTGTGTATAGTCATAATCTAGTGAATAGAATGGCAAGCCCATCCCCACACCAAAGCGGCGGTGGAGAAAAAGTGAAATAACCACTACTGTGCAAACAGATTTAGCAGCGAAGCCTGCCCAACCTGAGCGTCTGCCATGGCATCAGTGTCCAGACATTAATGCTTAGCAAAGGTATGGACCGACTTCCAAGTGGCCGCCTTGCAGATTTCTGCAATTGGAACATTACGTAGCAAAGCAGTTGTGGCAGCTTTGCCCCTGGTGGAATGAGCCTTAGGTTTACCCCCTAAGGCCTTATTAGCTTTTTGGTAACACAATTGTATACAGGACACAATCCACCTCGAGATGGACTGTTTAGAGGTAGCAAGACCCGTCCTGACTGATCCATAATTGTTCAACATCTACCTGGCCCCCCTCTTTACGCTAATTGCCAACTGGGGTGTCAAGGCAATCTCATATGCCGATGACACCCAGTTGGTATTTCCATACTCTGAGGTGACGCAGGACTCTTTCTCAAACTTTAAAGGCTGTCTCCAGGACATTGCTCACTGGATGAATACTAATAAATTAAAACTAAATGCCAATAAAACCGAAGTCATCTTCTTCGGCAAGGGTCCCACCCCCGCCCCAGATCTTTGGTGGCCTTTGGAGATGGGCCCCCCCCCTTCGCCCAGTCACTCGGCAAAAAACCTTGGAGTGAGATGGGATGATAAAATGTCCTTTACTTCCCATATCCAACAAGTGGCCGGGTGCTGCTTGAGCAAGCTAAGAAACCTCCGAAAAATTCTTAGACTTCTACCGGAGAGCTGCAGAAAAATGGTCGTCCATGCAACTGTCACCTCACGGCTGGACTATGCCAATGGTCTATACCTGGGCCTTCCAAAATACCTGACCCACAAACTTCAGGTAGTTCAAAATGCGGCTGCGAGACTGTTACTGCGAATCCCTTTCAAGCAGTCAGTCTCTCTGCATCTTCGAACCCTGCACTGGCTGCCAGTGGCCAACCGTATAAAATTCAAAGCCCTGACGCTTGCGTTCAGAACTTTGCATGGCTCCTGCCCACCTTACCTAAAAAAACGCCTTCCAAGATACTCCCAAAGACGCGCACTACGGTCTAATGACCATGTCCAATTGGTCGTCCCGCGAGCTAAAAAGGCCCGCCTTGGCGGTCGTACCTTTTCAGCAAACGTCTCCGCTCTGTGGAACTCCTTACCACGAGCAATCCAGCAGGCCCCATCCGAATCCTGCTTTAAGAAGATGCTAAAGACCTGGCTCTTCACCCAGCCACGCTAGTTCTCCTATCTTTGCCCCAGGCTATCTGTGTTCTACTAGCGCCGGGACACCTCCTCGTGAGGTAGCTGTTCGCGCTGTATAAAATCCAGTATTATTATTATTATTATAAACAATTGGTCTGACCTACGAATATCCTTGGTTTTATCTAGATAGAATTTCAACACCCTCCTAACATCCAGGGAATGTAGGGACCTTTCCGCTGGAGAGGAAGGATTCTGAAAAAACGTAGGTAAAGTTATAGTCTGGTTAACATGAACATCCGATATAACCTTTGGAAGAAATTTAGGGTGAGTACGCATAACAACCTTAGCAGCATGAAATACAGTATAAGGTTCTTGGCAACACAACGCCTGAATTTCACTCACCCTGCGGGCCGATGTAATGGCCACGAGGAACGCCGCCTTCCAGGACAGGTGCTGCAACGAAGCCTTATGAATAGGTTCAAAAGGCTCCTTCATCAATCTGGACAGCACCACATTCAATTCCCATGAAGGCGAAGGAAGCCGGACAGGAGGGAACACTTTCTTCAAGCCTTCCAAAAAATCTTTGATCACAGGGATCTGAAAGAAGGAAGTCTGTGAAGGGCATTTCCTGTAGGCAGTCAGCGCAGCAAGATGAACCTTAATGGAATGGACATTAAGGCCAGACTGCGCCAGATGTAGAAGATACGGAAGGATGACATCTTCCTTACACGTCGTTGGGTCATAGTTCTTGGACTTGCACCAGATGCAAGACCTCTCCCACTTGTAAACATAAGAAGTCCTAGTGGAAGGTCGCTTAGCCTCCTTCAGTAGGTCCATGCAATCTTCTGGTAGATTCAGATGGCCATATTGCACTATCTCAGGAGCCATGCCGCCAAACTCAAAGACGAGAGGTTGGGGTGTACCATCTGCCCCCCGAACTTCGTGAGAAGGTCCGGCCTGCACGGCAACCGTATGAGAGGAAGGAGAGACCGGTGAAGCAGGTCCGTGAACCACCACTGCCTGGGCCATTCCGGGGCAATAAGGATCATTGGCACCCTGGACTGGGACAGCTTGATGAGCACCGCCGGAATCAGGGGAATGGGTGGAAAAGCGTACAGAAAGATGTTCGACCAGTTGATCCATAACGCATTCCCCAGCGTCCCCTGCTGGTAGTACCTGGAGGCAAAGTCTCGGCATTTGCTGTTTTCCGCGGTGGCGAACAGATCTACAACTGGAGTCCCCCACCATGCGAAGACTTCTCCTAGTACTTCGTCGTTTATGACCCATTCGTGGTTTTCCTGAATCAGTCTGCTCAGTGCGTCGGCCTGAACATTCTGCACACCTGGCAGATGGGTAGCCGTTATCGTCAGTCCTCTGGCTAGGAGCCAGTGCCAGATCGCCTGCACCTCCTGCGACAGAGTGCGCGATCTCGAGCCCCCCTGCTTGTTGAGATAATACATCGTGGTCGTATTGTCCGTCTGCACAAGCAGAGAGTTGGTCTGGAAGGACGGATGAAAGGCCTTC
This sequence comes from Lissotriton helveticus, assembly GCF_964261635.1. Taxonomy (NCBI): domain Eukaryota; kingdom Metazoa; phylum Chordata; class Amphibia; order Caudata; family Salamandridae; genus Lissotriton; species Lissotriton helveticus. Next base: position 583,050,139 of record NC_136061.1, on the reverse strand, counting down.
AGTGCCAAATGAACAGCTCTGAGTTCCAGGAAATTGATGTGGTACGTGGACTCCGTCTGGGACCACGTCCCTTGAATCTGTAAGTCTCCGGAGTGCGCCCCCCAGCCTTGGAGAGACGCATCCATCACGATAGTCTGCGTGGGAATGTCCTTGTGGAAGGGAACCCCTCTGAGGAGATTCTCCGCTGAACACCACCACTTCAGAGACTGTAGAGCAGTCGTATCTTGTCGTACCAAGATCCTTTCCTCTGATCCCACTGATCCTCCAAGCACTCCTGCAATGGTCTCATGTGCAGCCGTGCGTGTGGAGTGAGGAAGATACAAGAGGCCATCGATCCCAGTAGAGAAAACACCGTCCTCACTGTTGTAGATGGAGTGGTCATAAGAGCCCGAGCCTTCCGAAGGAGTGATAATCGTCTCTCCCCCGAAGGAGACACGCTTGTGACAGCGTATTGATGGAGGCTCCCAAGTATTGTATGCACTGGACCGGATTCGGGACCGACTTGGACATGTTGATGTGCAACCCCAGCTTGTTCAAGAGAACGCACGTCTTCTGGAAGTGTGCTTGAGCTTCAGAGGAGGAGGAGGCCTTGATCAACCAGTCGTCCAGGTACGGGTAGACAAACACCTTGTTCTTCCTGAGGTGTGCGGCTACCACTGCCATGCACTTCGAAAATGTTCTGGGCGCAGACTTCAGTCCGAATGGCAGTAATGTGTACTGATAATGATTGGCGCCGACTTGGAATCGCAGGAACTTCCTGTGTTTGTGTGCAATGGGCACATGGAAGTACGCATTCTGTAGGTCTATAGCACATATCCAGTCTCCCTGTTGCAGCTGAGGATAAATCTGATGCAACGACAGCATGCGAAACTTCTCTCTGCGAATCCATTTGTTTGCTTGTCGCTAATCCAGAATGGGCCTGAACTCGTTCTTGTCCTTCTTGCGAACCAGGAAGAACCGGGAGTACAGACCTCTTCCTCTTTGAGACAGAGGTACGTCTTCTATCGCCCTTTTCCTTAACAGAATATCGGCCTCCGCCTGGAGCTCGCGCAGCTGAAACCGCGAGCTGACCGATGGAATTGATGGAGGCGGGCTGGTGAACCGAAGACTGTATCCATTGCAAACAATATTCAGCACCCACTTGTCCGGAGTAATTTTTCTCCACTCTGCCAGAAAAAATTGAACGCTTCCCCCCACTGGAGCGGGTAACGGATGTAGGGGAAGTAACCGCTCAGGGTCGAGACCCAGCTGGGCCTTTGTTCGCTGTAGAGGACTGCTGGCCTCCTCTACCCTTCTGGCGCTTCTGGAAGGGCCTCCGTAACTGCTGCTGCTGTTGTTGCTGCTGTCCCGAAGCCTGCCCTCGCCCTCTGCCCTGTGCCCCGAACCGTCTTTGGAATGGGCGGTAGGCCTTCTTTTCTTTGGGCTTCTCCAACCCAACAGCCGTCAGGGTCTCGGCCTCCGCTTTCATGCGGGCCATCTCATCGTCCGCATGCTTGCCGAACAGGGTTTCCCCCAAGAAGGGAAGATTGACCACCCGCTGCTGAGCCTCCGGCTTGAGTGAGGTGAGCCTAAGCCAAGCATGGCGCCGTTGGTTGATCCCATGACAGTACCCATGGGCCGCTAAAAGAGATACATCAGCAGCCGCGCTGATGACCTAGTTCGATACCAGCATGCCCTCCTTCAGGATCTCCTGAAAATCCTCCTTCTCTCGAGGCAAGAGTTCTGTGAACTGCTGGAGGGATTCCCACAGGGCACGATCATACCGCCCTAGCAGAGCCGCATCGCTAGACGCCTTCATGGCCGTAGACGCCGTCCCACAGGCCTTCCTGCCAGCTGAGTCGATCCATCGGCTCTCCTTATCAGGAGGTACAGTAGAAGACAGGGAGGTAGAATGTTGTTTCCTGGCTGCCGTCACAATAACAGAATCCAGAATCGGATCCATCCGCAGAAAAGCCGGGTCAGAATCCGGGGCCCTGTACTTCTTCAGGAGCCGGGAGGGAGCGGCCTTCGTCACTGCTGGTGTGAGGAACAGCTCCTCCGCGGGCTCTACCAATCCTGGTACTAGCGGTAGCAAAGGGCAAGACAAATGCTTTAATGAAGCGTCTCAAAAATCAAGGACGTCGTGGGTGTTGGAGCCGTCACCGTGATTCCCAATTTTGCTGCACCCCTCAGGAGAACATCCTGGAACGTGCTGATGTCGTCCACAGGAGACACTCTCGTCCCCGCGGATTCCGACAAAGTCGGTGAATAGGTCCTGGTCCTGGAAGAACCCGTGCGGGACCGTGATTCGCGCCTCCTATAGTGCCGTCTTGACCTAGTGGAGGATCTGTGACGACTCCTCGATCTCCCCCTCCGTGCGGAGCGTGATCGTGACCTCCTTGGCTTCGGTCGATCTGCCGGTTCCACAGGGGCGGGCGACTTTGGCCTGGCTGGGGCCCTCGGCCGAGGGGTCCCCTTGGGAGGAGTCGGATATCGGGGCAGTGAGACCGACCTCGGAGGAATCGGAGGCGGCTTGTCTGCCGGCAGCTGAGGTTGAGGTAGAGGTTGAGGTAGAGGTTGAGGACGCGGTGGAGGCGGAGTGGGAGCCTGCGGAGGAAGCCCCCTCGGCAAGGGAGGAGGGGGGGGCGTAACCGACTTCTGCCTAGAAGGGGTATACACCACTGAGTACACTGAACCTGGTGATCCGCCTTCCTTTCTAGGCTGGGACGTTGGCGAGTCTCCCATAGGCACCGGGCGCCTGCTAGACTGACTCCTGGCGCATGGACTCCTTCCGCGCCTTCTTGGCGTCTAAGGACGGTGAGCGTCGGCCCCTCGACGACGAGCGTCTTCTCGACGGTGAATGTCTCACCCTTGACGGCGAACACCCTCGCCGGCGACCACCTTCGCCTCGCCGCGACCTCTTTCGCCGGCGACTTCCTTCGCCTCAACGGCGACCTTCGCCTTGACGGTGATCGTCTCCTCGACGTCAAGGATCCCCTCGACGACGACCTTCTCCTCTTGGCCGACGGCGAAGTCGTCTCGACGGCGAGCGCCGACGCCGGGCCTCTCGACGTCGATTACTCGATGCCGACGACGAGATTGTCACCGGAGATCTCGACGGCGGTCTGTTCAGTTCCCTCGACGCCGAACGTCGACGTCGCTTCGACCCAGAGCCCTGGTGAGACAGGGAACAGACTACAGTCATCCCTCTCGACGCCGTAGTCGGTGCAATCGACACAGACGGAGAATGGGGACGCTTGCTGGTCTTCCTGCCCCTGGGGAGCCCCCCAGAGGCCTCAGCATGGGCAGAGGCAGCCCCTCCAGACCCACCTTGTGCCTTCAGTCTTCTGTCCTCCAGGCCCTGAAGCCTGATCTTCATTCTATCCCTCAGGGTCCTGCTAGAAAAGCCCTGACAAATGTCACACTCCTCTGGGACATGAGACGAGGGAAGGCAGATGATACACACCTCATGTGGGTCCGATTTGGCCTTCTTCCTGGAGCACTCTGGACATTTGTCAAATAATGCAGGCATATTGACAATCAAGAGTGCACCAAAAGACAAACAGGAAGAAAAAACACCAAAGTACTTCAGAAAAGCACTCAAATAACTTTGAAAAAGTGAAAAAATCACCAATAAACCCTTGAAAAGGGAGAGCTCAATGCTCCAGGGTACTGCTTGCAGGAGCCGGAAAAAAGAACTGAAAGTAAAAGGGACCTGCAGTGCATTCTGGGATACTGTGAAGTTCTGTAAAGTTCTCTTAAAGGCACAGTATCCTGTTCTGAGCCACATAATGGCAGCCTATGGGGCTTGTCTGTCTATTTTTTCCTCTCTATCATTCCAGAGGGTTTTTGCTGTTAAGGCAAGGTTTTCTCTGTGGAGAAATCTGGACAGGCTGTGCGGTTTGTGGATTTTTGGTGGGATTTCTAGTTGAAGTACTGGACAGTGTAGCCTGTGTATATAAGCTGCATTACCTGTCTTTAATTCTCTCTTAAGTGTCTGTGCAGTTCTGCATTTTTCGACACCTTAAGAGATTATTTTTGATTGCTCCGGGGTCCACGCACATGGGCGGGACTATTCACTAGATTATGACTATACACAGAGATCCCCTACTACAGAAACTGATTTGCCAAAAGCAGGCACTTTCGCCTCTTACAAATGCAAGCAATAAATTAGTCATTTTTTCGCTTTATAAACCTTCTTCCTTTCTCAAATGTGCTTTACAAGGCCCATTTGCACACTTTTTTAAAAGAAATTCCCAGGGGAGAACCCCGCTGAACCCTCTTTACATTAAACCCCAACTTTTACGCCGCACCACTTTCAGATGTCACCAGCCACCACGGATGCCACACCATCCAATGTACTCCACTGCAGTCTCTTATGTAAGGCATGTCCTTGAGTCCGTGGGTGGGTTCATATTTCAGACATATTGTTAAACAACATTAAGAAATAATGAATAAAAGCAATCAAGTGAAGGGAACAAATAATTTTGTGTACTCTTTGACAAAAGATGTACGGTATAAGACAGCAGAAATGTCCTACGCACTTAAAAAACAAGCATTACAAATGCAATAGGTCTCGTATTTTTTAGATCTTGGCATTATAAATGTTTTTTTACCTAGCCATGTTGCGCGGTGCAGTACCATATGTGGACAAAAGAGGTCCCACTGTAGTTGGGCCTTGGCTATTACTAATCGACACCTATGTAAATGTGTAGTGTCTATTTTAACACATTTGTTCTCAAAGGGCAAATCAAAGGGCAAATGAGAAAGACACAAAAAGACAGAGCCTTCCACAGTCTGTATGTATGCACTAATTCACACTTGGTACAATCTGGGTTAGACCAATCCAAACACTACATGGAAACTGCAAAGATGGCTTCTATTTTGAGCCATGCAAACTTTATGGTAAAAAATGCTTCAATTAAAAGCAGCAGCAAGTAACTGCGTGGAAAGCTCTCCATTAATTCAACAAGATTTGCGCTACTAAGTGCCTGAGGGGCGCATGCAAGTTCTTTCCTTTACCGATCCCTGTTGCTACTCATCTAAAAGGTTGGTCATATCTTTAGCCAAGCGTTTCTATACAAGAGACTTGGGAATACACTGTTTTGAAGGTTTTTACGCTGCTGCGGGTCTTCATAAATTACCTCAAAGTGCTCTGGTTTCTATCACCTATATCCTACCAGAAACTTCTGAAGTCGGATTTATACATCAGTTGAAAATTCCTGACACAATACAAAGACGTTTTTCTTCACCACCCCATGAGCCCTGCCGTAGAGAAAAATGTGAAATGCACAGACAGGAATTATATGGATGGACCACACTGTCTTGTCATTTGCTACAAGGAGGTTAAAGTGGACTTCCAATGAGAAGAAGCAATAAATGCTGCATTGAGCCACGGTTGCAATAAAACCAATTAACTACAACAGAAATTATAGACTGTGCCTTTGTTCGAGGAGGTCTACTTGGGTTTTGAGAACAATGTGTGATATTATTGACCAGAGGCCCCTTTAACGTATTTATATACTACTGCTGCTCAGTGGTACCTTGGCCAAAAAGATTAAATCATGTGCGCCACTTACAGACATCGGCAGAAGCAACTATTCATTTGAACATATATCCCAATTCAAACTTTTCAGACACCAAATCCAAGAAAGATGTAAGCCAAAGAAATTCTGAGATGTGATCAACATCTGAAAAATGCTTAATATGTTCTGCTGGAACCACCTGGGGTCTGTAAACAAAGAAACAACTGGGCAGATTTGCAGGATTCTAATAAGGTGAGAAGGACTCCAGTCAGTGACAGTATATATATATACACAAGTATGAGTCTGAAAGTTGCCAGACATCACAATGTATAATGAGATGTTCACCCTATATATTTAATTTAACCCACCTTAGGCTGGAGAGTATCTTGGCTGTTTTTGGACTGTAATAATATTTTCCGACCAATTTTATGATTTATACGTTTTTCAAACTGCCATGACACACCAACATGTGATAGTGGGAACATATATACAGTATACAACATCAGGAAGCATAAAGTAATTTAAAATATTAATGTAGGACACGTAGAAAAGAAAAGTGATAACTCCATGGTAAAGGCAAATCCTCTGTTCAGCAGCCATGTACTTCTCAGCTTTCCTAGAAGTGTTACTAAATGTAATGTCAAAATAAATCATGCAAACATTTGCATGCTTAGAAAAGCTAGGTCCGAAGAACACCTGCATCCAAATCTATTTTTGACATGCTTTACGGTGCACATTCTGCCCATGGGCCACTTCACAGACAAATTATGGACGTTTTGTTGCAATGAAAAGAAAGCAAGTCTTGTCAATACCAAGGCATGAGACAATCTCCCAAAGGCGCATCAGGGACCAGTACTCAAGTGTAAGTAGTCTACAACATTTGTCAACTGAAATTAAAAGTAAATCCATCAAAAGTATTTCGACTTGTGCATTCACACCTCATATCTTGATGATGACGTATAAACACTCCATTCAACTCGTGGATAGATTCTCACAAGGGTGGGTTTTGTTTGCATTGCTGGTAGACGTAATAGCCTTATCACAGATGACACAAATAAGAATCACTCAATTACTCACAAATAAACATGTGAGAGTATGTTGAGATTTTACCACTGAGGGAATGTTACTGTATACAACGTTGTTCTTACAGGCTAGGCCGGTCGCAATAGCCCATTTTACCTATGATATATACCAAGAGATCTATTTCTGCACACCATAACTTCTATTGCATCTGAGAAACATACAAGCAAAATGAATTATTATAGATTATCCTTGAAAAAGCGGGACTTTTTATGGTGTCAGAATTGAAGATTTATTAATATCATTTTAGAAATTTGGATTTTAAAACACACAACGTCTTGTTTCCTACCTTTATGATACTTTATCATATTGGGAAATTAAATTGTAGAACAGATTTTAATCTGGGACATCACAGGAATAATAAAAGATTCTTATTACCATATTTATATGATATCACGAGACACTGTAGAATTCTATATGTCTAATACATTTTTGTTTTCATACACACGAAAACTGTTATACAGGTGTGGTATATCACATGCTACTCTGATTATTCAGTTAACTCTTACATGGGTGGGTAATGGGGAAAAGTTAGTAAGAGGCTGTTTGTCTAACTGTCGAGTCTGGATTTCATAAAAGAAAATTAATTATGCAGTCCAACACACAGATTTATTCACCTTATGTGCACAATACCTTGTGTAGGAGCTGTTAAAATTGTATTATGTCCTATGCTTTCAAGTTACAATTCACTGTTATGGTGCTTCTTCAAGGACTACAGGTGCACTTACTGAACGCACATTTGAGGCTTTATGACAGCACAAAAGTATGTGAAAAGCACATTTTATTTCTCTTCAAAAATGTTGTCTGTAGGTGTATTGACCATGAAAAAGTCATACAACACATGACTTCCCAGATTCTTCTTTAAGAACATGCTTATAAGAAACATGTGCACCCATAAGTCAACATACTAAATATTCAGTGCAGTTCTCTTCTTTGGTTTATTCATATGCAAATATTGTTTTTAAAAAATACAAATAAATCGGAAATAGACATCACAAACTGTATCAAGGCTTCCAGTTCTTATGCTTTCTCAAAAAACAGTGATCAATTTTCGTAATCTTGCACTTTTTCGGTCAATTCTTTTTCTATGGTCTGCATCAAACTAGGTCACTGAAGTTTGAAAGTAATGAAAACATTTACAACTCTTTCTCCTAACCAATCTCTCCTTGTGCATTTTTAAAGTCGTTATACTCAATTCTTCATTATACAGTGCACCTTTACTGAAGGCTAAATTGGATCAGTCAGATAAGCACTTGCTGCACATCTCAGTATGTGCTTTCCAGGTTATGAGTCTGAATCCGAGCAGGGCCAACTTAGCACTTCATTCTTAGGGTGATTGATAAATTGAGTATTGATAGATTGAATAATACCAACGCCTGTTATTTAAAACACTTATAAATGACCAAAACAGTTGGATTAAGCAATATAAGTGCGATAAATGACCATATTATGATTACTCAAATGGATTAAAGCCCATTGTTTGTTCTGTGTTCATTCCTCCCCCTCCAAAATAATAACTAAATGCACGTAAAAACAAGCTAAGCTTTCAAGATATAGTTTGTAATCTCACTGCTGCCGCGGGTGGAAAAAGGCCATTTTCAACGGGGGTCTCTCAAGTCTTCTTATAAACATTTCTACCACGAGGCTCTCGCCAAAAGAGACATTTAAAATAGAAGAGAATTTTAACAGCAATGTTAAATCTAACCCAAAATTACTGAAAAAACTTGTGTTTATCTTAATCCATTGCTTGTTCTGAATCTGTACTGTGGGATAGTGGACATTCACTGAAATTAACTAAATTGATTTCTGCTTCTTTTCATATAAATGCGAAAGCTAGACATCAAGTGAGCAAATACTCTGTTAAAAGTAGCTATTTTGCACCATATAACAAATCTCAAGCTCTAAACTGTAGCAGTGGCATGACTACATTATGAACAGCTTTAACCCTGTTCTTCTCACAGCTTTCTTTTACGTGGTCCTACGTTATTTCTATCCTGCGAGTAAATGTGGAGAATAGACTCAGCTGGGTACTCTGGACACTACAAGAAAGATCTCAATTACACTGCTGATGCCCAGAAGTTGTAACATATGAAGAGACGAAGAGGTACTAGGTGTATCAGAAACTATTGAAAACTCTTGGGGACAAAGGAAAATCAATTCAGCATCTGTTCCTATACCAGTCTCATCAGCACTCTCAGTTTTAAACTGCAGTTTAAAATAGAAACCAGAGGATACTTAGCAATTAGCGGAAGAAATGCTTAAGATCGCATTCAGAACAAGCAGCTACAGAGTTACTGTCGCAGGACTCTTCTCTGCCCACGACTATCCGTCCTTCTCTAATCTAACCTAACTTCCCAAAATAACAGCCTTTGATCCTCTGGGAGCTGCTGCATGGCGCGAGGGCCCGACCCTTCATCATAGAAAAGGATCACCCACTCAGGAACTACAAGCATTAAGGCAGCTAATGATAACCCACGAGAGTCTTGACAATTCGAAGATGCAGTTTGAAGAAACGAGCCCTTCTACAAAAAAATGCAATCAGCACCGCGCTAAGATAACGGGCCCTTTTTATTCCAAGTATGGTCTCCTTTCAGTACTTCAAGGATGTGCACTTGTCAGCTACTAAAATCATTGCGCCCCATTATCATCATCTTTTAAAGTGGTGTTGCAGTGTGACAAATATCCTACCTTGAAGGTGGCTTTATGCTTAGAAAGGCTCCAGAGCGCCAGAACTATCTATATATCTTGTGTTAGGACTAAGTGTATAACGATACGGGATGGGTGGGTGGGTAAATTGTTGCTGAAAATAGGGATTCTAAAAAAAATAATAATAACCAACTCAGTTCTCATTAGAAAAGAAAACGAGGTATATATTTTAAAACATTGCCTCCATTAAGCGTAAAAGATAAGGAATTATTGAATGGCAGTAGAAGACTGGTATTCAGCATACAAAAAAACAGTAAATCCCTCTCCTCAGTCAATTTGTGCATAGGTGGCATGGAGAAGAATAAAGGATGCATTCAAATGGCAGCAACACGCCAGAGGGAGCACCTTTTCCAAGAACTTATCGTTGTCAAAAGCCAAAGTTTTCCCACCTATCACTAATACTTGCGTGCACTCTGCTACCTCCACTGCACACTTTATGATTCATACAATAATTCTAGGCACTATTTGCATTATACAAAAGATCAGTTACCTCAACAATAGTCAATTAGGAGGCGTACCTTGACTTTAAATTCTATGTTTGTAAGAGGCACAGAAAAAAAAACTTTCAGAAACAGCTGCATGAATGAGAGCACATTCAACGTAAAAGACAATGGACTACATCATGTAACTGCAGTTTTGTTCCTAGAGCACGACAAACAGGCACAGCAAGAAAAAGCCGACGACATCAAAAATTATCGGCGCTTTGCTTGCATCTCGGGGAACTTGGTGATCAATTATTATTTCCACTAATGGCCTTTCAACAACTGGCAGACCAAAAATAAAACTTGAAAAATAAATTTTAATTTGAGTTCTGTATGGCCTGTGATAAAAAAAAAAACATTTAAAGTCTATTTCAGCATAAGAAAGAAAAGAGATGAATAGTTTCATGTTAATGCGCTGCCTGTTGACATACATTTAAGAAAACGGCAGCGTTAAACAATAAGGGTCGAGAAAGTTTGTTGGCGGATGCTCACAAGCAGCGGGGCTCGTTCCTGTCCAGCTCGCGCACGCGCCCCCCTCCCGCCCCGCAGGCAGCCCCGTACCTTTGCGCTCGGAGCGCTTCTTGCGCCTCCGCTTGAAGCGCCGCCTGACGAGGCTGAAGAAGGCACCCATGCTGGCGGTCCCCGCCGGTCGCGCTGCCATGGAGGAGCCGCCAGTCACCGCAGCACCAGTCGCCAGAGTGCGAACTCTCGCTCGGTCCCACTTAACACCTCGGTGTATGAGCAGTGCGCTGCGTGTCAGCGAGCCGCGGGAGCAGCGGCGCGGTCAACCCCCTGGTACCGCGCCAGGCGCGGGCGCCATTCATCAAACAGCGGGGGCGCCGCGGAGTGCGCTGGAAAGCCCAGATTCACTGTTATTAACCACTGGAGGCACGTGCTCCGCTTAACCCTCGAGCGCACCCAGATAAGGAGGCGCTTAAATCGCAACAGCCCCTCTCCGAAGTCGACACCATGCGTCTGCGACACTCGTAAGCAGCTTTCTTAAGAAAAGAGGCCATGTCCTAAGGGTCATGGTCCAAGTTTCACCGGGAAGCTATAGACGTAACCGACGCTCTCTCTTTACTTTTTTTTTATTTCCTTCAATTCTCGCACCCTTTTGCCTCGCTTTCCCCACAGAAGTAAACCCGCAAATGTGTTAGCCTTTTCACCATTACTTCCGTCACAAATCTGTAACTCTTACCACGGGCCCTTAATTCCATTCCATAATTACTACTGCCCAGGGATTTAAGTGGGATGAAAAAACTGAGAGGTCTCTCAAAGGGGCGCGTGGTGGTTGCAGTTAAGACTTGGCTTAAAAATAGGTTATCTAAACATCTGTGCTTAGCACAGTGTGCCGCCTGACTGGTATTTTTCAGCTTCTGTGATTGCATCCAGGTATATAATACAAGTAACAGTACACCTACATCAAGCCAGGGCTATTGGCTTTGTCAATGGCGATCAGTTGTTTTTTTTTGTTGCGTTTTAATATAGAGCGAACGTTTCCCTAAGGTATTGGAGCGCTTTGCATGTGCACCAGTTGCATCAGATAAATAAGGTAACTATGGCGTTGTTGTATATAATATTGGAAATGCTTCCGTTCTGAAATGATGTGTGTGAATTAATTAAAACGAATCTCTTTGAAGTTGCCTCAAAGGCAGCGAAGAAGAGGGGGGAACAGGGTACTCCTGCAGAGTTAAGATTTTTCTTTTTTTCACCCCCGAGGGTGAGGTCCAAAAAAAAGGAGAGCCAGATAGGGAACCGTCTGGGAACCTGCTTTTTAGAAATGCCGCTGCGGCTCCGGCAGGGCCCGGCCCACTTAAAGCCCAGCTACTTCCCCAGTTTCGCCTCCTTAATTCAGTGATAAAATCCACCTTCTGAGATCCTAAGTGACACAGTACAGATTTGTTGGTGCTGTACAAAACAGTGAAAATAAAGTTTCCATTGTATAGCTGCTCCATTTCCATCGCGTCCCCCCCGCCCCTGTAGTTCTCCCTTTCTTTAAAGTGTTCAATGAATCAGAGTCATAACGGTAAAGATCAGTACATATTTTGTTTTAGCTTTATGCTTACACTGGGCTAGATACACCCTAGAGACAACCTCTAAATGTGATGCTGGGAATGAGGCAAGATGACATGGTGGCCCAAAACAGTGACACCTATTTTCTGGGTGAAAATATGCAACTTGTCACTTTTCGGTATTGGGTCAAGCAAAACACAACCACAAGGCAGACAAAATGTTACTCTTTCACCCCGGATCTTTATTTTTTTCGGCTCTGTACCAGAATACAGTGTCATATTACCTGATAAAAATAGTGTCCTAAATATTTACAAAAATATAATTGTTGCAGCCAATAGAAAGAAACTCTACACATAATGCAGCCACATGTTTGTAACTGGTGTTCTGATATACAACCGTTTTTTCAGGATATATTCCCATAACTATTCCCATAACTGGAGAATGACTGTTGTAGTAAATGCAGACCACTCCTGTAACTGAAATCCTAAAAGAAACCCCGACTTCCCGCTATAAAGCTGGACACCCTGCACAGATGTGTACATGCATGTCCAAATATATTCATGTGCTTTCTGCACAGAGCATTTTACCCCAGCTCCACAGTGGCCCTTATTTTGAAAGGAGGGTACTGGAGGTAACAGCTCAGATCCAATTTAACAGTTTACTGTGTGTGAGACTTCATTAGGAGGTCCCACCTTCAGCAGAAGACCAAAAAATAGAGGCCCATAAGCAATTATTGCTAAAAACATTTTTGTGCTAGAGTAGAGGGGACGCGCGCCCCTGGGACGCTTTCGCCAACCGGGACCCCCATCGCGCGGGGCCTGGCCACAAGTGTTGGGGAGGGGGACACATAGCCACCCCTCCCAAAGCCAATTATTGCCCTAGGGACCACAAACCCGGATGCGCAGCCCTTTGATTATTTTTTTATATTAGGGGAGGGGACCCCGTGGCTGATATCAACCCTGGGGACACCATCCCCCGGATCCTGGCATTATTACAATGGGGAGAGGAGGCCATGCAGTCACCCCTCTCCAAGCCCATTACAACCCCATCCCCCGGGGCCTGGCCAGCATGCTATCGGGATAGGGGGGCCACATGGCCCCTTCTCCCTGGGCTGACTTCAGCCTCTGCGACCCTATCCCCTGGGGCCCGGCCTTTTTGCAATGGAGTTGTGCCCCACCGGAGTCGGACCCTAGTTTCTTGGGTGCCCCCTGTGTGCATTTGGACTGTGAGGGGGGGGGGTACCCAGCGGTATCTGCCGTCTACCTGCCTCCTACAGGAGCCGTCATTGCTTTCACACAAAGGGAGCTGCTGATCATGCAATCCCCTGTGTGTGGAAACAATCAGTTTCTTTACCTGCTCGATTGGCAGCGGGCAGGGAAATAGACAAAAGCTTTGATTCCAGCAAGCAAGAGCATTTCCCCACTCCCACTTGCTGGAAGCGGAGGGGTTTCCTGACAAGTCATAGCAAATATCTTTGTCCCTGGGTCGGGCATCCCGGGACATAGAAGGAGCAGACCCTGGGAGGGGGGCAGTCCCCAGAGCCATTACAGAATCCAGGAGGAGGGCAGTGCATCCCCCTCCTTTGTAGTTGACGGGCCAGAGAGGTGGTGGTCCCTGGGATAGTTTATGGCTGGGAGGGGGGGGGTCCACACGGCCCCCCACTACGAACAGTTTAGCCCCGGGGAGGTAGTGGTCCCCGGGGCTGAGGGGGGTCCACAAGCTCCACCCAATCGTAACCGTTTAGCCCCGGGAAGGTGGTGGTGCCCGGGGCATGGTGAGGTCGGCGAGCCCCCTACCCCCTCCCCCCCGATTTATTTTTACTTAGCCCCAGGGAGGTGGCGGACCACAGGGCGCGGGCAGGTACAGTGGGCCTGCCCGTATACATATTTTTAAGTGCCCGGGGAGGTGGTGGTCTCTAGGGTGGCAGGTAGGGGCTGTGCGTCCCCCACATTTATTTGTACAGATTTGCCCGTCGGGTAGGTGGCGGTCTCTGAGGCGCAGGGGTGCTGCACATGCACCCACCGCATACATTAAAAGCAGTGTCCTGGGAAGGTGGACGCTCCTGGGGCTTTCATAAGCTTTCAATTCCCCTTGCACCCCCTCATTATTATTCAACATGCCCCCGGGACCTGGCCCACCCGGGGCTAAACATTACAGAAGTGCAGGAGGCTGCGCTCCTTTTCATTTTTCGGCAGGAACAATGACTCCAGCGCGACTTCCGCCAAGATTAAAAACAAAAATAACAAAAAAGGTTTTTGTTTGGCCTGCACTGCCTAGAGTTTGAGGGTATTCCTACCCTGCCCCCTTCTCTTTTGTTGAGCTTTTTTGGGGGCTCTGCTCTTGCTTTTTTTTGTTTCCTTTTTTAAACTTCTTAGTACGCAGTCTGATGGTGAACTGGCTGTGGGTGTGATAAGATTCATCAAAGATGGTGAGCTCGTCGGTGGACAAGGAGGGTGCTGGTTGTGATAGCTGCTAATTGTTACAGTTGGTTTTGAAGATGGTGCGAGTTGGCCACAGAGGTTAAAGGTGTTCCATAAGGATGGGGTTAATTTGATCATTTTTCTTCAGGCTCAGGATGAGATATGCTGCAGCATGCAAATTGCCTCAAAATAGTACCAGTGTGCTGTTTGGGAGGACATGGAGTAGGGCATTACCACCATCTAGATGCAAGAGTATGAGAGCTTGAACAGCTCTTCTAAATTCGCTTTCTGAAAAAAAATGGTTTAAGCTTCCTTTAAATAGAAAGTTAGTACCAGGCTATTCTTTGTTTTTGGCAATGTGTTCCTTGAGGGTTAGGTTGTTTTTTAGGGTGAATCCATGTGACTGGGCATTCAGTGAAAGTTGGGATTTGAAGCAGTCAAGGTCAATTACAATGAGCCACGTTTGTACTGTATATTGTTCATGGCGATTAGCAGGAATTCGGTCTTGGTTGGGTCCAGCTTCAGATAGGCACTGGACATCCAGGTCTGGATGATGGGAAAGCATTGTTTTAGGCATTGGATGACTGAAGCAGAGGAGGCCTTCAAGAAGAGTTGTATTAAATCAGAATATTGGGGAGTCTTGATGCAATTTGTGAGTAGTTTATCCAGAAAAACAACGGTTCCTGTGGAATATCACTCAATAATTCTACGATAAAGAGGGTACTTAATACCTATCCAACTATTAGAGAGAGGGTGGCAAAGAGAAAAGACACAACTAAATCAGTCTCGAACCATTCTTTTATATGTTTCAATTGAAAAAATCAATAATGCTTTAGACTACAACATATACTACAATATATATAAACAGTGCAATGTGTCCCCAGTGGTTTGTGAAGTAACCAAAACAACGTGTGTACATTTAAGTGAGCTATACAGGTTACAATAGTGACTATTTACAGAAAGGAGACATGACTCCAAAAAACATTTGACGACGACGTACTGGAGGCGAATGAGACTCATACAGTGCTTATGATTGTGTAGCAACTGTTTTATGACTGATTTAAATGTTTTTTGGAGTCATGTCTCCTTTCTGTAAATAGTCGGGTAGGAGATCATCTCCAGAGAGCTTAATAAGAAGTGGCTTTGAGGGTGCGGAGTATGCCAGCAAGGTCTGGGAGAGTTAGGGATTTAAAGGAGAACTAATGCAGAATTCTACCAGAAGTGTGCTTGTAAGAGTTGAAGCAGACTTAATGTCATTTTTGTGCTGTCGGATCTTCTATATTTCTTTAATGAAGAGGATGTTGATAGCATTGCATTTTTCTGTGAAGTGAGGAATAGGTGGGACAATAAGGCGGTAGATGCAGTGCTTGATTGTTGTGAACAGTATTCTACTTCTGTTGGTGGCTTCACTGATAATGTTGGTATATTACTTTGCTTTGGCTGATGTGATGAGATGTCTGCATTTTGAGTGGAGGGATGTCAGTATCAAGGGGCCCTCAGGAGTTATGTTTTTTTCCATTTCCTTTCCTGTCTGCAAGTGTATTGTTTGTCATCAAGGTCTTTAGAGTACCAGGGTACTGAAAGCTTTGGCTTGCATTAGAGTGTTATATTCGAGGTGTGATGTTCACATAGCTGTAGAGGAAAAGGTCGAGGATGTGGCCTTTGGAATATGTTAGTTGACTTATATCCTTTACCACATTAAGTGTATTGATGAAGGTATTTTTTTGAGGTTGTGTTGCTTGGGAGGTTGAAGTTACCCAAGAGGATGGTGTGGGCATGTACAATGGCCGAGGTGAGTAGGGCAGCTCAAAAATCATCAATTTAGTCCTTATTCTGCCCAGGTGACTTGAAGATGAGAAGGAAGATAATGGTCTGAGTTGCAGAGAGGAAAATGGTATGCCAGCAGCCCCATGGAGTTGAGTGTAAATTACATGCCTAGGGTGCAGGATCACAGTGAGTCTTCCTCCCTTCTCATCTGTCGGTCCCCATTGTGGCTGCTGTAGCATGTGGGAAGGAGGACGTCTAGGACATGTAAAGATCCAGGCATTAACTATGTTTCTGTGATGAATAGGGTGTCAAGCTTGTGATAGGTGATGAGGTGTGCAATGTCTGCGGCACAGAGAAATGAAGAACAAGAGTTAATGTGCATGAGTAGGAATATGTGTTCTGTAGTTTTAGGGTGTGTGGTAGTTAGTGGGATGTGTACAAAGTTGGACCTATGTGTTGTGCAATGCTATGTAAGTTTCTGGGTCGACTACATCGGGGTGTGACTGCAGATTGGCAGTTCAGGGTGCTAGGTGAGGCACATGATTATATCTTACCTTTTAAGTTTCAGTGGAACAGGGGATCTGGACCTGGTCCTACCCTCGTCTATGTTTGCTCTTTGGTGGGACCCTTATAGTGTTGCTATTGCATTTGTAAACAGCGTGTGCGAGGTTTCGGAATGAGGTAAGACTGAAAGGCAAGACGGTAAACTGAAAGAATCCAACCCCACCTTAAACTACAAGGAAAGATCTGTGGGTTGCAGAAAAAAAACATGAAAGTGTGTGTGAGAAGTTGGCCTGGTAGATGCTCTCCACTAGTTATAGTGGGCACCTTGCACCAATTCAAACGACCCTTATTGATGATTAGGTTAAAGACAACCTTTATTGAAAGCTATCCTAGTGGTAGCTATGGAGAGCAGCCTTCCGGCTAAGTCTCGAAGGAATGTAAAGCAGCTTGGTTTACCAGATTATAACCTCCTGAATGACCAAATTAAAGGAGAACCACACAAGGTGTATATAAAATATATGTATTTATTACTAAACACTCTCTACTAACCTCTTTATGAGATAAGAGAACAAGGCACACAATATTACAGTACTAGAACAACAGTGAATAGCACAATACACAGCTGGCTCTAGGGGGAGACAGAACCATATACTAAGAAAGTGGTATAACAACCACGACTTGACTAGACACAGTGCCTAGAGCACATA
This sequence comes from Lissotriton helveticus, assembly GCF_964261635.1. Lineage (NCBI taxonomy): Eukaryota > Metazoa > Chordata > Amphibia > Caudata > Salamandridae > Lissotriton > Lissotriton helveticus. Next base: position 583,032,956 of record NC_136061.1, on the reverse strand, counting down.
GAATCGCTGGGACCCCAGGAACCACCAAAGGTAGTGACACAGGGGACCCATGGGGGACGTGTGCAGTGTGAGAACACAGCCGTGAGCTCTGTACAATTCTATGGGAAAGTTGCGGTCTGAATTTTAAAGATTAATGACACTTAGGAGAGGACTTTGAGCAAACCCTTTCAAACTTAGAAGGTTCTAAGGCCAGCATCCATGTGAGCACCGGAGTACTCGTGTTACCTAACCCAGGGAAGCCAGATGCATAGGTGTCAAATGGTGTCGGGAATCTTCGTCGTTTTCAATGGCGTGATGCTGCGAAGTGCTGCTGACGTGAAGAGGAAAAGTGTCTGGTGTGATACAATCCTGGATCAGAGATGAGAAGAACCGGAAAGCAGAGGGGACGGAGTCTGGGTCACTTCAGGGTGACCAGGGGCTCGATAGACAAATGCCCAGCAATGTTGGGTGCTTCAGGTGAGTTGACGCGATGCTTGAATCTGCAGCCACGGGGACCAGGAGACGTCGAAGTTGACCAAAGTCCCGAGGTGAGCTGTCCCATGAAGGATGTCGAGGGCTGGGGGGTCAGTGTTTGGATGGAACACGAACAAGCCTTGGCAACTGCAACCCACGCGGTCAGAGGAAATAAGCTTCGGTGAGGACCAATAAGGTCCTGGGGACTCTCCAAGAAATGGAGAGTCAGGGCACGTCTGGCGCAACCAGGGAAGCCCACGGAAAGTTAAAGTTACCTTCTCAGAGACACACAGGCCAACGGATCAGGTATCGCAAAGGGACCTCGAGAGGAATCACAAAATACCAGCCCACGGAACACTCGTGGAGTGTAGGCCGGTAATCTTCGATGGAAACACTGCTCGGGGTTAGGACTACAAGTAGCCCAAAGCACAGCCTCAGGGGTCGCCGGAAAGCATATGCTGCTGCAAAAGAGCACAGAGGTTCAGGTTGCACCGTCCCCACAAGGGATACGGGCCTCAGAGTTGCTGAGAGAGCAGATCGACCTCGGAGACCTCAGGAATCCACCTCCTGTGTTGCAGAAATCTTCGGAGTCCTCAGGAGCTTTGGAGATGCAACCCGGTCAGATGTGTTTTGGTGCCTGCTTAGCAGGGGAGTAACTCCTTTACTCCAAGGGTGATTCTTCAGTTGTCCAGCGTCGTGCAGATCGTCTAAGTACTTGCTTTCTGTAGCAGAATTTAGTCCAGATAAAATCTAAAGTCCTGTAATCAGGGGTTCCTACTTTATACCCAAGGAATGGGTAGGACAAACTCTGGGACCTACCTATGGGAGGGTCAGGACTGAGGGGTGGCTACACCCTTGTCCTTTGTCCAGTTTTGCGCCAGAGCAGGAGCAAATGGCTCCTGCAAACGGTTTGAGCAGGACTATGCACAGGAACACCACATTTGCCCCCAGTGCAGACTTCAAAGCACTCTTAGAGTGCACCCACCCAGCCCCAATACACTAAAACCTGTCTGGAAGGTGGTTACACCTGTAACAACAAACTAGGTGGAGTTAGGGTCCTACGGAATCTAGTTTATAGACCTTCGAAGAGAAACTTCCCCTTAACATAATTGACAACACACTCTCACCTCGGGTCTAGAAAACGCACTAAAAAAGCCTTAACTAGGCAAAGAAATGTGATCAATGTCCAAATTCTCTCAAAAAGGAATACTTATGTTTATTATCTGGTGAAGCCTAAAGGAAAAAAGGTGGGGGAATTTATCCCTTAATGACTAGAACCCTCACTCAGCCAAAGGTGACATGCTTCATCACATGGGTTCCTCCTTACCAGTAGACAATCCTAGTCCTACTGGGAGCTACAACTTCCTCACTGTGAGAAAGTTGCTCAGAGATGTTTTCAATAATGTATAACAGTGGAGGTAGGATGCTAAAATCCCATATGTAGAGCTTAAGGTGTAGCAAGAGTGCAGCGCAAAAAGGAGTGATGTGCTAGAAAAGTAGTGAATGTTAAAACTGCCTAGGTTGATGCACAAATATGATTTTATTAGCGTGCTCTCACTGACAGGATTAAAAAAGCAGTGCAAAAAAGTAGTATGGATTGATAACTACTATTAGAATACGGTCGACATGTTTCAGCCTTATGATCAGACAAACTGTATCGGTGGCTTTCTTCAGGACCAACAAAGAATATAATGGTACAATTGCTGCTGCTAGTATATGTAGTGTAAGAAAAAAATATTAAAAATATTATTAGATACAAAACCAGTATTCCTGCGACGTGATGCCAGGTAATACTTGGAAAAGCCTCCCAAGGCAGCTTCAGTTCGCCGCGAGATACCGACGGACAGGGCGGGGCCTCCTTCCATGAGATACTGGCCAGGTTGAGGTGAGGCGGTATATCCTACTATTGAGGATATTGCAAGATTGGTGGAATCATACATCCACACCAGTTACTGGTGTGGCGGTATGATTCCAAGGTGTTTTACAACAAACACAACATGTTTCCTTGCAGCCTTTTTAAAGTTAGCATTTAAGGCGAGGTTATAATGCACTTAAGAGTATATGGTTGGCTGCATCACAGAACAACCCCGGAGAATAGATTCTGAAGGCTGCAGAGGGGCTCTGCTCATGCAGGGGCAACTTCTCACACAAAAGCCAGCACCGTGCTTTCAGGATTGATAAGGCCTGCCATATGGGTGACTGATAGATTTATATGTGCAGTGATATAAAGTAGATATAGTGAACATATATCTAAGTAAGGGGTGCATGCACCACCTTACACAGGCTGCAGTAGCAGACCTGTTGTGTCATTTTGAATGGTCTCCCAGGGGTGGCATAGTACATGCTGCAGCCCCTGGGAGGCCTCTGGGGTACCTATGCCCTGGGTACATAGTATACCATATACTAGGGACTCACAAGGGTACCCCAGAATCCCATCTGGAGTGTACCTAAAGTACACTCCAGGAGAGAGAAAGCAGGAGGTAGAAAGCAGATAGACTGGGGTCCTGATTAGCAGGATCCCAGTCAAACTAAGTAAAAAACCAGCAAAACACCGGGGAAAAGTGGGGGTAACCATGCAGTCAGATTCCACCTTCCTACAGTGTGTGTCCTGCAAGTACAAGGACTTCATCCAGTCCCCCAGGTCCAGAGCATTGAGGACCTCGACCAACGTCCTCATCTTGACTTTGTGCTTCTGAAGGAAGGTGTAAAGAAACCTAAGGTGCAATATCAGCCTGAGCTCTTTGTTCTTTTGGAAACTAAATTGTTACTGGATTAACACCCACCCCCCCTCTCCACTCAAGAATTCTCATTGGCTAGTAGTGTTTGAACTACCTGAGCTAGGTTTATGGCATGATCAGCCAATGCCTGAACAAAAACAGGTGGAATAGGAGGAAGAGTGGGTTTAAACAGGAGAGTACAACCATGTTCTTAAACCTGCAGCACCCTGAGGGTATTACATGCCAACTGGGCAGTAAACAACAAACTGCCCCCTACTCGCAATGCATGTTCATGGGTTTGGGAATCAAAGCAGCTGGGCTGCAGTCGGGGTGGCAACACAAATAACTGCTGTCCTTGCTGGTGACCACAGCCTCTGGGACCCTGGGACCACAAAAAATCTGTATGGGCTACGAAAGCTGCCTCTGGTGATAGGCAAGACTCCAATTCATTATTGCGGCTAGAATTGACAGGTGGAGATAATAAGCCTAAGGAGTGGGGCTGCCTTTGAAACTCTCCAAAATGTCTGGCAGCAACAAATGGCATGTCTATGAGAGACACAGGTATGTCCCAAGACAAGCCTGTGGTGCACATACAGACATGACATCCGATGACCGCACTGCCGCCTTTGGTGCCACCTAAAAAGTCTGTTGTAGCTAGGCAAGGTCTCAGCACACGCTTAGCCATCCTGCCTAAGCTGAATTGCTTGACCAAAAGCATTTCTGAACACCCTGGAAACAGCAGACAAGATCTCACTACACATATCCCAGAGATCAAGTGTGCAAGCTTGCATGCAGGCAAACAGTATTTGGAGACCTCAAAGCCAAACTGCCAATAAGAATTCCCTCCTACTGAATGCATCTATGCACTTTGATTCCCTGTCTGGCAGAGCAGTGGGGTTATGACCTTAGTTGTGGAAGTTTAAATCACCAAGCTTCCAAGTGTCCGGTACAGGGTCAGAAAGACCAGGTCTTCAGAGGCAGACCTAGTCAAAGGGCAAATTACTGAAGAACAAGCACATCTTAGCCCAGGTCACAGCTTTGTAAAATGGCAGCAAGGGCTATGAAGAGGCAGGCGAAGGCTCAAGACTTTCATCAATAGGTGTGCCTTGGTCTCTACTGTGGGCAGTGATGTTCCAACAGTTCTGGAGCTCTACAGAGAATCACCACAAAAGGGAACCCGGTGGGGAGTACTTCTCTTTCTTTGGGGAAGTATCCAGGTCACTGGCATTCTTCAAATCTAAATGTAGGCCAGCATCAATGCAATAAGGGGAGAGAAAATCATCTGGTTACTTTTCATCGTCCTAATATTGAATGTGTTGTAACCGGTCTCGGCCCCTTTAACTCTGATGTAACCTACAGTGTCCTGAGGGCATCGTATAGAACTGTGGGGTATCCCGGACAACCAAGTCTGTTGGCTGGTGGCTTGTCCAGAGGAGGCTATGCTAATTGTGGCGGATGCAATAAAGAGAGTTTATACCTCCTACATGGTGTCTGGACTCCTTTAACAGAATGTTCTGGAGGCCCAGTGGGTCTCCAGCCTTCAGTAGTACTGGCATTGAGGGAGTGGATAAGCCTGGGATTCCTACCAAGTCATAGTTTATGCTTTGGTTGTGTTATAACGTGGTCATCAGCCAAGCAGGAGCCAACGTCTGCTTTAGAGCTGGACAGGTTGATCCGGAGCAGACATCACTGCAATCCAGGCTGGCACCGAAGCCTATGGGACCAGCGTGGTCTTCAGGGCAGGTGTAGTGGCATGGGCAGTGCAGGCAGGGGCTAAACTGGGTCGGTTAGTAGCAGGGTATAAAACCCACTGCAATCCCCTCGGATTCCATGACACCATAAGGCACTCCAAAACACACTGCATCATCCAGAAAAGTTGCAGCAAGGCCTCTACTTGCTGTAGGTGTACACTCTACAACAGCCCTGGGTACTCAGGGCACTTAGACCAGCCTGGCGATAGGCTTAGTGTTGGACAAAAGGGATGCGGAGCAGAGTATGGCCCTCCGAGTGCTAACTGCTCAACTTATTCCCAGAGCGGGAGCGACATGACAAAGAAGAGTCCAATTTGGAATTCTTGTGTTTAAGGTGGAACTTGTGTTTATGCTTAGACTTCAACTTACCAAGGATGTATGTTTCAAATAGGATTGTACCTAGAATGTGAGTGGCCCCATGAACTGAGCAGGGATGAGTCCACAGCTAGAAGCAAGATCTTCCCATATATTTTGCTCTGTGACATACACTTTTGCCTTACACTCCCTGATGGCCTACAGGGGACTCGGGAGTATTTTTTTGCAAAACTTAGAGTCATGTTTAGACTCTAGACCGCATAGGCAGAAGTTGTGCAGATCTGTGACTGACATTTGCCTTATGCATTTATGGTATGGTTTGAATCCGTAGGTCTTCAAGGCGATTCAACATTTTCTCTAGCTTGCTGTCTTGAAGAGAACAATGTTGGAGTTGGTACAACAAAAGTTTGGAAGTGGATCTACAAATTCATGCTGAAGAGCCAAGAAAGAAAGGAAAAAGCTTCAGTGCACCGGGGTGACACCTATATCCGTCTCAGTGCCATCATGTCCAGAGGCAATGCAATGCTGCCCCAGAGGGAGAATGCACCATCCACTGGCTTGGGGCAGTAATTGTGAATAAGATTGATACTAGAATCGTGGGTAGAGTGAGAAAGGGTATATCAGTGTTCTATTTTTACAACCACCTTTTCAGATCCAATCCAGATTATGTTTTTATCATACACAGTAAACTCCAATGCATTTAAAACCATACCTCTCTAGACGCGCACATTTCTGAACAAACCCACTGCACATAAAATTCGACACATTTTCTAACAATCTTCACTAGTCTTCAAAATTGAGGGAGCGTTATGACATTTTTACGGATTCTGACAACATTTTCACTATATGCAGCATTAACCCATGTTTTTTTAATATCTACATGGCACAGTTAGATAGTTTCGTGCTGACCTCAGCCTTTTCCACAGGCTAGCATGCTGACAGCAGTCGCTTATATCTAATAAAAAGTAGTTCTTGGCAGACATCGGCCATTCGAGAGGAGGTGACATTGCCATTTAAATTTCTAAAAGTGAAGTGATAAAAAAAAGTGTGTTTACTTCCTTGCTATCTCCTCTCCTTGCCACTACCAACTCTCCTCACTATCTACACAGGGTATCCCACCCTTTATTTAGGGTTCACAGCAGATTTCAGTTTTAACTTGGAGTCTAAAATGACTTCAATTCAGGTGTTTCTTTAACAAAAAGAAAAAACAAACTCGTGTTTCATATTTCGCATTCAGAAAGGCTCTGGTGATTGCCAGCAGCGATGCTAGTTCATTGATCTTGTAATGTTATCTAATCTGACCCACTCTCCCCTCACTACGTCTTTTTGCCATTCCGCTGGTGCTAGGAAATTGTAACATGTCACCTCTATTTAAGTTTGCTTGTCATTTACTTCAATGTATGATCATGAGCAGCAAAGTGCATATTTAGCAGAAGGACACAGTTCATAGGCATGATCACCCCAGCAAAATAAATGCTGGGAAAAATGAACAAATATCTATTCTATCTTTCCGTGAAAGAATGCTACGTTAATATGAGAAACTGCAACTAATTACTTTTTATACAATATAGTAAAAAGATTTGCAGTTAACCATCAGCATATTGAGTGTTTAAGGTTCTGGAAATTAAACAGCACCCCCAAATAAAATGCCTACAGCACAGCTATAATAATTTACCTTAAAGTCGCAAACAGCCTTTAAATTCAGTTCTCACACTTTCTAGAAGCAGACATGAGCAAAGTACTGTTTCAGGAAATTAAGGATCCAAGGTCTCTCCTTAAATCATCATGCCCCTTGTTAGGAAATATTTTCAGCCACATTTCTAGTTTAGGGCTATCCATTCATTTGAATTCTTAAAAGAAGTCTTCTGCAGAATTCTGCAGACTTTCAAAAATAATAATAATAATAATGACATTTGTAGAGCGCATGGTTACACTAGTCTAGTGTGTCCCCGCGCTACGGTACAGGCGAATAGAGACATTGTTTCCCGGCCATCCCCCATATACGGTACAGCAACCAGAAAGCTACTCAGTGGGGAATAGATAGGTTTTCAGCTTTTTACGAAAAGTCAACTCCGAGGCCTCCATCCGAAGCCCCCACGGGAGTTTGTTCCATTGCTGAGCTGCCATGAAGCTAAAGGAGCGCCCACCCATTCCTTACCCTCCTGACTCTGGAAATAATAACCTGTCCCATCCTGCTAGATCTTAATTGGCGGGAGGGGACATACGGAGTCAGAAGGTGATGTAGGTATGTGGGCCCCTTCCTTTGTAGGATCCGATGGCTCACACACAGAGCTTTAAACAAGATTCGCTCCTTAATCAGGCGCCAATGAAGGGCGACCAAGGCCTTCCTGGAAGAGGCTCGCCTGGTTAGCATCAGAACCAGGCGGGCTGCTGAGTTCTGGATACATTGAAGCCTCTGTACACAGTTGACATTAGCCCCCAGGTAAAGCACATATCCATAGTCCAGCCTCGATGTTACCAAAGCATGAACCATGGTCTTCCTACCTACGGTAGGCAAGAGGTCCAGGGTCTTGCGGAGTCCACGCAAGATTCCAAAACAGTTTCCTGCCACCCGCCTTGTATGATGCTCAAAAGAGAGCTCAGGGTCAAGCCATACCCCTTGGTTCTTACCTGTTCACTAGGGCCAGGGATAGGACCCAGGGTCTGTGGCCACCGCGCCGATGTCCACACAGAAGGTGCCTTGCCAATAACCAGCACTTCCGTCTTGCTCCCGTTCAGTTTAAGGCAGTTGTTAGCCATCCGTACCGCTAGTTCTTGCAGGCAGGAATTAAAATTAGAGGCAGCCTCCTCGTCCGAATGTGTTAGGGACACCACCAGTTGCGTGTTGTCAGCATGGGCGTAGGAACTGTGGGGGACGCGGGGGACATATCCCCCCCAGATTTTGGAGTGGGGGGGGGACACAGGGGACAAGGGTGGGGGGACGCGGGGTCAAACAAATTTCCCCTCTACCTCCTGAGAGGGAGATTGGCAGGCCATCAGCGCTGAGAGAGTTCAAAAGGGCAGTGGCAGGGGGGCGAGTGGCCTCTGACGTCACCTTATGCTGTGACTATCGGATCAATGGCCCTGCACTTGACCTGGCGCCTCTCCAGTTACCTGTCTGTGAGCCGCCAATGATCCGATAGTCACAGCATAAGGTGACGTCAGAGGCCACTCGCCCCCCTGCCACTGCCCTTTTGAACTCTTTGTGTGGCTCTGTAGCCAGTGCTCTGGTTGATTTGCTGGCTGACCTGACCTCGTCGTCGGACTTCTCTGTTGCCGGCTTGAAGACAGAAGGGCTGCAGGCAGCAACACGCTCTGACGCTCGGTTAACTTGTAAGTAGGGGCAAGGGTTGATACACTGCATTGCCAGGGGCGCCTGGTGACATCTGAAAGTGGTCAGGGGCGTAACAATAACCCCCGCAGCCCATGCAGTGCGGGGGGGGGGGGGGGGGGCGAGCTCGAGGGGGGCCCCCTTCAGCACTGTGCACGGGAAGGCCCAAGAGCACCAGACTGGGTAGGCAGCGTGGGCCAGCCCTGCCAAGCATCATGCCTAAGGCATTTGAAGTCACGTCCCGAATCACTGCAATAAAAAAGATAATCACGCATTTGTGCCCCTGTCCCTTTGTAAAGGAGCTTTGAAGAGTCATTCCGGCAAGTGCGCATTCACAGCTCGTCTGTTTACACATTTAAATGTTTCCAGGGGTGTACAAGCCGGCCCAGAGACAGATTACTATGTTTGCCATGGAATTCTTCTCTGGGCCCGGATTGTTACAATTTTATTTCTATCATGCCTTTTGTCACATCTTGTTCGAATCCGGGACCCCTGTGCTGCTGTGATTGAATCGTGCTGTCTGACGGAACAGGATGTAATGGGTGGTGCCTTGAGAGCCCAGAAACTTAACAGCAGTGTCACTGCCACACCCGGGCGACCACGTGTACCAGATGCAGGGACGGCTGTCTCAGCATCAGCAGCATGTTGAGAGCCAGCTCTTAAGTGAGAAGGTAAGCGCTGCGCCCAGAACTCTGCTCAGCCCTTTCTCCAGGGTTGGGTGAACTCTGAGCATAGGGCACATGTTGGCAGCCTGGACTGAACACCCAGATTGCAGCAGCAGGAACTAGGCAGGTCAGCCATCGCAGCTCCCAGAGCATCTGCACAGTGGGCTCTGCTGAAAATCAGCAGCAGAACACTGTAAAATTTCAAGTAAGCCAAAGCCTGAAACGAAATTCTCTTGTATACTGACAGTATTGGATATCAGAATTTCCTGATATTTTATTCAGGCACATCAAAGCACGGGTAGCGCATTTTTTATTACATGAGCAAAGTCTCCGTAGATTCAGATTATTGGCCTACTTGCCCAATTAGGAGGTTCTTGTTTCATTAACGTTTGTGTCATTTTACCCACAAAACGGAAACATTTCTTTCAAAGCAGTAGTTAGAACTAAAAATGAAGGTGCATTGCATGTAGATTAATTTTCCATTAAGCAACTTAATTGGTTGACAAATGTCTTATTTTAACTTGAAAACCAACATACAACTACAATTGGTAATAATGATAGTTTTCTCAGGAATTGAGAAATTTGCAAAGGAAATACTTCACAGCTTCCCACCCCAATTCAAAACAGCCACCCCCTACAATATTGCACAGCTTTTTTTTATTGAACATTTTTTATTTTCATATGTGAAAGGTTCCTGTAAAAGGTAGCTGGCAAATATTCATAGGATGGCCAATGAATTGTGTTCAGTGAAAAGTTAAAGGTTCTGTATCTGCCCCTAAAATAGACTATGAGCCTTAAAAATCTGGAAAGGCTGTCAGATGAACACAGGTCACCCAGCCCTTGCAGAACAACCAATGGAGTCAGTGCCTTTGGGAAAACACAAAGATTCTGCATGTTGTATCTGTAAACTCCAATGGGTGTTTGTGGGGTAGGGAGGACTGTGGTGATGCAGGACCGTGCGTGCCTTTTGTGGATATTTTTTATCAAATGTACAATAAACAGGCTCAGATGTCAGCGGGGCTGTCTCTCCTACTCATCCTCATCAAGCCGATAACATCCAGGACTGCTCTGTAACCGTGACGTGTGTAAAATACATTCTGTAAAGTTCTGTGGCTGTGGCAGAGAGGGAAACCACAAAATACATTGATGTAATAACCCATGTCACAAACATACAACAAACCCTTCTGGGCTTTCTAGTTTTGAGGGAAACTCCTAGTTGTTTTAATGAAACTTCAATTTATTTATTGCATATGAGGGTGAGTCAAAAAGAGCGCCAATGAAATGGACAGGAATTATCCGATATCTGGGCAGGAGGGGTTAAGGTTTCCGAAATCACGGGATGAGGGTTCTCTTGGTGTTGCCAAATATCACTTGTATCGCACACAACTAGGCCATAGGCCAGTATCATTGGATTCTGCAGGAAGGAGCAGGCCCATCGATAATCAGTGCAGCAGGTGCTGTGGCACTGGGGCAAAAGCCTGTGATTGGACCAATGTACCCCAATTATTGCTAGATTTTGGTTACCATTTTGTTTAATGTGTTCGTTGAGGCAACAAGAAATGATAGAAAAATAATCAAACATAGAATTCACTCACACACTAGGATTTGTAGTCCTTCATGGAGTGCTTCTGTTTTTTTTCTGTCCCTTTGGCTCGGTCTCCCCAATCAACTTTGTAGAGGCAAGATTCAAGAGTTTATTTACTTTGTTCATGTGACAAAAGCACTGACTCCTCACCAAAGCACCAGGTCTGAATGGCTGACACACTGGGCATGAAGATACAGACTCGCTGGAGGAGAGAGAGGATGGGGAGCCCAGATATGGATGGTGGTGGATGACTTCCAGTATGTGGTGGGAAAGGAGGCAGAAAGTGGAAAGGCAGTTATAGTGCTACCCTTATATATTTAACTTCATTGCCTGAAAAAAAAACGTCATTATTAACACAACCAGTTTGTTTGTGAATGAGAGATGACAGTGGGTGGATTCCTAGGACTGGAAACAAGCAACCTAGGACCAGTTTCGGGGTTTCACCCCCCTTCAGCCAGGATAGCTTGACTCCAGTGGCATGGAGAGCATGGGACCCACGTCTGACATTGTTTCTGTATTCTGTCCATCAATTGTTCTTTTTGTATTTGTCACCCCGAATGGGATGGGTATGCCGAGACGTGGGTCCTTTGCTCACTTTGCCACTGGATTCAAGCTAACCTGGCTGATGAGGGGTGTTACCCTGAAAATGTTCAGTGCTCCGTCCATCATCTCCTTGTGTTTGCTTTGTTTGCCCTCAGCCGGCAGGGTATGCCCAGACGTGGGTCCCTTGCTCATTTTGTCACTGGATTCAAGCTAACCTAGCGGATGATGGGTGACACCCCGAAACCGTTCCCAGGATGCTTGATTCCGGTCCAGGAAAGACCTGGCTTGGCAGTTCGGTCTGGACAGTTCCCATGACACACAGGGTTAAGACTGATTTGCATATGGCTGGCTCCGAACTGGGGTGGCAAAGTGTGCTAAAGAACGATGATGGATTCAACCCAGATCTGTGACTGGGGGTGAGTGTCTGAAATGTTTCAGTGTCTGTCCATCATCTCCTTGTGTTTGTAATGTCTTGGTCATACCATCCCCTAGCTGTTACAGTCTCAGCCTTGCTGCGTTTTTTTTACTGCAGGTATGTGTGGCTGAACTCAGCACATGGTGACACCAGAGCTTACTACAGATGTTGTATCCTGGCAAAATCCCTGTGTAGCCAGCCTGCTACTTGGGGTATTTTCTTATATTTTTTATAATTTAGACTGGGACACATGCAACACTCACCAGGCTTTGTCCCTTTTGCAGGAAACAAGCACATTCCTACCTACATACACCTTTTCTCCACTCTTTCAGGGTTTCTCAGGACATTCTGAAATTAACATTATTACACAGGCACAGCTACTTTGACCTGCGATAAAGTGTCACTCAACGTGTCACACATAAGGCACTGCAAAGTCACGCATAAGCACACTTCAGCCATTGAAATGTCACACATAAGCAACCTAGCACCTTGGCAGTGATGCGTGGGGGGCCCCCTATATGTACTTTGCAGGGGGGCCCCCTCCAGTTTCGTTACGCCACTGAAAGTGGTGGGGGTGTGAGGTTTACAAGTTGTGACTGAGTGGAGTCTGGAGTGCAGCCTGAGCCTCGGCTCTGCCTCGCCCTCACCTCTGCTGCCAGTGCTGCTTTTTTATTTTTTTTATTTATAGTGCGTGAAAGCCCTCTCCTCGTTACATTTAGTTTAAATTGTGCCCATGTATGTTCTGTCTTAATTCCGCACTTTGAATAACTCCCGATAACAAAGGGCCCTTTCACGCCGTGTTTCTGTAATTATTAGATTGGAATTGTGTAAATGTCACCGCAGACTAGTGTTTGCAGGCCGGTCTCTAAATTCGGCTATTCACGGGCATTGTGGCTCAATATTCTTGCTTAAATGTGATACTTTTCTAATTATCTGAATGATGCTTACAAAATAGATTTAGTTTTATGAGCGCGGACGTGAGAAATCTAACCTCATAAGGACTGGGAATTAATCAGACGGCTGCTTACAAGGCTTTCAAGGGGTGAATGAAATATCTGCGAGGTAGGAAGATGGGGAAAGATTTTGGAGATTGTTGTGCGAAAATGGACATTCGTGTGTTTTTAACGCATAGGCTGGGGTTGCTAGCGCTACCTTCTGTTCTGTCATTCTTGTCACTGTCCATTTGTGAGCAGCGTCCCGCACCGTTGTTCTTGGCATGCTGTCAGTGCAGTGAGTGTATACATCGCGGCCCCAGGTCACCTCACACAGTCGCAGCTCCGCACACACCTTTGGTTCTCTGGGCACACCAGGTGCAGGTCTCTTCTCGGGCCCGGTGCGGAGCAGCCCAGCCGCAGATTGGACACTTATATAATGCTCTGTGTTGACGTGCTGTAGTGTTCTTTAAGAACTCTGAGGAAGCCTTTTGGAAATTTTCAAGACTTTCTTCCTTAAACTACTGTGATAGTTAAGACTGTCAATGTTTTCAGTATAACTAGATTCGTACTGACACATCTGACATTAGGTCAAAAGTTTTTTTTTTTATATTCATTTAGGGGATGGTGCTAGACATTGCTGTATTACATTGTGTATTCAGAGTTGTCAGTGTGTGAAATGATATGTGATCACCTTATGCCTACACTGTAATTTTCATAGTGTATTTTCATTTAAAAGGCAGGGGCGGCTGGTGACATTTGAAAGTGGTGGGGCGTAAATACTGCACTGTGACGAGCGCGCGCAGCGAGCAAGGCCCAACCACCTATGGGGGATTCGGGGGTTCTCCCACGAGAACATTTTGAAAAAAGAGTGGGCAAATAGTGCATTCTTAAGCACATTTGAGAAAGAGGTATCTTGGCCAATACATCTCTGGAAGTAGCCAGACAAGTCTCTTTGCACTTGCACAGATACATCTCTCTCCCTGCATTCGCATAGGCACAGTCACACTGCACTCATAGACCCATTACTCACCCTTCCCTGACACATCACTAAGCCAGCATTCATCCATCCACATCACTCACTCTGGACTCACACAGGCACACTGCTCAACCTGCACTCACACAGACATCACTCACCCTGGACTCACACAGGCACACTGATCACCCTGCGCTTACACAGACATCACCAACCCTGCACTGTCACAGACATCACTCACCCTGGACTCACACAGGCACACTGCTCACCCTGCGCTCACACAAACATCACCGACCCTGCACTGTCACAGACATCACTCACACAGGCACACTGCTGACCCTGCGCTCACACAGACATCACTCACCCAGGAATCACACAGGCACACTGCTCACCCTATACTCACACAGACATCACTCACCCTGGACTCACACAGGCACACTGCTCACCCTGCGCTCACACAGACATCACCGACCCTGCACTGTCACAGACATCACTCACACAGGCACACTGCTGACCCTGCGCTCATACAGACATCACTCACCCAGGACTCACACAGGCACACTGCTCACCCTATACTCACAAAGACATCACTCACCCTGGACTCACACAGGCACACTGCTCACCCTGCACTCACACAGACATCATTCACCCTTCAATGCACTGCACTCAATAGGTTTCATGTCTTTCAGCCTGTCTAGGCCCGACATTGCCTGGTGACAGACTCCAGTACATAACACCACGTCAGCTGGGGCCTCTGAGCAGCTGGGGGTGCTCAGCACAGACCCAAGAATGCAAGCAGCCCCCCCACAGACACTGGTGTTATTGTAGGCTGTTTGTCACTGCAACACCCTACACTGCAAAGGAAAGTGGGACTGTGCTGGCATTCAGCCACTTTTTCCTGTTCCTTGGTATATGGCCTTTTTCTTGAGCTCATCACTTTAGTCCCTTTGCCCACCCTTGCTTTGTATCCAAAAGCCTCAAAGGTGAAGCCCAGCCATGTGGGTTGGTGCTGCTGTGAACTAAATGTATTGGCATGCTGCTTAGACAACAGTGAAACTTGCCATTCCGTACTTAATTGGTCTTATTTCACAGGTATGACATGACAGCGACATCGTCCGGGAAGGGGGGGGGGGCGAATTACTACTACTAAAACAGCAATGAAATCAGCTGACATGGAAAAATAGAATGATCCAGAAAACCAAAATCCTGTTGTGATTGGATATGTTCTGTGACACACATTACATGTGTTTTTATAAGACATGTGAAAAACACATGACTTTAGTTTTGGTTAAAATTCTTAATTTAGGGGAACAATTAATAATTTAAGGAATAAGTTACTTCCAGTGAATTTTGACATTTTTACACATGCCTCCAGTCTCTGCAAAGATTTTGCCTTGTTAGTACCAGTGTAACATACAAATGCAGCAATGAGAAAGGTGACCAGTCAACCTTTGCAAAGGGCCCTCCACTTTGCAGCAACATAAGAGAGATGATGGACTCTGCAATGAACGGCGCAAGAAATTATTTGGCTTTTCAAAATAAAGTTAATAATTTTAAAACAGATTCCTGCAGCAAGAAAAACAATTTCAAATTTGTCCGATTGCATTTTGAGATGTAGGAATGTCGCTAAGAGCGTTTAGTTTATTATTCCTTTTTTTGTCCCGCCTTTGTTTTCTTGGTGCATGAAGATGCAAGATTCATATACATATTTTTTTCCCATTTGGTCTTTATTGTGAATGTAAATAAAAATAAAGCATACTTGCAGACTGTGACTACTTGCCTGCCTTTCTCAATATTTCTCTTCATAACTATGCGATTGTATACGTTTAACGCGCGTACGGTCTCGCACAATGGGCGATTTGTATAGGGTCACTGGAAAGTCCACAAGGTTGTCCCTGTCCCCCCCACAAATTTAGTGTCTCCTACGCCCATGGTTGTCAGCGTAGAACACGCCTTTAACCCCACACTTTCCAGTGATGTCTGCTACTGGGGTAACATATAGGTTAAATAGGGTCGGGCTAAGGGTGGACCCCTGTGGCACCCTCTGTTTAAGCCTAATGCTCTTAGAAAGATAAGGTCCCAGCGCTACCTGAAAACTGCGGTCCTGCAGAAAGGATTCCATCCATTCCAATGCCTTCCCCCCACCCCTCCCTTCCTGAGACACTGAAGCAACGTATGATAAGCAACAGTGTCAAAGGCGGTACTCAGTTCTAATAAAATTAAGGCCGCCGTCTGACCCTCATCAAAGTACTTCCGGATGGTCTCAGTGGAGAGGAGCAAAGCCGATTCAGTAGAGTACTACACTCGAAAACCGGACTGGGTGGGATGGAGAAGACAATGTTTGCTAATATGGACGGTCAGCTGGATGTTCACAACCTTCTCTGCAATTTTCGCAAAGTAAGGGAGTAGCGAGATGGGACGCAAATTGTCTAGCTGGTACATGCTGACATTCCACTTCTTCCTCAGTGGTAAGGCCACAGTCTCCTTCCTTTTTTTTGGCACAGTGCCTGAGCTGAAAGTGAGCTCTAACAGATGTCTAGTGCACGGTCCAAGGCATTCCATGCTCCCTCTCAGCACCCTTGGCCTTGCAGGGTCAGTGGGAGAGCCAGACTTGATGCTACTAGCTATCTTCATTAGGGTCTCGTGATTAGGGATACTAAAAGTATCCAGATATTCTTCTCCCTTTATGTTAGTGGGGGCAGCAACCTCAGCACGCCCCTCCCTTGCAGAGACCGGGAAGGTGGAATAGATTTTGTCAACCTTCTCTACAAAAACTCTGCTATCCGATTACAGAATTCCACTGAACTTTTAATCGGTGCCGCGATTTTATCCAAGGATTAGATCTCTTTGTAGATGGTGAACAACTGTTTGACTGAATTTTCCGCTCCCTCGATTCTTTCTTTATAATAGGAATCCCGGGTTTTTCTGATAAAGGAATCTCAAATTTCAAACAATTAGACTTCCAGTGCGGTCATCTGGCTACTTCAGGCTCAAGTTGCCAACCTCCCGGAATTTCAACCCTCATTCTGGGATACAGTTTTTAAAACGGTACAGCATACTCAAGACATCTTTGTACATTTGGACTTATTTGACGCATGTGACATAGTTAATAACCTCTCAAACGATTAAATTCCATCTCTGGTTAAAATGGTTCAATTTCATTCTACTTCAAACATTAAACAAAAATATTTGATAAACATTTAGATGAAATACACTTGTACATCTCTGTGCTGGAAATCTAGACCCAGAGATCCATCTAGGGAGATGGGGCGTTTTATAGTTATGTAGCTAATCAAACAGGCCAGTTTCACGTTTTTTTAAACATATTTTGTTGCCATACTTCACTTTAACTGTGTATTACAAGAAAGAATATATAGTATGACGTACATCTGCATATTTATAAATATCTATGCGCAAAGATGTGTATGTAAATGTTCTCTCGGAGAAAGGAGAGGAGCATCGTGGCTAGAAAGAAAAAGACATATGTACGTTTTAGCTAAAAAGGAAAACCAGCTCCAGCATTAAAATAGAGTTGAAAAGAGCAGGACAGGGAGATTTCAGGAAATGAGCTAATTCTGCTGCATTAATGTGAAGGTCAATATCTGGAATAGAAGCACAGGAATTGAGGGATAAGCATAAAAGGCTGAAGATTAAGAACATGCCAGAGCAGAGTAACTCTGCAGAATATGGAACTGATCTGAATTAGCATGCTGAAAAGAGCCCGATGCACGATTAGACGTTGCCGTCAGTTCACAGCACACACATTTAACATAATTAGGGTTCCGTGCGCAGTGTCATGCAGATAGATATTTAAATTACTTGATCTTTCATTAAGGGAAAAAGTATGCTGCTTATTATGTAGGGAAGAGTTGCGGAACATCAGTCACAATTATTTGATGAGGATAAACAAATTATTTTGACTTTCGGGATTTAAAATGCATATAAATATTCTTTTGACTAATATAATCGTCTGCTTATCATTCATGGTACGCGAAAGAAGCAGAAAGCTTGAATAATGTTAAATAAGAGTTGGAACTCCATCCAAAGAAAAGTGAAAGTAACTTGAGTTATATCTAGACGTCAACTGATTGCTTTTCCAAGATGCCTATGTAATGTTACATTTGATCAATGCTCAGAAAAAGGTTAAATAAATCTCCTTTCAAAGTAGATGTCTACCTTATTCAAATGTAAACAGCAACTTACTGTACTTGGAGACCCACAATAAAATTATCGTTGATTGCATTGTGCAAAAAAGGCTGCTTTATTGAAACCCTACTTTTCAACCCCACAAAACCCCACCCGCAACTATCTAATTTGCAATATAGTGCACTTCAAACATTTTTTAACTCTAACTTTCCCCTACAGCCTATGACTGCATGCATCAACCTCTAAGCAACCAACCTTTCTAAACTTAACCTTGAGCTTCCTGCCTACACTCCCTTTCCACATGGTTCACCAATTGGCAACGCCAACCAAGCTTCTGTAAACTCATGCATAATTTTGCATGCCTCCACCACCCAGAAAACAAGCATTTGCAATGCAACGGTCTCGCCTTTGCAAAAGTTAGAGCTATTGGCATTGTAAATGACAACATTTTTATTTATGTGTTGGTTTTGAAAACAGATAAATAAATGGCATTGTCATTTACAATGTCAATAGCTTAATCTCTCGCAAATGCGAGACCTATTGCATTTGCACCCACACACACACACACACCCACACAGACTCTCACAAACAGAGCCACACACACAGAGCCCCCCCCCACACACACACAGAGCCCCCCCAAAAAACACACACACAGCCCCCCCCACACACAGCCCTCACCACACATAGAGAGCCCCCTACACACACACACACACACAGAGCCCCCCCCCCCACACACACACACACAGAGAGCCCCCCACACACAGAGAGCCCCCCACACACAGAGAGCCCCCCACACACAGAGAGCCCCCCACACACAGAGAGCCCCCCACACACAGAGAGCCCCACACACACAGAGAGCCCCCCACACACAGAGAGCCCCCCACACACACACACACAGCCACACACACACACACCGCCCCACACACACACAGAGCCCCCCCCACACACAGAGCCACACACAGGGAACAGAGGCCAGAAAAAAGCCATATCTTGATTGGATACAACAACCGGCACGGTACACTTGATATATAAAGTTTAGACTTGGTGCCCTCCCATCTGGAGCTCACCAGGCAAAATAGGACAGGTATCTCATGAGCAGCGATGTTCATTGTGATTTTGGAGGCAGAGATGCGATATTGCACTTTATGCTTTCACGAGATTACAGACAGTTCCTGCTAATTATCTCATACCGTTATTTACATTTCTCTGTTTACAAACTCACACTGAAGCTATAACCTTTTATTAAAACAGATGCTCATTGGTAGCTTCTGAAATATGGTCTGCCTGGCGTATGCAGCCAAGGGAGATACAGGGCCCTCGTGATTCTGGCATTCTTGTACTAAAGTGGCCACTCTGTGGAGATGGAGATTAGGATGAGTGTATACAACTTGCATTTGTATTTTAGGACAATCTTTTGGCATCTTTAGAGTCTCCCAGGGCATACAATATTCGCGTTACACATTTACGTGCTGCCCACAAAATGTGAGTCTAAAGTTTTTCTTTTAATCTTGATACACTAATAAAATTATATTTTTTAAATGTATTGCTATGGCGTGCTGAGCGCAATACAGCTTGCTTGCTTGATTGCAATTCTCCCTAGTCATGTCAAAGTATAAACACACACGCATGTTATATATTAAAATACACTCTTTGATTGCTTTGTCACTCACAACCTCATATCACGGTTTACGGGGGTTTTCCATGCCCTCCCTCACACTATGGTATCAGAACGGCAGGGAACGGAACACATTGCACAGCAAGGGGGGTGTAAGTGTTAAGGCCGGAAGAATGAGTGGGGGTCCCCTGCCGCACGAGGCAGGTGTCAGAGCTCGTGCTTTCGATTTTGGGACTTAAAATCTGTGTAACCGTAGGGCTCAACTTAAAAGCTAGGGAAAAAACCAGAAAGCATTAACAGTTAATTAAACAAGTCAGAAAAGCAGGACAGAGAGAGTTCTTCCAGTCGCTTACCGAGCTGAGGTGGCATTTCCGGGCATTCAATCTGGGGGGCAGTGGCCAGCGCGGGCACCCCGTGAGCCTCCTGGGTTGTCGGTATCCTCAGGGTGGCGCGCTGGGTGTTCTCCGGCAGCCACGGGCTCTCGGTGTCCTCTCCCAGAACCTCGTTGCCCCCATCCATCCTGCTTCCCCCGCCTGGGTCCTCGGGCGGCCGGCTAGCTTCTCCCCACGGGGCCGGGGGTAGAGTGGCATTGCGGTGGGCCCCACCCGCGAATTGCTGCACGTCGGCGAAGAAGCAAAAGATGCCCCGCTCGCTGCCAACCAAGTAATACACCAGGGTGACACTAAGGTGCAGGGCACAGTAGAGCACCAGCAAGTGGCACGCCTTCTGCAGAGAGGTGCCCGGCAGCAGTAGAGAGGGCTGGGGCTCCCTCATGCCAGGGGCAGCCGCGGAGACTTCGGGGCGAGGGGGCCGCATCAAGGGGCAGGGGAGCGAGCGGAGCTCATATGCTCGGCGCGGCCAACTTTGCCATCCACCTCGGGAAGCCCAGAAGAACGCAACTCTGGGAAGTTTGCTTTGGGATGGGGAGGGAGGAGCGGCTAGGGAAACAAAAGATCCCTGAGTGATTTAATACTTCACACAAGGCAAGGTTACACCCCCTGCATGGACGAGCCTCAGGCTGGCTGTGACACCCCCCACACGCACGTGGACAGGCATGATATGCCCATAGCATCCTCCTCCCTCCGACACCAGAGCCTGCATGCATCCCTCTGCAGCAGAAACGACCACCCTCGCTGTTCACTGCCCTCTGACGGCAGGGCCTGCATCACCATCACTCTCCCCTTGAGGGCGCTCTAATCCCACCCCATCGCTGCCCCGTCCTCATTCTATTCTCAATCACATACCTGGCACACTGTCCAATGAGAAGCCCGCACTGCTCCCAGCACTGCAACATGCCGGCCGGGGGCTCGCGATGCGGACAGAGAGCTCGCGACACAGCGTCAGCGAGGGAGTACTACGTCAACACCCCCTCTCCCCCCACCCCTACATCAGAGGGAGAGGGGTAACTCCAGTTCAGCCGGCCGGAAGCGGAGGTCTCCTCATTACTGTCAGGCCCCGGCTTCATAAGGCACCCAGCGGATAATGCCTCTCGGCTGGGCAGGACGGCTACAATGAATACCGAGGCAGCCGGTACCGCTCCGCATGCAGACCTTCAATTGACCGTTCTAGGGACTTACTTTCAAGTTCCAGACGCAACACCTTGAAGTAATTACATTGTTTGGTCATCTCACCTCCATCTCACCACCAAATTACCTCTCCAACCCACCGTGCAACAGCAACTAAATAAACTGTTGTATCGTAAAACAAACGGACTGGCATAGCACGTTTGTAAATGACGGCACCTTGTAACAACAGCACACTCTAAAATTCCAGCCAATGGGAAGAGGAGAGAAAGAAAGGAGAAAGGAAGTTAAAAACACACCCCCGAATCCCAAAAAGACGGGGCTTGAACGGAGTGACACCCCTCTCCTCCAATGGCTGGCCTCCGTTTAGGAAGCCAGCTAATGGAGAAGATGGGCGGGTTCAAGCCCCACTCTCTGAAACATCAGTTTTCTCCCAGCGAGACTGGGCAAGCGCAGCCTTCGCTAGGCAAAACCTAAAAAGGGCACCCGCTATTGCTTTCTGCCCCCCCCCCCACTCCATTTTGCTCAATACCCCTGCCTACTTATATCCCGATGTTCAACATCCTGGCCAGGACTTCCTTCGAATACAGCAAGTACCACTCCATCCAGACAAGTGACAAATAGACGCCATCACCCCTAAAAAACTCCCTGCTCCGATACATGATGTCCGCATGACAAAAAAACACTCAAAACTCTCTGCTCTGTAAAACCGGGATATATCCTTGTTGAGTGACCTGCCTTCCATATCAACGACTGATGGCTTAACTGGCCCTCCCCTTCTCCCCAACCCAGTCCTCCTCTGCATGAAGTTGCACCAAGAAATAAAGCCACCAGTCCACATGGCCCTAATCCAAACTAAATCACAAGCTATTCTCCCCCAAGCGGAACACCAACCTGGTCGGGCTCCTGTCAGCTTCCAACGTGCGATATAAACAGTAAACCTGTTTTAGCCAACACGTCACTTATACTCCCCCATGTAATGGGTAAGCATTGCCAATCCAATCTCAACTTCACCCCATAATCTCTCCGCACTGCTTGATTCTCCGCCCACTTGACCAACGAGTGTCCCTCTACTCAACTTGTCACTTCCTGAGCCACCGGGCCTGCAACTGAACCTGTAACCGCCAACAACAGCGGTGAGAGTTCATACTAAACCATCGGGACGTGCTTTCCTCGTCCCTCCAGGCACGCACTTATCACCTGTAACCATCTTAAGACCAGCGCCCCAGACCATGAGCCCTTCACGGGCCTAGCCCCCACACCCTGTGGGGGAACCCCTACCACTACGAGCGCCTTGCACAGGCTAAATAAATACCTGGAAAGCAGAGCCCTTGTTCCCGCCCGTTGCCTGAAAACGTTGTCACTAGGAAACCCACATCACGCAGCACAATTTATCACCCTATGCCATTGGTCATGTACCTTTAGGATGTAATGAATGCAGTACTACACTCCAGACCCGCAAAAGCTGTTCTGTGTTAGCCCTGCAAAGACATACTACAAGCCTGACCTCCCTTCTAGTGACCTCCTTCCACATCCCTCCCCTCCCACCCAGAACATCCAACGCACTAAAGGTTCCCAAAGCATCCCAGACATGAGGATGCCAAACAGGCATTCCTCCTCCTGACCACTGCATATCTCCAGCAATTTCTTCTGCACCTTGCCCAACACTGCAGTTGCTACCATCAAAGGCTTTCAAAGCCACCTGACGCAACCATGTTCTCTTTGCCCCAACCCTCAAGTATCTCCTGGCCCATCGCCCCATAGATGGGCATAATAACACAAGACTTCCCCCTGAAGACGAGCTCCACTAACTTACGGGTAATGGAAACGCACAACGGCCCTGCTCTGTCAGATCCAAATTCGCTTAACCACATCCTCTACTACTTAGCCCAGAAACTCAGCCCATGCCCCGCTGAATCCTTTCCTAGTTGACTCCGCAAGAGACCCTGCCACCAGCCGTAGCAACCAGAGAATACTATGGACCACCACTCCTCCGGTATAGGCCCCTTGTAGTGTTCTATGTCTTTGGCCAACCCATGGAATCACCTTACTGTGAACCAAACAAAGTATTCACAGTATCCGTATCCACACCGGCACTTCTGCGCCCTGACCGAAATGCCCTGTCCCAAGCAGGCCAACAGTAAAACCAAACAGCAATACAATACCTGCATGTCTCTAGCAGATGGCCAATATCCATCCTGTACCCCCAACATGTCGTTTCTCTGCACATCACCTTCTTATGAGCCAACTCCACTCCCCACAAAATGGCAGCCTCCACCAATGGGAATAGCTCTCCAAAAGCACACCTTCTGCCCCCTGGCTTCCCCCGTGCCAGCTAAGCCGCTGCAAACCTCTGACCCTTCCAGCATATGCCAAACCCCAAGTCCCCTGCTGCATCTAAAAATATGTGCCCCTCCTAGTCTCTGTCCTTTTTGTTGGGCTAACAGAAACCCTTTGAAAGAGTCTAGGAAGAAATACCACATCTGAAGATCTCCTTGACCCCTGCTGATAGCCACCCATGATAATGAGGCAGCGAGAAACCGGAGAGCACTGGACAAGACCTCCTACATAACGTGCTACCCACTCGAACCACCCTGCATGCAACATTTAAATGCCCTAGCAGCACCTGGATCTGCCTCACCTTAACTTTGTGCCTTGTGAACCTGCAACCCTACAACATTAAGATGTACTCCTTATTCTCCTGAGGCAAACTTGCTGCCATTCGTCATGCATCAATTTCAATGCCCACAATTTACAACACAGTTTGATGTTTCACTGTTTCTCGAGCCAAAGGAACACCCAGGTCAACCAGGAAATCATGGACCGTACCAGTAGCGCCTGGCGGTCTGCCAAGCCAGGTGCCTCCACTAAAAAGAAGCCATGCAGGTTGTGAGTAACCAGCGGATGGGCCCGTATGCCATGTAAAACTCTGCTGCAGAAACAAAAGTAGGCATTCAAACAATGCACATGAAATTGAGTAGCCCATCAGTAAAGCCGTATCCACATACCAATTATGCTCCCGGGCCCGTCGTCACCACCTTGTGACATGGCCTCATCTACCGAGGAATATGACACAAGGGCCACATCCTCTGAAATAAAATCATTCCTGATCCCCGTTTCGGCAAGGACAAAGCAAGCAAAACATGACCTTGTTCCTTTGTGTGCATCGCCTCTATTGGAAAGACAATCATGTAATGGGGGGGCATCCTGTCTTCCAAATCTACTTGTCCTGCGTCCCCCATTTGCAGGGCTCGACAAATCCACTCGCCCGCTCGCATTAGCAAGGGAGAATGGATGAGGACGAGCTATTTTTAGATCCTACTCGCCCTTTCTGGCGATTACCAAAGAGTAGCTGCCCTGCGTCGAATCAGATGCCCCTCATACCCGAAACAAAAACCCCACATGAAACTGCCCTACAGAACCCTTGCCTTCTCCAGACGCTCACAAAACCCCAGCCAGTACTCCAACCTGTTGAGATTAACTGGAGGACGAGCCCTTTGCACCAGATCCATGCACCCCCTTCCCTTCTAGTGCCAGAGAAATGCTGCTGCAACCCTTGCCCTCTGCAATTGACCTGAACCCTGTCACTGATAACCACTGCTAGCCCCAAGACCATTGATGAGGGGGTGTCTACCAGAGCACATGGAGCACTCAATGCCATATGATTGTTGCTGTGACCCCTGACCCCTCGAGTATGGCTGCCCTTGTCCTGAATTCTGCCACATGTAGCCACCTGTATCCCTAATAATGCATGAGGGCCTGCGTGCGCATGTGGAGCAGTCGGGTTTGCTCACTTTGCAGTGGTCCTAGTACGAGGTCTCCCAGGGATCGCATAGCACTTCGCATGCTCCTTCGCTGCTTGGCTCAACGCCCTCCCTAAACCTGGAGTCTCCCTGCCGCATGTTCCTGATAGCAGGAGGCTCTGCTGCCACCTCCCTCCCTGAGCCTCTTCACTTCTGCACCCAGAGCCAATACTGCCAGCACGTCATGCCCCTTCCCCACCAAAAGACGCACAAGCGCTTCCGTGTTCAGGAGACCTCGCGGGCAGCTCTGCACATACGGACAGCTTCCTCCCTCTCGACGAAGTTGCCCATTGATGCGCCTACTACAAGGTCGGGCCGGCACTGCTTCTAACATCCCAATGGGGCCGTCAGCAGTAATGGCCGCATCAAAAAAGGCTTCCCTGCCCACTGTCAACCACCCCACATGCCGCGACCCCACCTATGTTCCAAAGGAGAATTGCACACGCCTGTTTACTGTGGCAGGCTTATGCCCTTACGTGCCGCCACATGGGGCCATCTAGTCTCCACATGGGGCCATTCGCTTAGACCCAGAGTGGCCTGAGTAGTTACTCTCACCTTAAACACAGCTGCCCGCCATTCTCCTTGGTGGCGAGCTAGCCACCACTCTAGCGGCCACCAAAGCAGATGCCTCGCACGCCAGTCGGAACCCCTTTCTATCCACTCATTATGAAATATAGGCACCCTGACTCCCGAAGGAGCCTCCTCTCCTCAGCAATGCTCACCGCAGAGTCAGACATGCTGAAGGTAGAACTCTACACAAAATGCTCCACGCACAAGTAAAGTCGCCTTAATCACTAACAAAGTAACACTAAACTCTGACTAAATGCCAAAATTAAGGAAAAACGCAAAACATCTCCCTCCCACCAGTCACCAGGTTACCTGTAACTAAAATGGTGGCAGGGAGACCATTTACCACAAGTATATAACCTTGGGCTGTAATATATCCCTATACACAAAATGGCAGTCGGACTGCTCCACTCTCCCAACAGCCCCGGGGGCAGACCTCCTAGTGGTCGGCTGCCCTCAAATCCCCACTGTCCGAATTAATGCAGTCTTGACTGCGGGGCAGCGTCAGAAAATAATATTTGAAGAGAAAAAAACAGATCTTTCACTATAAGGAGCCAAGTGCACAGAATCACTCCAGGGTCCCCACCTAAACATTCCCACTGGCTCTCCCAAACTCAGCCCTTTTCCCTTTGAAACTTGTTTTTTGTATGTAGCGCTATAGACAATCTTCAGCCTTTCCTAACTGCTGTAAATCACAGATGTCACGATTAACCAATTTATTGTACTCAATTTACCCATATTCCAAGGATGGAAAGCGGAGTCTGCCTTGCCTAAATTCAATTGATGACCTCTAGAACGCTGCATTTTGTCAACAGCAAGCGATCATGACCCTTAAGCCATCCTCTTCAGCAACACAGAACAAATAGAGACTGAGGGCGGGATACCGTGATTAGGATCCGCCCGAGGAACATGCATCAATGGCAACTAGTACAAGAAGCCCCAGTGATTAAAGTTGCTGCTCAACTTTCATTTATCAAAACTGCATCAAGGCCATAAGCCGAGGTCACCGAGGCTTGTTTCCACCTCACCTGCCCTTTCACAGCTGGTAGAGTAGCTTCAACTTAACCCCTCTTTTAGATCCTGAGTTTGCATATGTAAACATGATCAGTCATTCAGGGACGGAGGGTGGGCAACATGCAAATCTAGGAATGTGAAGGAAAGAATGTTGGAGAACTATATTAACTGGTATTTCAAATAAATAAGATTGACAGACTAAAATTCTTTTTTTGTGTTTAAATAGCACACCAAATAGCTGGAATTTAATCTAGGTGTATATTTTCGTTTCAATACATGTTTTAGGACCTCATGTCTCTTCTGAGTGTTTGTCTTGGCAGAACTGTTAAAAGTAACACGCTTTTGGCAATTTTATAGGTTTAAATCAAAGGCGCATTGTACTGGGTCACTATTTCCTTGCATTCTGAGACAACTGCAAGTGATCGAATTCTAAGACCTGACAGAGTCAGTAATCTGGGACATGTGGTTGTCTTTTGAGCTTGTCCCTGAGAGGAAAAGAGTGGAGTACGGACATTTGGAGGAGACAATCTGGGTGCCATGATTATATGCTTTATACGAGAGCTATACTGATCAACTGGAAACATGACAGCTTCAGTTTAGCAGCCAGTCAGATGATGAGTAGAGAGGAACGTCAAAGAGTAAAGAAATTTGTCATACATAATAACTGAGAATGTGTGTTCCCCCCCCCAATCCCAGCAGTGGGAATCTCAATGTGAAGCATGGACATTGCACTTCCCCTACTTGCAATTCGATACAGTAACTGTGTGCTCTAATGCAGGATCAGGAGGTAAACTCTTATGATAAAGCTCCCATTCGTGAGGTTTATGAAGTTCTGGTTAAGTAGTTTGTAATTTTATTGCGTGGACCATGACTGTGTGCCGGTAGCATGCTGATCTGTTGTGCGGCAGTAACTGTTCATAGTTCCTCTGCTGCTTTCAAAATGCTAATCAACCTCATACTATCCAGATTACTGATAGAGATATAATGGCAGGAGCACCATCTTGATCAAGACTGCCATGTTGTCTCCTAACAGTTATACACAAAGAGAACTAGTCTGAACACTCTGAAATATATACGATTAAATAGTAAGACTAATCATGATGGTCAATGCTTGAACTCTGCGGTCTGACCGTTTTCCATACTAATAATGGTATTTAAATTGGTTATCGGACGGATGAGGGGTTGATGTTTGAACGTTAGATGTCAGTATCTTTACTGCTAGGTCTAGTTTAACATGTTTTAACAGTCACTCCCAGTTGGAATTGAAATAGTACCTTTATTAGCTACTTGTGGAAGTGCTAGGTAAGCACGTGCCACTGATCTCTGCCCAAAGGGGGGGGGGGGGGGGGGAACTGTAAACTTAAACATGGACATCTCAGGAATAAAAAGATCATATCTGTATGGGGATGTGAAAATAGACATCCTATAAATTGACATAATATAACAACGTCTCTTACCACAGATTTGGTAGAATATATGCCAACACTACCAGTCACAATATTGCTTGGGTATTGATCTGTTGCATTTCAAGTTTGTAATGTCTCATGCCTACCAAAGTCTTCTGATCTATGAAATAGTCTGAATTTGTTTTCTTACAATTATTCTTGTTTGGGAACTATCCTGCTGCCTCCCTTTTCTTAACAAGGTCTGCACCTTCGAAAGCATCAGAGACCGATATTTTTCTGTTGGTTTTAGTGGGTATGTTGGTGGAGAAGGTGCCTTGGATGTTGAGTTCCAAGCATGAAGTGACGTTGTAAATAACCCACGTAAGGTCCTGACGAAGGCCATTGACCCACAGAGGCATCTCCGGCCGAAACATGTTGACCACCCAGAATGATGCTGAGGATAAGTAATTCTTTCCATTGGCGTCACATATCGTTTTGAACCGTATCCCTATTCACTTCACCCCTAGATTAAAGTTACATTGGGGCATAGGATATAATTTTATTGCACTTTCTAACTCACAGACACCACCGGTGCTACTGACCAGACACTCTCCCTCAAGTTGGAGGCATCGCTCACCTGGGGAAGTGAGTAACCAGGTGTGCAGCCCAATGATGAGGCCACCCAAATCAATCGCCCAAGTGGAGATAATACATGCCGCTGGTGGCAGGTAGGGTATAAGGGTTTCCCGGGAAAAACAACTGAAACTCTGGCATAGTAATTAAGGTGGCCCACTCCAGTTTTCAGGCACTACTTTTCTGGTTATGCACTCCATGAGAGTGCATGTGTTTTCCAATTGTCTCTTTCGTGCACTTCTCTTTGCCCCTCCATCGCGTTCTGCGCTGCTCTCATTACCCAGGGCAGGACTGGCCATAGTGGGCACCGGGGGTTTCTACGGTGGGCTGGAGGGTGGGGCCGGTTTTGGTCCCGTGGGGGTCGATTTTGTTACGGGTGGCCGGCTTTGCGGCAGTGCTGCAATATTGTCCGCCTGTAACGAAACAGGCAGGGGGGGGTGGTGCTTCCCACTTGCACCCCTCTCCTCCTAACCTTTTGGGGGCTGATCGAGCTGATTGCCAGGACTGGGTTCAGTTCCCAGTCCGGTCGAGCCCCCCAAATATTGCACATGATCTTCTGTGCTTCTTACCCAACATGGGTTTTTTCTCCCTCTCATTCGCTTCATTGTTCCACCTGCCTGCTGCATGTTGCTGCTCCCTCCAAACACCTGTGATCTTTTTCCAATTATTTTTTTAATTTGCAAAGGACCCGGTCACAAATTACTGTTGGCCTGTTCACCTAAAAAGCACTTTTTGCACAACTTTTTTTATTTTTTATTTGCAAAGCCATCTCAGAACAGTAACTTTAAAAAAAATATGGCACTCACATTAATTTATAAGCACGGAGGCGTAATGGCGCATGTGCGTCTACAAAACAATCCTGCTGCATCTTCACTCCACTTTTTGTTTTTTAGGTCGACCCTGGGCAGAGCATGCGCTGCTCTGCGAGGCATGCTGTATTAGAGTATGAACTTGAAGCCCCGTCCATTCTCCACCCATATTTTTCTTTGGCTTGTGTCATTGTTCTTTGTAAATGCTGGCTTCAGATTCGTTATTATGCTTGTTAGTCCCTCCTTAGTACCGCCTTGCCTTCATTTGTAACCTACCATGAGGACACCCCCTTCTACATGTGTTGTTGCTCAGTAGGCTTGAATTACAGCCTCCGAGCACAATTTCGTTTCATGGTTTTCTCCTGCCTGCAAGACCGCTCTCTCCCAAAGCTTTATTATTTTTTTACACAGCACAGCACAGCACAATGATAGTGGCGGCCGTGCCTTTGCTTTACTTGCTGCGCAAAACGTGGATGCATGTTTTTTTTGTGTTTATTTTTACTAATTAATACTTAAAAAAAAAATGTATTGCCCCATGCCGCACTTACATGTCGGCCACACCCCTTTTCTTAGACGAGCCGTGTCTAAAGAAAGGGGCATGGCCGCCACTAAAGTGAGATATGGGGGCTTTTACAAAAAAAAGCATGTTTGTCAACTTAACAAACATGCTTTTATTTGTAAAAGCACCCCCATACCGCGCTTTCACTTTAATGGCGGCCTCGCCCCCTTCTTAAGACAGGGGTCATCTAAAGAAAGGGGCACGGCCAACGTTAACACCGTCGGTGCTCATGACGGCTCCCGGCCGTCATGAGTCACAGTAGGCGTGTGCTCATGACGACCTGGAGCCGTCCCTCGCGCAATTAATTCCCCGCCAGTGGGCGGAGTTCTGATGGCTCCCTGCCGTCATGAGCACACGCCTACCGTGATTTATGACGGCCGGGAGCCGTCATGAGCACTACAGTGCCACGCCGCCCCTCCCCCACACCACTGCGAAATTCGCACCGCGGTGAAGGGGATAAAGTGTAATCACTTTTTCTTCAATGTTTATACTTTGCTCCTGTAACTGGTGTTATTTTGTAACCTGTAACTGCTGATTCCTCATGTAAAGCACTCTGATGCCTACGGGTCTAGCCAGGGCTATACAAAGCTCTGAAATTAACAAATTAAATATAAAATGAAGTTTGAGTTCCGCATGGGCGTTTTTACAAACTAGCATTTGTAATGCAATAGGTTTTGCATTTACGAAACTCCCGTAAACGCGAGACCTATTGCATCGCTTGTTTAAATAGCGTTTCGCCATGTTGCACAGCATCTTGACAAAGCTGAATTGTGCTGCATGGCAAAAAGGCACTGGCAAAGCCATTAGGTACCAAAGGCGAGACCCGTCATATTTGCCAATGCTTGTTTTATTGAGTGGTACAAGAAACCGTGGTAATTTCAATGGTGCGAGTCTGAGCAGCAACAAAATCCAAGATAAACAAACACGTGTAGAAAACACAAAGAAAATCTAAACTTGAGTCGCAGCACTGTACTTACAGTGCCAGTTTCTAAGAGCCAGTAAATCACAATTAAATCGGTAGTCAAAAACAATTAAATGTTGAAAAATCTTTGCGAGTGGGAGGGACTTCGATACAGTTGCGGTAGTTAGTACTGTACTAATGTTCATTAAACGATACAACATCGCCATCTGCTGTCCGAAGTTACATTAGGCCGAACACAGTCTTCTGCTGCCTTGTAGGAATGCGAGTGAGTCAGTAAAATTCGACAACATATTTTAGCATTTAGAAGTGACAAAGCTACTCTATTCACAAAGCTGGAAACACAAAGGGGCATGCAAATGCAAAGGTGATGCTAGCACCCTACTACGCTCCACCAACTCTTCAAATTCGCCCTCAGATGTTTAAATAGTTCAAATTGTCTTCAAATTCGTATGTCTCTCTTCAGCTACTCGCTCCACTCAAAATCTTTCATTACTCATTTACGTCTCTGGTCCTCGTTATTAATAAAAACATTTTTTTTTAAACAGGTTAGTCACTCCAGCCAGCCAACCACCTTTGACCTTGTTTCAGCTGTCTTGTCGCGCAATAAAAGTACTAAGAAGGTTTTAAATACATTCACAATCTACTTTCACACACATACTCATAAACCTATTACAAATCAGCTCGTCCCAACTTCACTCTATTCAAATATTCAAATGTCTTACCTCAACACACGACAAGCCCTTCATTTTTCTTTGTATTTATCTGGAGCTCTCTCCAGAACAAGCCGCCAGTGCTCACCAAACCATGCGTAAGACTTGAGCTTCCCTAGGCGTGATGGGCACGCCTAGCTCTCCAGCTCTACTCACTCCCTGGATCTTGTTATGACGTGTATTGTTTATTCCAGAGTGCCAGACGTGTAAGGGTTATTCCAGATTGTCAGGTGTTCTTTGGGAGTCAGTTTGCTCCTGACTGTCATGGAGGATTGACGCCAGGTTGTGGGTTTAAAAAAAAACTTTAATTGAACTTCACACTTTGGTGTTGGTGAGCGATGCATCTTCTTCACAACATACCTCCACTCTACCAAAAACGAACTCAGTCCTAGTTGAAGTTGCAAGGGATATGTTATGGACTCCTTTTCTATTCTTGCTCCACACCATGTGCTTCGACAACATCATGGCTCCCTCATTTTGTCACACCTCTTCCACCTAGGCAACAAACACTTATTTTCCTTTGCCATCCCAATACCACAACTTTCAACCAGGACATCTAACCGCCTCACAACCATCGGGCACGGGCTGGCACTCTCTAATGTTTAGCTCATTATATAGAGAAGTGATGTATACCTGGCTACTTCTGTTCCACGCCAACCTTCCATCGCTGGGATCTCCTCTCCAAGCCCTCACCTTTGGCAAGGATTCTTGGTGAAAAAAACCCACAAACAACTTTAAGAGGGGTGGTCAGAGGCTATGATTAAAGACTAACCTGGATACCTTGCCCCAATTCAACAATATTCACATACCTAAAGTGTCCAAGGGTCTACAATAAAGTTCTTAACCATCTAAGTTCTAGAAAACGAACACAACAATGTTAAGGCGCCACAAAAATAGGAAATATTCAATAAATTTCCGGATTCCCATCACTCACCACCTTGGTGACATGCTTCATCATCTGGGTATTCTCTTGAAGTCACTCTCGTGACCCTAAGGGCTACAACTCCATCATAGTGATCGGGGAGCCCAAGGATGTTTTCATTCAGCTAATGAAAGAGGATAACTATCTAAGCTACCTGATGAGAGCAGCGGATTATGTGGGAACTAAGTGCAGTGCATTAGTGACATGTGAACTTGAAATTGAACTGCAACAGACCCTATCTTTATTATTTTCTCCCGTAGTCCACACTAAAAACAGTGCAAACACAGTTTTACCAAATAGCTGTCTGATATTATACAGTGGTCAACATGTTTCGGCATACCCGGACATCAATCTGTCCCGTGCCTTCGTCAGGACCCACCAAAATATTGCTACTGCAACAAGTGAAACAACTAAAAATGAATATATTGAAAAATTAACTAGTACAAGTACACTTGAAGCGGTTGGGAACGATACAACCAAATCACCTGTATTGTGGAGTGTACGATCCTGCCTCAGCAAAACTCATACCTGGAGGTATCTGAAAAACAGGAAAGGAAAGAAATGCGCCACATTTGTGTTCATTACCAAAACAAAAACTGTTACTGAAAATATTACAACAGTGACAATGTCATTGCCATCTGTCGTTCTCCAACGTTGGATGTAAGTCTCTCTTTCTTACCTAGAATTTTGGAGGAAACTACCTCACCTCACCTGACAACTGCTCAGGGAAAAAGGAGGCACCGCTCTAAAAAGGAAAGAAGTAGATCAAACCATCATTTGTTATGATGTTTCACCTTTCCTAACATCCTATTGATTGTCATCGTACAGCAATCACTTTACATAAACATAAACATACAGAATAAAAAATATAAACATTTTATCTTGGGTTATCATTCTTCTCTCAGGTCAATATCCTTGCCTACTGATAGATGTACCAACACAATATGCAGATTACTGCCCTTTCGATCTAACTATTGCACAGACATATATTCCACTTGATTCCAAAATTATATTAAAACGGGAAACATCCTTTACAACGCAACTTTTACCACGCAGTGCCTTTACGACGCAACTTTTACAACGCAAACCATTACAACGCATTGCGCTGGGGGGCGCTCTAGGATAGGGAATAGATTTCATTTACTATCCAACACCTTCCCTAGTGTCCACGGGGACTGGAGTTGGAATAGTAAATTAAACTATTCACTATCCAGCACCCCAAAGCGCTATGCGTTGTAAAGGCATGCGTTGTAAAAACCACGTTGTAAAGGCATGCGTGGTAAAAGCATCCGTCGTAATGTCATACATCCTATTAAAACAAATGGATGAGCCTCAGTGATCTTACAATGGGCCCTAAACATAAACAAACCCAGTCTGTTAGCAAAGGGTTATATATATACTGTTGCGTTGATTACTACTACGCAGTTAAAGTAATCTGGTAAACAGGCTATAGCGTCTAGAACACGATTACTATGCTCTCATAGAAACGCTAAATGTGGACAATGCAGAGGCGGTGTGAATCAATATAACCATGATGGCTTTGCCACTTATTCCGATGTTCTATACTCTAACGAAGTCCCAAGTCAACCTCTACTGCTGGTAATTCTGGTAACAAAAACGGAGATCTCTCGATATCAAAAAGCCGAATGGCTAACAAATCTCAGGCACCACTATGCTTTCCAGGCAATGTCAATCGTTTAAAAAACTTTGCCCGTAAATCAAAGCACAGTAGCAAACGGGACCGCCTGACGTGCTCCGAGACACCGGCGTCCTTCTGACAAACCTACGTCTACTGTAAAGTAAGTCCCTCAATGCACCCATATCAGGTGAACAGTATGGAACCTCACTTGTCCGTCGGTACATCTTGAAGGTCATCCGAGCCATCGATGAGGTACCAATCTCTTTCATTTAAACAACTAAGCAGTTTCCTGTCTTCCTGAACGCCGCGGTCGTTCACGTGATGATGTCACCGTCTTGCGTTATAGGAATCATGGGAGGTGTAGTCTACTCAAGCAATTATTCACTAAACTTTATTAACCTTAACGTCTCAACCCAAGAGACGATATACGGCAGTGAGATATCTCATTGACTCTACACCAAAATGCTTAACTATGATCAAATTGTGATTCAACCAATAAATAAACTCAAAATGCCAAGTATTAATTTGTGACTGATCGTCACTAGCGCCTATGATCAACTTATTGCACTGGTGAAGCTATGAAATTATCAGAGTTATTACTACCAGGCCAATGATGTTTTTAGTTTCAATTGGCACTGTGTGACCTAGCTTATGTACCCTAGCAAATGTTATTCCTTGTAGATGGCAATGCTAATATAGGTGGTAGTGCCTCCATTCTATTGGCAGACAATTCCGGCAGAATGGAATATGTGATTAGCTTTGTTCAGTGGAACTGGGCAAAAAAACGAGCAAGAAGACCTCCCTGGTTTGAGAAGGAAGCCTGCATGTAGAGAACCCTTCATGGTAAGATAGCTTTAATGATCACTCTACTTATTGGAAACACCCAACTGTGTATAC
This sequence comes from Lissotriton helveticus, assembly GCF_964261635.1. NCBI lineage: Eukaryota > Metazoa > Chordata > Amphibia > Caudata > Salamandridae > Lissotriton > Lissotriton helveticus. Next base: position 582,998,129 of record NC_136061.1, on the reverse strand, counting down.
CATGACCCAAGGGGTAGTAGGAGGGAAGGCTACATTAACGAGAATCCTGCAGGCATTGTGTATTTGCATTGACTATCGCTACATTTGCTGGAACCACCCAACTATGTCTACCTCGACATCGGAGATAAAGCGTGGTAATAGATGGCCAAGAGATGGACATCAACAGATGCAGATTATAGACGTTCTTACAACATTACCCGGGGTATAGCATCATTCAAACCCACTTTGTCGCTCTTAAGTTTGAACATCCACTTATGTTCTCTTAGGAGGAGAAATTTAGCTATGTCAGTGACCTGTTCTTGAATATGCGGTTGTTCTAAAACCGTCCTTGTTAAGTCCACTGGTCTGTAATTGACTTCTAAGAAATGACTCGTCAATCTTGTGGCTTGTTTTTTGCACCTCACAGTGCTTCTGTGTTCCATTATTCTCAGTTTCACTTTGCGGGTCGTCATCCCCACATAGTTCAACTTGCAGGGGCACGTAATTAGATACACAACCTTTTCACTATTACAATTGGTGAATTTCTTCTGTATCCATGGTTTTCCCGTGCCAATATCTATCGATTTGGATTTCAGAGTTTGAGGACATGCCCCACAAGAACCACAGGGGTAATGTCCTTGAACAGCCGGTAGGCCCCACAGTGTGCCGATCGTCTGGGATTTAATAGTCATCGGTCTGGTATGTACAAGATGGTCACGCAAATTGGTACTCCTTTTGAAAGAGAATAGTGGCTCTGGAATACGTTTATTTCCGATATTTAATATTTTCCAATGTTTCAGCACACTCTTCTTGACTTCATTTGACACTGTGCTGAAAGTATTAACACAAGTTAATACTGACAGTTCTCCTTTGGGTTCTGGCGGATCCAAGAGAGCCTCTCTGTTATTATTAGTAGCTCGCTTTGCAGAGCGCCGGACCAACTTGGGAGGATACTTCCTTGCGCATAGCTGTGATGTTAAGGTTTTTGCGTGTTTTTGAAAACTCTCTTTGGTGGAACCGTTTCTGCGGATCCGCAGAAACTGCCCGTAAGGAAGATTATCTTTTAAGGCCATGGGATGGTGGCTGTCATAACTCAATAACGAGTTCCTTGCCATTGGTTTAGTATACAGTTCTGTTCCCAACCCTGTGGGGGTGACTACAATCAGAAGATCTAGGAATGCCAACTTTAGTTTACTGGTCTCCACTCTGAATTAAAAAAAAATATTTCTGCCATTCAACCAGTTGAGGAAGCCATGAATTTCTGCTATTTCTCCATGCCAGACAACCAAGATATTGTCTATATAACGCCTCCATAAGCGTATAGACTCGCGGTAGGGATTCATAGTTGTTAAAACATGTTCTTGTTCGAACCCATGGACATAGAGGTTCGCCAGGCTGGGGGCAAAAATGCTTCCCATACTAGTACCGGAAGTCTGGATATATAGAGAGATCTCAGTTTTTGTTACCAGAATTACCAGCAGTAGAGGGTGCCTTGGGACTTTGTTAGAGTATAGAACATCGGAATAAGCGGCGAAGCCATCATGGTTATTTTGATTCACACCGCCTCTGTATTGTTCACATTTAGCGTTTCTATGAGAGCGTAGTAATCGTGTTCTAGATGCTATAGCGTGTTTACCAGATTACTTTAACTGCGGAGTAGTAATCAACGCAAAGTAATATATATATATATAACCCTTTGTTAACAGATTGGGTTTGTTTATGTTTAGGGCCCATTGTAAGATCACTGAGGCTCATCCATTTGCTTTATTATAATTTTGGAATCAAGTGGAATATATGTCTGTGCAATAGTTAGATCGAAAGGGCAGTAATCTGCATATTGTGTTGGCACAACTATCAGTAGTCAAGGATAGTGGCCTGAGAGAAGAATGATAACCCAAGATAAAATGTTTTTATTTGTTATTCTGTATGTGTGTATGTCTATGTGAAGTGATTGCTGCACGATGACAATCAATAGGATCTTAGGAAAGGTAGAACATCAAAACAAATGATGGTTTGTTCTACTGGTTTCCTTTTTAGAGCAGTGCCTCCTTTTTCCCGGAGCAGTTGCCAGGTGAGGTGAGGTAGTTTCCTCCAAAATTCTAGGTAAGAAAGAGGGACTTACATCCAACGTTGGAGAACGATAGATGGCAATGACATTGTCACTGTTGTAATAGTTTCATTAACACTTTTTGTTTTGGTAATGAACACAACTGTGTCGCACTTTTTTCCTTTCCTGTTTTTCAGATACCTCCAGGTATGAGTTTTGCGGAGGAAGGATCGTACACTCCACAATACAGGTGATTTGGTTGTATAGTTCCCAACCGCTTCAAGTGTACTTGTACTAGTTAATTTTTCAATATATTCATTTTTAGTTGTTTCACTTGTTGCAGTAGCAATATTTTGTTGGGTCCTGACGAAGGCACGGGACAGATTGATGTCCGGGTGTGCCGAAACATGTTGACCACTGTATAATATCAGACAGCTATTTGGTAAAACTGTCTTTGCACTGTTTTTAGTTTGGACTAAGGGAGAAAATTATAAAGATAGGGTCTGTCGCAGTTCAATTTCAATTTCAAATGTCACTAATGCATTGCACTTAGTTTCCACATATTCCGCTGCTCTCATCAGGTAGCTTAGATAGTTATCCTCTTTCATTAGCTGAATGAAAACATCCCCTGACTCCCCGATCACTATGATGTGGTTGTAGCCCTTAGGGTCACGAGAGTGACTTCAAGAAGAGACCCAGATGATGAAGCATGTCACCAAGGTGGTGAGTGATGGGAATCCGGAAATGTATTGAATATTTCCTATTTTTGTGGCGCCTTAACATTGTGGTGTTCGTTTTCCAGGACTTAGAGGGCGTAAGAACTTTATTGTAGTCCCCTGGACACTTTAGGTATGTGAATAAGGATTCTTGGTGTGCTGCTTACTCCTTATGGGAGGCTGATATTAATTCCATCCTCTGCCACCTTATGACAGGTTCCTATACAAGAATATTAGGAAGATGTGTCACGCCACTAGCTTTATGGGAGTTTACGGATTTCAAACATTCATCACGAAAGAGGTCTCTTGGTGCTTTTGATCGGCTTGACAAACCCACAAGAGGTAGAGGGCTGGCAGATATTTAATCAAAAGGCCAGATTCCCAGCCTTATCCTGACGTTCATTAGGGCTTCATTTCAGAGATTGAGAACGTTTATTCCAAGCATTTGTTCCCTGGACCCTGAAAGGTTTCCCTCCACAAGAGAGACAATTTAACTAAAGGACCACAGTCGTCTGAGGGAGGATGAATGTCACTCCAAATCAGGCTTATAGGGGTGACCTTCATTTAGTGTGAGGCAACTGCACTGACCAGCATTGAAAGCGTCTTGTAAACGACTCCGATTTGAAAGGAATGCACTTCTTAGTGGGCAGCCAACACACTAATCTAATCTTCTCTGAAATACGGCCAAATGTACAGAGGCCAGAAATAGTCCCAACTGCTGCATTGTGGAGATACTGAGTGAGGTACGGTTAAGTTTTTAGAGATGGTGCCAGGCAGAATAGCAATAAAATATGAAAAATATAATAGTGGACGGCCAAAAAGGGAAATTTACCAAAAAGTGCACAAATAGAATCCAGTTTTACAATGCTGACACCTGTGCGGGTGTTCAGTCTGTGGGTGTGGGGTTGGGGGTATAGTGGTTGGGGATGTGGCCAGTAGGTTGATTTCTGAGTGCGGTAGACCTGCTGTGTGATTTTTACCATGCCACACCTTTCCCTAGGATGATGCAGCAACTAGAGGTCAGCAAGCCACTAAAAGCTTGAGTCAGGCTCAACACTGAAGCCTGGCTCTGGCTCAGCTTGAGGTGCTGTTGGAAACTTGCGCCCACAACTAATGTTTGGCCGTTTTTACAAGAACTGAAATGTTTCCGGGACGAACAAAGCAACATCCAAGTAAAACGCACCACCACTGGTGAGGTGAAGGAAGCGCCAGCAGCTCCTTGTTGGATCCCAAAGGTTGGGGAAATGTCCAGGGAGAAAATAGTGGCCCATGTAGCTCCCCTAACACAGATTAAATTTCAGTGAGTGGGTGGGGGGAAGAGGGGGATCTCTGTTCTGTATGTTTTACTGCTAGGTGCTACATAATTCATCATGTTGAGAGCCCTGAGTAACACACACACAACGTATGGACAACCAGGCGTCCGTCTCATGATGACAAACATTCATAGCTTTACCTCCAAAAGGTAGACTTCATGCTTTAGCTATCCTGTGGTTAATACTTAGGGGGCGTATAGGGAGGCCCACAATTATGACCTCAATGACCCAGGAAGCTGCATTCCAGTTGAGGGTGGAATTCTGAGATTTTTGTTCTGGAATAGACCGGTCCTCAATGTTCTCGTCTATTGCACATGGCTATTTCACGGACAATGATTTGGCGGGAAATCTGTTGATTTAGTTGGACCTTTTCTAATTTCGGCCTGTTCAGACCTTTGGAACCAAAAAGTGGCTTTTACCATATTAAAGAAACATCTGTTTAAAATGTAATCTTTCTGCCTGAAAACTAAATGATTACTGTTGAAAATGGGGGCCTCTAGTTGGCAAAGGTTTGCATCATGTCCAACTAGGGACACTTGCTTCTAGTCAGGGTAAGGGGGATACACTTCTAAAATAACCCCTGTTTACCCCTTTTGTAGCTTGGCACGAGCAGACCGGCTTATCTCAGAGGCAGTGTGTAAAGCATTTGTGAACACATACAGTAATACGGTGAAAACACTACAAATAGACACCACACCAGTTTAGAAAAATAAGTAATCTTTATCTACATCAAACAAGACCAAACAACAAAAATCCACAATACAGTAAAAAGATATGACTTTCAGATGGTAGAAATAGTTCAGTTCAAAGCAAATTGCAGATAAGACACGATTCACACAAAGTACCTTGGATGCGTTGCGCACACAAAAGAAATGGCCACAGGGAAGGTGATGCATTGGTTCCTTACACTCAGGGAAGGTGATGCGTCGGTTCCTTGCTCCGGGGGGGGGAGGGAGGAGGGAGGAGGAGGAGGGGGGATGTGTTGGTTCCTTATTGCTGCGCAGGTGAGGTGATGCATCGGTTTCTTACTGCATACCCCAACTATGCAGCAGACTTGGCGGCGCGATGTGACGATACGTGGATTCTTGCACCCGCACGGCAGGGCTTGCGTTGGAAACGGTGCAGTGATCTCAGACTTCGGAGATCGTTGCACTCAATGCGGCATGCAGCGATTTCTTGAACCGCGGCAGGCGCTGCAAGGGTTTCTTTGGCGATGCGTCGGAAACACGTACGGATGTGTCACACTTCTATGTGTAGCATTGATTTTCCAACTACCAGCGGCAAACAGTCTCTAGAGGTATGACCTGGCACCTCTTTGCAGGTCACACCTCCCAGCAAGGAAGTTTAGGGGAGCTGGTGGTGAAGTCTTTGTGTCCCTGAGACTTCAGAACAGAGGCAAGCTCAGTTTCAAGCCCTTGGAGATCTTTCTCAAGCAGGGGGACACAGCAAACAGCAAAGTCATTTCTACTTTCCTTGGCAGCAAAAAGCCATTGCAGGCCAACCCCCAGACAGCAATCAGCACAGGGGCAGCATACCTCCTTAGTTTCCCTTGCTCTGCTCTTTGGCAAAGGTTCCTCTTGATTTCCCATAAGTGATCTAAAGTTCTGGGACCCAATATTAATACTACAAAATCCTTAGCTCTCTGGTGGCAGAGAAGCCCTGTGCTTGGTCAAAACCAGTGCTGCCCTCTCTGGTGCAGCTTCCTGGCAGCAGGAGGAGACAGCATTGTGGAAGGCAGACCAGACCCATTCAGGTGAAAGGAAATCTCACCCCCTTCTCTAAATGCAGCCCAGGTCTAATTCAACCCAGTCCTGACTCATCAGACTATCTGGAGCCAGTGCACCTCCCGAGCCCCTGACAATCCAAATCCAGACAGTCAATCCACATCCTAGCAGAGGCACACTGGATAGCTAAGCAAGAATATACCTACATTCTAAAAGTGGTATTTTCAAACGCAGAATGTAAAAATCACCCTCAATAAAAGATGCATTTTAACATTCTGAGTTCAGGCATACTAAACTTTATTTTCCTACCTTGTTCCCAAGGAGATATCTGGGGGGGAGAGGTACTGGCAGCCTAGGGGAGCTTTGGAAACACAAAGAGACTGTGGATTGAAGGTGGCGCATACAATGACCCATAATTGTGCACAGGCTTCGCAGGCCTGGCCAGTTGGTAAACCTGAGCCTCTCCCGGCCAGCCGAGTTGGGCGGGTGCAGGCACTACCACTGCGCCCCACTGGTTGAATCATCCATTTTATACACCCGCCGGCTCAAGTAGTGTGCTGCCACCAAGTCTTGAATCTGGTGCACATATGTAGGCGCAGGCTCTTCACAGAGACAGTGATTGTGCCTGGAGGCCACGTTCCTGTGGACCAGTGGGGTCGCAGATGGGCGGCAGGCCAGGCATCTGGCCCTGTTGTCTTTTAATAAACATTATTCAACAGCCTGTTAAAAGAAAGTCCTACTGATCATCATAAACTCAGTCCTGGAGTTGAACTGGAGGAGAGTGGGTCAAACGTCCCTGCAGACACCCATCCAGCATCCCCTCTTCCCCACCCCCTGTCCACGAGTCAACATTGCTAAAGTTGCCCATTGAGATTCCCATATTAAATGAATGCATACTACAATTGCTGATCAAAAGGTCATACAGACATGATAGGGTGTATGGACAATAGTTGCAATATGCTTGGAAAGAGGAAAACCACAGGCCAGTTCGGCAAGATATATACTCATGATGCTTCAGAAATAGTTCAGCAAGTGAGGCCTCAGCATGCGTCTGGTTTAAATACGATGTCTCTCTGAGTAGCATAGTTTATTAATTACTTAACTGAAATGTGTGATGAGACTACACAGTACACTGACACACTGATGAATATAGCAGAACTAGAATTAAGATATTGATTAGTGGGGGGGGGGCGTGGCTTGGCCAGCGAAGATGGCGGTCGCAGCTTAACAGCGCTCCGACCAGCCATACAATATCCTGCCTCTGGACATCGGCGGTAGCGTGCCCAGTGAAGGGAAGAATCCTGCGACGCTCGAGTGGTCCCCCGACGTGATCGGGAAACCTAGGGGCAGTGCAGCGGCGGTGCTTGAAGACCCGTGAGGTGAAACAGCCTAGCGGGAGTCGGCCCGAGTGAAGCCGGGGCCTCGCGTGGTTTGGCGGAGGCCCGAGGGACGCGTTGGCTTGGGGTGCCGCCTGTCAGATTGACGACCAGAGCACTGCGCCAGTGCCGGATTCCCCCCCACAGATCCCCAAGGGATAGTGAGGCGGGGGGAGAACTGGATTGAGGCGGCTAGCAGAGAGAAGAGACGAGTGCTGGTGGAGGCCCCGGGCTGTGGTGCCAGAGCCCCTGATAGAGGAGGCCATAGAGGAGCAGCGGCCGCTTGTGGAGTTCCGGGGCGGCAGTAAGTGGTTGGTCCAGCTGGGGGTGTGAGTGGAGGCGCTCGGGGTTCTGATCCCCCCCCCTAATATCCTTGCCTGCCCCGGTGATGCCTCTATGCTTGGTGGCCGAGTCGGGCTGCGGCGAAGGCGTTGGAAAGGGGAGTGGTGCCTCCGGTACCACCGATTGTCCAGCAGTCACCGGAGGCCCTGAGCCAGCCTTGCGGTTGTGGTGCGCACCGGATATCAGCCATAGCTTAGTCTGCCGCCCAGCGGAGCTCCGGATGCGTGGGGGCACTGGTACGTCTGGGCAAGACTGGCACAGTATTTTCAGCGGCCCCCCCAAGACATTGCCAGGACCCGCGGCACCCATCGGTGGTCAAGCAGCGAGGCCCTCTGGGATAGAGGTGAGAGTGGACTGGCGACCATATTACGGGCCCTCGTGGCAGACTCAATCAGCGGAGTGGCCCAGAGGAAGAGGCTATTGACCAGGGACTTCGCCTCCTACATGTGGGACTGTTTCCTCGCTTGGCCCCCTGAGAGGTCGCCCCTTAGCTCCTAGGTCTAGCACCCACTGAGCGGCAATGACGCACGATAAGGGCGGTGGAGGCAACACCAAGCAGGGCACCATTGATAAGTTTACAGGAGACGGGGCTGAGGCAGGTGCATCGGGATCACAAGGCCAGGTCCCTGACAACGTGGCGCTCATGGCGGCCATTACCCAGTCCAGGGACATGCAAGACGCCAAGATCGGGGCCGTGGGCTCGGACGTCATGCTGCTGAGGCAGGACTTACGCAACGCAGTCGAGCGCATCACGGGGACAGAGACCCGCATTTCTGAGGTGGAGGATGATGTCACGACCTTGAAGAAGAAGGTAGCAGCTATGGAAAAAATTCAGAAAGGTCTGGCGCTACGAGCTCAGGATGCCGAAGGGCGGGCTCGGAGAAACAACCTTCGCTTCGTGGGGTTCCCGGGAGGGCTGCGAGGGGGATAGCGTGGAGCTTTTCCTAACAGTGGCTGGAGGGCTGGCTCCCCCCTGATGCTCTCTCTCGCTGCTTTGTGGTGGAGCGGGCGCATAGGGCCCTCATGCAGAAACCTCCCCAAGGGGCTCGCCCGAGGCCGATCATAGCCAAATTCTTAAATTATATGGACCGCGATATTATCCTGCAGCAGGCCAGAGCCAAGAAATCCCTCAACTGTGACAACGCCAACATCCTTATTTTTCCGGATTATACGGGCCTAGTGCATCAACAGTCCTTCATGGCAGCCAAGGCCCGCCTCCGCGACCTAAAGCTCCAATATGCGCTACTATACCCAGCCCGCCTGAGAGTGGTCTACCGATCTCGCACACTCTTCTTCGATTCTCCTGAGGAAGTCTTTAAGTGGACCGATGAGACTGTGAGGGTGCGAGTCCATACGCCGCCTGGCAGAGATTCCGACTCATCGTCGAGCGAGGCAGCCCGGAGGGGCCCCTGAGGCCAACGAGGTGGCAGTAGGAGATCGCGGTCCAGGCAGCGTTTTCTGTCCATCTCTGCCCTCCGACAGAAGGGCTTGTCTCGGAGAAGCAGGCTTCAGCGGACTGATTCATGGGCCCGATAGAGACTGGGACTCTGGAAACTGTGTCTGATGTCCAGTTAGGTACATTTACGGGACTGGTAACCCGGTCACGCAGTGGTGGGCGGGGAGGGGTAAGGCCCGAGTGTTCTGGGTGACCAGTTGGGGATCCATTGGAAGACATGGATCCTGTCCCCCTGTTGGGGACATGGCTCCTATTCAACCGCGACAGATACTTCCATGTTTGCGAGGTATGGGGCGTGGGAGTTTGGGGGATTGTTTGGGGGGGTTCATGTTCTTTGCTTGATTGCGCACTCATGCTGATTGCCCGTAATAATATGCACGCTCTGGGGAACACATGCACAGGCCATGAGGGCGTCAGTTTTTTTACATGTCTGGCACGGAGATGGAAGGGATGGTAAACGCTGGGTCCCTACACATAATTAGTTGGAATGTTCGTGGGGCACTGGATAAGTTCAAGCGAGGGGCCATTCTTCACGATGCCAAGAGTGCTGGGGCCGATGTGCTCCTGCTCCAGGAGACACACTTGCTGGGCACTAAAGCTCCTTGCCTGCAGCGGTATGGGTATCATCAGGTGTTTCATTCAGGATTCACACGGGGTTCACGGGGGTGGCAACATTGATCCATCGCAGGGTCCCCTATGTACAAGAGAAGCTTTGGTTGGACACACAGGGACGATATCTCTTTATACAGGGCACAGTTGGGGGGGATGTCTTGACGCTGGGTAGTGTGTACGCCCCACCGCAGCTACAGTGGTCCTTGGTGGAAGGGCTTATGACACTGTCGGGGGATATGCCGGACACTTTCTCTATTATTCGAGGTGACTGGAATGATGTAATGGAGCTAGATCAAGATAGATGGAGGAGCAGCGATGCGGTTTGGGGGGGGTCTCCTACTAAATTGCACTCCCTAGTAACGGGGCTAGACTAGACGGATGTATGGAGACACTTACACAGCCCTCGCCGGGAATACACCTTCTTTTCCACATCTCATGACTCATTCTCGAGGTTAGATTACATATTTATTCCCAGGGTGCTTGCACAAAGTATTGTCGGCGAACATTCTGCCTAGGGCTTTGTCGGATCACTCACCCGTCGCTCTCACATTTCAGATTGGTCCGAGACTGCAGCTGCTCAGGTGGCGTATGTCGGGGTGGCAACTACAGAAAGAGGAATATAGGGAACACTTGGCCAAAGAGATAGATAATTACCTGGCAATCAATGTGGGATCGGTTGAGTCTCCCACATTGCGAGGAGTAGATATTTCCTGGTGTGTGGCTTCGCGGAGGGAGCGGAGAAGGACCTGGTGCATCGGGAGGCGGACATGGAGGCGCTGGAACGCAGGGGTCGGGAGGCTGATGGAGGCCTGGCTAGAAGGCAGCTAGTGTTGGCTCAGCAACAATATGCAGCTATACTGTTGGACGAGGCTCGCCTAGCTTGGCTTGCAACACGTGGCAGGGCTTATCAGTGGGGTGATAAGTAGAGCAAGATTCTACACCGCCTTGTCAGAGCACCTTGCACACCCAGCCTCTAACGCAGGTCCTAGACCCGGCAGGGGCGCCGATTCTCGAATCCCCAGCTATTGCGGAGAGCTTTGCGGCATATTATGAGGTCCTGTACGCGCCATTGGTGTGTCTTGCGGCGGAGGCTATAGAGAAGTTTATTTTTGATCTTCCTCCCAAGACCGTCTCGGATGAGGTACGGGAGCAATTGGACAGGCCTCTGTCGGACGATGAGCTGGGTACGGCCCTTGGGGAGTTGAATCCCGGGAAGGCGCCGGGTTCAAATGGTTTCCCCAGCAAGTTTAAGCGTTTTTTGTGCAATTGGCCCCACATTTTCGGCCGGTGGTGGAAGAGGTGCGGCAGCGTGGCTTGCTTCCCCCAGACTGGAGACATGCGGAGGTGGTAGTATTCCTCAAACCAGGCAGACCCCGGAGGAACATGCATCATATCACCCCATTTCCCTTCTTAATGTTGAAGCGAAGGTGTTAGCCAAGGCACTGGCCAATCGGCTCAAGCCTCACATCACAGCATTGGTGCATCCGGATCAGGCCGGGTTTATGCTGCAGAGGGCGACTCGCCATAACATTAGGCGTGCGCATGTTGCAATGTTGGTCAGCGGGCAGCTTGGGGAGAAGGCAGTACTACTGCTCGCGGACATGGATAGGGCCTTTGATTCCTTGAGCTGGGTGTGCTTGTTTGCTCTGCTGCGGAGGCTCAATCTCAGTCCGCGCTTCCTGGCTTATTTGCAGCTGCTTTATTCTGACTCACAGCATCGTTGCGGGTAGGGGGGGGCGATATCTCGCTCCTTCTTGATTCGGCGGGGTACGCATCAGGGCTGTCCCCTCTCCCCCTATTTATTTGCTCTTGCCATAGAGCCGCTGGCGACCTGGGTGTGTATAGATGCCCAGCTTCTGGGTTTTCGATGGGCGCCTGGTCTAACGGATAAAATAGCACTTTACGCGGACGATGTGCTGTTTTTCCTCACTGACTTAGTCGGGGCCACGGTTGATGCGTATCCTTCAGATTTTGGCAAGACCTCGGGGCTTTATATGAACCAATGCAAGTCCACGTTGTGGGTCTTAGGGGGTGGATCGAGGGTGGGTGACTGGGCCTCAGCCCTTCAATTGGCATCGGGTGGAATGAAGTATCTGGGGGTCTTCTTGTCTGATGTCCCGGCGGTATCCAAAGATCGTAATCTGGCCTCCAGTGTGGGATCGAACCCGGGAAGACCTTAAGGTGTGGTCCCGCATAATCATCCATACCAGAATCCACCCCGCTGGTTTCAGCAGGTCAACTCGGCGCTGGGAGGGTTCTTGTGGGAGGGGGGGTGCGGTCAGAGTGGCCCTACGCACCTGTTTTCTATCCATGTTCACCGGTGGTCTTGCTACTTCAGATGTCCTCTCTTACTACCAGGCCGCACATCTGCTGGTCCTCAACGACTGGTGGTACGGAGATAGGGAGGACCTGGCCTATGCGGTTGAGCGGCACCTAATGGGCAACAACCCTCTGCACACACTGTTATATTCAGCACCGCTTCAGAGGCGTCTGCCCTCGGCCACGCAGGTGGTGTTACATGTCTGGAGGCGGGCCCAGAGCAGGATGGTGTGGTGGAATGTCCTGACCCGGGAAACTCCTCTCTGGGGCAACGGGCGTTTGCCTCAGTTGGCGGCCTTGCACGGCTTCCAGGGATGTGAATGTACCGATGTACCGGGATGAAATATGCGATGCAATGACAGAATTCTCCCAACAGAACTTGGTTCTACAAAGATAAAATGACAACATGGAGGGAGAGAGCTGCCTGGCAGAATGCTGGCCTGGCTGCTCAGTAGAGAGACACCCTTACTGCATATTACAACTTGCCAGCGAGGGAGGACAGTCTTTAATAACAAGTGTGGAGGTTGTTCAGGAACTGTTAAAACACCATAAACATTTATATCCCACCAGAGTGGCAAAGACCCCACTAGAAAGTGAAAGCTACCTAAATAAAAAAGCACAAGTGTGGTTAGTTAGACCATAATCATCAGTTTTTAAATAAACCAACTAACTTGGAGGAGACCTCAACAGTCACTGAAGGTCTGGCTGGAGGAAATGCATCTGGATCAGACAGCCTCTCCTCTGAACTCTATAAGGAGTACAAACATACATTAGCCCCACATCTACTAGAGGTATATACAGAAGCCTTAAGGGACGGTATATTACCCCCCTCGAAGAGATATGGTATAATTTCAGCACTCCCAATACCTGGAAAAGATCCTATTAAAAAGCGCATCACATCGGCCATTGTCATTGCTTAACACAGGAAATAAAACACGGGTGAAGGTAATAGAAAATCATATGTCTCTGCTAATGGAAAACATGGTCTCATTCGACTGGGCTCTGGACCACATAGGTCTACCTCGGTCAATCAGCGCACAGGTTTTTCAATCCTCCATTATTTAAACTATGAGCTTGAGGCCGAAAAGTCCTTTTTAGATGCAGAAAAGGCCTTTGACTCTTTGGAGTGGCCCTACATACTGAACACGTTCTGCAGATTTGGCCCTGAGGTCCTATTCCAGATAGTAATTACCTTCCTTAACACTAAACCAGTTGCCAGAGTGTGCACGAATGGGCTGATTTCGGAGCACTTTACGGTGGGTAGGGGCACCAGACAAAGCTGTCCCCTCTCACCTCTGCTTTTTGTGTTGGCCATAGATCATTGGCCCAGTACCTGCATAAGTACCACTCTCAATGGGGTGCATCAATTTTAAAACAGAGACCTACTCTTTTATATGTATGCGGGTGGCATTGGCTGTTTGTCTGCAACCCGGAAGATAATCTATCTTCCCTGATCAGAGGTGGTCATATTTGGCAGCATCTATAGAATCCTGATTAACTGGAATAAAACTGAATTGTCTACCTTTACAGATTCCACAACACAGGTTAAGTTGGATTTTCCGATCACCTTGGAGGATAATTCAGCAAAATACTTGGGGACAGTCCAACATCCGGACACTGAGGCCTTGGTGCAGCTAAACTAAGGGCCAGCATCAGAGTGGTTAACCTGTCCGACTGAAATTTTGGCTGAAGTTGTCCCTATCTATAGCCAACCAAGTAGAACTCGTCAAGATGGTTGTCTCCTTAAATGTCTTCATTTATTCATGCATATTCCACTTACGCTCTAAATTTTCTTTCAGACCATCAGACTAATGCGGCTTATATGGGCAGATTAACAACCACAGATATGTTGGGCGATCCTGCTACTACCCTATGAAATAAGGGGATTCAAGGTGTCCGGTCTAGAGCAATACTATTTGTTGGCGCAGTGTCATATGCCAAGTACTGGTTTCATCCAGACAGATGTCTCCCATATATTAAGCCAGAAGGGGAGTAGACAGAAGGTACTCCCCTTGACTCTTACCATATGGACTGCCACAACATAAAAAATGAAATAACTATAATAGCAGCCACAGGCCGGCCAAGGAAAACCCTTCTCACTCGATTCAGACGCATGTGCCTATATTCACCAGCAGTGCCTCTAGCTCATATCAAACTTCTCCACTTAGAACAGAACCAAAGGTGATGCAGACATTAACTAAGTCTGATTGGGGCCATCTTTATTATGAAGGGGCTTTCCTTACACTAGAACACCTTAAGGATAAGGGTGATCTGAACCCTTTACAAATATTCACATTTTTCAGTCTAAGAAACAGCGCATGAAAAAATACGGGGCACCAAAGGGAGCCGAAACAGTTTGAGGCATTGACCCAGCTACTTAGGATTTACTGATAACACTAGGTGGATAGCCTCTGCCTCAGTGGGGACTACACATGGTAGGCAGGATTGGGAACTATGCGTGGTAGGCAGGCAAAGAAACTATACATGGTAGGCAGGCCTGGAAACTATACATGGTAGGCAGGCCTGGAAACTATACATGGTAGGCAGGCCTGGAAACTATACATGGTAGGCAGGCCTGGAAACTATACATGGTAGGCAGGCCTGGAAACTATACATGGTAGGAAGGCCTGGAAACTGTACATGGTAGGCAGGCCTGGAAACTATACATGGTAGGCAGGCCTGGAAACTGAAGACTGGAAGCAGTTTTCTGTGGAAAAGTGGAAACACTGCTGTACACAGACCAGAATGATATTTATGAATTATAAACACAAGCTGCTGCATTTCAAGTATCTGCACCATATTTCTTCACCTAGAAGCAGCACAGAATAGATCCCTTTAGATCACATAATTATCCCCCCCTCGCGGCGGGATGCCTGACTTTCACCTTGTGGATACCCTGCTATCTCACAAGGGAATACCAGGAAGGGTTCCCTAAGCAAGCGCCGGGAAACCCACTGCGGGTAGCTGTGCGCTATATAAGCTCAACTACATTTACATATCTGAGATTCGGAAAGGCCCCTGCGGCGTTTCTAAATCCTGCCTGGACTTCTCCACTGATTTTAGCCTATTGGCATTCCTTTTTCCAAATCATGTACAACCTGACAGGGAGTCCCATTAAGCCAAAACCACTCCCTGCTATTCTGGGATTTGTTATGCTTGTCCCACGTGAATATAGTTGATTTGTAGACTGGAGCAGATTTTGGTAAAGTGCAGAATTGTTAGACTGGTCCAGAATTACAAAACCTAAAAGAAAGGACTGGCTCAAGGGTAGGGTTATGTTTAACAATAGAGCTGCGGTGTCCGTATCACAACAGCCGCATACATCTAGACCCAAGGATAAATCGGGACCATAAAAAGAAGATCTTATGCCAACTAACGCTAATAAGACCAATTATACACAGATAACCCTGGCTTAACGCGATACTAACCGGTTCCAAGACTAGTTTAGTAACTTACTGAGCAGGCGATGCTTGTACCTAGGCGTCATTCTCTGAATGTAATGGTGCGATTTAAGGGCAAGGGAGAAATCCCTACACGTCAAATGACTTGCTATAACCGCTACGCTGGCGAAAAAACTCGCATAGCTCTTTCTCTGGTATTATCCCATCTCAAGCAATAATAATGTGACTGGTAAATTTATGCAGCATAATTGTGCAAAATATGTTGTAGAGTGTAAAGAAAAAAAAGCTGTAACTTGCACAAAAAATGTGACTATACTCAAATTTAAATAATTATTTAGTTGAAAACAACAAATAAAAACAACTTTTACACCGGACCCAATCAATAGGCCCTCAACTCCAGACAAGAAAATCATTTCAAATCTGCTATTGCAGACACAATGGACATTGCAGTGTGAGACAATATGGTGGGGTTCTTCAATATCGTAAAGGGTGGTGTTAAAAGCAGGTCATCTCCGAAGACCTGCCCGAGAGGTTCTAGGTCTGTGGCATGCACGTTGATCTGTAGCACACTATGTACCCCAACCCCACAGGCTTCACTTTTTTTCCCACCCGCTACAGGACATATGCCGAATTACAACCCTATTCATCTTTACTGACTAGCACAAAACAGACAAAAACTGGCTACAGCGTAGAATAATGTGTATTTGTAAAGCGCACGTTCACCCAGAAGGGTATCTCGGCGCTGAGTAAGAGATTTTTATTGTTACTCAACTCAATGGAACTCATTTTATAGACCTTAGAAGGATGAAAGACTGAGCGAACCCACCAGAATTGAACCAGGAGATTAAACACAAGCTCCGACAGTGGAAAAATTAAATGTAAATGTAAATGTCAAAGGTTCTTATATAGCGCCTTATCACCGCAAGGTCTCAAGGCGCTTGCTTTGGGAACCCGTCCTGGCTTTTTCCCTGTGAGATAACCCGTAGTGGGCATCCCCAAGGTGAAAGCCAGGCATCCCGCCGCAGGGGGCCGTAGTGGAGATTAAGCAAGCTATTGCCCAGAGTTGCAGAGTGTGAACCCGTAATTCGAGTAGGCACCGAAGTGAGAATTATCAAGTCCGTGGACATTTGGGCTCAAGACCCTGCCGCGTCGGGAATTGAACCCTGGTCCCGGGTCTGACCTCTGCTTCAGGGTCTGCCTCCTCTAACCAGTGAGCCACACTTCTCCACAGTGAGCCACACTTCCACTTTCTCTTCCACTAAGCCACCAGACCCAGCTTCAAATCGGCCATGTCTCAGTGTCACTAGCGTTTTCTGCTTGCGGGGACCGTGCATGGATAAGTGTTGAAGATTAAACAATAACCTGCTGCTGGAAAAATCTATCAGGGATGAAGTTGTAAACTCTATTTGAATACATGACAGAGAATGATGTGAATAAGAACACATTATGGAATGCCATGAAAGCAGTTCCCAGGGGGTGTCGGACTGCAATCTCATTCAGTTTGAGCATGGCTCGGGCCAAGATAAAGGAACCGTTACAATATCAATTAAGGGAATAAAAAGTGAAACACAAGAGGACGCGCTATGCAAAAGCCTGTCATAAGCTTTTAGCTGTCGGGGGACAGGTATGGGCATTAGATATTGACATAGCAGAATTCTTGCTGCTCCGGTTTAAACGATTCATAAAGGGGGTGGTGATGGACAGAGTATCTGAATTAAGCAGAACACTCCTACCCAGTCAAAAGATCAGGGCTTGATCCATCACCGTTTTTTAGCTCACTGCACCATCCCAGCTCAGAACCTGGCTACATGCAAATTAGTCTGACCCTGGCCCAGTGCATCATGGGAACAGGGCAGACCAAACTACCAAGCCAATTCTTTACTGGAAAGGAAACAAGCTTCTGGGGACCGGTTTCTGGCATTACAGCCGTCTTCGGCCCAGCTTGCTTGAATCCTGATGGTGCAGTGAGCAAGGGACTCACATCTGAGTGTACCCTTCCACACTTGTGGTGGCCAAAACGATTCATAAAGGGGGTGGTGATGGACAGAGTATCTGAATTAAGCAGAACACTCCTACCCAGTCAAAAGATCAGGGCTTGATCCATCACCGTTTTTTAGCTCACTGCACCATCCCAGCTCAGAACCTGGCTACATGCAAATTAGTCTGACCCTGGCCCAGTGCATCATGGGAACAGGGCAGACCAAACTACCAAGCCAATTCTTTACTGGAAAGGAAACAAGCTTCCGGGGACCGGTTTCTGGCATTACAGCCGTCTTCGGCCCAGCTTGCTTGAATCCTGATGGTGCAGTGAGCAAGGGACTCACATCTGAGTATACCCTTCCACACTTGTGGTGGCCAAAACGATTCATAAAGGGGGTGGTGATGGACAGAGTATCTGAATTAAGCAGAACACTCCTACCCAGTCAAAAGATCAGGGCTTGATCCATCACCGTTTTTTAGCTCACTGCACCATCCCAGCTCAGAACCTGGCTACATGCAAATTAGTCTGACCCTAGCCCAGTGCATCATGGGAACAGGGCAGACCAAACTACCAAGCCAATTCTTTACTGGAAAGGAAACAAGCTTCCGGGGACCGGTTTCTGGCATTACAGCCGTCTTCGGCCCGGCTTGCTTGAATCCTGATGGTGCAGTGAGCAAGGGACTCACATCCGAGTATACCCTTCCACACTTGTGGTGGCCAAAACGATTCATAAAGGGGGTGGTGATGGACAGAGTATCTGAATTAAGCAGAACACTCCTACCCAGTCAAAAGATCAGGGCTTGATCCATCACCGTTTTTTAGCTCACTGCACCATCCCAGCTCAGAACCTGGCTACATGCAAATTAGTCTGACCCTGGCCCAGTGCATCATGGGAACAGGGCAGACCAAACTACCAAGCCAATTCTTTACTGGAAAGGAAACAAGCTTCCGGGGACCGGTTTCTGGCATTACAGCCGTCTTCGGCCCGGCTTGCTTGAATCCTGATGGTGCAGTGAGCAAGGGACTCACATCTGAGTATACCCTTCCACACTTGTGGTGGCCAAAACGATTCATAAAGGGGGTGGTGATGGACAGAGTATCTGAATTAAGCAGAACACTCCTACCCAGTCAAAAGATCAGGGCTTGATCCATCACCGTTTTTTAGCTCACTGCACCATCCCAGCTCAGAACCTGGCTACATGCAAATTAGTCTGACCCTGGCCCAGTGCATCACGGGAACAGGGCAGACCAAACTACCAAGCCATCACCACCCCCCTTTTTGAAATTATTTTGGCCACCATGAGTGTGGAAGGGTATGCTCAGACATGAGTCCCTTGCTCACTGCACCATCAGGATTCAAGCAAGCCGGGCCGAAGACGGCTGTAATGCCAGAAACCGGTCCCCGGAAGCTTGTTTCCTTTCCAGTGAAGAATTGGCTTGGTAGTTTGGTCTGCCCTGTTCCCATGATGCACTGGGCCAGGGACAGACTAATTTGCATATAGCCAGGTTCTGAACTGGGATGGTGCAGTGAGCTAAAAAACGGTGATGGATCAAGCCCTGATCTGTTGACTGGGTAAGAGTGTTCTGATTAACTCAGATACTCTGTCCATCACCACCCCCCTTTTTGAAATTGCTCCGGTTTAAACAGCATTCCTATAATTGGGACAACAAGGCAGACCGCCTATTGGGGTGTTCCTATTTGCAAAGACAGTAAATATAGGATAGAATCCGTAAAGGACACATATAAGTAGCTGCGATAGGACAACTGCCACTTCAAGAGTTTTTAGAGGCTTTTATAGTGATCTCTACCAGGCAGAGTTTATATTTGTCGAATGGGCGGAAAAGCGGCGGACGGGAAGACCGTCTGCTGTGGTCTCCCCGCCATAGTAATATGGCGGAGGGGAAATGGGTGTTGGGCAGAGACAGATCTCGGGCGGATCGCCACCACCATGCGGGCGGTGGCGATCCGCCCGAGATCCTAATGACTCCCTAAATATGATTACCAATTAATCAATGAATAAAAAGTAATTACCAATTAATAAAAATTAAATACCAATTAATAATTAATTAACAAAAATATTTATCTATACAAATAAATATAAATTCAATATTTACTTAATTACAATTAAATTACTTCCCACCCTATTACCCTATAAACCCATAAACCGCTACAAAACTAACATTCAACATTTATTTAAAAATATTTAATAATTCCTAAAAAAATATTTAATTAATTTACTATAATTAAATTACTTCCCACCCTATTCCCCTATAAACCCACAACCCGCCACGGTACTAAAACGCATAATTTACTTAAATAAATTATTACTAACTTCTAAAAATGTAATACATATATTTTAAAACTAGTACACTAATTAACAAAAATATAAAAACAAACATAAAATACATAACACTAATATTAAGATCGATGTTAATACATTTTTAATAATTATTATTTAATTGTATTTATTTTAATTGTTAAATAATTATTCATTGGTAATTATTTTTAAATCATGTATTGGTATTGTTAATTAATTTGTTGTAATTTAATAATTAAATTTGTTATTTTTTATAAAAAAAATCTTATTTTAATTATTAGTAAGTTATTTTGGCCCCTATGCTAACCTACTGTTGCACCCTCTGGAGTTGGAATAGTAATTTTAACCCATACGCTATCCAACACTTTCCCTACTATTACACCCTCTGGAGTTGGAATTGTAATTTTAACCCCTACGCTATCCAACACTTTCCCTACTGTTGCACCGTCTGGAGTTGGAATAGTAATTTTAACCCCTATGCTATCCAACACTTTCCCAACTGTTCCACTCTCTGGAATTGGAACAGTCATTTTTACCCCTACACTATCCAATATTTATTGTTTTAGTTAATGTAGTGTCTAATTATTATTATTTTTTAATTTAACAATTGTTATATATAGTTTTGATATTTTTATTTATATTATTGTTGTATGTGTACGTATTTATAATTTATAAAATGTTTTTAACAATGTATACGTTAGAGTAATTGTGAATATTATTAAGTATATATTTTATATGTATAAGTTTAATTAGTTTTACAGTACATGTATATTTACATTATGTCTTCCTTATAATTTTAAATATATTTTAACTATATTTATTTTAATTAAATGTAATTATTATTTTTAAACATAAAAAAATCGATTTTTTATATTTGTTCCGATATTTTTTTCCGATATTTTTTGTACTTACCTTAATGTAGATACAACTTCGATATTTTTGACGTTGATATTCCGCCTCCGATATTTTTGACGTCGATATTCTGTCAGTGATTCAGCCTCACCACATTTCTCTCATCACGGTCACCTATTATGGGCCTGCTATGGATTAAGTTGCCTTTAATACGTGGACAATACAGTGCTGTTTAAGACTGGGTAATCGCTTTGACAAACCAGACATTATATTTTTTAAATGATGAAGCTGCTTAGCCACAACTGAAGAGATACTGAAATTACTAGTTCCTACATTGGGCCACCTTCAGGGGCACCCTTGCCTACCGTCCTCCAGGACAACATCTAGGCTTCTGCAACTTCATCGCCGACTTCACCACCCCCAACCCCCCTTGCCATAGATTCTAACTACATTTTTCTCAGCGACCTCAACTTCCATCTCTACGACCACAATGATATCAACACTACTGACCTGCCGGACAGCATGAACATCGGACTCACCCACCTAATGCACGACCCCACGCACACCGCAAGCCACCCGCTAGACCGCATCTTCACCTCCAGCGACTGTATCAGGTATAGCCAAACCACGGAACACACCTGGACCAACCGGACAATATCGCCCACTTCAACAGCACCAGCTCACGGACCTCCACCCCCAGTATGACTAATGCCAAACACTGCAGCTGGAGCAAAGTCTCAAAGGGTACATGGATCAACTCCCTCAACACCACCCACCACATCTCCTCCAACAACCTAAACCAGTATGTCCAAAACTTCAACAATTGGATCACCAAATGAGCCAACAGCATCACTCCCATCAGCAACAACACCCACAGATAGTCCAAAAAGCAGGCTAGCTGGTAACCTGAAGACCTTAGAATGGCTAAACGACTCTGTTAACAACTAGAAAGGAGATGGCAGACCAGCGAGGACATAACTGGCAAGACCACCTTCAAGACATCCCTCAACCACTACCACAGGCAGTTGAGAGAATTGAAGAAAAAGGCCTTAGCCTCACGCATCGAATCAAGCTCCAATAACAGCAAAGAACTCTTCAACATCGTCAAAGAATTGCCCAACCCATTAAGCTGCAACACACATTACCTCTTCACAGAAACTCTACAACAACTTTGCAAACTTCGTCCATGAAAAGATCGGCAACATCTACAGACACTTCAAACCCCCTGACCAAGGACACCGACTTCTTCAAACAACACAACAGCCGGCTACTACCACAGACATCCGATTAACCAAATGGTGGCAGCTCGCCCCAGAGGACACCGCCTTCATCATGAACTCTGTCCACTCAGGGGCCCTAACCGACCCATGCCCTCACCACATCTTCAACCTAGGTGAAGGCAGAATCTGCAACATACTCACCATCTTGTTCAACACCTCAAGTGCCACAGCGTCCTACCCTGAAGACTAGAATCATGCATAATTTCAATGCACTACTAAAGAAACCATCAGCAGATCCCAGCGAACTCAACAACTACCAACTGATTTCCCAGCTCCCTTCCCAAAGTACTAGAAAAGGCCAACAAGTCTTCTCACATCTTTAACGGAACCTCCTACTCAACTCCTCCCAATTCGATTCCGCAGCAACACAGTACCAAAACAGCCCTCCTCCCATCAACCGACGACATCCAAGCCCTCCTCCACCAAGACAGACTGCAGCTCTGATCATCCTAGACCTCTTAACAGCCTTCAATACGGTCTCCCGCCACACACTAATCGCAAGGCTGCACAACATAGGGATCCGAGGAGCAACTATCAAATGGATTGCCTCTTTCCTCACAGGAAGACTGCAAAAAGGCTGCCTTCACCTCCGAGCCAGAGGAAATCATCTGTGGATTACCCCAAGAATCCTCGCTCAGGCGAGATGGATTGATTGGGTACAAGCCGGGAACGGCGTTATTGTCACTACTGATAGGGAGATAGCCGAAACTTTTGCCACGCACTTTGAGGCATTCTATGCGGCGCGAGACCTTGCTACGCAGGAGGAAGCGCTACGATACCTAGATGCAACAGTCCTGCCGGCCCTCCCCCCTGAGTCAATGGAGGCCTTAGAGACGGCCATAACGGGGGATGACATCACCGAGGCCATTGCCAGATTGAGGCCTGGCAAAACCCCGGGACCCAATGGCTTCCTGGCGGAGCTCTTCAAGCGGGCAGCAGACCTGCTGTCGCGACATCTGGGGGACTCTTTGCAGACGCCTTTGAGGAGGGAGAACTGCCCCCTGACTTGGCGAGGGCAACGATTGTCCCGATCTATAAGGAGGGCAAACCACGTGAGAATTGCGCCTCATATCGACCCATCTCCTTACTGAACACGGAGGTGAAGCTGTTGGCCACCATCCTGGCAGCCCGGCTGCGAGCTGTTATCACGGATCTGGTGCATCTAGATCAATCGGGATTCCTGTCGGACAGGGCCACTAAATTCAATCTTAGAAGGACCCATAACTGGTTGCAAGAGGTACGGGGCCGCGCCGATCCCCACTGGTTCCTCTCCTTGGATGCCGAAAAGGCGTTCGATGCAGTACACTGGCCATTCCTTTTTGCAGTTCTATGTAAGTTCGGTTTCGGACCCAACTTCATTCGGTGGATACGGCTCCTTTACACTGCCCCGAAGGCTAGGGTGCGGGTGAACGGGACTCTATCCCGAGAGTTTCGAATTCAGAGAGGTACCCGACAGGGATGCCCCCTGTCCCCCCTCTTGTTCACGCTTACGATAGAGGTGCTAGCCGCCAGGGTCCGACAGAACAATGACATTCGCGGGTTTACAAGCGGTGCCACTGACTTGACGCCTGAAAAAATCTCGCTCTACGCAGACGATGTGTTACCCTACATAACGGAACCAGAAACCGCGATCCCAGAGCTCTTCCGAGAAATAGAAAGCTACGGCAAGATGGCCGGTCACAAAATAAACTGGCACAAATCAGTACTTTATGACCCTGGGGGGCGCAATCGCTGGGGGAATCTACCAGACGACCTTCTGACAACTACCGAGGGCTTCCAGTACCTCGGGGTATTCATTACCGTGAACGAGGCCCTTTCCTTTGCTAGGAACGTAGAAAGGATCATACTTAATGCAGTGGCGGATATGAACCGGTGGAGACAGCTCCCGCTGGATCTCCTAGGGAGGGCGGCCATGTATAAAATGGTCACATTGCCAAAATTCCTCTATGCTCTGCAAAATGAATACTACCCGATACAGGCATCGGTCTTCCGCAGGATTCATGCAGATTTGCGATCCTTCCTCTGGTTAGGTAAGCACGCCAGAGTGGCTCTGTCCACTCTCCAGAGACATGAATACAGTGGTGGGATCTCTCTCCCTAATCTTGAGGCCTACTACTGGGCGGAACCTTTAACGCCAATAAATGACTGGCTCCATGCCCCAGCTGATCACCCAACATACGCACTAGAAAGAGCTACAATGTCGGCCAAAAATCTACTGTGTTTCCTCTATGGCACTCCGGGATGAGCCTCCCTCCTCCCGGCCACGTTGGTGACGCTGTCCGCGTGGAGGAAGGCTAACAGGCGCATGGGATGGGATAAGAAGCCCACACGACAGACGCCACTGTGGCATTGCCAGTGGTTAACGGAACTCCACAAACTACGAGGTTTCCAGAGGTGGGATGATATTGGCATTTCCACTATAGGGGATGTAATTGCCATGGGGAAGTTCAAATCGTTTCAGGTCCTTCAGTCAGACTTTGGGCTTCACGACACACAACAGTTTAAATATATATACAACTTCGGCACGCTTGGCAGGCCCAAAATATTGCGCTCGTAGATATTCCCGAATATGCACCTCTAGAGGGGAGGCTCCTACAGGAGCAGATACCGGGGAAGGCAGTCTCCCTGACGTATAAGACTTTAACTAACCATATGCTGGGGGACTTGGCAAAGCTCAGGGCCACTTGGGAGGCGGAGGTGGGAGAGATGGAGGACCTGGACTGGGACACAGTGCTGATGCATCCCCGGGAGGTAGCTATCAAGTCCAGATTGCGACTGATTCAGTTGAATATACTCCATAGAACCTACTATGACAGGCAGAGCGGCTATGCAGGATGGGGAAAGTTGAGGACCCTAACTGCCTTAGATGCACTCAGGAAATTGGGGGATTTTACCATACGGTGTGGTCCTGCAGTGTCCTACAAGCATATTGGACCCAGGTGTTCAAAGAATTGGAGGAGGTCCTAGAGGCCCCGATCCCACAAGAGCCCAAACTAGCTTTATTGGGCATGACTAACAAGGTGGACCGGACACGTCCCCTTCTTATATTCCTGGTCCTGGTAGTGGCAAAACGAGACATTGCAAAGCATTGGGGAGCGCCAGAGCCCCCCGACATGGAGGAATGGAGAAGGGGGCTTGATATTTACATGGCAGCCGAACGGGTGACCTATAAGGCCAGGGGTTGCCCCAAAAAATTTCGTAGAGTTTGGTCTAAGTGGAGACGATATCGAGGGCTGGATGGAGGGTTGTGAAGGTGGGCCTCCTTGGATGAGGGTGAGAGGGAGGGCCGGGACTGATGGGATAGTGGCACTGAGAAGTTGTTAATTACTACTGCACCTGCCGACTGTCGTAAGATGCCTATGAGTTGTGATGCGGATCCAGAAAGCAACATATCTGGCGTGGGCGGGGGTGGGGTGGGAGGGTGTGGCTGCTGCTGGGTTTTTTCTGCATTTAATTTGATGGACGCAAATACCTGTGTTTTTCACTGTTCAAAGGGGGGAAAGGGGGGGGGGGGGGAGTTCTTCAGCAAAAGAGAAAAAAAACTGCAGAGGTTCAGTATGGCCCTTGCAATGCGTTGACTGTACACTGAGCTACACAAAAGCGCTTGATTGAAACTTGCCGCCCGACCTCCGGGGTGTGGGCTAAATGGCCGTGTATCCACTTGCTGTTAATGAGAGGCGCTGTTTATGGCTATTGAGGGTGCCTTCAGTATTTGTTACTTGATCACTGTGATTCTGCAATAAAAATAATAAAAAGAATCCTCGCTCAGCCCCACCCTCTTCAGAATCACCAAAATTCAAGGACTCACCATCATTTCCGACGCCAATGACACACAACTCATCCTCTCCCTCTCTGAAGACACCCCAAACACTAAGACCAACTTCCCCAACTGCATGACAGATCTTGGCAGCGGGATGAAGGACAACTGCCTGAAGCTCAACTGGGACAAGACCAAGGTACTGATTTTCGGAAACAAAAGCTACCCATGAAGTGCATCCCTGTGGCGCTCAGGACTCGGACCTACTCCTACTGACGATGTTAGGAACCTAGGCATTTTGGACAACAAGCTAACCATGATGGCTCAGGTCAACTCAATCTCCTTCCCCTGCTCAGTCATCCTCTGCATGCTTTGTAAGATATTCAAATGGCTACCCCAAACCTCACGACCCAGGCCCTCAGCTCCAGCTGACTAGACTACGGCAACGCTCTCTATGCAGGACTCGCAGCTCACCTCCTCAGACCATACAGAACTCCACAGCCAGATTCATCCAGGATCCCCTTAAACAAATCCACATCTCCCTCTACCTCCGGGAACTCCATTTGCTCCCAGTACAGAAAAGACGTCAGCTCAAGCTCCTGACCCATGCATACAAGGCCTACACAACTGTGGACCCACCTACTTGAACCACTGCCTAAACTTCCATCAGCCCACCTGATACATCCACTTCGATTTCTCTAACCCTCACAGCCCACATCCGACGTAGCAGATGCAGAGGTTGCTCCATCTCCTACCTAGCAGGGAAGTTGACATGGAACAAGCTATCCATTCATCTATGGAGCTCACCATCTCTTTCAGAGTTCCGAAAGTTCCTCAAGACCTTGTTATTCAGATAATTGACTGGACCCTGCCAGCACTTCGGTACTCTCACGGGTGACAAGAACCACTCTACAAATCTACTGATTTATTGATTATTTGGACTCTACACCAATCTAGTAAGCCACATACTGCCATACACTTAGTATCAATTGAGAAACTGCTCATCAGGAAAGTAGGAGATGAGAAATTCATATCAGATATTGCTTGACACCGTATACATACTACTAGGATAGAGAAGTACTGAGGAACGAAGGCTTAAAGAAGCAAAATGGAAAGATATACAAATACACTCAGGCAAGGATGTTACAGTGAAAAAGCCCTGCCCAAACAACATTATACTGGTATCCCACACCTGCTAAGCAGAACGAATGAGATAGATGCCAATGGGTGAGGGTGCAGAAACATGGCCATTCTGGCCCATCTTGTGCAGAAAGCCGTCCACCTATCTTGAGGGATGGCCATTAAGCACACCAGGCACCAGTTAGTATAATGGTAAAAACCCAAAAGAGCACAGATGGCCGCCCAGACATCCGACCATGACCCCACCCCATAATGATCTCTACAGGCTTTCTGCCCTCGCCCTAGCTGGGCAGAAAGCGGATTGGACAGAAAGAAAAAATTATCAAAAATCTCCCAGAATGGGTGCAACAGTCTTTCTGCCCCTCCATCTAGAGGGCAGTTTGAGGAAACCCAGAACGGTGCAACAGTCTTTCTGCCCATCCATCTAGAGGGCAGTTTGAGGACAGGGGAGGTTTAACCTTAATTTGCTGAAAGGCTGGTGAATGCCAAGGATATTGAGATGGGAGTTAGTCCATTCTGACATCTGGCAGCATCCGCATCCCTAAATTATTTCTGCCGAGTCTAGGAACAAGAGCATCCCCATGGAAATTAAGAGGACATTTGGATTCTTTTGAGCACAGTTTTGACATATGGGCTGGCTTATTTGGCAGAGAAGAGGTAGATCCATAGTTCCTATTATTTGCCATGGTTAATATTTGCTTAATTCTTGCTCTGTGTCAACCGGAAACAAGTGACTTTCTGAAAATAGGAGAACCTGGGGAGGGCCTGATGGTGTAACTTGCAAGGATCCCGCTACATTTTCGTACCTAGAAAGTCCTGCAAACCTCAAACTTTAGATAAAATCATGCATTTTCTTCACACTTCTGTGAGGAATAGTTTTGGAATCTGCAGGGATCTAGAAAAAATGCTACCAATAAGTGTTCTGACACGTCTCCAAATAAAAACATTACCCAACCTGTGTGATTGGACATAGAGCTTAATACAGGAATAGATAAAAAACTGACCATACGAAGTCAATATATGGTCTTCGCATTGGTCCATGGTTTGTTCCATTACTGTTGCGGGTATCTGTGTAGTTCAGTACTGGAAGAACAAGTTACTTACCTTCGGTAACACATTAGCTGGTAGAGACTCCATCTAGCTGCAGATTCTTTACCTTTGAATTTTCCAGGCGTCAGGCTGGATCCGGAAATTTTACTGAGCAATACCTCTTGCGCGCGACACGGAGTGGCTCGATTCGGCTCCGCATGACGTTGTTTGCGTCGGTATCGTCTTATGACATTGCGGTGCCTAAATAGGCGCCACCCAGGCGCGCGGACAGCCGTACTTTTCATTTTTCCACGCCAGAAGCGCAGAGCCATGAAATAACGGACATGAATGTGTGCAAAACTAGGTCCTTGAAAGGGGAGTAACCCTTATCCTACAACATCAGTCCGCAAAGCGGGGGCATGCGTGGGGCTGTAAGGAATCAGCAGCTAGATAGAGTCTCTACCAGATAATGCTTTACCAAAAGGTAAGTAACTTTTTCATCTGATAGAGACTTCAAGCTGCAGATTCCTTACCTTTGAATCGGATACCCAAGCCATACCATCCCGGCGGTGGGTTATGGACTCATGGACTAGACTAAAAAGTCCTGCAGGACTGAGCGGGCAAAGTGCCTGTCCCTGCGTACTTGACCATCAAGGCAATAATGTTTTGAGAACGTGTGCAATGATGCCCACGTCGCTGCCTGACAGATGTCTTGGATTGGGACACCCCCAGTCAAGGTCGTAGTTGTAGCTTTTCCCCTGGTGGAATGGGCTTTTAATCCCTCAGAGTGTTGCTTCTGTGCCAAGGCACAACAGATTTTAATGCAGAGAACAACCCAGCAAAAGATGGTTCTTTTCTGCACTGCCTTGCCCTTCTTTGCTCACACATACCCCACAAAGAGTTGGTCATCCACCCGGAACTCTCTTGTGCAGTCAAGGTAGAATGACAAATCTGTTTCTGGGACCAGTCGGTGGAGACGCTCCTCTTCCTTAGAGCGATGTGGGGGAGCAAAGAAGGTGGGCAAAGTAATGGAGTGACCCAGATGTAATGGGGTCACAACCTTTGGTAAAAATGATGCCCTGGTTCGAATCACCACCTTGTCTGGAAAGGACATAAGATAGGAGGCGAGCTGGATAACGCCTGCAACTCACTCATCCTCCGGGCCGATGTAATCCCCACTAAGAAGGCTGTTTTGATGGTCAACAGCTGGAGGGGATGCAAAGGCTCGAAAGGAGCACACATCAGATAAGTGAGGACCAAATTAAGGTCCCATTGATGCATAACAAGGGTGTAGGTGGAAATAAATTAACCAACCCTTTCAAAAATCTATTTACAATAGGAAATTTAAAGAGGGAAGGCTGGTCTGGCAGCCGCAAAAAAAGCAGACAGAGAATAAAGGTAACCCTTGAGAGTTACCAAAGCAGAGCCCTGCTGGGCAAGGGAAAGAATGAACAAAAGGACAGTAGAAAGAGGAGCAGAAATTGGGTCAATAGATCTTTCTGTACAGTATAATACATATTTCTGCCAATGGCAGGTGTATACCAACATAGTGGAGGCCTTCCTGGCCGCCAGTATAACATTCCAGACTTTGGGATGAAGATCAAAAGCCATCAACTGCCGCCGCTCAATCTCCATGCATGGAAGCGCAGAGTTGTCCAGTTCGGGTGGAGAACCTCTCCTGCTGCTGCAACAGAAGATCCTCCCGAAGGGGAAGCCTGATCGTAGGATCGACACTCCTGTTCAGAAGCGCTGCATACCAGACTCTCCTTGCCCAGTCCGGTGCCCAGTCGTTCCTGATCTTGTTCAGAACCCTGGGCAGGAGTGGCATGGGCGGAAAGGCGTACAAAAGCCTGAGCTCCACTCGCCACGCAACACGTCACCGAGCGATAGCCGCCTTGGAAACACCAACGCGCAGTACTGCTGACATTGGGCATTCTCTTCGGAGGTGAACGAATCTAACTAAGGTTCTCCCCACTGCTGAAAGAGACCTTGCACCACCTCCAACTGGAGATGCCATTCGTGATCCGCTAGGCATCAATGGCTGAGATCGATTGCCCTGGCGTTCAGAAACCCTGCCAGGTGTTGAACTACCAGGGTTATGCCCTGCTGTTCCAGCCATGTCCAGAGACGCAGGGCCTCTCGACAAAGGGTCCACTACCCCACCCGACCTTGCTTCTTGCAGTGCCACATGGCGGTGGTGCTGTCCGTGAACACCTGCACCAACTTCCCCTTGACAGGGGAAGAATTGCTTCCAATGCCAAGCGAATCACTCTGAGCTCCAACAAGTTCATGTGGAGCCCCGTCTCCGCCAGAGACCAGTGACCCTTGATCTCTATCTCTACCAAGTGGCCGCCCCATCCCAGAAGTGACGCATCCGTCATGATTGTGAAATCTGTTTGGGGAAGGGAGAGAGGTCTGCCTTTGACCCAAGCTCGGATCGTTAACCACCACTGCAGATCCAATACAGAAGGCGGTGACGGCCCCACCAATGTATACACTGGTGAATATTTAAGGTTGGTATAAAAAAAAGTCCAGTAATTGTTCAACGCTCTAGTCTGTGGTTCCACCACCACTAGGCCACAGTCCTCATAATCACCAACTCTTCGAAAAGGAGTGTCGTTATTCCAACAATTGTAATCAATCAATTATTGCATTCAATAAGAATCAAGTCCATAGGCAAGCTTGCTTTGAGGAAAAGTTCTATTGTTTATTTCAGAAACATATCTTTTCAAAACACTAGATCCAAAACTCAGATAACAAATTCATCAGCCTACGCGTTTCGTCCACGCTTGGACGTCATCAGGGCTCAAGATTCGTTCACTGTCAATTCACTACATTAGGTCATCCTGCAGTTCTTCTCATCATCCCATTAATGGGGAAATTTTTCTTTCCAGCAGTGCGTTTCAATCTAACGCGTCCATGTCCCGGCCAGTCCGATAATTCCCGCCGTCAACCATTGCAGATCCTTCACAGTCCCTTCAGAGATCTGAACCACGTCGGTGAGATTTCCTTATTGCTGTGCCCACTGGAACTTCAAGTCCCACTGCAGAGCCCACATATGCCATCTCACGTGTCTTACAACAGGATGCATGAGACCAAACAGCCTTAGAGTCAACCACTCCAAAATCCAGGATAGAGGCTGAAATATCGGAATCATAACAAGAATATCCTGGACTCGCTGCTCTGGAGGATAAGCCCGAAACTACACTGTGTCCAGAACAGCTACGATGAATCAGTGTCTGAGAAGGAGTCAGGTGGGACTTCGGCTCGTTTATAGAGAACCCCAGTGAACGCAGGAGATTCGCCGTAGTCTGAAGGTGGTAGACAACTGCCTGGGGAGTAGACGCCTTCAACAGCCAGTCGTAGAGGTAGGGGGAAGACTGAAACCCCTAACCTGCACAGATGAGCTGGAACCACCGCCATCACATTGTTGAACACCGAGGGGCACGACCAGAGGGGAGCATGGTAAACTGAAAGGCCTCAGGGCCTACCTTGAACCGCAGGTAATGACTGTGGCCCGGCAGGATGGGAATGATAAAATAAGCATAGTGCAGGTCCAACGCCACCATCCAGTCTCCTTAGTCTAGAGCAGACAAGATCTGAGTCAATGTGAGCATCTTGAATTTCTCCTTTTTGAGGGAGAGATTAACGGTCCGGAGATCCGAAATGGGCCGAAGCCCCTTGTTTTTCTTCGGAATCAGAAAGTAGCTGGAATAACAGCCACTGCCTACTTCTGAAGCTGGAACCCTCTCTGTAGCTCCTTTGGCCAAAAGAGCTATGAATTCCTCTTGGAGCAGCTTTAAATGATCCTCTGCCAGCCGTTCCTGACTCAGCAGAATAGAAGGAGGAAAAGAAAGGAAAGGAAGAGAAGAGAATAGCCCTCCTGGACGATCTGCAAGACCCACTTGTCTGATGTTATAGATCTCCAACAGGGGATTTGGTGATGAATTCTCCCACCCACTGGAGTAGTGTGGTCCTGCAGAATCCGCCTAGGTGTGCTTGGAGGCCTCCATTCCGACGACTGAATGTACCGCATCCACGCGCGGCTTGGGCAGTCTGTGTCGGGCAGTGGCTAGGATAGGGCTGACGCAGCTGGAAACCCCTTCCGCTGCCATGAAAGGGTCGAAAGCAAGACTGGCCACGAGGAGTGGAGGAGAGGCCCTTGGATCTGGCCGTAGCTCGAGAGTCCTTGAACCTGACCAGGACAGAGTCTGCCTTTTCCCCAAAAAGGCGGGTTCCAACAAAAGGCATGTCCATCAAATTGGCCTGGACATCCCCGAGAAGCCAGTTGTGCGAAGCCAGGCGTGGCGCCTCAAGGCCACTGTTGTTGAAATAGATCTGCCCAGCCAATCGGTTGTATCCAAAACACACCGTATGGCTAATTTTGCTGCATCTCTCCCGTCCTTGACAGCTTGGGAGAGCACAGCCCGGGCCTCCTCCAGGACTTGTGGCAGCACCTGCGCAACTGTCTCCCAAAGAGAGTGGGAGAAATAGCCCAATAAGCATGCAGTATTCACCGAACGCAATGCCAAACTGGAGGAAGAAAACATCTTCTTTCCAAATGAGTCCAGTCTCTTGGATTCCCTATCCGGAGGGATGGAAGGGAATGCGCACCCTTTCAGGGGTGGGGTGTTGGCTGAGGAACTTTGGGTGGCCAGGTGCGGGGCGATGGCGGCGTGCAATTGTCCCGTTCACAGGAGCCCCTGTGCTAGGCTTGGACCATGTTCCTAGAAGGACGTTCGTAAGTGCATCATTAAAGGGCAAAAGGAGTTCAGAGGTGGAAGCCCCAGGTTGAAGCACTTTTGTCAGGAGATTAGTCCTGACCTGCACTGAGGGCAACTCCAGTCCAAGGTCCTCAGCTGCCCTCTTAACCACTATAAGACGCCCCTCCTCCGTACACTTGTATGGAGCTGTGTGTGGTGAGAC
Source organism: Lissotriton helveticus (assembly GCF_964261635.1). Taxonomy (NCBI): domain Eukaryota; kingdom Metazoa; phylum Chordata; class Amphibia; order Caudata; family Salamandridae; genus Lissotriton; species Lissotriton helveticus. The sequence goes on along the minus strand of NC_136061.1, from coordinate 582,965,561 downwards.
AACACAGTGTGTTTCCAAACAATTGTAGTCAATAAAGTATCAAAGTTGAACGTTACAGGTAAACGTTTAATCCAAATTTGTCATGTGCAATAAACCATATTATATTCAAATGGATTTGCAGACCATCAGTTCATATCGTTTGAAACTGTACATAGCTCCGATGCATTTCGGACAATCTTTGTCCTTTCTCAAGGAGCTCTAAAACAAAAAGGATATATGACCATATCAATATCATGGAGAGTTAAAGAAACAAAAAATATTCAATACATTTCGATATAACAAAGTTAATGTGACGGTTGTTAAACATGCATTAAATTGTGGTGCAAATGGAGTGATGAAATCAAACGGGGATGACTAAAGGGACATTGGTGAGGGAGACTGAAAGAGCGTAAGGCCAACGGCAATGGCACAGGTAAAACAGTTCAATGAGACCCAGTATCATGGGTTAAAAGCGGGAACACAATAATTCAGGAAATGCTCAAGAGGTGGTGTGAGAGCGGGTGCAAGGTGGTTCAAAGGTTCACGAGCTACAAAAAAGCAGCTCAATAAGCTAGCGGTCCCGTAATGGTGTACCGCTCGCTCGGATTTTAAAGAAATGATGTGGTGCGCTCAAAGGGCGGTTAGCGGGCAAAGGTAGTCAAGCTTACCGGGGTAGTCTCATCGACGGAACCTATGATGGAGGTCTGTGAAGGTGAAACTCCGCCGAATGAATGCGGAGTTTTGAAAAAAGACTGTGGAAATGAAAAACGGACTAGGTGAAGTGTAAGTTAGTCTGGTTGCAGCGTAACGGGGGTGGCCATCTTAGAAGGGAGATTGAAAAAAAAAAAGGCATTAGAAAAAGGTGAGGAAAACATGGTGTCAATCGCAACAGCGAAACAGTATTACAATGCATCAATGAATGCCCAAAGGCGGCATTATAAATAGCAGCTTAGCTCAGTCCGGTCATTAAGACCAAAAGGTTTCTGTGTTTGTAGCCTGTACATCCAGGCTGTCTCTCTCTGTAGCAACGTTTTGTTGTTGTCTCTGCCTTCTTTTGGTTGAACAATCTCAAGGACCAGATATTTGAGTTGAGATATGTTGTGGTTCGCTTCATTGAAGTGAAGCGCAATGTTAGATTTGGAATTCTTGGTCCTGATATTCGACTTGTGTTCGTTCAGTCTTGTTTTAATCTTCCTACTTGTCTTTCCCACATATGTTTTTCCGCATGGGCACTTGAGGAGATAGATTAGATTTGAAGAATCGCACGTGGCGTCAACATTCAACTTGATATCAAACCCTCTCATTGGGTGGCAGATCGTGTTACCTTTAATTACATTATTGCAGTTGCTGCAATGGTAGCATGGTCGAGTTCCAGTGAAGGTGGTGGATCCCTTTATGGCAAGAGGTTTTGAAAGGATTTCCTTGAAGTTCATGGGCCTGATGTAGGCGAAGATCGGGGGATCATGGAATAAATCACCGAAATCCGGTTCCGATGATGAGATGCGCCAGTGTTTTTTGATGATCTGTTTATATTGGTTGCTTGAGGTCGAATACCTTGAAACCAATACCATTCGATGGCTTTCCGTCTTAGGTTTGCTGGCTAAAGCATCTGTTCTTGAGATGTTAGATGCACGGTCCATTGCGTCTTTAAGAATGGTTTCCGGATATCCTCTTCGTTGGAATCTAGATGCCATCTCAGTGATTTGATTCCTTCTAATGATCGGGTCAGAAACTATCCTGGTTACTCTCAGCATCTGGCTGTAAGGTAAATGTTGTTTGAGGGAATCTCGATGAAAACTGCTGTACAGTAACGCATTGTTGCGGTCTGTAGATTTCCTATACAGATCCGTCTGTATGCCTTGTGGGGTTATTTGGATGAGCACGTCCAAGAAAGCAATTTCTTGGAGGTCAATGTTCCAAGTAAAGTCTATACGATCGTCCTTGGTGTTGAGGTCCCTTAAGGCCCGTTCTAAGCTTTCTTGGGGGCCTTTCCAAATGAAAAGTAGATCGTCGATGTACCGTGTATAAAGTTTGAGATTGTCCATCCATATTCTGTTCTGGTATATTTAGTTATGTTCGAAGTTACCCATGTATAGGTTCGCGTAGGTAGGGGCCGCACAATTGCCCATAGCCATTCCGGACATTTGTAAATACCAAGTTTGGTCGTGTTCAAAGTAACTATGGTATAGTGTGTATATCATCAGTTCTAAGATGAAAGGTTTCAAAGGGTCGTTGATTCCTGACGTGAGCAAGGCTTGTTCCACCGCGTTAATACCTCCTTCATGCGGAATGGAGGTATATAAGCTTCTTACATCTGCAGTGCAGAGTATCAGTTTCTCATTCTCAACAAAGTTCAGTGTTAAAAGTTTATTGAGTAGTTGTGTGGTGTCCTTAATGTAACTGGGTAATGACTGAACCATTGGTTGTAGGTATCGATCTATGAATTTACCTGTAGGCTCATGAATTGATCCTCTAGTTGAAACAATTGGGCGGAATGGTGGATCCAACAAGTTTTTGTGTATCTTCGGGAGCATAGTTATTGAAGGGCTCCGTGGATGTTCCGTAATCAGGTATTTCTTCGTTCTTTCTTCGATAATTCCATCCGTTGCGGCTTTATTCACAATGGACACTAATTCCTGTTTGTATTCTTGCGTGGGATTACCGTCTAAAGGCAAATAAACGTCCCTATCCATGACATGTTCCATGGTTCTTTGTCTGTAGAGTTCCATGTTGAGAATAACAAGGGCGCCTCCTTTGTCAGCCTTCACACATTTTATCGCCGGATTTTTGGCAATATTTCTGAGAGTATCCATGTCTTTCGTCGTGATGTTCTTATGAGTCTTTTTACGGAAGTTGATTCTGGAAATATCCTGTTTCACTAAAGTTTCGAACATGTCAATACTTTTGTGACTAACTGGTGGTATATAGGTACTAGAGGGACGTAAACCCAGAAGTTCATCAGGTTTTGGATTAGTGGCTGGCTCTAAAACTTTTTCAAAGAAATGTTTGAGACGAAGTTTCCTTGTGAGTTTGAACGTGCTGACGTCCAATTCAAGGAGGTTAGTGTTGCTGGTGGGAACAAAAGTCATGCCTTTTTGAAGGATCTTAATTTCGTGTTCGGTCAGGATGGTGTTCGAGATGTTAATTACTAGCGGTGCTTCCTGGTTTTCTTGTTGGGCTTCTGAGGTTGTTGGATTTCTCCGTTGTCTTTTTCCAGCCCTCTTTCCCCGTCGGGGTCTGCGGTTTTGTCTGTACCTTCTCCTAAAAAAGACTCAGTGGAGGTTGAGTCGATGTTTTGAGCTGTAGGTGTTTCCCTAGATGTTTGAGCAGACGTAGTTGGCCCTGCGGGTGTCCTCCTTGGGGGTCTGTTGGTGTTGTCACTCCCTGAGGATGAAGTGTCTGTGTTGGGATTAAAGGGTTTGTTTCTCAGACGTTGCGCATAAACGTCGGCCCATGTATACACCTCCCCTAGCTTGTAGTCCAGGGTATCCCGTCGAAATTTTCGTATCTTCCTTTCATTGATTTCTCTTGTGTGTCTGTCCAGTTGAGCGGAAATGTCTTCTAGGGTGGCTTTTAGTTCTTCGGGGGTGCTCAGCTCTTTTAGTTCACTTTCAAGAGTTGTGATTTCCTGGGTAAGATCAGTGAGTATACCGGATAGTTCCTCCACAATTAACGAGGCTGCACTTGTTCAGGATGGCGTTCCATCTCTCAATAAATTGTTTGGAATTCTTACAGAGTGAAGGTTTCAATGCTATCCGAAGGCCACGGGGAATGCGGAGTACCTTATGATATTTTATCAAGGTGTTGGCGTGTAACTTCTGGTTAATTTGGCGTCTTGATAGATAAAGCAGTTGCTTGATGCATTGTTCCTTTGTTTTGCTAGTCGCAGTTTGTGTTAGGTCATCGCTAATCAAAGCGTATATCCTCTCTGTGGCGTCTGTATCGAAAGCTAATGTTTCAGCTCGAGCTTCAGTGGATTTGGATATCTCTTCGTACTGCATGTTGTTAGATGCGTGCTGCCTGCCCCTTGAACAGAAGAGGAAAGTATACCAGAGGTGATGGGCGTGGCGCGCGGCTGATTTCTCAAAGTTTTTTATGAGAAGGTTAAACAAGGTATCTGGGTGAAGGTGCTCCTACAGGCGACGTAACTGTTCAAAGTGCGTCAAAGTGGTTGAAGGTTGAGTGCGCTACAGGAGTGTAGGCGCATCCCTGTGTTGGGCACACTTGTATGGAGCTGTGTGTGGTGAGACAACACAGTGTGTTTCCAAACAATTGTAGTCAATAAAGTATCAAAGTTGAACGTTACAGGTAAACGTTTAATCCAAATTTGTCATGTGCAATAAACCATATTATATTCAAATGGATTTGCAGACCATCAGTTCATATCGTTTGAAACTGTACATAGCTCCGATGCATTTCGGACAATCTTTGTCCTTTCTCAAGGAGCTCTAAAACAAAAAGGATATATGACCATATCAATATCATGGAGAGTTAAAGAAACAAAAAATATTCAATACATTTCGATATAACAAAGTTAATGTGACGGTTGTTAAACATGCATTAAATTGTGGTGCAAATGGAGTGATGAAATCAAACGGGGATGACTAAAGGGACATTGGTGAGGGAGACTGAAAGAGCGTAAGGCCAACGGCAATGGCACAGGTAAAACAGTTCAATGAGACCCAGTATCATGGGTTAAAAGCGGGAACACAATAATTCAGGAAATGCTCAAGAGGTGGTGTGAGAGCGGGTGCAAGGTGGTTCAAAGGTTCACGAGCTACAAAAAAGCAGCTCAATAAGCTAGCGGTCCCGTAATGGTGTACCGCTCGCTCGGATTTTAAAGAAATGATGTGGTGCGCTCAAAGGGCGGTTAGCGGGCAAAGGTAGTCAAGCTTACCGGGGTAGTCTCATCGACGGAACCTATGATGGAGGTCTGTGAAGGTGAAACTCCGCCGAATGAATGCGGAGTTTTGAAAAAAGACTGTGGAAATGAAAAACGGACTAGGTGAAGTGTAAGTTAGTCTGGTTGCAGCGTAACGGGGGTGGCCATCTTAGAAGGGAGATTGAAAAAAAAAAAAGGCATTAGAAAAAGGTGAGGAAAACATGGTGTCAATCGCAACAGCGAAACAGTATTACAATGCATCAATGAATGCCCAAAGGCGGCATTATAAATAGCAGCTTAGCTCAGTCCGGTCATTAAGACCAAAAGGTTTCTGTGTTTGTAGCCTGTACATCCAGGCTGTCTCTCTCTGTAGCAACGTTTTGTTGTTGTCTCTGCCTTCTTTTGGTTGAACAATCTCAAGGACCAGATATTTGAGTTGAGATATGTTGTGGTTCGCTTCATTGAAGTGAAGCGCAATGTTAGATTTGGAATTCTTGGTCCTGATATTCGACTTGTGTTCGTTCAGTCTTGTTTTAATCTTCCTACTTGTCTTTCCCACATATGTTTTTCCGCATGGGCACTTGAGGAGATAGATTAGATTTGAAGAATCGCACGTGGCGTCAACATTCAACTTGATATCAAACCCTCTCATTGGGTGGCAGATCGTGTTACCTTTAATTACATTATTGCAGTTGCTGCAATGGTAGCATGGTCGAGTTCCAGTGAAGGTGGTGGATCCCTTTATGGCAAGAGGTTTTGAAAGGATTTCCTTGAAGTTCATGGGCCTGATGTAGGCGAAGATCGGGGGATCATGGAATAAATCACCGAAATCCGGTTCCGATGATAAGATGCGCCAGTGTTTTTTGATGATCTGTTTATATTGGTTGCTTGAGGTCGAATACCTTGAAACCAATACCATTCGATGGCTTTCCGTCTTAGGTTTGCTGGCTAAAGCATCTGTTCTTGAGATGTTAGATGCACGGTCCATTGCGTCTTTAAGAATGGTTTCCGGATATCCTCTTCGTTGGAATCTAGATGCCATCTCAGTGATTTGATTCCTTCTAATGATCGGGTCAGAAACTATCCTGGTTACTCTCAGCATCTGGCTGTAAGGTAAATGTTGTTTGAGGGAATCTCGATGAAAACTGCTGTACAGTAACGCATTGTTGCGGTCTGTAGATTTCCTATACAGATCCGTCTGTATGCCTTGTGGGGTTATTTGGATGAGCACGTCCAAGAAAGCAATTTCTTGGAGGTCAATGTTCCAAGTAAAGTCTATACGATCGTCCTTGGTGTTGAGGTCCCTTAAGGCCCGTTCTAAGCTTTCTTGGGGGCCTTTCCAAATGAAAAGTAGATCGTCGATGTACCGTGTATAAAGTTTGAGATTGTCCATCCATATTCTGTTCTGGTATATGTAGTTATGTTCGAAGTTACCCATGTATAGGTTCGCGTAGGTAGGGGCCGCGCAATTGAGAAAGGACAAAGATTGTCCGAAATGCATCGGAGCTATGTACAGTTTCAAACGATATGAACTGATGGTCTGCAAATCCATTTGAATATAATATGGTTTATTGCACATGACAAATTTGGATTAAACGTTTACCTGTAACGTTCAACTTTGATACTTTATTGACTACAATTGTTTGGAAACACACTGTGTTGTCTCACCACACACAGCTCCATACAAGTGTGCCCAACACAGGGATGCGCCTACACTCCTGTAGCGCACTCAACCTTCAACCACTTTGACGCACTTTGAACAGTTACGTCGCCTGTAGGAGCACCTTCACCCAGATACCTTGTTTAACCTTCTCATAAAAAACTTTGAGAAATCAGCCGCGCGCCACGCCCATCACCTCTGGTATACGCCCCTCCTCCGTAGCCACTGTAGGCGGAAAGAATGCATGCCAGTATCTGGGGGAAGTATCCACATCACTGGCTTCCCCAAGTTCCCCATACCAGTCCATTGCCTCCTCAGAAACATCTCGGTTCTCTAGAAGGTCTCCAGACACCTCCCATTCCTCTCCTGAGCCTAGCACGTCCACAAAGTGCTCAGGTGACAACATTGAACCCCTGGGTTCTGTTGATGCCACAATCTACGTCACTCGACGCCGTTCCGGCTCTGTGTCATCAGGGATGAGGATGGGGCTTGTGCCACCGACCGGCGCCGGCAACGTCACGGGCACAGACTTTGCGTTCGACACTAGGAAGGTCGCGTTGGCACGATCGGCATCGAACTGGATTCGGGATCGGACCCCTGAGGCCCCACCGGCTCCGTGGCCCAAGCCGACGATGTCGTACCCGATGGGGCCCCACTGACAATGCGGGCTCACCAATAGGGTTGTTCCGCTCAAATACGTGGCGCACGATGAAGTAAAAATCTTTAATTTGAGCGGGAGTCGCTCCGGCTCCCAGAAATGGAGAGAGTCGCGAAGTCTACTCTGGTTCCGGCGGTGTTCCTTACCTCTTTCGACGACATACGCCAGTTGAGGTGAAGTCTAAATCCGCTTGGACTTCTTCTTGTGCCTCTTCCCAGAGTGTCCAGATGACCTTGAATGGGAGGATGAGGACATAGGGCTCCATGAGCAATCCCACGACCCCCTCTTCCTCGAACGGGATCGTGACCTCCCCGGAGTCTCGCTAGACTGTGTTGGCTGCTGGGCCGCGAGCAACTTCATCGCAGGCTCCCTTAAGGTCTTCGGAGCCATCGCCCGGCTGTCTGAACACGACTTTGAACCTTGCTCGTGTTCAAGATACCACAAACATACGCGGTGGTGATCGGTAACTGACATCATGTGGGAACAAGTCCCGCACGGTTTAAAACCTGTCTTTCTACCAGACATCCCTCGCACACGAAGTCATCAAAGATATCGAAAAAAGTGGAGAAAAAGCCTGCCAAAAACAGCAGAGGGGTAGCTCTTCCCAGATCTGCGCTTAACTGGCGTGGAACGAAAAGAACAGACGTCCGCATGCCTGGGTGGTACCTATGTAGGCACTGCAACGTCAAAATAGGCGGTACCGATGCCAACAACGTCAAGCAGAGCCTAATGCAGCCACCAGACGTCGCGCGCAAGCTCGGCAAAAGTTTCCGGATCCAGCCTGATGCCTGGGAAATTCGAAAGCAAGGAATCTGCAGCTAGAAGTCTCCATCAGATAAAGTGAAAGCAACTCCACCATGTGATTCTAAGCAAGCTGGTCTCACACTTTAGAGAAGGGAGTGAGAACCAATTACCATGAAAGAGTGTATAACACATGAATAAATATTAATATGTTTAATCTTCAGCAGGGCACCAGAGAATACAATCACATTCAGAAATATCTAACAGAGACTACCAAATGAAGAAATCTCTTAATTTAAGGTAGTACCAACCCATAAACCAATAGTTGACAACTAAGACAAATAATTCAGGGTTGATGCTAAGAATAGCTTTCTCACCATCGAATCAATCAACTAAGGTGGTATGCGTTCAATTAATTAATTACAGGTTATTCTAAAACAATGACAGGTTACACATAGTTCTGTGCTTCACTATGATATTAAATAATATGAACTTCTTGGCAGAGGCCTGGCGAGTCCAACTGTCCCAGCAAATCAACTATTGAAAAAAATGAATGCATTTGTACAACTAAACAGGCAATGTCTTTTGTATTCTCCACGCTCCATAAACAATATTTGCTTTACCCGTGAATTGATACCCACTGACAAATGACAACATATACATCTTAAACAGAAAAAAAATGCAAATGTTCACTTGAAGTCCTACCTGCTCTTATTAGCCAATAAAGTCTTCAATCCGGTGACCTTCAAAACAAAAAAAAGATACCTTTCAATGATGTCTCACAGGGGATTTCAAACAACCCTATTGCAATATACCCGACACCCTCGCCTTCCTGAAATGTACATACATTCTACCTGACAACCTGCACCCCTTTAAACTTTCAACACCTACTCACCTGCTGCCTTCTCCTCACTTGTCCGTGTGCTCCTTCTTCCATGCTTCAAACTAGGCTAGAGCAATTGCTGATCCCGCTGTCAAATATCGTCATGCTACCAAGACACCACGCTCTGCAGCAGCTTTATAGGAGTGGCGTTTGCTACTGAGCGCAGACATAGTATAGTATTCTCTCTCCTGAAGGCAGACATAGTATTCTCTCTCCTGAAGGCAGACATAGTATTCCCTCTCCTGAGAGCAGACACATGTATCCCCTCTCCCGAGTGCAGACGCACACTTCAGCCGCTCTCCTGAGCAAAGACACATCCCCCCCTCCTTAGTGCAGATACATCACTCCCTCTTCTGAGCGCAGACACATATATATCCTCTCTTGAGTGCAAACACGTTATTCCCTCTCCTGAGTGCGGACACATTTATCCCCTCTCCTGAGCGCAGACACATCATCCCCTCCGCTGAGGGGAGACACATCATCCCCCTGCCTGAGGGCAGACACATCACCCCCCCTTTCCCCCCCCCCCCCGCCTGAGGGCAGACACATCATCCCCCCCGCCTGAGGGCAGACACATCATAGGCCCTCTCCTGAGGGCCGACACATCATACCCCTGCCTGAGGGCAGACACATCATCCCCCCCGCCTGAGGGCAGACACATCACCCCCCCCCCCCGCCTGAGGGCAGACACATCATCCCCCCCGCCTGAGGGCAGACACATCATATGCCCTCTCCTGAGGGCAGACACATCATCCCCTCCGCTGAGGGCAGACACATCATCCCCTCCGCTGAGGGCAGACACATCATCCCCTCTGCTGAGGGCAGACACATCATCCCCTCTGCTGAGGGCAGACACATCATCCCCTCTGCTGAGGGCAGACACATCATCCCCCCGCCTGAGGGCAGACACATCACCCCCCCGCCTGAGGGCTGTGACATCAGCCCCTCTCCTGAGGGCAGACACATCCTCCCCTCTCCTGAGGGCAGACACATCATCCCCTCTCCTGAGGGCAGACACATCATCCCTTCTCCTGAGGGCAGACACATCATCCCCCCGCCTGAGGGCAGACACATCACCCCCCCCCCCCCGCCTGAGGGCAGACACATCACCATCCCCCCGCCTGAGGGCAGACACATCATCCCCCCGCCTGAGGGCAGACACATCATTCCCCCCGCCTGAGGGCAGACACATCATATCCCCTCTCCTTAGGGCAGACACATCATCCCCTCTCCTGAGGGCAGACACATCACCCCCTCTTCTGAGCGCAGACACATATATATCCTCTCTTGAGTGCAAACACGTTATTCCCTCTCCTGAGTGCGGACACATTTATCCCCTCTCCTGAGCGCAGACACATCATCCCCTCCGCTGAGGGGAGACACATCATCCCCCTGCCTGAGGGCAGACACATCACCCCCCTTTCCCCCCCCCCCCGCCTGAGGGCAGACACATCATCCCCCCGCCTGAGGGCAGACACATCATAGGCCCTCTCCTGAGGGCCGACACATCATACCCCTGCCTGAGGGCAGACACATCATCCCCCCCGCCTGAGGGCAGACACATCACCCCCCCCCCCCGCCTGAGGGCAGACACATCATCCCCCCCGCCTGAGGGCAGACACATCATATGCCCTCTCCTGAGGGCAGACACATCATCCCCTCCGCTGAGGGCAGACACATCATCCCCTCCGCTGAGGGCAGACACATCATCCCCTCTGCTGAGGGCAGGACA